>NC_060046.1:2418571-3041428 GCF_905333055.1 Maniola jurtina
CATATACGCCCCCATAAAACCTTCTATAGCGAGCCTTGCACCCATCATGTTGTCTGGGTGCAGACTCGAGTCGAGACGTTTATTTTTTAACCCCCTAAACCCATGACACCCATATGGCACCCCCTGTTGGCCCCCCAACAGGGGGTGCCATAAGTTTAACGTGTGTATCTGTGTAGCTATGTGTCTGTGTGTCTGTTTTTTCCAAAACTACATAAAATTATTTGTGACACCATTGACTATCGATACACATGTTATTTACATTCATATTACATGTCGCATAAAAATCGTGCTTGGTGATGATTAAAACACATATACATAATCCACTAGAGTTGAAGAGTTAACACTCTACAAATAGATCATAGTGTTTATTATCTTGTGTGTCTGTCTGTCGTATTGTAGCGGTCAAACGGATGAACCGATTTGAATACGGTTTCTTTTATTCGAATGTCTGTTTAAACTAGGAGGTTGGTAGTTATGTTTGATGAAAATCTGTTCTACCGTTTGAGGAATATCAGTTGTTTTTACAGCCAATGACAATCTCAGTCATCATAGTAACAGTACTTCATAGGTTCGTAAAAAAAAAAAAAAACATTTGTCGTGTCTGAAGTCTGCGCAGAGTTTGAGGAGTGCTGGAGCGTGACCGGGGTATGAGGCTCACTTAATTTACTGAAGTGATGTTCCATACAACAAAGTCTTTGCGCGTTTTTATGGGAATACGAGAGATACATTCTGACGAACTGATTCCGATGATCAACGATGCGTGGATTTTTTTAGGGTTCCGTACCCGAAGAGTGCCAACTGCCAATGGGACCATAATATGGCATCCGTTTTCTGTCCGTCTGTCTGTCAGCGGGATGTATCTCGTCAATGATCGTAATAGGTAGAGAGTTGCCACTAGTCTGCTAGTCCTGATCCTGCTCCTTGAAGGATGAATGGTCATAATACAGACAGACAGATACATATACATATACATAAACTTATAACAAACAACAACACGGTTTTATCCCTTTATTCATCCCTCAGTGTGCCGATAATATCCAGTATCCACCGTCCCTGGGGACAGCCTTTATATATATAGCTGGGTATAGCCACAGTCCAACATCTGACGCCCAGCGGTCGTCGCGTCCGTGTAAATTGACATCGCTTCCTGCCAGCCCTGATCCTGCTCTTCTTAGGGTGAATAGCCATACAGACAGACAATTATTCTCAGATACACAGATATACACGTTGAACTTAAAACAATGTTCAGTTTGCACTGGGGGTTAGAAAAAAAAAAAAACACGGTGTAGGTACATTCCTTTATTCATCCCTCAGTGTGCTGATAATATCCAGTATCCCCTGTCCCTGTGGACAGCCGGTGTATATGTAGCCACAGTCGAACATCTGTCGCCCGGCGGTCGCCGCATCCGTGTATATTGACATCGCTTCCTGCCAGTCTTGATCCTGCTCTTCGAAGGGTGAATGGCCGTAGTCTGGTCTAAAATGAGCATGTAACATCTGTTTCTATCATGAACATTTCATATAGTTTAAGATCTATTACATTAACGTTCATCCAATCTTTAAATCTCTCTTCATGAATCACACCAAAAAAAAAAAAAACCCCGACTTCAATAACCACAAACACTAAAAAGTAAAATATAATTTAATTTATTACCGAATATACTACATGTGTAATACAAGAGGTAATGTTATAATAATTTTTTTTGAAGTCGGTGCCAATGTGGAGTCACAAACAATGCGAATAGTGAACTGTATATACTTGGGGCTAATTGGCACCAGCTCCAAAATATGTTATAATAGAACTACGTTAACTCTTGTATGCATAATATAATCAGTTATAAATGAAATTATTTTTACTTTTAAGTGTTTGTGGTTATTGAAGTCGGTTTTTTTAATTTGTTTATTATAACGAAACTAATTATAGGGCTACTAAGACACGGAAAAGGCCTGCAGTCAAATCGATACTCAAACACAGGTAGAACTTAGGATACAAATCACTCTCAACATCAAAAGTTCATTCCACGTAACAGCAAAGTTGGCATACATTCATCTTTAAAGCCCTAAAAGACGTGCATTGTAGTTGCAAAGCCTCAATTTCACCACAGGGGAGAAAACGGAACGCGATAAAATATACAAACAGTGGTTGTGATAAAATAGGCTCACCATAGTTTTGTACGCGAAAAACGGAACATCTACCTATACCTATTTTCTGTTCCATCGTGAGAAACAGGTCATTATTTGAAACCTTCAACTCTTCTAGACCCAACACCAGATCATGACACCAGATAGCATCAGATCTTGGTACCCGTATTAAGAGAACTGTTGTTGAAAAAATGCCTTTCAATTCGTTTAAGTAGGTAACTTAAACATACATTATAAGCGAGCTGATTTTATATAATTATACGGCTGAGCAGATTTTCAGTTGTTAAGGCTAAGTTAATAAACAACTTTGGTAATAACCAAGGAGTATTGCAAATAAATCTATATTTAAATAAAAATATGGCATTGAAATTGAATACCACATACATAAAATACACACAAAATGTTAGTATAGAACTACATACATAATATATTTGGTAATAAATTAAATTACATTTTATTTTTTTAGTGTTTGTGGTTATTGAAATCGGTTTTTATTTTATTTCTGACAATTTTTTTTGGTCAGATGTTAAAATCCATGGCCACTCTACATTCAAAGAATTCCTCAAACTATTCAAGCTACCAGCTCACACGGCGATTGTGATTTCTAGATTTGACGTGTATTTTGTAATAACATTTAAATTATTTTTTATTCCAAAAACAACAGAGTTCTTTCGCCATAGGGGACTGTTAATGTTAATCCACAACTCCTTAAAATATTTTTTAATAACTTTTCAATTATAATGCTCTTTATGAAACCTTTTTTTATTTATTTTTTAAATTCAGATACAAGTTAGCCCTTGACTGCAATCTCACCTGGTGGTAAGTGATGATGCGTTCTAAGATGGAAGCAGGCTAACCTGGAAGATGTATGGCAGTTTTTATTAAACCCACACCCCTTTGGTTTCTACGTGCATCATACCGGACGCTAAATCGCTTGTCAGCACGGTATTTCCCGTAAGGTGGTAACTAGCCACGGCCGAAGTCTCCCACCAGACCAGACCAGAGGTTTAGAAATTATAAAATCCTTAAGTCCTCCCAATAATAAGACACAATTGCGCCAGGGAGTTCGTCAAAAACCTAGGACTAGTCGGAGACATCGAGAATAAATCTGTAGCTGTACTGACTAGGTACTTACGTTAACAATACATGTAAGATCTCCCCAACTAGCGCTTCCTCGAGGACCGGATATTGAGCTGCTTCGCAAATAGCTCTGAGCACACAGTCTTGGCCGTTCATCCCTTTCCTGCAAAGTTTCAAGTAAGTATTTACTTAAGAAAAAGAACGTTTGATTCGTGTACTATCTATCACTATCACTACTCATATTATTACCTATAAATGCGATAGCGTGTTTGTTTGTTGGTTTATCAGTTTTTGGTTTGTCCTCCAATCACGCAGCAATGGAGCAACGAATCAGCATGCATATAGTTAAATACCTGGAGGGTGACATAGGCTACTTTTTATGCTGTAAATCAAAGAACTCCAACGAATCTTTGGAAACTCTTTGATTTTTTGCGATTAAAAGTTTCTTATTTCCGTCCCCGGGATGTAAGCTAAAGACCCATCCGTTTTATCAATTTATATATGAAACTTGGTAGCATGCATCTTTGTCATTGACATATTATGCAACTTTCATCCCGGAAAATCAAAGAGTCCCCACGGGATCTTGAAAAATCTAAATTCACGCGGACGAAGTCGCGGGCAACATCTAGTTACAACTAAGTACTACTTACATTTCCAGCAAATCAGCCACAGAGTTATAAAAGACAATCCTCTCATCTCTTCTAGATACGAGATCGGCATCTCTCTGCTCCCGCGAGACTGTGTTGATGAAATAGTACTGGGAGAGTTGTGATATGTTTTGAAACTGAAGGTACTGGTACTGGTAGTTGGCTGAGAAGAGGAGATTGATGTGGTCGTCGTTGGGTACCGGAGCCGCGAAGCCGATTAGCAGCTGGAAAGAGTTTTAGTCTAGTTAATTGCGAATCAATGAACCTGTATAATACCTACTTATATCTACAAAAAGCCCTAGGACACTTTTTTACAGTGACTCGGAAGATATTGTAACTTTACTATAATTAATCTATTCATACACTCACAGAAAAACACGCACAAGTAAGCATTCACGCACGCACACCCACGCACACACACACGCACCCAGAGACTCTGTTTTCGATTCAAGTGAGCCCTTGATTGCGATCTCACCTGGTGGTAAGTGATGGTGCAGTCTAAGGCGGTGGGTAAGTTTTATTAACTCCATCATAAAACACTTCGATATCATCACTTTATACTCTGAACCACATCTCTCATTTCTGAGGCCTGAAGGCCATGACGCCTTTTCATCACATATCGTGTACACTTCAACTAAAGAGTACGATTTTAAATGCACAATCAACCCATCAATCAATCAACCCATTGCCGGCTCGATATAATTGAATACAGTTTTCCTCTCTGAATTAGAAAGGTTTGTCCACAGTCTACCACGCTGGCCTAGGGCGGACTGGCAGATTTTGAATCCTGCTTAGCATGATGCTCTTAAAATCACGGTCAAGATGAAAAGGACATTCAGACCCATATATTAGTCATCCACTCACTAAGTATGCACTATGCGAGTGTAGAAGTAGGTGCTTTATCAAGTCTTCTCAATTGCATAGTAGATACTCGTACGATTAATTATATCCTCCTCACAAACTTCAAGACTTGATGTTCGCTGGAAGGTAAATTAGTTGCTAACGACAGGTTATTGTAAATTAATTTCATGTACGTATTGCGGCACATTAATTACTTGGGACGATGTACGAGAACTTTACTGCTAACAAGTTCTTCTCATTGATTGCCGGTACGCAGAACTAGCGTGGCTAGTTCGCAATATTATTGACATGAATTTCAACGTTAATAGCTCGTTCACACAGGCTGCGTAAGCGTAGACGTAGCGCGTACCATTGCGTTGTAATGTATGGAACTGTAAGAAACATGGCACACCACTTGCGTAAAGCATGGATGTATGCGTAACCCGGTGTGTTAGAGGTTTACGCGCTGAGGCTGCATCATCACTTACCACCAGGTGAGATTGCATTCAAGGGTAACTTGTATTTGATTTTTTTTAAATAACTCAGACAGATTGGGAAGGATGAATTGTACGATTTATTGGAGAAATACAAATAAAACAGTGCTGAAAATTTTACTTTTTGTTTACATTTTAACATCCGATTCCTGCCGCCTACACGGCAAAGCTCGTGGTTACATGGCGCCTGGGCTGTCGCGTATGTCAGTTAATATGAATATTAAAATTTCCGAACACAGTGCAACAAGTTACCTACCTAGAACATGGAAATGAAAACGATAATATTATTATTTTAAGCCCCAACCGCTCACTGAGCGAGAAGCGGGAAAACCGAGAATCGATGGGTCAAGCCCCATTTAATTACCTGTTTCATTTAAATATTGTACCTACTAACTTCTATTTTAGAGGGCAATGGGGAACTTTTGTACGTCTGTCTGTCTATTATTATTGTTTTATTGCAAGACGAGAAAAATCAAGCGCGAAAAGGATTGAACAGTCGTTTGAGAAAAGTATTTTTTTAGAAAAACTTACTAAATTTATTACTGCAATGTAAAGTTATTTCAACTAATGAATAATTAAAACCTATGTCATAAGTTAAATTGTTTTAGAATTGTCATACACCTAATCTTATCTATTTACGCACAAAGTTGTTACAAATTTAGGGCCACGCCACCTTTCAAACAGAAAACTAACTTAAAATCGGTTCATTAGTTTAGGAGCTACGATGCCACAGACAGATACATAGATACACACATCAAACTTATAACACCCCTCTTTTTGGGTCGGGGGTTAAAAAGGAACTAAATCAAACTAACTTACCTTATAAGTGCCTCCGTAAGGATAAACAAGTGGTAGACCGTTGACTTGTCTTTTCTCCCTAAAATTTTCTATTATCGATTTTGATGATTCTTCTGTCATGCCGCAATCAATTAATAAGAATAAGGACAGCACGAAGCTATACCTGAAAATCATAAATCACAGTAGTGCTTGTAATCAATCAAAAGAGAGCCTCAAATCATCAAAAAGCTTAAAAATAAAACATAATTCATAAAATTTACTCGAAAGCAAAGCCGAAAAAATCATCATTAATAAGGTCACATTCGAGCTTGTAACCAAATAAAAAAGAATCTCAAAATTCTCAAAAATAAAAAAAATAGTAAATAATTCTTGCAAATTATTTTTTTTTTCAATATATTTTCTCATGAAAATCCCTTGCTCTGTAGTCAGCCAGAAATGTTCATAAAATCTATCTGAAAATATATTTAAAAAAAAATATTAAAAAAAATCATCATAAAATTATTATTACGTTGAAAAAAGTTTCTCTTACCGTTTTTCGTGCATGTTAATTTAGTATCAAAGCATTGAGAAGTAACAAAATACGTTGCATGTTTTCCGCCATGCGCTTCCCGCACCTAATTGTCAAGTTTTGTTAGTAAATTTCGACTCCATTCCAAACGAGTTTAAAAGATCCTAAAGCCGCATACACACTGAAGCAATCAATGAGTTGCTTCAAACACTGAGCAATAAATGGGTACCTTTATTTATTTCAAACTAGAGGATGCCCGCGACTTCGTCCGCGTGGAATTAGTTCTTCAAAGATCCCGTGGGAACTGTTTGATTTTGCGCAATAAAAAGTTGCCTATGTCGATTAAATGGACGAAAGCTACCTTGCTACCAAATTTCATACAAATCCGTCAAGCGGATGGGTCTTTAGGAATCCCGTGGGAACTCCTTGATTATCCGGGATAAAAAGTAACCTATGTCCGTTCCCGGGATATAAGCTAACTCTATACCAAATTTCGTCAGAATCGGTTAAACTGTTGGGCCGTGAAAAGGTAGCAGACAGACAGATAGACACACTTTCGCATTTATAATATTATTACGGATGGATTATGGATAATGTCAAAATTAGTTTGTCACTGGATAACAAGTTGTAAGCAAAAACCAGTTTCAAGTAAGAATCCGCAAAAAAATCAAACACGACAATCCTACCATATGCTGATTCAACACATCTTTCATCTCCACCATCAAGCTCTCTTGACGAAAATCTCTATCTTCTTCTTTCTTCTTTTTCTCTCTCTTCTCTTCTTATTATTATAACCTTCAGCACCTGTCACGTACTATAGTACGTATTAAAATGTAATCAATTGTGATCAGGGCCTTAGGAGCAAATCTCAGGAGTCACATGACTCTACTGCACTAATTTGTTTACCTAACAACGCGCGTCACGAGGAAACAAGCCAGCCGCGCTGAGATCGTGTAGAGATAATAATAATCAGTTCCTTTGTGATAGCGACTGCGAAAAATATACCAAGAAAAGCGGGGAAAATTACTTGTAAATAAAATAGTGGTTTCAATAATTGAATAAAAAACAGCCCAAATGCGAGTCGGACTCACGCACCGAGGGTTCCATGTCGTAAAAGATGTCGTTGCTTATCTCTAACTCACAATCTCTAACTGCAAATGTTAGTTTGTAATCGTAAAAAAATGTGATATACCTCCCTAACTACAATTTAACAGCTGCCATTTATCTAAAAACTGACTAAAAACTTTGTTTTGCTTGAGACAAAGTGTTTTGAGAGACAGACACATAGAGGACAGCGAAGTGATTCTGTAAAGGTTCCTTTTGATACATCAAAACCCCAAAAACAGTATTGTCATCGTTTTACAATAAAAAGTTTACTAAAATTTGTGATATTTGATTTTTGAACAAATATTGAAAAAAAATAAGCAAAAGTTCTAAAAGTATTAATTAATATTTTTTTATATTTGTTATTGAACCGCGCATTTAATTTAATTATTTTTCAGATGAACTACAAGAAAATTAAAACTGATGTAGATGAAAATCAAAAAGTTTATTTTTTTGGCCAATTTCAATGCAACATCATTGCATTCACAACACGTAACCAATCACTTAGAACTATATCCGTGGCACTTACCGGCAGTACGTACATAGTTAAACATGTATTTGAAGAGGGAAATTATCATACGATTAATATTGAACCTGTCTCTAATGATACCGGTTAGTTTGACTGAGTTGAGTTTAGATGAACTGATGTCACATCGCAGTCGAAGACAGTTGCTGTTTCCTAATTCAACACTATTGCAAGTGAGTTTTCGTTTTTTTAACCCCCGACCCAAAAGGAGGGGTGTTATAAGTTTGACGTGTGTATCTGTGTATCTGTCTGTGGCATCGTTGCTCCTAATTAGCTATAATCTAAGAAAATCGGTTCAGCCGTTTGAAAGTTATCAGCTCTTTTCTCGTTAAATGTAACCTTCACTTGTCGGGGGTGTTATAAATTTTTAATATACACTTGTTAATGGTTAAGAGGGCTCTCTCCGTCACTCGTTTCCACTCGTTTCATACAATCGTAGTTCCAATTTCATTTGAATATTAAGCAACCTAAGTCCATGAAATTTTGCAGACATATTCTAGAAACTAATATCTATGTCTGTGGTTTTCCAGATTTCTGTTAAAATATTCGGTTTCAAAGTTACGCGGTCTTAAAATTTTCATACAAATCTTGGAGCTTCTGTAATTTTAAAACTACATATTTTTAGAAAAATCTAAAACACCACAGACACAGATATTAGTTTCTAGAATATGTCTGCAAAATTTCATGGACTATGGTTGCTTAATATTCAAATGAAATTGGAACTACGATTGTATGAAACGAGTGGAAACGAGTGACGGAGAGAGCCCTGTTAAGGTCATTGACCACGATCGCATATGAAATCTGCCTGCAGCCCTAGCTTCAAAACAGATTAGTAAGTTTCATAAGGAGCTTAGTCTACGAATGATTCAGCGGAAACATATTATATTAATCATAGTTACTTAGTAATATTACAAATATGAAAGTGTCAGTCTGTCTGATAGCTTTTCACAGTTCATGACTTTAACCGATTTTGGCGAAATTTGGTACAAATATACATATGAACAACGTCCACGTAGGTTTAGGAAAACACTGAAACCTACGTGGACTTACGCGAGCATCATCCAGTAAAAGACATAAAATAATCTGTCTAAATATTACTTATGGACCTCTAATCAAAATTAGATCCTCTCATCTACAGGTGCAGTTGGTACCTCTTTGTTATAAAGGTTGTCAAACTTCTTATTCTCAGATTCTCAGTTAACTTTTTCAAAGATTAGTTTGAACTCCAGACAAGACTGTAAATTTCTCATGACAAAAACGTCTGCGACAATTACTTTTCTATGGAAAATAGGAAAGTTTTTACGAGCTTAAAGCTTGAGTTAGTAAAGTTAGAAAATTCTTTCCGAACAAACTTCTTCGTGTCCATAATTTCATGAGTAGCGAAATATAGTACGTACAGTTCTCTCCAATTTTTCTTCACTTCACGTCAAGAGAGAATAGGTATTTTCTAGGCAATCACGCTCCATTTTAGGCTCATCTTTCAGCAAGTCTGCTTGAAGCCAAGCGTTAGTCAAATTACATTACATTAATTAGTTAAATTACAAAAAAAAATGCGTCAGTACGTAAAGCGTAGTCTCTAGTTGCAAAAACGCAATCAGCCGTTTATACTGGACTAGCTGACGCCCGCGACTTCGTCCGCGTAGATTTAGGTTTTTCGAAATCCCGTGGGAACTCGTTGGTTTTCCGGGATAAAAAGTAGCCTATGTGCTAATCCAGGATATTATCTATCTCCATTCCGAATTTCAGCCAAATCCGTCCAGTAGTTTTTGCGTGAAGGAGTAACAAACATACACACACACACACACACACACACACACACACACACACACACACACACACAGACACACATACATACAAACTTTCGCCTTTATAATATTAGTGTGAAGTGTGATAACGTTAAGTCTGTAATGTATTTCACCAAACCAACTGAGCCAATTTAGAATTATTAATACATTATCATCATCATTGCAGATTGGCAAACTTCACACACCTTTGAGAATATTATTGAGAACTCTTTCTTAGGCATGCAGGTTACGTCACGATGTTTTCTTCACCGTTAAAGCAAGTAATAAGTATTAGATTGCATAAAACACACTGAAAAAATAAAGGTCCGGAATCGAACTCCCGACCCCGAAATAGGAGGGTGCCTCTTAACCACTAAGCTATCACCGCTTTCATATTAGTATGGATGGTGTATAGGCATCTTCTAGGCAAACTCGTTCCATCTTAGGCTGCATCACCACCTGCAGGTCCGATTGCAGCCAAACGCCAGTCTATAAATTAAAAAAACCGGCCAAGTGCAAGTCAGACTCGCGCACAAAGGGTTCCGTACTCGGGTATTTTTTTCAACATTTTGCACGATAAATCAAAAACTATTGTGCATAAAAATAAATGAAAATCTGTTTTAGAATGTACAGGTAAAGCCCTTTCATATGATACCCCACTTGGTATAGTTACCTTACTTTTGAAATTGAAACATATTTTTTTTAATGATGTGACCACAAATTCGCCGTTTTCAGATTTATTCCTGTATTTGTGCTATAAGACCTACCTATCTGCCTTTCATGATTCAACGGGAAGTACCCTAAAGGTTTCTTGACAGACACGACGGACAGATAGACAGACAGACAAACACCAAAGTGATCCTATAAGGGTTCCGTTTTTCCTTTTGAGGTACGGAACCCTAAAAAGTGCTAACCCCTGCGCCTAAGGTCGTTAAAACCTATGTTATTGAAGCAATGAAAACACGCCACATCACTAGACCTAAGTGCACTTGCGGCGGAAGGTGTTAGTGAAATGGATCCACGTTAATTAGAAAACACGCTCCCAGACATACGTAGGTAACTAGGTACATACCTAGAGCGTACGTTGCTTTTATGCGACGGAATTCTGTGTAAGGGAGCATGACGCTTACACATTTTAATGCAGTTTTTTGCTGATATATTGTAGACCTCTCGTCTTATAACTTTTTGGAAGTATGTGTATTTTAAGCCATTAACAAGTGTAAATTAAAAATTTATAACACCCCCGACAAGTGAAGGTTACAGTAACTAGAAAAAAGCTGTAACTTGTGAAAATAACTTTCAAACTGCTGAATCGATTTTCTTGGATTATAGCTAAGAACACTCTCGATTAAGCCACCTTAATTTAGTTTTTTTTTTGTTTGAAAGGTGGCTTGATCGAAAGTTTTCTTACCTATAATTCAAGAAAATCGGTTCAGCCGTTTGAAAGTTATCAGCTCTTTTCTAGTTACTGTAACCTTCACTTGTTGGCGGTGTTATAAATTTTTAATTTACACTTGTTAGACTTACCTCAACCTCACAATAATGCTTATAATCACAGATATCTAATCAAACTTCCAGCTCAACATTGGCGTAGGAACACCAACTCCCGTGAAGACTATCAACGTGAACTGGGCGCTCCAACTGAACTTCCAACTGCCTTGGAATCGAACACAAATACCTGTGGACATATTTGGCGCCAACACTGGCTATGTTGGTACTGCAAGAAAGAAACGGGAGACCGATGAGAAGTATACGTGTGATGCAAAGCTGTTCCACTTCTATAAATACGTGGAGGATATGTTGACCAGGTGAGGCAATTTAAATAAATAAAATAAATAAATAAAAGTTTATTTCGCCGAACAAAATCCATACTATATATAATATTATAAATGCGAAAGTGTGTCTGTCTGTCTGTCTGTCTGCTACCTTTTCACGGCCCAACAGTGTAACAGATTCTGACGAAATTTGGTACAGGGTTAGCTTATATCCCGGGGACGGACATACGCTACTTTTATCCCGGAAAATCAAAGAGTTCCCGCGGGATTCCTAAAGACCCATCCATCCACTTAACCGATTTGTACGAAATTTGGTACCGAAGTAGCTTGCGTCCCTGTTATTGAAATAGGCAACTTCTTATCCCAGAAAATCAAACAGTTCCCACGGGATCTATAAAAATCTAAATTCCCATCCTCTAGTAAAGAATAAAAATAAAAATGCAATTGATGTTAAGACAAAATAACAACTAAACTTAGAATATACAAAGAAAATATTATTTTGTGTGTTAGCTAAAAGGAGCGTAAGAATTTCGTAGAATATCATCCTTCCTGCGGCACAACAACCTTTTGTGAGTCCTAGCCTTTTCCACAGTCTTCTCTGTGAAAAAAAATCCATGAAAAAAACTAGCCACTCTCCAAAAAAGTGTGTACGGATGCCTTGTGTGACAGGTTGAGATGGCATTCGGGGTATGAGGCGGGGGGACGCCACACACACCCACCCACGCTCACCTGCACGTCACCCACGCTCACCCTCACGTCACCCACGCTCACCCACAACGGTTTAGTGTGGGGGCTGTGCGGGTGTGCGGGGCGTCCCCACCCCGGTTGCCACGTTAACAGGGCTCTTTCCGTCACTTGCTCCATACAATCGTAGTTCCAATTTCATTTGAATATTAAGCAACCAAAGTCCATTAAATTTTGCAGACATATTCTAGAAACTAATATCTATGTCTGTGGTGTTTTAGATTTTTCTAAAAATATGTAGTTTTGAAATAACAGGAGCTCAAAGATTTGTATGTGAATTTTTAAGACTACGTAACTTTGAAACCGAATATTTTAACAGAAATCTGGAAAACCACAGATAAAGATATTAGTTTCTAGAATATGTCTGCAAAATTTCATGGACTTTGGTTGCTTAATATTCAAATGAAATTGGAACTACGTTTGTATGGAGCGAGTGACGGAGAAACCCCTCTTAACCTGTCACGTACTATAAACCCAGTTGAGTTAATAAAGTTAGCCTGTTTCTTTCGACGATAATATTAAAGTGTTAAGCGTCCTTTATGTGCTCTAATCACTAGCTCATTACCGCATAAGCTTTGCATTATTTTTCTCAGAAATCGGCCGTTAGAAGGCTCATTTAAACCTCATTATAACGCCACCAAGTTGTGGTTAGAATTGCTGGGCATCAATTGCCAGCAAGACGCAATTTTTATAGCCCATTTACGAGGCTCTTATACTTAAGAATCAGTCATTTATACTTTACTTAAAACCGGTCAAGTGCGAGTTGGAATTGCACAAGAAGGGTTCCATACCATCGTTGAAGATATAACACTTTGTATCTACCATTTAATTACTAACCCCCGACCCAAAAAGAGGGGTGTTATAAGTTTGACGTGTGTATCTGTGTATCTGTCTGTGGCATCGTAGCGCCTAAACTAATGAACCGATTTTAATTTAGTTTTTTTTTTTGTTTGAGAGGTGGCTTGATCGAGAGTGTTCTTAGCTATAATCCAAGAAAATCGGTTCAACCGTTTGAAAGTTATTAGCTCTTTTCTAGTTACTGTAACCTTCACTTGTCGGGGGTGTTATAAAATTTAATTTACACTTGTTTTTGAATTAACATGGCGGCAATACACTGAAAAATTCAACCCTCTACTTGTACGGTTCATGACATTAAAGCCCGCTGACAGACAAATGGACAGACGGACGGACGGATAGACGGACGAACAGTGGAGGCTTAGTAATATGCCCATTGGCAATTCAGGTACAAAATCCTAAAATTGGCCGAATATCCATGTACCTACATCAAAATTCCCTTACCCTCGGTGTTTTGAAGTTCCCGTTTGTTATTTTCTTTCCATTCAGCTTTTTAAATATATTTCCAAGGCGCATAATTGGTTAGGTATTCGGTGCCTTGCCTCGCCCTAACGAGGGCTGGCCGAAAGCCAAACTTCCTATTGATTGCGCAATGGAAAGCAAAAGCTTCACAGAAAAAAGGTGAACGATTCCACAGTTTTCAATCGTTGATTCCTTTTGTTTTCACTTTTCGTAAAATTATCGAAGTGGGAAAACGATCTTTCGTTTATTGAACGTATTCGATTATTCGTCCGGTTGTGAAATTGCATTGATTTGTGTTGTTTTTGCCCGACTACAGAAAAGCCAAAAGATACGATTTTACCTGTCTATGTATGTTTGTTTGTATTTGTATATGTTCCACCGTAGCGCCTTAACTACTGAGCCGATTTTGATAAATGAGGTGTCAATCGATTTATTATCATGGTTAAGTTTAGGCTACCTACACTACATGTTATAAGAACACACAATCAATAAGGTGTATTTTTATAACCCTTCCAGGTTAGCCCGCTTCCATCGTAAACTGCATCATCACTTACCACCAGGTGAGATTGCAGTCAAGGGCTTACTTGTATCTGAATTTAAAAAAAAAATATTTATACATATTAAGTAGAGGTCAGTGGATTTCAGTCTTTCACCAAATGTGGATATGGATGAAATTGCTATGCAATTTTTGACGCTAGAACTGCTTGTTACTTTGTTGCTAATTGCTGACATGTCGATATCAATAAACCCTTCAATTAAACAAAGAAAAACTATGCTATGATAAGATAAAAATGATATATCGCTTCTGGACAGTCCAATGGTGTACAGAAGAACCAATTTCCACATAAATTACTTTTGTCAATTTCGATTCCCCAAATGTCATCTGAAGTAATTTATGGTTGTTTATCCTTTCCAATAAAACTCCGATAACTTTAGTATCTGCGATATTAATTTTATTGGTCATTTATCAAAATAATGTCTCGTTGAAACAGATTTTTTTATGTGTGCAGTGTGCACTAATTGATACTACTTACCAATATTGTATGATAGATTTAATTTATAGTTTTAATACATAATAATCTAATTGTTTACTGTCCCAAATAAATAAAAATAACTGTCCATGTAGTTACAATCTCATCAGATTTTTAAAATCATCAAGTATATGGGGAGATTGTAAATCAGTCCTAAATCAGATATCCAAAGAAAAACATAGATTTTTTTATTTATTTACTTATGACAGCTGGAAGGCATATTATTATGCATTGCAGATATCCTGGCCTCCTCTACAGTCTTCTACCATTTATCGCGGTCCTTCGTCTGCCTTCTCCAGTTTGTTTATTTATCTATACTCCTCAGGTCTTCTTCTACGCCATCTAATTGAATCCCAGTTTTGAATTAACATCTAGGGATGTTATGATAGACAAGTGTAAATTAAAAATGTATAACACCCCCTACAAGGTTACAGTTATAACTAGAAAAGAGCTGATAACTTTTAAACGGCTGAACCGATTTTCTTGGATTATAGCTAAGAACACTCTCGATCAAGGCACCTTTCAAACAAAAAAAAACTAAATTAAAATCGGTTCATTAGTTTAGGAGCTACGATGCCACAGACAGATACACTGACACACAGATACAAATATATATACACAGATACACACGTCAAACTTATAACACCCCTCTTTTGGGTCGGAGGTCTAAAACAAATGTTCTTGTTACCATTATATTTCTGTTTACAGTTTCGGCCACAACGGAACGTCGTGCGTCCTCCGAACTTTGTGCCAACTCGGCTCCGAACCTCTTCACTCTACAAGTGACGAAGATATTTTACACGAAATCGCGACATTCGTGCTGAAGTAAGTTCTTTTTCTTTGAGTACTCCTTGCCTAAAGTCACCGTTTCGCCATTCTAGAACTTACAAAGTAAACTGATATACAAGGATGTGATTACGCACAACAGACGGAAACGGCTAAGTGCGGAAACCAGCCCAGAGAGAAGAAAAAAGGATGTGATAAAAAACTTATTTGCACTTTCGACTCAGAACTTACCCTGGCGAAACCCTGAAGAATATCAGCTCACTACGTACGTGTCACGTGTACACAATTGGTCTGAATCAGCCTTAAACCTCCTTCTTTTTGCCGGTACAAAATTGCTGATTTAATTTTAATTTATTATTTTCAGTCCACTGAATGATGTATTAGAGGAAGAGAATAAAGATTCAGCCCCTTACATCCAAGCGTATGAAGCTGGACGCCAGTATCAAGACTGTTTTGTTATGTACAATGATTGTCATGTATCTCTAATTGATTTATTTACTAGTTTACATTAAGTAAACATAAAAATTATACTTAAAGGATTTATAATAGTATTGATTAATTTTGGTTAACTAATTCCTTGTAAATTAAGGCCCTTTCCTTTCCATTCCATTCCATCAGCCTGTATGCGTCCACAGCTGGGCAATGTCTTTCCAAGAGCGCGCCACCAAACACGATCCTCCACCTTCCTCGTCCATTCGCTCCCGGCCACTTTCTTCAGGTCATCGTTCCAGCGGGCTTGAGGATGAAAGGATAAAGGTGCCCACGCACTCGAACTGAAACTCGCAGTTCAGTAGCAGTTCAGTTCAAGTGCGTGGCCACCTTAAGGGTCTGACCCTTATCTGCTAAAAATACACTGCTTATATAATATAATTATGGCTTATAGACGTTCTTTGTACGGAACCCTAAAAATGGTAATTCTCTAATGTATGATGCCAAAGGCATCGGAAAGGCTCGGAAGCTTTTTATTAGGTTGATATTAGGTTTTATTATATTCGTATTCGTATTCGTATGTTGCTATTGCATCGCAGGTTTTTCGGTTCTTTCCAATGTCAGATAGTTGTTTAGCTAGACGATCAAATAATAATAATTTTATGGTTCCATTGAATGCCTCTGATCATGGAGATGAATGCTGGACATTGGAACTCTCTGATGGCATATGGCAAAGAAGCCCAAAAGAGGGTTATGTGTTCGACCTATATGTATGTATGTCCGTTCCCATGTCCGCATGTAACTACTCAAAGGCTCAACGAATTATGATAAACGATTTGTCATTAGATTCGTCTTGATAGTGCAAGGGTTACTGGGTACCCAAAATTCTTAAAAATAAAATAGCGGATTTAGGTTATTTAATTCATGAGTAGATTTCTTTTGAATTTCCTACATATTAGGAGGTTTTTAATAAAAATTTTACTTTAAAAAAGGTTTACTAAAAATCAATACAGTCCAAACTTGTGCAGCGTGTCGATCCCAATTCCAGTGAAGGTATCCAGGATAGAAGACTCGCATTCCGGGAACATGGTCTCACAGTCCATGCCTACATCCCTGCCGAGTCTTTCTGCTGCATGGTACTCGTTGTCCGTATGATGGGAGAGGACGTCTTTGGTAGTTGAAGGCCTGGAAAAGATGCCATATTATATTTAAGTTAAAAAACGGTCGAGTTCAAGTACGGAATCCTCGCCCCGGGGGTTCCGTACTCGGGTATTTTTTCCGACATTTTGCACGATAAATCAAAGACTATTATGCATAAAAAAAAACTGTTTTAGAATGTACAGGTAAAGCCCTTTCATATGATACCCCATTTGGTATAGTTATCTTACTTTGGAAATTGAAAATACTAATTATTTGATCCTAGAAGGGTTCCGCTTTTCCTTTTTAGGTACGGAACCCTAAAAACGTTCGAGTCTGAGTTGGGCTTGCACACGAAGGGCACCATGTACCATGGTACTAGAAATAACACTTTTTCTTTATCTTTGCCGCTCACCGTACCATGTTAAGATTAAGCTACTCGCATCAGCGGAAAATTCGTGGATAGGTTAAAGTATTATTACTAGTGCAGTACATGTGCATAAAGTCAGAAGGGCTCCGTAGCATGATCCACATAAATATACATCCTAAATAGATAGAAAAATATTCTAGACCATTAAAGTATCAAGAATTCTAAAATTCCGAACTGAAATCTCTACTACCTATGCATTATGTTACGAGCCACGGTCGTTATTAAGCTTTTATAGGCTGCAAGTATCCAGCCACTTACGTGAATAATATATGGCCAATTTCTCCAAGCAACCCGTTCTCGTATGTGAAAGGCACCTCGGCTGCCTCGCAGATGGTTCGTAGCAGGCAAGGTCTCCCCGAATATCCGTACCTGCGGAGTTTTTGAAATTCTCTTTAATACAAGCGCAGTTACATTTTCGGCTAGCTAACTCTATTACAGCACGATTTATTATTCCCTAGTACATCCAAATTTTGCTACAAAAATGTTAACTGAAAAGGAAAGCTATTGTATTTTTTGACCTGGCATATCCCCAAAATTTTATTAGGATCTGCTTTATTATTTACTAGATCTAGATTTTTTTAATCCTGTAGGAACTCATAGATTTTCTTGATGAAATGTAGCTTATGTTGCTCCGGTATTGATGGTATAAATTATTGTAATATCAAATTCAACAAGCCAAAAGTTTTAAAACGGAGCACCCACCATCTAAGTTAATCAGTGACTTAAATTTTATTATTTAACGATTTTTATCAGGTCTAACTTATAATAACTTGAACCTGTTCGAGAACTTGCAAAGTTCAGTTAGCAATTCATTTACCCACTGCCGTATACTGGGTTGAAGTTGCAACTGGTACAGGATACAAATAAATAATTACTGATTTACACTATCGCTACTAAGTTACACTATCATTACTACTTAAATTATACAGCTGCTGGTAGTCCAGGATGATTTATTAATCCCTAGTACCTCCAAATGCTTCTACAAAAATGTTAATTATAACAATAGAAGAAAAGCTATTGTTACCAACAGAAAACTACGAGAAACTTTAAGCCAAACTCAAGTATCCATTTAAGACTGTTTGTCATCTCGACACCTCCCACGTAAGTTGTTGTATCCCCAAAACTACAACTTTTCAGTAGAGCGTTTTGAAGATATAAATTGAAATTAAAGCTCCATTTTTCAATATATTTTTGTTAAATTCGGTATTTAGTTATAGTTTACAGTACTTTCACATATTCTGAAAGATAATTTATAGAAATACTTCACATTTCTGAGATTTTGTTCATACAACATTTTACGGCGTGTTTCATCTTTGTAAAATGTTGTATAAGATACTTACAACAAATTACGCTGGAAAAAATGGGTTGAGTGTCATCGTATGTGTTACATACAACTGTGTACGTCGTTTAAAATTAAAAAAAAATGTAGTATGTGTAGTCCGATTCATCATTTCCAACCAATGGAGGTCCACTACTGGACATAGGTCTCTTGTAGGGACTTCTATGTGCCACGGTCTTGCACCACCTGAATCCAGTGGCTCCTTGTGACTCGTTTGATGTCGTCTGTGCACCTAGTGGGAGTCTGTCAACGCTGTGCCTTACAGTGCGAGGTTCCAGCACCTTGGGACCTCAACGTCTATGGGTCCTTCGAATTTTGTGCCCCGGCCATTTACACTTCAGCTTCGCAACCCATTTATGCCGGTTACTCTGATTTTCCTACCGATATCCACATTCCAGATTCAATCACGTAGAGAATCTTCAAATATAGCTCTCTAATTGCCCGCTTAGTGACTCTGAACTTTCTTATGAATTCCAT
This sequence comes from Maniola jurtina, assembly GCF_905333055.1. Lineage (NCBI taxonomy): Eukaryota > Metazoa > Arthropoda > Insecta > Lepidoptera > Nymphalidae > Maniola > Maniola jurtina. The sequence continues at coordinate 2,437,960 of NC_060046.1, forward strand.
TATAATATGTGACCATATTATCTCGGATCCATAATATGTCATCACTGGTAACACGCACTGTTCGAAGACTAATTTAGTTTCCGTACGCTGCCGCCGAGTCGGATTCGTTGGCTGACCTGGTTCTTGAAGTTGCACTTACCTACCTGGTCCAGGTACCTGTTCCAGGCTTACACACTTTTCTATAATTTCAAGTGCAGAGCCCTCAACGATTACTGGGTGGGCCGAGACATAAGAATTAGACATAATTTTCGTCTTACTCATGTTCATTTTCAGGCCCATCTGTTGTGAAACTTTGCAAAGGTCATTGAGCTGTAAATGTAGAAACTCTGGGAAACCTAATGAGGTTTCCCAAAGTTTCTGCGATAGTGACTATGTCATCGACAAATCGAAGGTGAATTTCTTTTGATGTTAATGTCAAGTTCATTCCAATCCAAGCTTAAAGATAAGGACGTCTTCCAAAGCAGCGGTAAAGAGTTTCAGAGAATTACGTCTCAATGTGCACTCTGTCACTGCAATTGGACTGGCCTAGTCTGGTCCTATATGTCGACTGACATGGTGTTTTCGTACAGGATTCTATTTCAGCATTTGTATGAACAGGCAGTTGTTTCAGCATCTCAATAGCGACCTTAATACAGCCCCAGTTTCCACCAAATCAAAAACTTTCTCATAGTTTACAAACGCTTAGCAAAGAGGCAGATTATTATAATAACCTTCAGTTATATTATGCATAACATGTCGCAGCGTATGAATGTGACCTATAGTGCTTAAGCTTTTTCAGAATCAAGCTTGCTAGGGATGCTGAAAGTCATGGAACTTATTATTGTGACTATTCATAATGACTTACGATAACAATAGCTTATAGACATGGCTTAGCAGCGAGATGAGTCTATGACTCTTCTTGAGTAATGTTTGTAACTTTGTAATTTCGTTATGCAATGAACTAGATTAATTTGAATATAAGATTCACTAACCTTTTGTGCCCACATTGCAACGAATAAACCATTACTTATTATTTATTACGGCATTATCGCCATGACGGGATTGAAAATCCCGTCATGGCGATTGGAAAATCGCTGAAAGACCTTAAGTACTGGTTTGCCACCCGCTTTCAGGAATTCTACTGTGATTCTGATATCACCGAGCGAATTTTTATCCTTGAGTTGTTTGAGAGCCATACTTATCTCGTATAAACTGGAATCTGGGATATCTTGGGTATAGTATCCTGTCAATTTAGCTCTGGGATCTTTAGCTAAATCTTCAACAAGTCTTTGTATTGTGGTGTATAACTGTCCATAGAACTTCTCCACTTATTTCAAAAGCTCAAGTTTAGCTGAAATGAGGTGTTGTCAGTTTTTTGTCGTATCAGCAGGCCCTGTTTAGTTGACAGATCTTTCGTGAATACTTTTGAGCTCCTGTTCCGCTCTATGGTATCTTTAAAACGAAATTAAAGATCCATAAGTTACGTGTTTGTACAATGATCTGCCAGTAGGTAGGTGCATCTGCTGAAGACTACAGTATCATTTCTGGCCTTTTTCTGGCCATGAGCTTTAAAATCATAAAAAAATATTTGTTATTTTTGGACGATAGGCCGTAAAGAAATTGGACTCCACCACCTGGCAGGTTCTACCAACCTATTTATTGGAAAGGTAGGCCCTGAAATAATATATTGTAGTAGTGATTTTTTTGTTAATTATATGGTAACCTAGTGGTATGATGAGCCGATTAGTTATTTCATTGACTATCATAAGTTTACGTCGCCATCAAACTAAATTTTAACATAGTTTTATTGTATACAAAGTCGTATGTAAGAAAAAAAAACAATGTCATAGCAACGTAAAATATAGCATGTAATCATACAACAAAATTTTGAGAAATGAATGCCGAAGTAAAATGTTGTATGTATCACTTAACACAAAATTTATTATAATGCTGCAACGTAAACGGTTGTATGTCATCATACAATACTGTTTTTGGGTGTCCTCAACGACGTAAATTGTTGTATGTAACCTATACAATAGTTTAGCTTGGCATCACTATTAAATTACTAAAATACGATAATGAAATAAAAAAATGCAAACACAACCGTGACATATCAGTGTCTTGAGTTACAAACATTTCATTTGAAGTCCGGCGTGATCTGTTGTATCTGTTACATACGAGGCGCAAACGTGCGACTTCACCCCACATAAAACGTTGTAAAGGTCGATATGATATTTTACGTCGTCCTCGTTTGAAAAATACTTGTTGTTGTTTGAATTTTAGGATTTTTTTTAATTGAACATATAAAATAGATAAAAATAGACATTGTTATGTAAAAAACGCAAAATTGCAATTTTGTGGCTTACAACAACTTACGTGGGAGGTGTCGATCTGATTCAGTCCCATAACTTTTAAACAATGAACACAAAACATAAATAATAACTGGGGAGTGAGCTTTGCTGAAATCAACAAACTTAATCTGAGAATGCGAGGAATAAAATGAACTTTGACTCGGCGAAGTTTACTCAAGAAGTCTAACGTTCAACGAAGTATTGAAAAACTTTTAATTCTTCTAACACAGAGAGTCGTGCGCGATAACGATATCGAGAACATAATATAAAACGATTTCACTTGCATTGAAATAGACTAAGTATTTTACACTCATTTTTCTTTCAAGATCAATGAATTATTCGCAGAGTTGGTATATCCTCCACTAGATACACAGATTACATTAAACGAATCGTAGGAAGCCTTTGAGCAATACGCTAGAAGCAAAGATATGTACTAGAAGTCCCTACAAGACATCTATATCCAGTAGTGGGCTTCTATCTATTCACATAGTACTAGGCATTAGATGAATTCCGGCTTTTGACTATCATAATATTAATACCAACATACCTTTCGATCATGTGTTCAATAATTTTATAGAAGTCCCATCTATTCATTCTTTGAGGCTCTGGATATTCGTTTTGATGTGTTTTATCCAGTAACTCTTGCCGTCTTATTGCTTCTTGCAATGGAACTTCTGTTTTTACATCTGTCTCTTCTAAATCATTGATTAAACCTCCTTCAGAATAAATAAGCGATCGTTTTCTTCTATCATCAAAAGTTAAATCGACTAAAGTATCATTGTCATTCTCAAATCTATTATCCAAAGTAGTCTTGTCGACTATCTTAAAATCTTTTGAAATATTTGCGTCTATTTCATTTTCTTTACTATTTTTATCTTCTTCTTCAGAATGTCCATCACCATCCATATCCCTTGAAACTGTGTTAGCAAATCCGTAGATTCTGCTTGTGTATTCAGAACTGTTTGTGGGTAAATCATATTGAAATTTAATTACTGTACCAACTGTGACAGATGCCTCTTTCAAATCAACTGGTACACCCAAACCAATGATAAACTGGAAAAAGAAAAAACTATTATGATTGACAGGACTCTCTCCATCACTCACTCCATACAATCGTAGTCTCAATTTCATTTGAATATTAAGCAACCAAAGTTCATGAAATTTTGCAGACATATTCTAAAAACTGATATCTGTGCCTTTGGTGCTTTAGATTTTTTTTAAATATGTAGTTTTAAAATTACAGGCGCTCAAAGATTTGTATATGAATTTTTATGACCGTGTAACTTTGAAACCGAATATTTTAGCGGAAATCTGGAAAACCACAGGCATAGACAGGCATTAGTTCCCGGAACATTTTTACAAAATTCCATTGAGTATGATTGGTTAGTATTCCAATGAGAGACGAACTACGTTTGTATGGAGCGAGTGACGGAGAGACCCCTCTTAAAGACCAGAAGATACTTATATAAATAGTTTTTATTCCGTTTCGGAAAATCAAGGAGTTCCTACAAGGTTTAATAACCTCTATCCACGAAGTAAAAGAATAATAATAAATATTCCTTCCTCAACAATAAAAGTTTTATAAGAGCGAACGACATCAATATAATTTAATACACTTCTTAAATGATTATTATATTTCATATGGTACCGTTTCAATCTGAAATCGAAAAACGATGAAATCCTATTACTCCAATACTCCACCCCTATTTTATTATTTAATACGATTGGTCTTTTCCACATGTCGTTAAGTTTTAGTGGTTATTAAACCGTATTGTAACTTGGCCTATTAATATTCGATCTTTTAGATTAACAAGGTTTTCTGAGAGTAATAAGAATTTATTAGAGTGCAATGTTCGTCCAATCCAATAAAGTTTTTAAGTACTTTAATAGACCTACATATACTTAGATTTATCCTGACTGACTGACTGATCCATCAACGCATGGGTTCGGAACTTTAATTATGATGTAGGCACTAAAAAAAGATTTATGGAAATTCTTTTAAATAGGGGATGAAAGTGTATATAAAAATCCGTCATTTTTTAAGTTTAGTTTTTAAGAATTGGTGTTTAGGCTTTTGTTTAAAAATAAAGAAATAAGAATTTTACGGTTTTTGTTCTTCCAAATGGGGTTAATAGAGGATGAAAGCCTTAACTTATATCCGCTTTTTTCAATTATGTCCATGAAAATTTAAACTTTCCTTTGAATTCATGAAAATTGAAACAATATATTTTTGTATTTTGATTTTTTGAATATACTATTAAATAATAACTCGCTTTTCAATGAAAAGTTGAACTCGTGTAAAGCTGCGTACAGACCGGCCCAACGAACGCCCTACGATGGATAATTATCGTTCGCTAGCGTTGGCTTCCGCACGCTCGTTGGAGTTCGTTAATACATTTAGTGCTCGAACGAACGTTCGTTGGCACTTGATTCCGGTTCTTTTCTCTTTCATTCGCAATTTAATTATGGACGACGACGACATCATTATAATTGCTAGTTTTATATACCAAAACGAGTTAGCAAGAACAAGAAAAAATAAACGTAAGCGAAGATGGTGGATAACCACATATTTTAAGAATAGGACTGTGTATAGTGGAAGTAAAATGAGCGTTCGTTCGTTGGCCTTCGGCGACCGTCCAAACAGAGTTCGATCAAATAGCTCGATTTCTTTGATGTTACCGCCACGCTTCGGATCGCCGGCACACGCCAACGAGCGATCGTTGGCATTCGCTAAGCCGTCCAGATTGCAGCAACGAAGGTCAACGAAACCCGTTCGTTGGCGTTCGTTTGGCCGGTCTGTACGCAGCATAAAACTTTATGGAGATACAAATAGCCAAATTGTGTTTTGTCTGAAATCATTATACCTATTTCAATAGATCATTATACCATTGTGCGGTCTGTAACTGTACGCAGACGAGAACAAAATGCGAAACTTAATTAAAAACGTAAAAGAGAGCCTTTGAAATAATAAATGAGAATAATATTAAGACAACTGTGCCTAGTGTTTGCGTTGTTTAAATTGATTCATTGTTTCTAAACTGAAGGATTATTTTGAGATGAAACATTTTAAACTCGAATGAGTAAAATAAATGAGCTGGGAAGCTTAATTTTAATAACGTTTCCCACCCCAGCCGTCCATTATTTTTCAATTACTCTACAATTCTGCCAAATGGGATGGAAACAGAATCTTAAATCCATATCCATACTATCATTTCATAATTAATGCGAAACTGTATCTGCGTGTCAGTCTGTCCATCTGTCCATCCGTCCGTCAGTATGTCTGTGTGTCTCTCTTTCTGCTACAATACAATCACACACCAGGTGTCGATTTTGTGTTTGGTTTAGATATAGATTGCATCCTGAAGACAGATACCTATAGGCTACTTTTGGTCCCAGAAAATTTAAAAAATCTCATAAGTTTTTTAAAGAACCGACTCGTAAATCCACGCGGACGAAATCGTAGTAATCATCAGTACTTGACTTTTTATTGTACTAAGTATGCGTTTTCAATTTTGTTATTGGTACACGAATAAAATATAAATATATAAGATATTATGAAACTTTGGTCTAGTCATCGCAGTAATGAGTCCATACCTCTTTCACGTGATGAAAAATGTCATGGCATGAATACGTGATATTTTTTCTGACAGCACACTTGAAATCATCGAAGATAAATAAAAATTAACTCGGACGAGCGACGAGGCGCAGAACTTAATTGCATTTGGAGTCACGAACAAAAACATCGCTTCGTTAGGCCGGATCCAGTGGAGGCAAACATCATTTGCTTAAGTTAAAATCAGCAACGTTACGCAAATTTGGATTCGTTGAGAGGCGAAGATATTTAAACTTTGAGCCGGATTTTACATTGGCATAGTTAGGTAGCAGATCGAAACTTGATGTGACGCGAGGCAAAGCTAAACACCACCTTTTATTGCCAGTGTATTTTTATATTTAACCATTTTTGGTAAAATTTAGTACACAGATAGCTTGCATACTAGGAAAGGACAAAGGCTAATTTTTATCGCAGAAAATCAAAAAGTTCTAACAAGATTAAAAAAAACTAAAACCACGTAGACGAAGTCACGGGCATCATCTATTTGATACTCGTACATGGATAGCGTGTATCCCGAAGACGAAAAATTCTTCTTTTTATCTGGGAAAATCAAAGCATTCCCATAGGGTTTCAAAGTATCTAAATCAACACTGATAAAGTCGCGGGCATTAGCAAGTGGTATACATTTCGTTTGTTATAACTTATACACCAATTTAAATCTCTTAGATCAAGAAAAAAAAACAGTAATAATCGTACCTGAGCTCTGGCTGGCCCACCGTCAGGGTAGACGAGGTACCTTCTATCCCGTATATTCGCTTCACAAGCAACGAGAAGATTCAAGCAAATAAGTCTTAGCAACATGTTATACTCTGTATAGTCCCATGTATACTATGTATATGTATATAGACTTGAAGCCTGTGAGTGCCAGACCGTCGTTATTTTATAAAAGCTGAAAGTTTCCCTGCGCCTTGTCAGAGTGAACTAGAGTGAGGGAACTAATATGTCAAATATTAAGCTATTGTAACGTAAAATGAAAGAAAAATAAGGGTTACTATAGGGATGCGTAAAAAGTACTAACATTTGACGCCTGCCAGTGACGTCGAATTTTCAACGTTTCGTTAGAAGTTCCCTTACTGTCGTGAACTGTGGCATTGTCCCCAACACAGTGAGGAACGATCAGTGAACAGGCTTTCGCAGATACCAGGTAACAAAGACGTATAAAATCTTTCGTCAAAGTATAAAAATTTTTTTTTTTTTATATTTTCTTCGGATCAGTATTAAAAATCACGTCATGCATTGCCAGACACTTAGTGTCGTGGCAACCCTCTGCCAGACACCCAAGAATATTAAAGTTTAAGGGTGTTACCTGATATCTGCCAAAGACAACATGATCCAAATTTCATAGTCGCTGATCGTTCCTCCGTGTTGGGGACAATGTGCATAGAAACAGATTTTATAAAATAACGAAAGTCTAGCCCTCATGGGCTCTTGGCATATAGGCTTTAGTATACCGTGTACTGATTTTTCGTTTTTTGTGCCCTGCAGCGTAGCTACTGATGTGTGAAACTGTGTAAGATAAACTGTAGAATGTTTGCTTTCAGCGTTCGGTGCGACTAATGAACCGTTATGTTTTCCCAGCGATTTAGGTTGCTTACATTGATATATTGAAGACACGAAGATTTGCGATGCTTGATAACGAAAAAATTTGAAAAATGTTAATTTTTTTTTTGTATTTGCATTGCCCTAAAACTAAGGAACGGTAACAAAACTATAACACAGTTTTTAATTATTCTAACCTAAATAGAGGTGGGGTGACGTCCTATTTGGGTGTGTGTGAGAGAGAGAGAGAGAGAGCGGGAGAGATAGTGTGTATATGCGCGTGTGAGCGTGTTTTTTTGTGCGAGTTTGTGTGTGAACTGTGAATTGACCCAGTAAATTTTAGGTTTGCATTACACAGTACATCAAAATTGCAATCTTGAAGATTATTATCATAAATATTGGTGATAAGAATTGGTACCGATGGATAACGTGCTCATCAAGGTAATTAGAAAAGGTAAAAGACAGGCCTTCAAAACCGGTAACCTGTCCCCCGATTGTGTAAGAAAAACATATTCATCGTAATCATGATCGACAGCAAAATCTGCCCCTTGATTGGTTGAATTTGCTGTTCACGTTTTTTGACAGCCAATCAAGGCACAGAATTTGCTTCCGATTACGAGTATGATAATACATTTTTCTTACACACTCGGAGAGCTGGTCGATATTTTTCAAAAAATCTTTTTTTTTTACATCTACGGTGACGAAAGCCAAAGTTCGTGATGTGCGATGTAGTTCAGGTACCGTACGTATTGTCCCTTCACATTTTACACGGCAATCGGTTTCTTTGCTCTGAAAATCAACTTTTCCCGATCCCTTCCGGGTTACATCCTGAATTTTTGTTCTATTCATTTTTCAAACTTCCTTTTCTAATTCCGCTTTTTTTGACTGTTTAAATGTTGACTTTCTTACTTAAAACATCGTTTGTTTAATGTATAAAGTCTCCTGTACATATTAGCTCAATACGTTTGATGAGTGTTGGCCAACGCTTCTTGCAAATTAAACCAAAATTATTTTATGTTACATAAACCTGAATGTCAGTTGCAAGTTGCATGTAATATGCTGTTTAACGTTCAACATAAACTTTTAAATTGCTAACGTAAACTGAATTTAATTTCACGAGCCAAAACTAAATATTGGTCCACTGGAATATGAAAGCAAAATGATTTCATAAATAGACATACATGTTAAGGGAGTTAGAGAACTTCTAACAAAACGTTGAATCTTCGACGTCACTGGCAACCGTCAAATATTAGTAGGTACATTTGACGTAGGTAGCCATAATGTAGCCCTATTTTTCTATGATTATATACATCGCCATAATCAAATATTTGACATATCGTCGATTCAGATTAAACCAAGAGTTCCCTCACTCCAGTTCACTCTGGAAATGCATTTTAGCAGATTCTCTACAATTTTGAGTACTGATATACAAGTCTAATTTTCTGTTAAGTGGTACTTTACAGTTTAGTTAAACTTGTTCCACGTTTAGTTAATACAAACTATGAGTAAATTCGGCTAAATTAGGGAAAATGTTGGTTCGCAAAATAGTAGAAAATAAATTATTTCATACCTAACAGCAAGTGTTAGCAGTTGGCAGCAAGTGTTAGCAGTTGAAAAACGAAATTAAGTAATAACTTATTTATTTTTGGGATAGCTACGTTTAGAGATTTTGCTTCAAACCACATAATGTTTCTATACGCAGTATAGAAACATTATGTGGTTTGAAGCACAATGGTTCTATACGCAGTATAGAAACATTGTGTGGTTGTGTGGTTAACACGCTGCATTGTCACAAGTTGCGTTGCTCTGACGTAAAACAGCCTTTAAAAATCGCCCCAAAACCCGTTGAACTTTGAATGAACAGTGAAAACCTACAAAGGACACAAGCCTGCCAGGCGCTTGGTCCTTTCGCCGAGTTTTAGGTCAATGTGTGCTGGAGTTTTACTTCTCAAAATCAAATTAGAATAAAATTATTACAAGCAAACCCTTTAAAGTCCTTGAAAGACTAATGACAACTTAAAATGAGACAATAATAAATAATTGATGCTGTAATTATTTCTCAACTCATTTATTTCTGAGAGCTAACAACTACTGGAGACAAACAAAAAGTAGGCCAAGTACAAGTTGGACTCACATACGAAGGGTTCCGTACCAATATCGTGTATCACTACTCAGTACCTACCCATATTATAAATGCGAAAGTGTTGGTGTATATTCTTTTACTTGTGTTCTAAGACATTCTTACCTGCCAAATTTCATGATTCTAGGTCAACGAGAAGTACCTACCCTATAGGTTTGTTTCCCCCCCATTGATAGACTCGACAAACAGAAAGACAGATACACAGACAGACAGACCTACACACAGACAGATAACGAAGGGGCCTATAAGGGGCCCTTTTTTCCTTTGGGTTACGGAACCCTAAAAATCAGCTCAACGAGGGACGGAAAGCAATGGCAAAACTTAATTGTGTCTGAATTCACGAACAAATAAAATCATTCTTCGTCACTTCGTTAACTCAATCGGATCCAGTGAAACAAATCTTTCTTTTATTTAAGTTATGAGTGGAATCAGTAGCTTTGTTTGTTTCCAGTTATTTACTAACCGACCCGCCACAACTTTGCTCGTGGAGAACTCCTGAAAAATCCTTTCTTAGTGAGGACATAGTACCCTATTTCTATTTTTTTTTTAATCTTAATAAGTTGAACACAATAATATAATAAAATACTTACAATTTTTTTTTTATTTTTGTGTACTTTTATACGATAAAAGCCTCAAAAAAAGTTTTAACGAAATAAATAAAAAAATTATCTACCTGTGTTCTAGCAGGTCCTCCATCCGGGTAAACGAGATACCTCTTCTGTCTTACTTTCCCGTTACATAAAACTACAAGCAGGTTAAACAAAATAAGCTTTCGTATCATGTTTACGTATCCTCTCCTGATATATTTCTTTTAATATTATATTATTCTTTTTATATTCTGCTGTATCTTTTAGAAACGTGCTCTTCTTATATTACTCTGTTTATATTCTACTGTATTTTTTAAAGACGTGCTTTTCCATCAAGAAATAAATCGATATAAGAAAAAGTAGAACATTATTATTTGCAGTGGTGGGATAAACCGTTTTGTTTTCGTACCTCTTTAGATAGTGAATGGTATTTTGATAGTTTAACTAGTTCATATTAATATGGTTTCTCAGAACCTTCACATTTTTTTCGCATTTTATTTTGTGTTTTATATCGTTTTTAGGTTAAAAGATAAATTAACTGGATTAATCCTAATCAATCCATACTAACATCCATACTAATACTATAAATGCGAAAGTGTGTCTGTCTGTCTGTCTGCTACGTTTTCACGGTCCAACCGCAAAACCGATTTAATGAAATTTGGTACAGACTTGAGGTACATCCCGGGAAGGACATAGGCTACTTTTTATCCCGGAAAATCGAAGAGTTCCTACAGGATTAAAAAACGAAATCAACGCGGGCGAAGCCGCGGGCATCCTCTAGTAATATTATAAAAGCGAAAGTGTGTCTGTCTATCTGTCTGCTAGTTTTTCGCGGCCCAAAAGTTTGACCGATTTCTTTGTGTTAAATTTTTGATTTACACTGAGGAATGCACTTAATCACAGCATTGAACATGTTTTACCTAATTAAAACTTTTTAAACTCAAAATCATGTCAGCTAAAAGCTTACATTAAATATTGGTAATGTTTTATAATAAAGAAACTGAAACCACACAATTTCAGTGCAAGCTGCAGGTTAAATAACATCTAAGTTTATGAAGCAAGCTATTAGCTCAGCAAAATATAAAGTGCACTGAAGGTACTCGTATATTTTACGGTCAACCGCGAGCTATTCAATAAACTGAATACTTACCTTTAAGCTTTTTGAGGCATTAGTTTCCTGCCATGTTCCCAATATTTAACACAGGCATTGCTCATTATTTTAAGCACATATTTGACAAGCTTAAGAGGGCTCTCTCCGTCACTCGTTTCATACAATCGTAGTTCCAATTTCATTTGAATATTAAGCAACCAAAGTCCATGAAATTTTGCAGACATATTCTAGAAACTAATATACTCTATGTCTGTGGTTTTCCAGATTTCTGTTAAAATATTCGGTTTCAAAGTTACACGGGCTTAAAAATTTTCATACAAATCTTTGAGCCCCTGTAATTTTGAAACTACATATTTTTAGAAAAATCTAAAACACCACAGACACAGATATTAGTTTCTAGAATATGTCTGCAAAATTTGATGGACTTTGGTTGCTTAATATTCAAATGAAATTGGAACTACGATTGTATGAAATGATTGACGGAGAGAGCCCTGTTAAATATTAATCTTGGCGTTAGTAGCCATGTAAACATTAGCTCTCATAAAATTTTCGTTTAAATATTAGTTTAAAACAGTGTCTTAGTCAAAAAGTTTGCTTAAAACATAAAAGTAGTTCTGATCTCTTAGTGAAAGTGTTGTTTTAACTAAAATATACTATCCTACAAACTTCTAATGCCATTTAATCACTGGACATACAAGTGCCTTAATCCTTAAAATATTAACAGTTTTACAAGTACAAAATTATCTATTTATACTCAGATAAAATACTCGTAATTCATTATCATAATCTGGCGAATTCCCTGGTGCAGTGGTGAGCATTGTGGTCTTATCAGTGGGAGGTTCCGGGGTCGATTCCCGGCAGGGGAATTTGATAATTTCTAAATATTTTCTAGTCTGGTGGGACGCTTCGGCCGTGGCTAGTTACCACCCTGCCAGCAAGGCCGTGCCGCCAAGCAATTTAACGTACCCGTACGATGACGTGTAGAAACCAAAAGGGTTGAGTTCAGTAATTTCACCAAATTCACGGTTATCGGTATTTTTCTTTTACTTGTGCTGTAAGTCTACCTACCTGCCGATTATAGATCCACGGAAGTAGGTACCCCATAGTTTGGACAAACGGACAGGCAGATAGACAGAACAAAGTGATCCTATAAGGATTCCTTTTTTCCTTTTGAGGTATTCCTAAAAAGTATAATTCAATTAATTTGGTTTGGCACGTAGTGATGGCAAGAGACCAGACGGTATGACTCTGGTTCCGTGGAAACAAGGAAGGCCGCTTGTATGGGATGCCACGTGTGTTGATACACTGGCGCTGTCTCACATACAGGTGACCTCCGTGGCGGCCGGAACGGCAGCCACTAAGGCAGAAAGGGCCAAGAGGCGCAAATATGAAAATATAGAAAATAATTTCATATTTGTGCCTTTTGGAGTGGAGACCATGGGTTCGTGGGGCGAGGATGCCAGATCCTTTTTTAAGGACCTGTTATCCCGTCTTGTGGAGTCCACGGGTGACCGGAAATCTGGCAGTTACCTTGGTCAGTATATTAGTCTGGCCATTCAACGAGGTAACGCAGCCAGTGTTCTGGGCACCCTGCCTCGTTACAGTATTTGGATGATATTTTTGTTTTATAAATTTTATATTTAAGTATTTTTAACATTTGTGAAAATCTGTATTATTACTATATGTAAAAACAAAAACTGAGAATTGATTTCAAAGGAAACTAAAACAATTTTACTATAATGTCCTATTTCAATTAAAATAATTCCCGTCACACGTCATGCGGTATAAAGTGCGGCATCAAAAAGCTTTTATGTTCAGAGTTTATTGAATAGGACTCCGCGGTCGTTTGCGCCGTAAATACCGACTGTGCAACTTTATATTTTGCTGAGCTAATAGCTTTATTGTGAACAGTGGAAGAAATAGGGTTAAGAGTTCGGAGTTTAGACCATCCATATTCCATACTAATATTATAAATGCGAAAGTGTGTCTGTCTGTCTGTCTGCTGCTTTTTCACGGTCCAACAGTTCAACCGATTTTGATGAAATTTGGCACGGAGTTAGCTTACATCCTAAGGGAGGACATAGGCTATCATATTCCGGGCATATCCCGGAAAATCAAAGTGTTCCCACGGGATTCTTAAAAGCCCATCTGTTTAACCGATTTTTGTGAAAGGTACAGAAGTAGCTTGCATTCCGGAAATTGACATTAGCAACTTTTATCCTGGAAAATCAAAGAGTTCCCACAGGATTAAAAAAAAACTAAATCCACGCAGACGAAGTCGCGGGCAACATCTAGTTTTCATATAATATGAACACACACACAGACAGAAAGAGGGGCCTAGCAAATTTGTTATCCAAATAAAGCTATGACGGGCGTTAAGTGAGATCTATGCGTTTATACTAAGCCAGCATTGGCTCATACAGATTTAAAGGTGTCCTAATCCACACTCAAAAATAAACCCTTTCACCTAACTTTAAGATTTAAAGTAGTGCAGCAAATTATGCAAATTATATGTATAATATCTAGTTATGTCAGTGGTAAGTAGTTTTCTGGGACATATACTCTGTTAATTCCAAGTAAGCCAGTCGTTTGAGTAAATTATCATTTATCAGAATAATTGCGCTATTAATGTGGTTTATTAAGCACGTAATCACGTACGTATTTAACTTTTAGTTTTGGTAGTAAAAGGTCGTGTCATTTACATTTAAGAGGAAAACCATCTCGAATGACTTAGACGATTTCACCTTCAAACTAGCAATTTTGACATGTCATGACCCTCTATTGACAATCAATCAAGCAGACATTTCAATCTGCGAAATTTACGCGGACTTTTAGTATTTTGACGTAGGAGGGTAAAAGATCCAGTACATGAACGAATAAGGATTACCCTGACTTTCACCTAAAATTAAGATATATGAGAATTGTTCTATATATAATTTTTATTTTTTGTGTATCTGTACACAGTATATCAAAAAATCAAATAAAATGCGTGGTATTAATTATTATAAATTATTTTATTTAACAAAAGGATAAATTGCCAGTAAATGAACTGGAAATTTCAGTGAATGAACGAACTCTATCTAGTGCATAAACTCTCGATTCCTATTAATAAATTCTTAAGTATATTTTCGGCTTGGAATTCAAAAAAAATTGTCAGATTTTCAGTTTTTGACTTATTGTATATTTTTTTCTACATTTTGCGCGATAAATCAAAAACTCTTTTACATAATAATAATAAATAAAACCTGTTTTAGAATGTATAATAGAGCCCTTTCATATGATATTATCCCCTTTGGTATAGTTATCTTAGTTTGAAAGTCACCTAAATTTTCTGGAAAACAGTCCAAATGACTACAGAGAAAATGAAACTTAACGCCCTTGTTGCATCCAAGTCGCTGGAAGTGCAACATCAGCTACTGAATGTGTTAAGAGTAGTGAGAATAATATACCGTAACACAAGTGTCTGATGTTATCAGATTTGTTCCTTTGAGCCGAGAAGCCACATGTTCTGATGCTTTTTAGACAATCTAAGATCTCTCATTAAGTGATCCAAATAATTTTGATTGAATGGTCTAAGTTGAGATGTAAAAAAGTCACTACATCGTCACTACCTTCTGAAAGTTCTTGAAATGGTAGATTAGAGGTACTGGGTTGGGGCTGAGGTACAGATTTATCACCAGAAGTCAGAATCGTTCAAATTGCAGACTGCAAGTTACAATAGAGCCGCTTGGAACAATTTTTTTGCTGTTTCTTCTGGTAATATTCACAACGCAGAAATAATAATCATCATGGTGTTTAGATGGTTCGCGCCAAATAATAAATTTTTTTTTTAGTAAAAGTAGTTAACTATTCTTATTTGCTCATAAACGCAACGAGGAAATACAGCTTCCACATATAAAAATTGGAGTCCAGGCCTTGCTGTTAGCTGCTAATGGGTTCTCAAAGTAGCCCGAGTATGCTTGTTTTACTGGGCACAAAAGGAAAGAATTAAAGGAGCTTACCCAGTACATCTTAAAAGATCCGTTATAGATACATGCATCCTGCCATGCCTTACCTATGCCAGCCAAACATGGGTCCAGACAAAGAATATAAAAAGAAATAGTAACTTGCTAAAGGGCGATGGCAAGTTGCATAAATTAAGCAAAAAATATTCAAAGTGAGAATTGAAGACATAAGAAAAAAGACAAAGCCTACAGACACCTTGAGACATGCCCTAAAACTGAAATGCAAATGGTCATATTGTATCGATTTTTACAGATGAAAGAAGGACAGGTAGGTAGACCGAAGACGCGTTGGTCTAATGCTATTGTGCAAATCGCGAGAGAAAATTAGCTTGATAGTACCAAAGACAGAGAGAAATGGGGATACCCAAGAGGGATCCATATCCAAGAAAGAAGAATACCAGAATAAATATAAAAAAAATTCAAAAGAAAAATAAAACCGATTTCAAAATCACAAACACTAAAAAGTAAAAAATAATTTAAGTTATTGTGGTTTTTGAAGTCGGTTTTATTTTTCTTTTGAAAATTTTTTATTTCAAAATTTTTAGTGGCCCCACTGTACTATAATAATATGCCATGCCCAGCTAAAACCCTACTGTTTACTAAGCAATTACACTGATCGCGAGCAATTTGCTCTTATCCATTGAGGAGTTCTGTTCTCCATCTCAGAAGATATTCATCAGAACTTCATCAAATTTATATGGGACCACCTGCAAAGTATACCTAGCTTTTCAAAAAAAAATAATTTCCAAATCGGTCCAGGCGTCTTTGAGCAATCGGTGAACATACATTAAAAAAAAAATTGAATTTGCTCTTATCCATTGAGGAGTTCTGTTCTCCATCTTCAAAGATATTCATCAGATCTTTACCAAATTTATATGGGACCACTTGCAAAGTATACCCTATCAAACAAAAAAAAATTCAAATCAGTCCAGGCGTCTTTGAGTAATCGGGGAACATACATAAAAAAAAAGATACCGACGAATTCAGAACCTCTTCCTTTTTTTAAAGTCGGTTAAAAATATACTAAGATTTACTAACATGGTGTTATACCACAGAGTAGCAAACAGAGGCAAAGCTTCTAAGAAGCGAGCAAATTTTATAACTATTTTGGTAGGGTTGGCACTGGAGGATACAATTTAATTAACAATAGTTATTTGTTCAACAAGATGGTAAAGTTTGTTTTTGTTGTTATTGCCTAGTTTAAATATCGATCTTTAAATATCGATCAATAGATCTAAATATCGATTTTGAACGAAATCGGTCAATTAACAAAGAATTTCAAAATGGCGTCGACTTTTTAAATTTTGGTAACAGTTTCTTATTTTGTGATCCCAGGGAGCTCTAAATATCGATTTTGAACGAAATCGGTCAATTAACAAAGAATTTCAAAATGGCGTCGACTTTTTTAAATTTTGGTAACAGTTTCTTATTTTGTGATCCCAGGGAGCTCTAAATATCGATTTTGAACGAAATCGGTCAATTAACAAAGAATTTCAAAATGGCGTCGACTTTTTTAAATTTTGGTAACAGTTTCTTATTTTGTGATCCCAGGGAGCTCTAAATATCGATTTTGAACGAAATCGGTCAATTAACAAAGAATTTCAAAATGGCGTCGACTTTTTTAAATTTTGGTAACAGTTTCTTATTTTGTGATCCCCAGGGAGCTCTAAATATCGATTTTGAACGAAATCGGTCAATTAACAAAGAATTTCAAAATGGCGTCGACTTTTTTAAATTTTGGTAACAGTTTCTTATTTTGTGATTGCAGGGAGCTCTAAATATCGATTTTGAACGAAATCGGTCAATTAACAAAGAATTTCAAAATGGCGTCGACTTTTTTAAATTTTGGTAACAGTTTCTTATTTTGTGATCCCAGGGAGCTCTAAATATCGATTTTGAACGAAATCGGTCAATTAACAAAGAATTTCAAAATGGCGTCGATTTTTTTAAATTTTGGTAACAATTTCCTGTTTTGTGATCCTAGGGATCCTCAGATATTGATTTTGAACAAAATCTATGACAGTTCAAGAAAATAGATTTTAAACACTATTTAAATTATTATCATTAACATTAAATTAAATGAAAACACGACGCGCGACGTGTACTGCAGCCCCTGAACTTGAGCACAGGCCGAGCCGGTATAAACCGATTTCTCTCCGTACGCGACGTAGCGCCTGTGCTCACGCACACACGCGCCTCAAGCTTGTAGTAGTGTACCTATCGTAGCGCGCTTGTATGAAGCTTTGACTCTGTTCGCTACTCATGTGGTTATACAACGCAATACCACACTCACAAACACTCGTACAAACATACAACACACTCACACACACACATGGACGCACGCACACGCACTTTTGAACGGTTTGAACGGAACACGGTTTTGAAATTGAAATTGAAAAAAGTGTAAGAATTTGTAAGAAAATATTTAAAAAAGGTATATCAGCCGGTTTTTTATTCCAGCTCTTAATACATGTAAAAACGTCCAATCTGTTCATTTACTCGAGCCTTTACCCTAGTACCTAATTATATCGACCGCCCCATATCAAAACAAAGTAAATGTCATTTTTCCGAAAATCGTTTTATGTCATAAGCCTAACTTTCATAGTATGTCCCGTTGTATTGTAAGGACACCCACATTAAAGTAAAATTAAAAGCTAGTAAGTCGCTTTGACCATTTTAAAACATAGTAAGTCTTTGAACTGGCTAGGTTTTTATAGATTAATGCGCCTTACTAAGTTTTTAAAAGGAATTAGATTAAATAAAATAAATATCACCCATTATCTAAATACCATGTCAAAACAGTAAATACTTAATAATGCATTAAAATTTAAAAGTAAGATAGGAAAAGTCAATGACCTCTACATGTCAACTGTTAAATATGGTTTGCAAGGGAAATACTTTGCATACTTACATAATGTTTTTAGGGTTCCATATCTCAAAAGGAAACACGGGACCCTTATAGGATCACTTTGTTGTCTGTCTTTGTGTCCGTCTGTCCGTCTGTCGTGTCTGTCAAGAAAACCGATAGGGTATTTCCTGTTAACCTAGAATTATGGGCAGGTAGATAGGTCTCAACTCTCATAGCCCAAGTAAAGGAATAAATCCGAGAACAAATTTCGTGATTCTAGATCAACGGGAAGTACTGTATAGGTTTTCTTGACGGACGGACGGACAAATGGGCAGACAGCAAAGTGGTCCTTTAAGAGCTCCGTTTTTCATTTTGAGGTACAGAACCCTAAAAAAGAAAATGATGCACATGTAATGAATAAATGTGTTGGCCAGTCTTCACACTAAAATATTTAAACCCCTTTAATTTAAAAACTGTCATAGCCTAGTGGTTAGAACGTCCGCCTCCTAATCGAAGGTCGGGGGTTCGATCCCGGAATCACGCACTACTAACTTTTCAGTTATGTGCGTTTTAAGCAATTTAATATCACTTGCTTTAACGGCGAAGGAAAACATCGTGAGGAAACCTGCATACCTGCAAGTTTTCCATGTTCTCAAAGGTGTGTGAAGTATGCCATTCCGCATTGGACCAGAAAGAACTACGGCCTAAACTTCTTTTGAATTTAAACCACTTACTAGGTTTTGATCTGAGAAAGAAATTTGACATTAATTGACAAAATTGAGAGACCTAAGCTTGTATAAGAACACAGAAGTGTCATAATTCGTGTTCACTTTGCCTAACGACTCTCAGAGAGCAGAGAGAGATTTAAACTGTTTCTTATAATCACTGGCCATATTTCAAATGCGAAAGTGTGTTTGTTGGTTTAATATTCAATCACGCTGCAACGGAGCAACCAGTCGACGTGGTTTTTTGCATGGATACATTTAAAGACCTTGAGAGTGACATCTCTCTCCGCATCGTATTCTTTATTGCTGAGGGTTGTGACCTCTTTCCATTATTCCTACATCTAATGGTAGGTTTTCTTGGGATAATAATGCAGTGGGTTCAAAGAGCCTACGGAACTCGACTAGAAAAACGAGATTTTGACACTTAGGTTTAACGGTTATGAATTAGTTATTAATATCAGTGATAAAATTGATTAAGGCTGTCAGGTAAAATGACATTTATCTCGGAAAATCAAAGAGTGTCCACGAGATTTTTTTCCAAGTTTGCGCTACTAACTACATATATTATGAAGAGGAAAGGTTTGTTTGTTTGTTATCGATAAACTCTGAAACTACTGAACTACTTGCACTAAAGACATAATCATCAACATCAACCGACAGACGTCCACAGTGAACATAGGTCTTTAATAGGGTCTTCCACATGCTACGGGTTTGCGCCGCCTGAATCTTTGCGCTTCCGCTTGACGACAATCATGCTTTAAAGAAAGCAATGATGAGGTCCAAGTTGGAGCACGCTTACCTAGAAGATGCCTATTCACTCTTGGCTTGCAGGTATCTAAGGTATATATGGCAGGAAACACGGCCGCCGAAATGGCGTTCCAACCTTTAGGCTCTCCCCATTGCCCGCAGCATGAATCTGAGCTTTCTTATGAGACCCATGGTTATATTATGTACATATAATATCTCATAAGAAAGCTCTAACACACAATCCAGCTAAGTAAGTCCAATTTCGAAAAAAGCTAGCTAGCCGACAAATCTAACTCAGGCAGTCTTCGGGAACCTTCGAGATGTCTCTGTCCAAAATTCCTCAATGCTTGAAGAACAGTCTTTGAATAGTGCATATTGTCAGTGATGAAATATGGATCCGAAATATAGGTCTTTTTTTTGTACACAGGAAATGCCTGACGCATACCCCTCCGTCATGTGGGGCTTGCACCAAACTTGCACTACAACGAAATCCATTTCGGAACACGGCACCCGGAACGAGGCGCGCTATCTCCTAACATAGGTATAATACCTATTTAGAACACTTACTATCTGTCATCATAATCTATGACAACCTCCGAGTATTTACCTGGTAAAACCGTAACTTTAGAATAAAATTTAGTATATAAGCAGGCTTCATTTAGAAATGAAAAAATCCCTATTTTATTTTTCAACGATTATAAACACAACTTTCATTCAAAAATAATAAGCTTAAATTCATTTTAAATAATATTTTGCGACGAAATGACGCGCACAGTCCTTCCGCCATGACAGTCCAGTGGACACTGAATTCCATAGAGCGCCTGCAAGAAAATAAATAGCACAGGAAGTTTTTTGGTTAGTTTTAGATTATTTAAGAAACGAAAAACATTTAGTATAAAACTAACAGTTAAAATTGATTGCTAAACCTAAACATATCATTTTCTGGAGGTTGGCTTCAAAGTATCAAGATGTTAAAGAAAACTTTTACAGAACAAGTTGCGAACAGCAATGTTTTCAACTTGGTTTTTTTTTTTTATTGGGATAATGTATACTAAATAAAAAGAGGCCCTTATAATCTTCACAAACTGAAGTTTTTAATTGCATGTATTTAATAGCTGTTAATGCTTTAGAAAAATAAACAATTTACTTCAAAGTACAGCATTTTTGCGATTTGTCAAATAGCAATTACCTTAACAGGGCTCTCTCCGCCACTCGTTTCATACCATTTCATACAATCGTAGTTCCAATTTCATTTGAATATTAAGCAACTAAAGTCCATGAAATTTTGCAGACATATTCTAGAAACTAATATCTGTGTCTGTGGTGTTTTAGATTTTTCTAGAAATATGTTGTTTTAAAATTACAGGGGCTCAAAGATTTGTATGAAAATTTTAAGACCGCGTAACTTTGAAACCGAATATTTTAACAGAAATCTGGAAAACCACAGAAATAGATATTAGTTTCTAGAATATGTTTGCAAAATTTCATGGACTTTGGTTGCTTAATATTCAAATGAAATTGGAACTACGATTGTATGAAATGGTATGAAACGAGTAACGGAGAGAGCCCTCTTAACGCCTCTACAAATAACTTCAAAACCAAAAAACCGGTCAAGCGCGAGTTAGACTACGCACTCGAAGGGTTCCGTGCTACCATCGTGCAAAATAACACTTTTATGTGCAACACTGCAAGTTAATGGCAGACAGTTACATGTGATTTAGTAAACTAATTATTTAGTTGTTCGTGTACACATTTCAATTATTTTTTTGTGATGTAATCACAAATTCACGGTTTTCGGATATTTTCCTTTACTTATGCTTTAAGGCCACGGCCTAACTACCTACCAAGTCTGACTCTAGGTCAACAGGAAGTACCCTATAGGTTTTAACTCCCTAGTCTTGACAGACAGGGCAGGCAGATAGACAACGAAGTGATCTATAAGGTTACATTTTTTCTTTTGAGGTACGTAACCCTAAAAAGCTTCGTTGTCGTTATGAACTAATAAACATCCATTGCTAAACACAGTTCTCTTGTAGGGACTTCTACGCGGCTTGTTTTTCCAGTGTCTACCCACTTCATGGGGATCTGCCAATACTACGCTTTCCGGTGCACTTTTCCAGCACTTTGTGGCCGCAACATCTATCTTCGAACTATGCCCCCCACCCTAGCCGAAGTGGCAATATAGCTTATGCCCACGACTTCGTCTGCGTGGACTAAACTTTCAAACCCTTATTTTACCCCTTCCACGGTTGAATTTTCAAAAATCCATCCTTAGCAGATGTCTACCTATGTCATAATATCTGCTAATATCTGCATGCCTCCGACTGAGCTGTGCGTTGATGTATCAGTCAGTCAGGGCTTCTTTAATATCGAGATTATATTCAAAAGCAAATCTGGAGCTATGTTTTTTTTCATGTTCTTCTAAAGGTCTTCAATACTAAAGTATTAAAAATATTTTGTTTCAGGCTATATCTTCTTCATACGGTACTCACGGAGAATGTGGACTCCCACAAGAGACAAAAGAGATACCTTATATTTACACCTTTTACACAATATGGAGTAAGTTAACACCATCAATGTTTCACTACTATCGAAAAATGTGGGTAGTTCGAAAACTTTGTTAAGTAGACGAATTGCTGTTTCTTCAAGCAAGGTTGCTATTTATCTCATAATAGTTAGTGAATAAGTTTTCATGGATTTGTATCGCTGGACATAATTGGCGAATATGAAGGGGAAGGGACTGGTTGTTAATTTCGGCCGCTAAGCTATTCAAAGACCCCTATAATTCAAGGAAAACCTTTGAAGATATTTTTTCTCAAATAGACCCAACTGATAATCGTATCCAACTGATAATTGCAAAGGCGAGCTTGCCTTTGCAACGCAGGCAAGAAACAGGCAGTCGTCAAGTCAAATTCTCAAGTCAGTCTTGTGCTTTTACTGAGTATCCGTTCTGCTACAGGTATTCGTGACAGTGTCCATCCCACTCCCTCATCCAGAGAACCTTGTGTCTGTGGCGTGGTTCATAGAAGCTAACTACTACACTGTGGACAACGCAACATACTTGGAACCTCTTCTTGGTGATATTGGCGATGTGAGTATAATAAAAATTCTGCTAACTACATCGAAGTTTACTAGTTTCCTAGATTAAGAAGCGATACGCGAGCGAGTGAACATGTATGTTAGCTTAGATTACAGAAGTGACAAGTGTAAATAAAAAAATTATAACATCCCCGACAAGTGAAGGTTACAACTTACGTACAGTAACTAGAAAAGAGCTGATAACTTTCAAACGGCTGAACCAATTTTCTTGGTTTATAGCTAAGAACACTCTCGATCGAATCGAAGGTGGCTACCTTTCAAACGAAAAAACTAAATTAAAATCGGTTCATTAGGTTAAAAGCTACGGATGCCACAGACAGATACGCAGATACACACGTCAAACTTATAACACCCCTCTTTTTGGGTCGGGGGTTAATTAGGATATTTGTATGCTAATTAAATGAAAACCAGCTTAAGAAGAACTTTCCTCAAAAGTGAACTGGCGGCATTGCAAGAAAGTAGTATTCAAAAGAGCTATTCATGGTGGCAAGGAAAGAATAATAAATAAGATTCCAATAAGAATAAGAGCCAACTATATTCCCTGACTTTTTCGATAAGTTTCTGTCACCTGTACCTCCTTTATGTTATCAGGTACCTACAGTCCGTCATCAACGAAGTACCAAAAACAAGAACAGTACGATCACCAGACGCAGCGTTTACACCTTCATCGAAGCTATGCTTGAACGGTAAGCGTTAGAGCAAAGTTAAATAAGAGTAGTTCATATTATAGCTACAGCATATTTAATAACTCATCATGACATGATGTAGGTATGCAGTACCCATAGAATTATTAAGTTATACCTAGCACCTAGTGCATAAGAATTTCCAAATTCCTTGGTTATACCAAATAGTGCCATACTAATCTTTCGCAGTTTCTGCTCAAACATTCAAAGTTGACATACGTTCAAACGTTCTTTCCACTTCTCAGAAGTTTTTTAGGGGTAAAATCATACTCATACTACTCATTATTTTTTTAGTACATCTACACATCGGTCCTAATCTAATCTTGGGAGGATGAAAAAGCGATGATGGTCTAGTGGTTAAAGAC
This sequence comes from Maniola jurtina, assembly GCF_905333055.1. NCBI lineage: Eukaryota > Metazoa > Arthropoda > Insecta > Lepidoptera > Nymphalidae > Maniola > Maniola jurtina. The sequence goes on from NC_060046.1 coordinate 2,461,751, forward strand.
TTTGGCCTCCTGCTCGGTTGATCTCTAACTTTTCATAGTTATTGTGTGTTTACAGCAGTTAAATGCCACTTGCTTTAGCAGTGAAAAAAAATATTATGAGGAAACCTGCATGCCTACGAGTTCTCCATAATGTTCTCAAAGGTGTGTGAAGTCTGTTAATCCACACTACTAGTATGACTATGGCCAAACCCATCTCATTCTAAGACGAGACCCATACTCGGTAGCCGGCCGGAGGCGGGTTAATGATGATTGATGATGAAAACTCAGGTCTAAGTTATACCTGCTAGGCCTCTGTTCACTCTTATACTTAGTTTTGCAGGAAGAATCATCCTAGACTACGTCCTGTCCCAGTACCGTGTCTCGTAGCTGTAGTTTTAAGTTTACCTACGTAATTATAATTATCACCACTAATCTAACAATTCTGACTATGAAAAAGTGTACAACAGTACCTACCTACTTTGAACAAATGATTTTGAGTTTGAGTGCAAAAATATTGTAGCTTACTAAAATTACTCTATAAAGCCTGAATTCTCAGCGAATGATAACAATTTCAGTCATTATGTAACACTAATAAACCATTCGGTTGGTACGCGGCAGTTCGCTAATCCAGCAATTTTGTTGCGGAACACGAATCGCTGAGTTACGTAAATATACTTACTACTTACTTGCTTACTCGTCGTATTCATACTTCATAGTGCTTATAGTACGTGACAGTCAAGATGGCAATAGGGGTATGAGGCGGGGGGACGCCCCGCACACTCGCACGTCACCCGCGCTATCCCGCACTTATATTATGTCTCCAGATTGCAAGCTATCTCTGCGCCACATCAAAATCGGGTCATGATAAGTTAGCAGACCTCTTGCATTTATAATTTTCGTATGTACAAGTGTAAATTAAAAATTTATAGTAACCCCGACAAGTGAAGGTTACAGTAACTAGAAAAGAGCTGATAACTTTCAAACGGCTGAACCGATTTTCTTGGATTATAGCTAAGAACACTCTCGATCAAGCCACCTTTCAAACAAAAAAAAAACTAAATTAAAATCGGTTCATTAGTTTAGGAGCTACGAAGCCACAAACAGATATACAGATACTATACTTATAACAACTCTCTTTTTGGATCGGGGGTTAATAATATCTATCAATTAGATCAGGGTAGTTAAATAATAAGTTTTTTTTTTTTAAATCTTTATTTTTTTGGGACTTTTGTCCGACACGGACACGCCAGCCCCATCGTAACCTAAATTACAATTACAATTATATTCTAAATAACATAGTGGAATGCAACAGATACAAGTGGAGAGATATAGCAACATTTTCAGATTCATTTTATTTCCATGGAAACTTACAGCTTCATTACCGACTAGTTAAATAGATAAAACTTTAAAAGAGTTCACGAAGTAGAAAATTAAACTCAAGGAGATAAGTTTTCACAGATAGAAAATGATCTAATGAAGGATTAAGAGATTCTTGGGGTAAATCCATATAAAGTTTTGTTTTGTTATTTTTCAGGCACAATTACCCCGGCCGGGCGTGCCTGCTTAGGGGCATTTGCGACAGCGCCTCGCAGTTCCTGCATAACGGCGTGCTGGGCGATTTACTGCACCTTGTGCTCACGTGAGTTGCCTTGATAGTTACAGTTTGTTTCGTGTTGAAAGACAGCTAGTAACACGATTTTTTTTGGTTTCTTTTAAAGGAGATCGTTTACGGACGCAAGACTTACAGAAGCCAATAGAGCTAGAGCAAGAGCTGATAGAGCCAAAGACGCGCAAGAGACGCATTTTTAACCCCCGACCCAAAAAGAGGGGTGTTATAAGTTTGACGTGTGTATCTGTGTATCTGTGTGTCTGTGTATCTGTGTATCTGTGTATCTGTCTGTGGCATCGTAGCGCCTAAACGAATGAACCGATTTTAATTTAGTTTTTTTTGTTTGAAAGGTTGCTTGATCGAGAGTGTTCTTAGCTATAATCTAAAAAAATTGGTTCAGTCGTTTAAGAGTTATCAGTTTTTTTCTAGTTTTCTTGTAGAAAAGAAGGTTAGATAACCGTTAGGTTCTTAATATTATGTCAATAGACAAATGTCAAGCTGTCAAGATGGACGTTGCCTAAATACATAATTATTTATTTGAAAATGATGTTTTGGAAAACTCAAATACTTTGGATCGTCGGGGGTGTTATAAATTTTTAATTTACAGTTGTTCTTTAAATCGTTGTTCTGTCACATTTACCCCGGCTGGCAGTGCGTGCTGCTAGTGGCACCGGAAAGTTCTAGAATAAGTAAGCGTAGTGTGGGACGCCCTCCAGCAAAATAGACCAAAGATATAAAGAGGGTGGGGGGAAGTGGCTGGATGATGAAGGCTAAGGACCGATTGTGGTAGCGCCGCGTTCTTTGGGAAAGGCCGTTCAGCAGTGGATGAAAATTACAAGCTATATAAATTACTCACCAAAAATTTTAGTCAGTTATCACATAAACTTACTAAAAACATAAATCCAACTCACCCACAAAATAATAACACGCACATAACCCGATAATAGCAAATATAACCATTTCCAAAACCAATCAAACATTTGACCGGCGATCCTACCTCATTAAACTTCATAGCACCCCATAATGTTGACAATCTAAAATACACTTAATTCTAAACCTTATTTTATGAACAAGAGGGTCTAAAATTGAAAAAGAATAGCAAACATTTGATATTAGGGCAGTAATATGTGAACATGTGGCGGCTGTGAAACGTTGTGAGAGATGAAATCTAATAAATGTAGCAGTCATTTATACAGGGTGCGGAGTCTAGGTGTTGGAGGCAGTATATCATTTGTTCAACACGCTAGAAATTTTATTAGACCAGACGAATCTTAGGGTATGTGCAGATGAAGGACGAAGGACATACTAAAATTATTTTTATCGTATGTACGAGTATATGACAAGAAATAAATATTCTTTTATTTGGGACCATAGCGCAGATCTTAAATATGGCGAACAGAGTCTGGTGAGAAGATTCGGTCGTGGCTAGTCACCACCCTACCAACAAAAGTGTGTCACTGAGCGACTTAGCGTTCTAGTCCGATGCCGCGTAGATCGATAAAAAAGTAACAGTTACTATAATTAATAAAATTTATTGTGCTCGCTTCGCTCATAGCTTTATCTTCTATTCTTTCTGCCTAGGCCTTCAACGTCGATGTCAGAAGAGGACATAGAAGATTTCTACTATGAAGCGGAGTACTGGGGCCTGGAGGGGAAATGTGGGGACTACATCAACGCGTGCCCTGACAACCCTATCGATCGTATATCTATAGGTTTAGAATAAATCGATTTCGCAATCGAATTTACTACTTACTTTTACTTACATTATTACATATAAGTATTGATTTTTAAATTTTTAGACAAGCTAACTGAAGAATAATTACAATAAGAATAAATAAAATCTGTAACAATATCCAGCAAATATATGCGGGTTCATATTGGCCAGCGGGATGATTCGCTACAGTGTCTAACACTGATTGATAGCCACCGAGTTCAATGACATTTATATTTAATCCATTGAAGGTTTTCAACGAAAAATTATTTTAGTGTCACTCAGTGAAGCAGCAATGTAATACCAACCAATTTCAAATGAGCTCGGTGACTATGATTCAGTGTTAGACACTGAATTGGCGAAACATCCTGCAGGAGCGTTTACATGACGCTTTTGAACGGGATTAGTAGTCTTGATCGGAGGAACATTCATTTCTGTAACTCTCTTTCACTACAGAAATGTTCGAAGTTGTATCATTATTTACTATAAAAAGTGCGCAATGTACCTACTCCCTGACGTAAAGATCAACTCACTCACTCGACGTAAAGATGGCTCACTCGACGAAGGTATTCACCGATATTCGCTCCAGCAATGCGCAGGACTTCAATTGCTTTTATACATGGCATAATATTGTATATCAAATCTTTGAAAAGAGCAACCGCCGAGTTTCTTGCTGGTTCTTCTCGGTAGGAAAGGCATTCCGAACCAGTGGTAGATGCTTTTGACGATTCAAAAGAACTTGTAAAAGTCTAATTGAATAAAAATATTTTGAATTTGAATTTGAATTTGAATTTGAATTTGAATATGTAAAGATTAAATTCAAAATGTTACATTACAGGCGAATTCTCCTGGTCAGTACTTGGTCGCTATATTCCGCGACTTCCTGTATATGAATTTGAATTTAGGCTATTGGGGTTACGTTTTACTGTGTAAAATTGAAAAAGTTGAAAAAATAACCTTTGAACTCTTTTTTCTGAAAAATAAAGTTCGAGTCAGCTATCAAGGGGCAATAGATAAAACAACAATCCGCTGTATTGAGCGAAAAACCGTCCAAAAGCTTCACCATGCAATCCGGTGTTCAATCAAAATATCGTTATCGGATGCTCGTAGGGTTGCCACCTTAAGATACTTTTTATTTTTTACTAAACGATGCCCACGACTTCCGGGATATATCTATGTTTAAAGATCCCGCAGGAATCATAGACTTTTATGGGATAAAAAGTAGTTTTTACGTGAAAGACTAACAAACATATACATACATGCAATCTTCCGCATTTTAGCGTGGTTTAAAAAGATTTTAAAAAGTATCACTTCTGAAATTACTAATTTTTCCAATATTCTAGGTCCCGAGAAAAATCTTTTTGATAGAGATAAGCAGTTGTAATTATAGTTACCTTTGTTAACTGGATTTAAGTACACTTTACTTATTGACAATTTTTCTCTTGGATCCATACCTAAATTACATTAAAAACTAAATATATAAAAGGAAAAGGTGACTGATTGCTCTATCAACGCGCAGCTCAAACTACTGAATGGATCGGGCTGAAATTCGGCATGCAGATAGCTATTATGACGTAAACATCTGCTCAGAAAGGATTTTTGAAAATTCAAAGAGGGTAAAATAAAGATTTGTTTGTGTAGTTTACGCGGACGAAGTCGCGGGCAAGTTAAGCGAACACAACAACTACACAATACTTACAAATATCAACTTCTTAGTTCTTGAAAAAAAGGTTACATAAGAACTGATAGAACAGAAAGATAGAAAATGCCAGTAACTCTGTATGCCTATCACTGTCAGTGTTTTAATCTAAACCTTTACAGTCATAATTCTTTATTTATAATAAAAGTAGCAACCCTACATGCTCACTGACATACGCTAGTTTGCACAACATGTGAACCTTATAATTGGCGATATAAGGTTCAAATTGTTTTATTTTTTGATTTACAAGTATTTCGTCAGTGGATTTACATCACTGGCAGTTGACGGGGTAAATATTGGCGTATGGCTAAATTGCTTGCAGATTCAGTGTAGGTAGTATTTTAGGAATAACTTTAAAAATTCAAAATTCAAAATATTTTTATTCAATTAGATTTTTACAAGTTCTTTTGAATCGTCAAAAGCATCTACCTACCACTGGTTCGGAATGCCTTTCCTACCGAAAAGAACCAGCAAGAAACTCGGCTAAAGGATGTAAGATTATAGTTTAGTTAAATATTTTACCATATTTTTATATATATATATATATATATATATATATATATATATGTATATATATATATAATATAAATAATTTTAACCAATAATATTATGGTGAGCCTGCCATAGAATCATCGCAACGGCTACCATTAGATTTTATCACTAGATTTTACACTAAGATTAAGTTAGGATAATTCCTAATCACATCACACTAATATTATAAAGGAGAAAGTTTGTATGTGTGTGTGTGTGTGTGTGTGTGTGTATGTTTGTTACTCCTTCACGCAAAAACTACTGGACGGATTGGGCTGAAGAATGGAGATAGATCATACCCTGGATTACCACATAGGCTACTTTTTATCCCGGAAAATCAAAGAGTTCCCACGTGAATTTTAAAAAACCTACATCCACGCGAAGGAAGTCGCGGGCATCAGCTAGAGCTTCATAAAAGACAATTTTTTCAATAAGTTCTATTTACCCACTATTACCTAAATGTTTTTTTTATTTTATTTTTAATACAAATAAATACGTCGATTTGTTGAAAAATCACTAAACACACTGGCGCTGTCACGAAAACGCACGGTAGAACAGCACGTTACGCCATGATAATCTAATGGTAATGGATCCAGGTCCCATAATGTTGTGTTAAAAAAATTGACATCTTTTAGCACTAAGAAAATGAGACTAGGCATACTTATGGTCATCACCTTTTTATTGTACTGGATCATCATCATCATTGCCAATCAATAGACGTCCACTGCTGGACATAGGTATCTTATAGGGACTTTCACATGCCACGATCTTGCACTCCTGAATCCAGTGGTTCCCAGCGACTCATTCAATTCAATTCAATTTAAATCATTTTTATTCAAGTAAACTTTTACAAGTGCAAGACTCGTTTGATGTCGTCTATCCACCTAGTGGAGGGTTTTCCAACGATGCTCTTTTCAGGGCGAATTCGCCACTCATACATTGTACAGTACCCGCCACTCATACATAGAACTTTAGAAAGAGAGTAGAGCGTTGCCTCTGTCACTCATACCTATACGACGTTTCATTGGTCAGGTCAACGACAGAGACAACCCTCTACAAAACCGTTATCTCTTTCTAATGTTCGATGTACAATATTTCTTGCCGGGAACTATACTGTATAGTTGCCCTAAACAGCGCTATGATAATAACTCGAAGTTTGGCACAGCAATAAAATCGCTGCATCCCAAACAACGGGCGCAAACAATTTAATTGGCGTCGATAAATTAAGCCGACGCGCGCCGTTCCTTGTTTATCTGATGCAGCTGCTGACCGTCATGCTTTAATACCAAATCCATACTTACTAATATTATAAATGCGAAAGTGTGTCTGTCTGTCTGCTACCTTTTCACGACACAACAGTTTAACCGATTTTCATGAAGTTTGGTACAGAGTTAGCTTACATCCCGAGACGAGCATAGGCTACTTTTCATCCCGGAAAACCAAAGAGTCTTCACGGGATTCTTAAAGGCTCATCCATTTATTCGATTTATATGAAATTTTGTACAGAGATTTTCAATTTTTTTTTTTAAAGTAATTTGAGTATTACTTTATTTTTTAAGACTTCATAGAATTGAACTTCGTGCTGTTCATTTTCAGCGCGTCGTTTTAGAACAATTAGCACATGACCGTTTTCTCGAAGAAACGTTACTGTTACTAAATCAGGCTTTACGGTAGACATACTTTGTTATACGAACAATAGCTTGTAAACTAGAATAGTTTTAATAGTGCTTACACTGTTCCAAAATATTTCATAAGAATTTCTCACATAAATAACTTAGAATTTTCTCAAATTAATTTACGTACCTACCTACCTTAAAAGTTCTATTAAGTTTTCTATGCTGTTAATAATAATTAAGAATTCTTATTATACCTACTAAAAATGTTTATCAGATCAAAACTTAAACTTATCCTGCCTGTGTTAAAAATTGTATAGGCAAAATCAACTAAAAAAAAAAAAAAACAATTTTTACTTGCTCTACATTAAACTTTTTAGGTGATCCCAATTATACGAAAGAACTTTAACCATAATTTCACCCATTTTTTAGCATGTAAGTGTAAATTTTTTCAATCAACGGTTTGCCGTAAAGTAGGTCTAAAGGTATCTATAGTAATTTTAGTCACATTCAGTATTTGTCTATGTCTACATACGCGTTTATTTGTGTGAATTTTAGTGATTTTTGTTTAGAAAAAAAGCAATATGAAGTGGAATGGAACTGTGATATTACTGTAAGTACCATTTTTATAAACTGTATTTCATTTGGGATTGTAATATGCTGATGCGGTTTCATTTCGCTTATTAAATTTGTGTTTTATGATTTGAATTAAATGCAGGACATTGAATGTTTTGGATTAAATTTTTAGGCAGCCTTTTCATAACAAAATAGTTACGTAAAGAAAAATAAAAGTTTAGAAAACTATTAAAAATATAAGACCTATGCAGTGTTGACGAAGTACAGAGATAGCTTACAATGCGGGAACGAATTAGGTATTTTTTATCCCGAAAAATCAGAGAGTTATCACAGTGTTTTTAGGGTTCCGTACCTCAAAAGGAAAAACGGAACCCTTATAGGATCACTTTGTTGTCTGTCTGTCTGTTAGCTGTCTGTCTGTCCGTCCGTCCGTCCGTCTGTCCGTCGTGTCTGTCAATAAACCTATAGGGTACTTCCCGTTGACCTAGAATCATGAAATTTGGTAGGTAGGTAGGTCTTATAGCACCAGTACAAAAAAATCTGAAAACCGCGAATTTGTGGTTATATCATTAAAAAAAATTAAAATGTGTTTCAGTTATTAAAGTAATAAAAACTTTACCACGTGGATTATCATAATAATATGAATGGGCTTTACCTGTGCATTCTAAAATAGATATTTATTTATTTTTATGTAAAATAGTTTTTGATTTATTGTGCAAAATGTTGGAAAAAATACCCGAGTACGGAACCCTCAGTCCGCGGGTCTGACTCGCACTTGGCCGGTTTTTAAAAATTTAAATCCGGAAGTCACGGGCATCATCTAGGTAGGTACTTAGTTGTAGAATAATGCTGTACAAGAACATGATTTTTTATGCTAGTTCTAAGAAAACTCTGTGAAAACTTTAGTGATTCTTTAATGTAAATGGTAAACACAGTACGACGTACGTGCTATTTATTTTACAAATGAAATAACTTAGTTTGCGAAGCGGGTTTCTTAGGGAAGTAAAAATTTTCTTTACCGAACTCGCGTTCAGCGCAAACTCCATTTTAATTTTAAATCTTCCGTCTCGTCTCAAAGACCGGTTTGCGTTTTATATTCCTCCAAATAAAAATGATAGTTGGGATGCATTTATTTACTACTTGTCTATGCTGTTTTTAGGTATGGTCAATTTTACAAGAAACTATCATGATCATCAACCTATGTACTACTAAGCACGGCGCCTCTCAGAATAGGGGTGATGACCTCTAATCACATCAGTGACTTTTTGTCTAAAGTAACAAGTGTAAATTAAAAATTTATAACACCCCCGACAAGTGAAGGTTACACTAACTAGAAAAGAGCTGATAACTTTCAAACGGCTAAACCGATTTTTTTGGATTATAGCTAAGAACACTCTCGATCAAGCCACCTTTCAAACAAAAAAATTATAATCGGTTTATTAGTTTGGGAGCTATGGATGCCACAGATAGATAAACAAATACACACATCAAACTTATAACACTTTTTGGGTCGGGGGTTAAAAACGCTCGCTTTTGAGTTTGAATTGAGTTCAAATTTGAGTTTTCACGCACATTTTATGCAATGCATCCAAGCCAATGTAGGCCATTAGGTACTTCGTCAAACTGATTTGAATAAAATTTCTTCATTTGAAAAACTTAACTTTGGACTTGATGTTTCCAGTTTGGCTGTTCTGTCTCCATTCAGCAAAGGGCACAATGTAGAAAAAAGAGGCCTCATATTTCCTCCCACCAGTTTATATGGGGTGAGTAAAATAGTTAGGGTCAGTTGTTTTTTAGGGTTCCGTACCTCAAAAGGAAAAAAGGAACCCTTATAGGATCACTTCGTTTCCTATCTATCTGTCTGTCTGTCGTGTCTGTCAAGAAAACCTTATAGGGTACTTCCTGTTGACCTAGAACCATGAAATTTGGCAGGTAAGTAGGTCTTATAATAGCACAAGTAAAGTAAAAAATCCGAAAACCATGAATTTGTGGTTACATCACAAAAATAATTAAAATATATTAAAAAATTAAAAAAATTATTAATATTTTCGGTTGTTAAAGTAAGATAACTACTAATACAAAAATACTAAGTGGGGTAGATATCATATGAAAAAGCTTTACCTGTAGGTATATTTATTTTGTCACAGGTATTTCTTTATGCAAATTTGGTGTACAATAAAGAATACTTTATTTTTCTTTACTTTACTTTACCTTACTTTAATTTACTTTCCGTTCGTGTTGCAGACTTTCGTGGCCATAGCCGTGCCCCTCGACATTCCGGACAGGAACGTGTTCGTGTCTTACAACTTCGAGTCCAACTACTCCGTGGTCACCAACATCACGCAGATCGATGAAGTCATATTTCCCAATTTACCTGTAAGCTTAATTATCATATTTTCATTCAAGCATATAGTGGAGTCAATGAAGCCGTAAAACAGCTAATCTTCGGAAGTCCTCAGAAACAGCTCCGATTTTGATGATTTTTTTATGGCTATTTGAACACAATCTTTAAACTAAACTACAATGATAAATCTAAATGTATTGCTATTCCTTTCATAATGCTCTTTGCGAAAAAGGATAGCACTTTTAATTTAATTTAGTTTAGAGACTTTGTTCAATAGAGTTACTTAGACATAATATCACTTCTAAGAGTTTGTAGGTATATCGTGAATTTCTTTTGCAGCACAAATACGCTACTAAGTGCGTAAGTTTTTGAGTGCAATAAAGATTAGCAATTATTACGTATTGAAAAGAAAACTTTAATATAATAAACAATTTGCTGTAAAGTCTAGACTACAACAGTAGACTGAATGGAACGAGTGAAAATTCACAGAGCAAATTCATAGAATTGACTTGAATACTACAGTTGAAACTGTTGAAACTTTCCAGGTAATTGCAGCACGTCACAGCCGGAGTATCACCCGGGAGCTGGCGTACACGACCCTCGAAGCCAAGTTCCGAGAGTAAGTCAATAGCAAGTTGCGAACTGTTTCACTTTCGTATAATTCACAAGTATGCTAAAGCGATCGTAACACGAACGTACTACAGTTTCCAAAGAAATATTTTATATACCATTTAATTTCATTTATGTTACTGTAAAGCTCGAACTACGGTAATTCCTAGGATTTACCAGTAAAACCTGAGATTTACCAAGAGTAATTGCAGCAATAGAGAGAGCTATTCTTAGAGTTTCTCTATGTGATCAAATCAGAAATGAAGAGATCCGTAGGAGAACCAGAGTAACAGACATAGCTCAAAGGGTTGCGAAGCTGAAGTGACAATGGATTTATTAGCTATGTTGGTTGCTCTGGTTTTCCACAACATCTTTGTGAACACGTAGAAAAACTCCAAGTGTCTTCTAGGCAAGCGAGGTTCACCGAATTAGCAAGATTGTACAGAACACAAATAGGAGCAAAGTAAAGATTCAAGAGCAAAAATGAAACCTTCATCTCGGATATTGACTGTTTGTTTCAAAGTAAGTACGTGTTCGGGTAACCGCACTCGCTTCAATCAGGAGAGTAACTACCCGCTTGTTCTGTGAACTTTGTTCCACGGCTATTTGATATAAAACTTGCAAAAATCGAAGTCAACAGTGTGAATTTTTGTTTTTCTTCTTAAGAATCACATGTCTTAACACACATTCATTTCTTAAGCATGGTCTGCTCCACAACAAATTTGACTGTATTGACTTGGTTAATAAATTATCTCTCAATGTTCTCAAGTTGGCAAATCGACGACAGGTGCGTGCTTATAATTTATTCGCGGTTAAATTCTGCCGAAACAATGCTGGAGCACGGTCACCTATGCGTCGACTTGTTGACACCTATAACAAAAACTTTGACGTAGTCGACATCTTTGCCCTGTCTGAAGGTAGATATAAAAAGGCTATTATTGATATTTAAAAAAAAGAAAAAATTTAATAATCGAAATATTCAATTATGATAAGGATTTCTCTATTTACTTCTGTTTCCCTTATTTTGCAAACAACAGTCACTTTTTCTTTTTGTTCTTGTTTTTGTTTTTTTTTTTGTTTTGTATAAACTACATAATATTATTAGTTACTGTACAGTTCTTTGTTAATATTAGGTTAAGAAGTTTATTCACATTGTATCGCCCTAGTTCTATTGTTAAGCTGTGGATAGTGTAGTTGATTACATATTTACTAATATTTAATGATAGATTTAAGTTATAACTTTAAATATATAATATGTAATTGTTTATTGTCCCAAATAAATAAAAATAAAAATAAAATAAAATAAAATAAGAATATTAGCCATGCTAATCATGACTAATACTCCCCTTTCCCCTCCAATTAAGCGTAAAGCTTGTGCGAGGAGTGGGTACGACAATAGTGCAACGGGTGGGGTTTGAACCGCCGTTCTTTCGGAATTCAGTCCGCGCATCTACCGTTGAGCTATCGAGGCTCAAACAGTCAAACTTTAATAATCCTTAGCAGATTATTCGCAGGATGCTCGTACGCTCCGGCGAACCGGTTCGAACCGGCTAAATGCGAGTCAGACTCGCGCACCGAGGGTTTCGTACTCGGGTATTTTTCCGATATTTTGCTCGATAAATCAAAAATCATAATGCATAAAAATAAATAAAAATCTGTTTTAGAATGTGCATGTAAAGCCCTTTCATATGATACCCCACTTCGTATAGTTATCTTACTTTGAAAATTTAAACACATTTTAATTTTTGAAATGATTTAACCACTTTACGGTTCTCGGTATTTATTCCTTTACTTGTGCTATAAGACCTGCCTACCTGCCTTTCATGATTCTAGGTCAACGGAAAGTTTTCTTGAAAGACACGACGGACGGACAGACAACAACGTGATCCTATAAGGGTTTCATTTTTCCTTTTGAGGTACGGAACCCTAAAAACCTAAATCCACGCGGAAGAAGTCGCGGGCATCATCCAGTGATGTATAAAACCGTATATGTGTACTGTAATTCCAGGCACGGCATGAGCGGGCGGGACTGCATGCTGCGCAACATCTGCGAGGCCGCCGAGACGCCGCTGCATCACAACGGTCTGCTGGGACACATTATGCATATTGTTTTTACGTACGTAAATGAAATGAAATGAAAAATGAAATGAAATTTATTTATTTGCTAACTATGGGTGGCTTACGAAGGTCTTATAATCTAAATAGTCCCTGCATATTTACTGAAACTTCAGCAAGCAAATATTAATAATGGATATACTCTACAGGTAATTTGTAAAGTTAGGTTCTATTGCGAATATGATCATTAAGGTGCTAAACGACTTACAGCCTTTTTTTTTAATATTAGCATTCTAAAGATGACTAATATTCCCCTTTCCCCTCCAACAAAGCGTAAAGCTTGTGCTAGGAGTATAGGTACGACAATAGTGCAACAGATGGGTTCCAACCACCGACCTCCGCTCCTCAACCGTTGAGCTATTGAGGCTCCTTTGACTGTACATCACGCGGGTAGGCCAAAAACTAAGCCCCATTGCGTTGCTCTCTAATTTTTTTAGGGCTCCGTATCTCTAGTGAGAAAAAAGGATCTTTTCGTTGTCTGTTTGTCTGTCGAGACCCGTCATGGGAATCAAAACCTATCAGGTACATCCCGTTGACCTAGAATCATGAAATTTGGTAGGTAGGTCTTATAGCATAAATAGGTACGGGTAAAAATCCGAAAACTATATATTTGTGGTACACAAAAAAGTGTTATTTCTTGTACGACGGTAGACGGTACGGAAGGAACCCTTTGTGTGCGAGTCTAATTCACACTTGACTGGTTTTTTATATGTATTACTGGGTACTGGGTAGTATATCGCTTCGTTATGTTGAGCGTAGCTATATGTGGGAACGCCTTTATGTGCAAAGGTCAGATGGCATTAGATAACTTTGCGTCAACACCGCTGTGGAATATTAAGTAGACCCTTGTCAAATAACGGCAAAATGCTAAAAAGAACTGAGTTTCCCTAACTAAGTCTTCCTTATTCTGTTTCTGTTATTCAAATAGGAAAAATTTAAGTATGCACTTACTTATTCACAAACATCTGGTATTTATTAGGTACATACTAGATGACCCACTACTTCGTCCGCGTGGTTTTTCATCCCGCGGGAACTCTTTGATTTTCCGAGATAAATATAGCCTATGTGAATCAGCCATTCCAAATTTCACCCAAATCCATCCAGTAGTTTAGTAACAAACACGCGCACACGCACACGCACACACACACACACACACGTATCACAAGTAAACGTCTTAATTACCCAGATAAATATATCTTTTACAGTCCATCATCATCCAAAGAGGAGGGTCTAGAGGACGAATACTACGAGGCAGAGGCGGCCGGGCTCCGAGGCGACTGCGACAAATACCTCGACTTCTGCCCTTTCAGCCTCTTTGACGTCATCACTAGACTGGTGGAAGTGCGACAGAAACTATAGCACAAGATTTAATTAGGATTTAGGACTGCTTCACTATGACATTAAAATATCCTCTAAAAATACTTAATTTGTTATTATTATTACGAAAACACTTTAAAAATGGTGAGATTAAAGAATTTTGAACTATAGTTCGCAGAGCAAGTTTTGAAATTTACTAAGTACTTACCCCAATTTTCATGAAACAGGATTACAGGATACGATTTCGCGTTTTATGACCATGAGCCAAGAGTGTCAAACGACCTTCTTAATCCAATGGCTGAGACATTCGGCATTGCGCCCGATTTTTTTTATGCGCTTTACGACAATCGTGCCTTAAGGAAACTAATGATGAAGTCTATTTATTCACTCTTGCCTTGAAGGAACATAAATAATACCTACGTGGCAGGAATCAAGCAACGTGGCTAGTTGCCACTCTACCGGCAAAGCCATGCCCCCGAGCGATGTATCGTTCCGGTACGATACCGTGTAGAAAGCAAAGGGATATAGGCTCAATAAAAACTGCCATACCCTTCCAGGTCAGCCCGCTTCCATCTTAGACTGAATCATTACTTCCCACCAGGTGAGATTGCGCATTGCTGTCAAGGGCTAACTTTCATATCAAATAGAATTTATTATACAAGATGATATTTGAGTCCGCCGCACCCGCATGCATTCCACTACAATTAGCATAGAAGCCCATTTCCCAGCGGTCAGTCCATTGTCGCCTAAAATTAACACTTTTGTGTGTAAAGTGGGCCACAAACCGGGCAGAAGTGCACTCTAATTGTGGGTAGAGGTACAGTTACTATATGTGAAGTAGATAAGATAGTATGTTGCTTTACTAGAAAATGCTCACGACTTCTTCCACGTGGATTTAGTTTTTGGTTCCGTACCTCAAAAGTAAAAACGGAACCCTTGCAGGATCACTTTGTTGTCTGTCTGTCCGTCCGTCTGTCAAGAAACTTATAGGGTACTTCCCGTTGACCTAGAATCATGAAATTTGGCAGGTAGGTAGGTAGATCTTATAGCACAAGTAAAGGAATAAATCCGAAAACCGTGAATTTTTGGTTACATCACAGAAAAAAAATTAAAATATGTTTCAATTTTCAAAGTAAGATACCAAGTGGGATATCATAATATGAAAGGGCTTTACCTGTACATTCTAAAACAGATTCTTATTTATTTTTATGCATATTAGTTTTTGATTTATCGTGCAAAATGTTGGAAAAAAATATCCGAGTACGGAACCCTCAGTGCGCGAGTCTGACTCGCACTTGGCCGGTTTTTTTAAATCATGTGAGAACTCTGCAACTTTTCGGGTTAAAAATATTATGTAGCCTACATCTGTGTCCGGGATCTGAGCTATCTTTATAGCAACTAATAATGATGCCCGCGGTTTATAGGTTTTTTAATAATCCCGTGGGAACTCTACGATTTTGCGGGATAAAATGTAGCCTATATTAAAAGTGTCTGGGATGCAAGCTACGTCTGTACAAATAGATGATAGCCACGTCTCTATCCATGATGATTTAGATTTTTGTAATCCCGTGGGAAATCTTTAATTTTCCGAGAGAAAAGTAGTATATATACCTAATAATATGTCGTCCCCAAGGTGCAGGCTTTCTCTTGAAATGAAACCCGTCTAAATCGGTTGATGAAGAAGTGGCAGGCAGACAGATTTATTATTAGTAAGTATAGTTAATTGGGAAGCTTGTAATTACAGAGGTGTAATTTACTTTCATTACAAAAAAAAAAAAAAAGTAATATTTTTGGGTTAACTAATTCATCAACCTACTTTCGGTATCAAAATTTTCCGTAACTACAACTAACTGGGACGAAATGAAATTATCCTTTTCCGCAGAGAACGTTGCGAAAATTATGACGCACAACTTTTGCAGTGTCAATTTAGTTTAATTAAAGTTTTATCTACAGGATAATTTGTGCCAAATGCATAATGTTTTCATTTTCTGCTAATGTATTTTCTGAGTTTTCGGTACGTATATTTTGGGTGAAAATAGTCTTCATCCATTTTTTTTACTTAACAGGGCTCTCTCCGTCACTTACTCCATACAATCGTAGTTTCAATTTCATTTGAATATTAAGCAACCAAAGTCCATGAAATTTTGCAGACATATTCTAGAAACTAATATCTGTGCCTGTGTTGTTTTAGATTTTTCTAAAAATATGTAGTATAGTGTAAATAGTAGACCACGTAACTTTGAAACCGAATATTTTGACAGAAATCTGGAAAACCACAGGCATAGATATATTAGTTTCTAGAATATGTCTGCAAAATTTCATGGACTTTGGTTGCTTAATATTCAAATGAAATTGGAACTACGTTCGTATGGAGCGAGTGTCGGAGAGACCCCTCTTAATATTTTAATGTGTGTGTCGGTCTGTCTGTCTGCTACCTTTTCACGGTCCATCCATTCAACCGATTTAGGAGAAATTAGGTGCAGAGATAACTTGAATCCTAGGGAAGGATGTGGACTACTTTTGTTTCCGAAAACAGGCAGATAGGTAGCCTACCTCTTACGAAGTTTAAATACAGGTATGCAAAATTTAAAAATAACGGTTAGGTATATTTATATTCATGAAAAATACAATATGTTGCCTATGTTTATAAGCTTTATATTTTGCTGATAAAGTCCCCATATTCTGAATACAAAACCTATTATAACATAAGGAAGCAAAAATTCCTTGGACCCAAAGTCGTCGGGTGCAAACTTCATTTTAATTTTAAATCTCCTTCCCCTCCTCAAAGGCGCTCATATTTCGCGTCTTATATAATATTTTCCTTGCCTTAAAAATAATATTAGTTCGGATATTTTGTTTGTTGTGTAACGTCTTTTGTTCTACAACTTTTCTTATTGTATCTTTTAAAACAACAGGTAGATAATATTAAATAGGTACGAGTGACCCTGGGCTACGTCACGAGTATGTACCTACAGTACGCGACAGGTTGAGATGGCCATCGGGGTATGAGGGGGTAACTCTTTGCAACTTTGCAACCCACTAAGCTATGTTAGTTACTCTGGGTCTTCTAAAGATCACCTCATTTCTGATTTGATCACAATTTGATTTTGAGTGCAATCTCACCTGGTGGTAAGTGATGATGCGGTCTAGCAAGTATACAGCATCGTACAGGAACGCTTAATCGCTTGGCAGCATGACTTAGGATGGTAAGTAGCCAAAACCGTAGCCTCTCACTAAACCAGCCCAGTGACAATATCGAAATAATAAATTCTCAAATTGCTCCTGCCAAGAATCGAACCTAAGACCTGCAGCTACTTTATAAGACACAGCGTTCCCCAGTGCACCAGGAAGTTGTCAAAATAACTTATACCTATAGGTACTAATTCCACAGTTCCCTCATCTCAATAATCGTCCGATGAAGTCATTTTATAAAATTAACAGATGCAATAATAAGTTGAACAAATACAAGTGAATATTAAATCGTTCAATACTCATCAAGGTATCATGCAATTAATTAGTGTAACTTTATCAGCTCATTGTAACGCTGGTTTGACTTTTAATCAATGTTTTCACCTAGCCTATTTGATTTCTGTTAATCAATTGATCGCTTGATTTTTCACTTCATCATCATCAGGTAAACCCATCGCAACAGAAAGTGTTTTTAAGCCATAGTCCATCATGCTGGCCAAGTGTGGATTGGCAAACTTCTCACACCTTTGAGAATTATAAAGAACAAGCTGATACCCGCGACTTCGTTCGCGTGGATGTAGGTTTTTAAAATTCCCGTGGGAACTCTTTGATTTTCCGGGATAAAAAGTAGCCTATGTGCTAATCCAGGGTATATTCTACCTCCATTTTTTTTCAGCCCTATCCGTCCAGTAGTTTTTGCGTGAAGGAGTAACAAACATACACACACACACACATACAAACTTTCTCCTTTATAATATTAGTGTGATTCTCAGGCATGCAGGTTTCCTAACGATAATTTTCTGCACTTTTAAAGCGATGATATTTAAATTGGTCAAAACGCACCGTGATAATAGGTAGGGTGATAAAAGGTATTTATTGCCCGGAATAAGCTGTGATAGACTAGTGGTTAGAACATCCGCCTCCTAATCGGAGGTCGGGGGTTCGATCCCGGGCACGCACCTCCAACTTTTCGGAGCTATGTGCGTTTAATGTAATTAAATATCACTTGCTTTAACGGTGAAGGAAAACATCGTGAGGAAACCTACATTCCTCTGAGAGTTCTCCATAATGTTCTCAAAGGTGTGTGAAGTCTGTCAATCTGCACTTGGCCAGCATTGTAGACTATGGCCAAACCCCTTCTCACTCTGAGAGGAGACCCGTGATCTGTAGTGAACCGGCGATGGGTTGATCATGATTGCCCGGAATCGAACACCGGACCCTCAGTATTCGAGCAAGTACCGAACGGGCGCCCTCCCGCGTTTTGGCCCATATAACCGCAAGGTTGGTGGCGCCATGGGTGGTTGGTGGGAACCTCAATATTGGATACCTACCGCAATGTTAATGTTTGATCCACGAGTTTAGATTCCTACCAAAAAAGAAGCACACAAAAAATACTTACCCAACTCTTGTTCAACCCATAAATCTACTTTATAAACAAAGCCAAGTTTAATACTGTCTCGTAAATTTGGTTTGCTTTCAAGCGTGGTATGAACGTCAAGGAATGCAAGCTTCGAAATATTTGCAAAGCCGCGCAGACTACGCGCCATGTAGCGAGTAGCGACAGCTTTTTGGGGCAAATATTACACATTGTACAAAGCACAAAAGCAGAGTGAACTAGAGTGAGGCAGCTCTCGGTTTGATCCTGAATCGATGATACGCCAAATATTAAGCTACTGGCTGGCCCACCATCAGGGTAGACAAGCTACCTTCTACCCCGTACAGTTCAGGTTTTCAGTTCAGTCTTCCTCTGAGACTATGAATGATTATTGCATATTTTTAGTGTTTGGATCGTGAACTTGATACTTAGATGTTGTGATAGCAATCACGCTTTAATTAAATTACTTATTTTGCCACTACTTTTTTTAGACTAGTCTAAAAAAACCCGATCCGAGAGCCGATCCGAGAGCTTTAAGCTCTCGGATAAGCTCTACGCGTTGAACCTGTGTTCTTCGTGTAGGTTTTGGGAAAATATTCTTCACAAAGTACTACCTCTGTTGTACACGAAACTTAAATCCTAGATTATATAGGTATTATTATTCATTTAATTTAGTCAAAATTTTAGTTTTAGTTTCGTGTACAAAGGAATGAATAGGAGAATTATAACGTGAGCACACAACTATTTGTTTAAATAGTTGTGTGCACAGTATCATACTGAGTATTGTGTGTACAAATAAGTATTATAGGTGTACCTAAGTTATTAAATTTAAGATGTATGACTTTTTGAAAATAAATAAATTTGAAATTTGAAAAAAATTGAAATTAACTAAATAATACCTGCTTTTCTGACTGACGCTTATTCTATGTTACTCTCTAGTCTCTACCGTTTTATAGACAAGGTACAGGCGTATAGTGACGCTTTTTGGGGCATAATATATCACACATTGTGTTCACGTAATGTGCTTGTTTGTTATCTCTCGAATACGAGATAAATTAGGAAACAGAATTCAACCTTTGAACATCTCTAAAGTAAAGCTAGTCATACCAGACACGAGTTCTTTGAACCGTGGTTTCTTCAAGACTGTTAGATTTGCACTTGACTGCCTCTCTACTCTACTCTGCTCTACCTTCTCATTTGAACTGAGATCTGACGATGGGTTGATGAAGATGATGATGACTCTCTGCATATTTTTTTTAAGAATACTAGGCAAGTTTATCATGCTGACTAATATTCCCCTAAAACCGAGCGTAAAGCTTGTGCTAGGAGTATGTACGGCAATAGTGCAACGGATGGGGGTTGAACCAGCGACCTTTCGGATTTCTGTCCGCACCTTTAACCGTTGAGATATCGAGGCTCTATACTAGGCTTCGAACATTTCTAAAGTAAAGCTAGTCATACCAGACATAAGTTTTTTGAGCCATATTTTTTTTACATTTGTTTACCATCCGATTCATCCAAATCTGCATGATGAAAGCGACTACGAAGGAGGAAGATCAGCCACGCTGCCTCCCCCGTTTTCCACCCGAATCGTGATATTTGCAGTCAGTTTGCAGTAACAAGGTCCTAGGGCCTGGGTCTCTTACACATTTCAGCAAGAAGCTACTTGCTTACAAAATAAATTATACTTACTATTTTAACAAGTGTAAATTAAAAATTTATAACACCCCCGACAAGTGAAGGTTACAGTAACTAGAAAAGAGCTGATAACTTTCGAACGGCTGAACCGATTTTCTTGAATTATAACTAAGAACACTCTCGATCAGGCCACTTTTCAAACATAAAAAACCAAATTAAAATTGGTTCATTAGTTTAGGAGCTACGGTGCCCACAGACAGATACACAGATACACACGTCAAACTTATAACACCCCTCTTTTGGGTCGGGGGTTAAAAAGACTTTGTTGTGAAAAAAAAAAAACAACGATTTTTGATAATAATAATTAAGTTTTATTCATTAATAAATATCTACCTATTTTAAAAAACCCTATATAGGTATAACCAATCGGTAAAACAGTGTTTTAATTTCATTAATAATAATTAAATCATTACCTATACTAATTTATGATATTATTACCTAAGCAAATAAATATCATTACATATTTTATGAACATTATTCACAGCCATTGCATTATAATTTATAACTAAAAATAATGACTTAATAATATTTATTTATTGCCAATATTTTGGCAAAATAATATAACTACCAATATTTTTATTAAAAATGCGAAAGTGTGCTTGTTTGTCGAAGGAAGGAAGGTGATTGAAGAATCACGTCACATCGGAGCAACAAATCTAGTATTTTTTGCATGTTTATACCTAATTAAAGACCTGGAGAGTGACATAGGCTGTTTTTTATTTCGGAAAATCGTAAAGTTTCCACGGGATTTTCAAAAACCTAAATCCACGCAGACGAAGTTGCGACCATCGATTGGTTCATGATATCCAGAAGATTTTGAGATAAATTCAATTAGTTTAAAGATAATAACATCGTACCTAGTGTTATAGTGATAAAATAAAAAAGTTTTCTTTCTTTTGCCTAATTAACAATACCAATAATCTCAATGTCTTTCGGATAGAAGAAGTTATTCTTTCTCATCGGTATGGAAGATATCTGCTGGTCCACTGGTAGCCTGGTGTCGTAGAGTGATGGGGACTGGAAGATGATGCCGAAGGTGCCGACGAAGCAGGCGATGGTGAAGAGCCAGAGGAAGAACCGGTCCAGCACCATGGACATGAACTTCCAATCTTCGACCACCTGTGGACAAAATGGTATCTTTGAAATACACATCACTGATAATATTTTTATGGGGCTTAGATAAGATGTCATATCCCAGCTTCGCTTTGAAGAAATTTCTAAAAAAAACCTTTCTTGGTGGGTTGTAGTGGGGGTTGCTAAAAACAAAAAGAACTGAATGCAAAATTTCACTTTCTACGAGTAGATCCAGTTTTTGAACTTGAAGTTGTGTTTATATATAAAATATTATCATTATTTATATAAAGTTGTGTATATAAATAATGATAATATCTAGAAATCTATTCAGAACTGATTAGTCTGCTGAACACAGTCTATTGGTTCAGGTGGATACCGGATATTCACTCAACTAAAAATAACGGTCGACAAATTAATAACAACTCATTTACAAAACTGGTACCTACTTTACTCTTTAAAAGCCGATTTTTCAATTGTCAAATAACTTGTATCTGCGGAATAAATTTGACATTTTGACAGTATTGGAAATCTGTCAAAATGTCAAATTTACTCTTCAGAGATAAAAGTTATTTGACGACTAAAAAAACCAAGCCTAAATCAGTTTAAATTAGAATATAGAGCAGATCCAAAATAAATCCCTTAAGATCTAAATAAGAAAAACTTAGCAGTAGCAATAATAACCAAGAATGCTCCTTTAAGATTAGTAGGTTAAAACTGGTGAATGTAGTTCAGGAATTAAGAGCGCGTAAGTGCCTCGCAGCTTCCAGTGGCGAGATAAATCCACACTCCGACTGGGACCGCGGTTAATCCACCGAAATGGTTTTAAAATTTATTCGCCCAGAGGGTGCTATTTATATCGGCGTCTCAGAAATGAGCGGTTATCTGTAGACCGTAAAAACGTGTCCGGAATTACAATGTCGCTCGGCATTCCGGAATATAGTGTCAATTGGCCTAGTTTCCGATTTCGATTTGTACTTACTTAATTGTAATGTGAATTAATCACCACCTACCACTAATATCTAAAGCTATGTCCTTTACACTATTTTAGTTACCTGGAAGATATCGCTAGGTAGCGATAAGGCCGCCAAGTTGTACCAACCTGCCTATATTCTGGTGTGCTTTGTATGCGTTTTTTTCTGTACTAATTTTGTGGTGTACAATAAAAGTATATTCATTCATTCATTAATAAAATGGTTGTAATTTTTAAAATGGTTTTGTGGCATGTTTAAACTTTAATCATTTAATTATTACTCGTATTATTAAGAGACTTATTCACGACATAGTCCGCGTAGATTTAATTTTTTTACTGCCGTGAAAAAGAAGTTTTATATTCGTCTCCGTGATGCAAGCTACTTATGTGTAAAATTTCCTCAAAATCAAGGAATCAAAAGTTAATTCGCTAAAATCCACCAAAACACAATATTCTGTATGGGACAACATCCAGAATGCAATATGAAAACCAACAAGAACTATGACAATTTTATGGCAGTTTTTTGTATTAGGTAATATAATTGTGAAATGAAGCATAGGTTATTTCTTATAATCCCAACTTTAATATCCGGAAATCACATTCTAACCTTCTTACCCCAAAACACTAGTTTGACAGAAACTAAATGTCGATTACAGTTTTTGTATGGGGAAAGATTTAAAATAAACACGCGATAAAATGCTTGTTTAAGTTTTTTGTGGTAAGGTCGTTAAAGTTTCAAAAAGTTTCAAAACGAGTCTTTATCTTTAAATGAACTAAGTTAACTTTAACCTTTCGTCTAGCAAGTAAGTCATAACTCATTATAACTATATTTCATAACGATATTTCTAAATAAAATATGATAACAACTTCCTTTGTTTTATCGCAAACGCCCGATAATCCAAAAAGCCGTTCAAGTGTGGAATTACGCCACTGAAATTATTTCGAAATTGACTGCCCGCCGGGCGTTATTTGTATCGGAGGCGTCTCAAAAATGAGCCTCGTTTATCTGTCGACCGTAAAAACGTGTCCGGAATAACAATATAGCAATCATAGTTCCGGATTACGGAGAAAATTGGCCAAGTTTCCGGCCGTCTGAATAAACTGATTGGAACGAGTCATGTGGCTTAAAATTCGTTTTGTTAATTTCTTGATAATAATTTCTTGAATAAGCTACTACAGATTTTTTATTTTAAATGTGAAAATTGATTCAGAATTGATAAATCCCCTGATACGTTCGACATTGCTAATTCATTGCAGATACATATTTTTGAGCTTGATAAACAAAATCCTTCATAGGACCGACTTATGACGGAGTTCACTTCTTTTGTATAGGTAGTTTCTACGTTCTTCCTTTTTTTGTAGGTATGTTTCTCTTTGTATAAATGACGTAGAAATGCAATAATAAATCTTCTATAAGAAAAATTTAAATAAAGAACATTTTGAAAAAAAGATCGTAGGTTACTTTATTAAAAAACCCCTACGGGCCTACAGTGAACGACCGAGGCGAAGTAAAGAGCCTAATCGTGTATAAGTGTATAAGCAAGGTCTTATTATTATTCTAGACTAGCTGACGCCCGCGACTTCGTCCGCGTGGATTTAGGTTTTTCGAAATCCCGTGGGAACTCTTTAATTTTCCGGGATAAAAAGTAGCCTATGTGCTAATCCAGGATATTATCTATCTCCATTCCGAATTTCAGCCAAACCCGTCCAGTGGTTCTTGCGTGAAGGATAAACAAACATACACACACACATACACACAAATTTTCGCCTTTAAAATATTAGCGTGATATGTGAAAGCTCATTCTCAGGAATCAGATCAACAACAAAAACAACGAAACCTTACACCAGACAACCACTTTTTACTCCACGGCTACTCAGTTTGCATTGCACCTTCCGGCGTACTTGCTTCCAGTTCCATTTATACTTCCGTTACCAGGTTTTAATTTCCGTTTTCCCGGATAATTACGGCCCTCCCATGATTTCCGGGTACAATCTACCTTCAATTTTTATACGAAGAATTTTCATTGTTCTTATTTAGTAACTAGCTGATGCCCGCGACTTCGTTCGCGTGGAAAGTTTTTTAAAAATCCCGTGGGAACTCTTTGATTTTCCGGGATAAAAAGTAGCCTATGTGCTAATCCAGAATATAATCTATCTCCATTCTAAATTTCAGCTCAATCCGTCCAGTAGTTTTTGCGTGAAGGAGTAACAAACATACACACACACACACACACACACACATACAAACTTTCGCCTTTATAATATTAGTGTGAGTGTGAAGTGTGATAAAATACGGATACGGATAGGTGATACCCGCAATTTCGTTTGTTTCACACTTTCAAAGTATAAATAAACAAATTAATATAAGTATACCATCAATCGTGGTTGAGGGGATATTTTTACTGGCACATTTTGACGTCCGTAACCTCACCTTGTAATTATTATTTACTTATCAAAGATATTGTATTTCACACTAATATTATAAAGGCGAAAGTTTGTATGTGTGTGTGTGTGTGTGTGTGTGTGTGAGAGTGTGTGTGTGTGTGTGTGTGAGAGTGTGTGTGTGTATGTTTGTTACTCCTTCACGCAAAAACTACTGGACGGATTTGGCTGAAATTTAGAATGAAGATAGATTATACCCTGGATTAGCACATAGGCTACTTTTTATCCCGGAAAATCAAAGAGTTCCCACGGGATTTTGAAAAACCTAAATATACGCGGACGAAGTCGCGGGCATCATCTAGTCTTTAATAAGTGCAAAAGGGAACCGCGCTTTGAATCCATTTTATAAAGACGATAAAGTAGGTACCTACATAAAAAAACTTTGTATCAGAATTTACTCAGAAATTCTACACCAAAATAGAGCAGCAGAATAAGGAAGATAGAAGCCTATCTAAAGTATCACTTTAGTACCAATAATACTAGCACTGGTGTTTCGCACTTGTAGGTACTTAGGGGAGTAAATCGAAATTCAATATCCATTTTACAAAGTGCAGTCGTCATAACGGCTTCAAAAGATATCTGAAGACACCAGTTAAGGCTTTATGGTCACTAGCTGCAGTATAAAAGGAGATTTTGAGTGGACTGGGGGCATTAAAGTCCGGTATTATGCAAAAAGTTTGAGATTTTTCAACTAATGTATGCGCTTCATATTTTTATGGGAACACTTTGAACAAAATGTTCAAAAGTTGGAATTGAAATTTTTGTTAGTTTATTAGGTAGTTAATAGCACTATTTATACAATCGAATTTTTCGTGGCAACTGGTTTAAATTTTTTATTATTTATTATTACAATGGCAACGGTTAATACATCCTGTGAAATTATCATCTTTCGGGTATGTACATTACCCCAAAAAACTGACCCGAATTTTGGGTATTGCTCTACATCCAGTAATGGACACTAAAATGTGATTTAACATCTCCATCCAAACTTGGCAGATAATTTTTGATAGCGGAATACTAAGCCGTTATATTGGCAATTTCTTTTGATATCTGCTTTTAACAGCGATTGGAGGAAACTAATTTTACCCAGCTAAAGCGATTAGTCACGGCGCCTCGTTTTATACCGGACAATTTAAAAGTTACGTAATAGAATCCTATCCAATCATGCTGAGGAGCGTAACAGTGTCGCTTGTTTCCTTCTTTTAAAAGGCCTTTTAACCCTTTTTTGAGACAATCTAAATTAAAATGTTTTAATTGACTTTTAAATTAAAATTCAGTTGCATCCTTATTTTGTCATGGATATAAATAATCCATACTTACTAAATATTATAAATGCGAAAGTGTGTCTGTCTGTCTGCCAGCTTTTCACTGCCTATCTGTTTATTCAATGTTCAAAAAGTTCATACGGGATTTTTAAAATCTAAATGTATGCCGACGAAATCGCGGGTATTGTCTATTCGGTATCATCTATCTAAATATAAAAAGAAAGCTGACTGACTGACTGATTACTGGACGGGTCGAGCTGAAATTTGGCACAGCTATTATATGACGTAGAGGTCAGCTAAGAAAGGGTTTTTGAAAATCAACCCCTAATAGGGTAAAGTAGAGGTTTGAAATTTGAGTCCACGCGAACGAAGTCGTAGGCATGAGCTAGTTTGATTTATAAAGAGAACTAAAATCATGTTTTACTTTCTTAAAAAGGGTAAAAACTTCGTTCAAATCAAGTAAACGATTGAAACTAAATACGCTTGACAAAATCGACTCCGATTTTATTGCGAAACTTTTAAATTGCTGAGAACAAGACAAGATCTCGCACTTTCCCCTTCTCACAGAATTAGGCGTCTCCTGTTGCTATTGAGACGGATCTCAAATGAAATTGCTAATAATGTTCCTCCCTTTCCTGCTTTAAGAGCAAAGAATTGTACGAAGTATTAGCTTTATAAATAACTAGAGGATGCCCGCGACTTCGTCCGCGTGGATTTAGGTTTTTAAGATCCCGTGGGAACTGTTTGATTTTCCGGGATAAAAAGTTGCCTATGTCAATAACTGGGACGCAAGCTACCTCAGTACCTTTCATACAAATCGGGTAAGCGGATGGGTTTTTGGGAATCCCGTGGGAACTCTTAGATTTTCCGGGATAAAAAGGAGCCTATGCCCGTCCCCGGGATATAAGCTAACCCTGTACCAAATTTCGTCAGAATCGGTTAAACTGTTGGGCCGTGAAAAGGTAGCAGACAGACAGACAGACACACTTTCACATTTATGATATTAGTATGGATCAGCTTTTAATCGTTTTTTTTTTTTAATTTTAAGCTCTACTTTTTCGCATTTACAAGAGAGACACTCTCGTATTTATAATATTAAGTACCTACTTAGAATGGATATAGATTTCTTCAATCGGAAAACTCGGCCCGAAGTCACGAAGGTCAAACTAGTAAATAATAAATTAAAAAATACAGTCGAATTGAGAACCTCCTCCTTTTTTGAAGTCGGTTCAAAAGGATAGGAATAGGGTTAGGCATTAAGAGGGGTCTCTCCGTCACTCGCTCCATACAAACGTAGTTCGTCTCTCATTTGAATAATAACCAATCATACTCAATGGAATTTAGTAGAAACGTTCCGGGAACCAATATCTATGCCTGTGGTTTTCCAGATTTTCGTTAAAATATTCGGTTTCAAAGTTGCGCGGTCTTAAAAATTCACATACAAACTACGATCCCCTGTAATTTTAAAACTACATATTTTTAGAAAAATCTAAAACACCACAGGCACAGATATTAGTTTATAGAATATGTCTGCAAAATTTCATGAACTTTGGTTGTTTAATATTCAAATGAAATTGGGGCTACGATTGTATGGAGTAAGTGTCGGAAAGAGCCCTGTTAAGTTCTCACTCGCCTTACTGTCAGACAGAGTGGAGTCATCAGTACAACAGTCTTGTCACCAGTACGATAGTTTATATTTCGGAAAATAGACGACACTTTAGATTTTGTCTCACACATACTTGTTTGTATTGCTATTGGTAAGCTATTGGTAGGTAGGTCAGGCCCCATACTAAAATATTCAAACCCCTTAAGTAGATAATAGATATCGACGGCTTAGAGTGAAAACCTCGTATGTGTAAAAGAAGTAACTTTTCAGGAGGAAGAAAAAACTTTTTAATTACGATGGAAATTTAACCCGCTTTTATGTTTGATACTATAAGATTGTCTGAAATGCATAAAAATGAAACGTTTGTTCCAAGGTTTTCACGCCAAACTGACAGAAGCGAGTATTTACGAGTTTCTCATTTAATGTCATAGATGGCGTTACGAGTATCGAATGAAACAATTAGATCAGGATGTGCGTTGCGAGGTTTTCTTCCTAGAAACGCAATAAAATAAATTTGAGCAAAAATTAATTCCCGAGGTTTTCACTCTAAGGCGACGATATACAGAAGGTAAACTCGTTCTAATTTGAAAGCGAATTAAAAATACAATGATCATTTTCTCAGCGCAAAAGTGGAAAGTTTTCGAAACTGCTAACGATCGGTAATATTCATTAAATCTGAGCTCAGTTGGAGTACAATGTCGCTTTTGATTGATAATTGACTTTTAACTATTTTGAATATAATAACAACGATTTTTTTTCAATGAAAAGTTATTGATCTAAGCTTATAGTTACTCAGCGTGTTGCCGGTGATGACATAGATCCATGGTCGCCAAGTATGGGCCTCATAAGAAAGCTCAGTCACTCAACGGGCGATGGAGAGAGCTATGCTTGGATTTTCTCTACGTGATAAAATAAGAAATGAAGATCTCCTCATTTCTTAATTAAAAACCGATAGACGTTGGGGTCTCAAGGCTAGAATAGCGACCCGCACCAGAAAGTGCAGCATTGGAAGACCCCCACCAAGTAGGCAGACAACATTAAACGCATGATCATCGCAAGAGGGTATTTTACTCTAATTTTAGGATTAAAACAATGACGTAAACTGAAAAACTAATTAAATCGATCAAATAACAAAAAAGTTATAAGCATTTAAATATTTCAGATTAGACAGAGATAGCGATAATAGCATTTTGACGTCACTCCGTGCTAATGCCATAGTAGCTTCCTGCGGTTTCATACAAAAAGAAAGGGATAGAAGACCCTCCCACTCCAAAATTAAAATGCCTGTAACTTTGTTGGACTTTGAAAAATGGAGTTGTGTTTTTCTAACTATACCACTGATATCTACGAGATTTCTGAACTGATTTGCATAATTTTTTTATCGATAAAGAAACTTTGCGATATTGTTCCATAAAAAATTTGGTTTCCAACTCCTCAATTCTGATGCTGAGGGGATCTGTCATCTAACCAATCCACGCGGGCGAAGCTGCAGGCGTCATCTAGTTTTGAATAAATGCTTTGATTTTGAGTTTCATGTTCTTATGTCTCTTTTTGGTTGGATATTAGATATACCTAGAACAGTGGAGCACATACAAAAAAGCCTGCCTTCACTTTGATTTATCATTTTCTAAAGCCGCTTCTGCCAATATCCCTCGCACATCAGTCAGTCGACGCCCCATCAATATCTCCTAACCCCACAAATTGTGACGTTTTAAAAATGGTTTATTCACTCTCCCCGTCGGTATTAATGGCCGCCTCTTATCTTAATGGGGAGGACAAGGTTTGAATGTAAAAACAACCCTAAAATTGGTCGTTAAATAATTATCTCGGTTACACCTGACATATTGAAATAGATGGGGTTCTTCAATTAACAACCATTTTTTAACTCCCGACCCAAAAAGAGGGCTGTTATAAGTTTGACGTGTGTATCTGTGCATCTGTTTGTGGCATCGTTGCTCCTAAACTAATGAACCGATTTTATTTTAGTTTTTTTGTTTGAAAGGTGGCTTGATCGAGAGTGTTCTTAGCTATAATTCAAGAAAATCGTTCAGCCGTTTGAAAGTTATCAGCTCTTTTTTAGTTACTGTAACCTTCACTTGTCGGGGGTGTTATAAATTTTTAATTTACACGTCTTGTTGAAATCGTTTCATTAGTTTCACTTGTTAAGTATGTTATTATTCCGTTAACCTTCAGTTTAATGACAACCTCCCTGGCACAGTGGTCTGCGCTGTCTTATTAGTGGGAGGTCTCGGTTTGATTCCCGGCAGAAGAATTTTATAATTACTTTTTCTCTCTGGTGGGAGACTTCGGCCTTGACTAGTAACCACCCACCGGCAAAGCGATTTAGCGTTCCGATAAGACGCCGTGTAGAAACCAAAGGGGTATGGGTTAAATAAAACTTCCTTATGCTTAAACCATCGTATCTGCTATGACCCTAAATCTCACAACTATTATTATCGATTTAATTCTTGAACTTTGATAAACTCAGAAATGATTCATTCGAATCTTAAAAAATCTCTTCTTAATGAAAATTTTCATCAAACGCCAATATATCTTAGAACTTATGCAAGATTTTCATATTAAACGCTTTAGCACTTCAAAAATCCATCTTGTAAGTAAAGTGTGATACTCAGCACTTGGAATCCGGTTTGAGAGTAAATCGAAATTCAATATCCGTTATTCGGATTGCAGTCCTCATAATGGGTTGCGAGGATATTTGAAGACACCCGTTAAAGCTTTATGATTTCTAGTTGCAATATTGAAGTCACATTGAAGTATAGTCGATGACAACTAAAAGTTTGGGAAACAACTTCCGAACTTGGACCGTTTTTTTAACTCCAAGTAAGTCCCTACAAGTTAGCACTCATCACTTGAATAAGCGCAAAAAAAATATGAGGTCTTGGACGTCTTGGATTCAATTCTCAGCTGATTCAATTGAAGATAATTTCTTTACATTTTAGCTCGGGTAGAAGGTTTTGGTAATATTTCTACCTACCGACGAAAATTTAAACAAAATTAATTTAAAGGCCCATCCGTTTAACTAATTTTGCATTTTACTATTGTTTTTTGATAGACAGGCTACTTTTTATCTCGTGAGTTTTCAGGGGATTTTTAAAAACTTTAAATTCATACGGATGAAATCATGATCATTATCTAGTAAATAATATTGATTGAAAGGAATCATAGATTATTTCCATGCGCTCTCACCTGTTGCGTATATTTTCAAAGGAACCTAATAAAGCTCCGGTGACATGAGTTCAGCTCTCGTCTCGAATAACGTTTAATTTCTGACAGGAAATTGTGCAGTAATACAGCCTCCATGCATCGAGCCTCAAAGGATATATAATAAGTCTATACTCAAAGGGCTTTTTAAGTCTAGTCACCATGTAAGATGGATACTTTTCTGGGCGTAATTGGATGAAAAACATTACATCTACAGGACAAAACAAGAAGCCTAGAAACATCTATTACCTAGTACCTAGTAGTAGACTACTAGATAAAATAAGTAACAAGACCTGAATATGCTTAATGAAGTCCATTACAAAACATAAACACAAGCGAAGCGGGCGCAAATTTTTAAACTTTTCTACGAATTCTTTAATTTTTCGGGCTTTAAATCTTTACTTACATAAAATTTAGCCTGATTTTGATGTGACTAAAGAATCTTTCAAGTTTTGGAGCTGCCATAGAATCGGAGCCCCAAGGCTAGCATTTATGAACCTAAAGACTAATCCATTACTTGAATAATAGATTATAACAAAAATTGTATCAAATTTATAATCGGCTAAAAACGTCTCTGACCACCACGTCAGAGAAAGCAGCCGGCTCCTGTCATACCCACAAGAGGATTTTTTTTTTAAAGACTAATCACACTAATATTATAAAGGCGAACGTTTGTGTGGATGTGTGTATGTTTGTGTATGTGTGTGTATGTTTGTTACTTCTTCACTCGAAAACTACCAGACGGACTTAGCTGTTTGAAATGGAGATAGATAATATCCTGGATTAGCACATAGGCTACTTTTTATCCCGGAAAATCAAAGAGTTCCGACGGGATTTCGAAAAACCTAAATCCACGCGGGCGAAGTCGCGGGCATCGGCTAGTCTATCATAACGCGAACTGGGACACGTCCTCCAACCGGACAAAGCAAAGCTTCACGGCTGCACGTCTATTAATTACAGCAACTAATTACACTAGGAGGCAAATCTTGTCTCTAAAAGTTTACAGGGCGCCTCAGGCATTGAAATATTTTCATCATTTTCTTAGCTCAGCGTGAGTAATGGAAGGCGTATTATAGAATAATTTCCTGACAGAGAATGACCGTTTTGCGAGATAAGCGCGCCTTACGATCCTGCAGCGTTATCTGGTTTCTGGGAAAATGTTGTTTTAAAGATTAATGAACAAAAGCGTAATATGTTTTTAGAAATTCTTGTTTAACTAATCAAAAATTCTTCACGTGAGATGATGAGACCAATATTTTAACATCCTAGTTTTACGCAAATCTTTTGCGTAAAACTAGGATTATTTTTATATAAATGTATACTGTGGCCTGTGTCTAAGTGTGAGACTGAATAACTTAAGAGAACCACAGACAATTCAATAGAGACAAGTGTAAATTAAAAATTTATAACACCCCCGACAAGGAAGGTTACTGCAACTAGAAAAGAGCTGATAACTTTCAAACGGCTGAACTAATTTTCTTGGATTATAGCTAAGAACACTTTCGATCAAGCCACCTTTCAAACAAAAAAAAAAAAACAAAATTAAAATCGGTTCATTAGTCTAGGAGCTACGATGCCACAGACATATACACAGATACATGCGTCAAACTTATAACACCCCTCTTTTTGGGTCGGGGGTTAAAAAGAAGTTACAAAAGTGCTCCTCCATGCTAATCTTTACGACAGTGTCACCCTCATAATAATTATGTATATGAATTTCAGTCTGGTAATTTATTACTTTGCTCATCGACACATGTTTGAATGAATTTCATTTTTTGAAATTTTTCATTCAAAGCTTTCATTCATTCATTCGATGAATGTTTTCGATGTTTGTCATAAAAGATAAACACCATGACATGCAATAAATAAAGAGCAAATTAACACCAAAGAATCACCACAGAAATACAGCGATGCAAACTTGAGGCCCATATAGCTCGTCATTATCAAAAAGCATATCATAATCGTTATATCATAATCATAACAAACCAAGTACTTGAATGAAAGCCAAAACACACACACAAACAATTTAGAGCAAATTAACACCAAAGCAATCACCACAAAATGTAAACAAGAGTTGAGACCAACATAGCTCGTCTCTATAATTAAGGAACTGACATCGCAATTCGCAGCCGAAATACTATTCATTCAAAACTTTAACACGTTAACAGGGCTCTCTCCGTCACTTACTCCATACAATCGTAGTCCCAATTTCATTTGAATATTAAGCAACCAAAGTCCATGAAATTTGGCAGACATATTCTAGAAACTAATATCTGTGCCTGTGGTGTTTTAGATTTTTCTAAAAATATATAGTTTTAAAATGACAGGGGCTCAAAGATTTGTATGTGAATTTTTAAGACCGCACTTTGAAACCGAATATTATTACGGAAATCTGGAAAACCACAGGCATAGATATTAGTTCCCGGAACGTTTATACAAAATTCCATTGAGTATGATTGCTTATAAGTATTCAAATTAGAGACGAACTACGTTTGTATGGAGCGAGGGACGGCGAGACCCCTCTTAACACAAAAGAACAGAGTAAATAGGGTCTTGGATTGGCTTATAAAATGGTGTGATGTTTTATACAGCAGTAGTTTATGGGGCTATAATAATTATGAATGAGTTATTCATTATTAAAGAGAATAATTGAATAAAAATCATGATTTTTATATCCTTATAACATAATTAATTATTAACGTCGCGCTGTACAAAAGTTAATAAATAGTTTTTTAAATAATAACTTATTAGCTTATTTAATTTTGCTCTTTAAATAAGAGCATTATAATGAACTCTAGCCCCATAAACTACCGCTATACAAAACATCCCATCATTTTCTTACTACAGTCCAAGACTCTATCAAGGAACTTACATCGTCAGCCGAAATACTTACTGTTTATTCAAAACTTAAAATCGTTAACACAAAAGAACAGAGTAAATTAGAACCAGAGTTCGCTAGAAATAAATTTACCAGCGCAAAGTTGTAACCAACAAAGCAGTCCTTCAAGAATTACGAGACGTCGACGTCAGAGATCTCGAGGGAGTTCTGTTGCACTTGCTTGCTCTTACTCTTCGTTTACCGTGTCGTATATTATTGAGGCATCATAGTACTTGAAAACTT
Organism: Maniola jurtina; assembly: GCF_905333055.1. Classification (NCBI taxonomy): domain Eukaryota; kingdom Metazoa; phylum Arthropoda; class Insecta; order Lepidoptera; family Nymphalidae; genus Maniola; species Maniola jurtina. The sequence goes on from NC_060046.1 coordinate 2,495,816, forward strand.
GAAGGATATAGGGGTAACTTGAGCTCGTAAACGGAGAGGGATAGAGTGAATTAGCACTAGAGAAATCTCAGATGAAATAAATTTCGGTACCAGTTACGAAAGAAACAGTAGTGTGTGTTGGACCTTCTTAGACCCATTACGCATGACGATAACGTCAGCTAAATCACACTTCACACTATAATATTATAAAGGAGAAAGTTTGTATGTGTGTGTGTGTGTGTGTGTGTGTGTGTGTGTGTGTGTGTGTGTGTGTGTGTGTGTGTATGTTTGTTACTCCTTCACGCTAAAACTACTGGACGGATTGGGCTGAAATTTAGAATGGAGATAGATTATACCCTGAATTAGCACATAGGCTACTTTTTATCCCGGAAAATCAAAGAGTTCCCACGGGAATTTTAAAAAACCTACATCCACGCGAACAAAGTCGCGGGTAGCGGGTCAGCTAAATAAGCATATAAAAGGAAAAGCTAACTGACTGATCTATCAACTCACAGCTCAAACTACTGGACGTATCAGGCTGAAAAGCATGCTGATAGCTATTATGACGTAGACATCCGCTAAGAAAGGGTTTTTGAAAATTCAACCCCTAAGGGAGTAAAATAGGGGTTTGAAGTGCAGACGAAATCACGCAAGTAAGCTAGTTTTGAATAATAATTGTGAGCTAGCTGATGCCCCCGACTTCGTCCACGTGGATTTATGTTCTGAAAATCCCATGGGATCCCAAAAAGTAGCTTATATGTCACTTTCCAGGTTAACTATATAGGTACTTGTAAAATATCACGTCGATCCGTTGCAGTGTGATTGGCCAGCTTGCCAGCCAGATTGAAACTTGTAGTCAGTAGTACAACGAATGATAATGATGAAACATAATGTATATAGGTCAACTTTTTAAGATATAACAACAGAGTAAATAAACATCAGAAAACTTGTGATGACAAAAAGTTGTAAATAAGCTTTCAGCAAGAATTACGTCGAGTTTGACGAGCTACGGGAACTCCGTTGCACTTAGTTCCCATTTTCTTTATTTTTGACACTCGTACGGAAGTATGCTCGGTATAAAAGACGATAGTAGACGATATACAAGTGTAAATTAAAAATTTATAACACCCCCGACGATCCAAAGTATTTGAGTTTTCCAAAACATCATTTTCAAATAAATAATTATGTATTTAAGCAACGTTCATCTTGACAGCTTGACATTTGTCTATTGACATAATATTATGAACCTAACGGTTATCTAACCTTCTTTTCTATAAGAAAACTAGAAAAGAGCTGATAACTCTTAAACGGTTGAACCAATTTTTTTAGATTATAGCTAAGAACACTCTCGATCAAGCCACCTTTCAAACAAAAAAAACTAAATTAAAATCGGTTCATTCGTTTAGGCGCTACGATGCCACAGACAGATACACAGATACACAGATACACAGACACACAGATACACAGATACACACGTCAAACTTATAACACCCCTCTTTTTGGGTCGGGGGTTAAAAACTAGAAGGTAATACGTCGGACTCCTTCGGTCGGGGTTCGATCCAAGAATTTAATTTAAATAAAAAATTTAATGATTGATTGAGAGATTGATGCAGTTAAGAGGTGTTGAATAGAAATCTCATGCCAAAACTCAAAAATATGGAATACCCAATAATAGAAAACCTAAATACAGAGAAACAGAGTAATTTAGCACGAAGAAATTCTTTGGGTTATAAGTACGTGACGTAAAATTGTAGGCAACGAAACGACTCAGTTCGAAAATAAATTGCAGACACACCTGCGCAATGCGCATCATGAACGCAGGATGCGAGACGCGATGCGGGAGCGTCCACGATGCGAAACTATACCGTCTCAGGGCATAATGACCTTTTCTCAATATGTCCTTTCTCATAATGTCCTTTTTGTCATTTCTCAGAATGTCTTTTGCTCAAAAATATGCAGATATATACCTAGATTTACCTAGATAGATACCTAGTGATCGGTGCGTGGCGACATCGTGGGAGGCAACCGGCGAGTGGCTGATGTTCCCACTTCGTAGTCGCTTTGGTCACGCAAGTGTGGATGATGCTTTATACGAAGTGTGACGTCCCGTCGGGACTTACTGCACTTGCTTCTCATTTATCGTATCATATAATATGCCTTTAGTATGACGGGAACTCGTAAACACAAGTGCAATATTGCGATTGAAGTGGTCGGTAATACGATCCAAAGGTATTCCAATAGGTGGGTCCACACCGGACGATCCATCGATCCCGCGATCCGCGATCCAGGATCGCGGATCGTGGATCGTGGATCGTGTTATGCCGATCCACTCTTGGAAACTTGCGATCCCAAATATGCGCTCCAAGCGATCCTAAGGCGATCCGTGATTCAGCCAGTCTAACTCTTGTACGATATGGAGTCACACGTACAACGGCGGCGTCTTGCCGTTGCAGCAGTAACTTTTATTTTGCTTAAATGCTTGCGCAAAAAATCTACTTAGTTCTGTCTACAGAGTCCTGCGTAAACCTATGCTTTTGGAACCAGAAACTGCGACTAAAGTCGTGCTGGCAACGGTTCATTTATATAACTACTTACGCAGTAATCCTAACTTTATATCGCCAGGAACGTTTGATACAGTACAGGAGAATGGAGATGTAATACCTGGAAGCTGGCGAAATGAACCGCCATCACAATCGCTACAACCGATGGCCGTCGTACCAAGAAGAGCAACAGAAAATGCCACTACAATACGGTCCCACTTAGCAAGACACTTTGTTACAAACCATACAATAGTTTGGCAAAATGAATATCAGTAAACTAATAGCTCACAATATGTTCCAATGTATCGCGTGTGGTTCCGGGTTCATTTTTATCCGCCATAAAGTCGAAGTCATCATACGCAAACCACTTTGATTTATATGTATCTTGAGCACCTGAAATAAACAAGTTACTCATTAAAATAACCACGTGTATTTCTAACAGCTTAAATGTAAAAAGCGAAATCACGTGAAATCCACAGTAAATATTATGATGTAATTACTTATAATAAAATATATAATTTTAATACCTACAGATAAAAAGTAGCTTTGTTTTCTTACCGGATCCAGTTATACGGCTTTGCTTCTCTCTGTGTTTCTCCCTTCTGTAGCCTCCCGCCAGAGATCGCATTTTTTTCTTTAGGTTCTCGATCGACTTATTCCCCATTTCACGAGAAATCTGACACCAAGCATCATCTCTAACACCTCTATTGGTGTAATTAGAATCTTTGGGATCCCATAAACATTTAAATTCTTTATAAAGCGATATCAAACGGCGACTTTCTGAGATGTCCATGGCGAGGTGGATCGCGCGAACCAACACAACCGTCCACACCGCGCGCATCACGCAACTGAGGCACCTTTGAGGCTGGCACAAAAACCGACCGCACACGGATCGCGCGAGGTAGGGAGCGCGCGCTCCAATACGTGCGCATGGATCGCGCGCGGCACGTCCACACCGCCTGCATCTTTGGATCGCGCTGCTGCCGCGCGCGATCGGAGCGCGATGGATCGTCCGGTGTGGACCCGGCTAATAACTTGCGCAGACATCGGTATTTTTCCAAATAAACGTATGAAAATGTTTGAATATCTCTACGTAGTATGTTTGGTTTTGATTTAGACGGACAAGGGCGTTATTTGAGCTGTATTTGGTATTTGCAATACGAACTTTATATATACCTTTTTAACACGGTTTACTATTCTTTTTAACTCAATACTGACTCTCTTCATTCAATTTATTAAACTCAGTCAATAAACAAATACATTTCACCATTCATTTTTTCATAATTTTTGTAACTACCAATAATAAAGGAAAGGCAAAGGAAAAGAAAAAGGGAAATCATAAATCCATACTATCTATTTGTATACCATATTCTGTCAATTTTGACGAGATATGGTAGAGAAATGCTTGCATGTCGGATACGAACATAGGCTACTTTTATCCCGAAAAGTCAGGGATTAAAAAAAAACCGGAATCCACGTGGACCAAGAACAGACATCTAGTAAGTATTAAAAGGATACAAAGTCATATTTAGCCTTGAATCGATGCAATATTATTTTAAATCATCAGAATATACGAGAAAAAAAAAGTTATTTTATACTATTTTATATTGAAAATATAAATTCAGTGTCATTTCAGTGCGCATAAATTAATTAAACAAAAGGCACGTAACTTTTTTACAGTGTCATTAAACGTCTTCGTAAAAAGCGAGCGCCTTATAATTCAAACATTTTAATAAAACATCGCAAGAAATGAAGCCGTAAGCGTCTCAATAATTAAAAGTCATCATGTAAATTTTGTTTTAATTTGAATTTAAGACGGCGACAATTACGGGGCGTCTTATAAGGAATGAGTGAACGCAATTTGGTGAACGTTAGGCAGATTAATATTGTTAATGGAGTACGGTGTTGCGGTGAACGAATCGATCCCCAAGGAATGATGGCGAGTGAAAGTATGGAACGAAATTCGGAATTTGGTATTTTTTGCCTCGGCCAATTTTTTGTTTTTTGTTTTAAATGAACATTGTAAATGACGGTGTATTTTTAAGTGAGATAAAGTGGGGACATTAACTAGTTAACCCGCCCCGGTTTTGCGTGGGTGTGTATACCTATTCCATAGATAAATATGAAAGAGATGTGTGCACACAATTTGGTGAACATTAACAGAAGTGTCTCCGTCACTTACTCCATACAATCGTAGCGCCATTCTCATATGAATATTAAACAACCAAACTCAATGAAATTTTGCAGACATATTTTAGAAACTAATATCTGTGCCTGTAGTGTTTTAGATTATTCTAAAAATATGCAGTTTTAAAATTACAAGGGCTCAAAGATTTGTAAAAAAAGGCCCAACTTTGTGCTCGTTTTTCTAGACAACGAAGCAATTTAATACATTCTGGAAACACCAAAGTGTTGCGATGAACGATTTGGTTCCCACGGAATGGTAACGAATGAATGTACCTAAGAACAAATTCAGAATTTGGTGTTTTTGTTGTATATGTGTCAGCCACAATTTTTTATCCAGGAAAAAGTTCTGCAATATTTACAAAAAATCCAAATCCAAACAGGCGAAACAGGTACTAAAAATAATTAACTTAAAACCACTGCTCGAACATTTTTATGGGATCAAAATACTAAATCGTTTTTATAGCACACTTGTGCACTAGACCAGTTTGCGCCATAATCCGGTGGAAAATTGTTATTCCGGACACGTTTTTCACGGTCTATCGGTATTCGATAACCACTCATTTTTCAAATTCCAGTGTAAATAGTCCCCGCTAGACGAATAAATTTAAAATCGCGAATGTGGATTTATTTCCATTTCTCGCAGGCACTTAGGTGGGTTTATAAGAGAAATTTAAAATCATAGAGGATACTAGTTTTTCACTATCATATTATTCCTAAGCACGATCATTTATCTTGCTAAGCGTGATTACTTAGATATAAATATATAAAAAGAATATAATATAAAATTTTTGCATAATATATTACTTAAAACAGATTAGCAGGAAGACTTTTGCATCTCTGAGCTCTTTGCGTCGTCTACAATCATTTCTTCCAATTCCTACTAAAATTATGTTAGCACAGACTTTACTTCTTCCTATCCTTGATTATGCCGACGCAAGTTATATTAACTTAACAGAAGATCAGTTAAACAAGCTTGAGAGACTTCAAAACACTAGTATTCGGTTCATATTTGGGTTGCGCAAATATGACCATGTGTCTCATTTTCGGTCTCGTCTCAAGTGGTTACCCATCCGACTTCGCCGGAACTTACATATCCTTTCTATTCTGTACTGTGTATTGTTTCACCCTTCTTCTCCTCCTTACTTGAAGGAGAAATTTGAATTTGCAGCGCGTCCGGGACAAGTTCTCCGCACCTCTAGGAAGCTTATTTTAAGGACGCCTTCACATTCTTCTTCCTTTTTCAATAAATCCTTCACAGTTCAATCTATTAAATTGTGGAATGCCTTGCCTCTCGTAATCAGGGAGGCTAAGTCCATCAATATCTTTAAGAGGCTGGTGAAAGATCACTATTTGTCACTATCACTTTAGCATTATCGGATTTATTGGAACATATTTTACTAGTCTTAATAATAGTATGAGGATTTATTATTTATCTATATATCATATTTATTTATTATTATTTTTTTAGTCTATATTATGTATTTTATTATTTAGTACATTATTTAAATTTTAACATGTTTCTATGTATTTATTTATTTATTTATATATTTATTTATTCTAATATTATATATAAATGTAAATGTATACTTACACCACCTACCTCTAATATCTATAGCTATATCCTTTGGACCATTTTGGTTGCCTGGAAGAGATCGCTAGGTAGCGATAAGGCCGCCAAATTGTACCTATATTTTGTTGAGCTTTGTATGTGTTTTTCTGTACTAATTTTGTGGTGTACAATAAAAGTATATTCATTCATTCATTCATATAATTATTTATCACCACTATATCATCATCTTACAAATCCAACAACTGACTATCAAAGACTGTGCAGTGTAATAATCTATACATATAATAAAATTGTAGAAAAGTGGTGTCTGTACAATGGAAATATATAAAAAAAAAGTAGCAGGGGTTGTTATTATATCGATGCCGAACCCGAAATTGTAATTAATTTTTTTTTTGTCTGTTTGTCTGTTTGTCTGTGTGTTTGTGCACGCTAATCTCAGAAACGGCTTATTCGATTTAGATACGGTTTTCACTAATATATTATAGTAAGCTTCACTTAGCATTTAGTGTTTATTTCATGTCAATCGGTTCATAAATAAAAAAGTTATGTCAATTTAAAGAATCACGCGCGCCTGAGCGTCCGTGGCTATAATATAAAGCGCGGTCACTATTCCACGCGAACGAAGTCGCGGGCACAGCTAGTTTTGAATAAAATTACTATAAACTATACCCGTCGCTAGTGTAAAGTGACTCGGCCAGGTTTGGTTGGCTGCTACTGAAATTTTCAACATCGAAGTGATTAAACAAAGACCCATGTAAAAGTTTCCGAACTGAATTCATCTTTAGCCTCAGTACGTGTACGACAAGTTCAGAAATTCAAGCGGCAGCCAAAGTTTCTCGAGAATGATCTAATATATAATTTACTACAAGTGCTTACACTGTTTAAATGTTATTAAATACCAGATGATGCCCGTGACTTCGTCCGCGTCGATTGAGGTTTATAAAATCTTTGATTTTCAGGGATAAAAAGTAGCTTTTATCTTTCCTCGGGATGCAAGCCATCTCTGCACGTCAAAATTGATTGAACGAAGGAGCCCTAATTCGCACGAGCGTTAAAAAAGCGTTACGTTACAACCCGGCGTTGCACTGAACATACAGAGTGCGCGTTAAAAAAGCGTTAACGTGTGAACAAGATACTTGGGAATGCGTTTGTTTTATTTGAAAAGCTTTTTTAACGGACGTTAAAAAAACTCTCGTGCGAATGAGGCCTGAGCCGTGAAAAGCTAGCCAGATAGACGGACACATTTTTGCATTTATAATATTAGTACATACATAAAGATACCTAATATGACGAACGTGTTAAATATCAAGGACTAGCTTATGCTCGCCACTTCGTCCGCGTGGACTACAGAAATTTCTAACCCCTATTTTAACCCTTTAGGGGTTGAATTTTCAAAAATCCTTTCTTAGCGGATGTCTACGTCATAATAGCTATCTGTGTGCAAATTTTAGCTCATTCGTCCAGTTATAGTTTGAGCTGTGCGTTGATAGATAAGTCCGTTAGTCAGCTTTTTCTTTTATTAACCCCCGACCCAAAAAGAGGGGTGTTATAGGTTTGACGTGTGTATCTGTGTATCTGTCTGTGGCATCGTAGCTCCTAAACTAACGAACCGATTTTAATTTTATTTTATTTTTTGGTTTGAAAGGTGGCTTGATCGAGAGCGTTCTTAGCTACGATCCAAGAAAATCGGTTCAGCCGTTTGAAAGTTATCAGCTCTTTTCAAGTTACTGTAACCGTCACTTGTCGGGGGTGTTATAAATTTTTAATTTACACTTGTATACATTAAGATTTTATAACATTTCACAGCCTCAATCCCTTACCAGTCTCTTAATTTCTAGTTCACGAACACCGCTTAAACAATTCGATCAGTTGTCCAATCCAGTAGCACTAATCTTTAATCGAACAGCCCATTAGAAGTGGCCACCGTCCGTGGTCGGAAGTGGTCCCAGCGGAGCCTACGAAGCTTCCAAGTCCGTTCCTGAGGGAACCACGACCGATAGTGGCAATTTAAATCTGCTGATTTCGTCGCTCTCTCGTAATGAGATGAATTCGATAGTCCGATTAGATTTGGTTCCACTCCCAAAGGTATTCAATCAAATGAATGTGTAGAGACTGCTTAGTTTTTAGTCTGGTTGCAAGAATAATTAATCGACATTGAGTGAGTCTCGACTTTTTTTATTCACTATACTATAAAACCACGATCAAACCTGATGATGTGTCCTTAGACGGCATGAATAAGATAGAATAGATTTTTATTCAAATAAACTTTTACAAGTGCTTTTGAATCGTCAAAATAATCTACCACTGGTCCGGAATGCCGTTCCTACCGAGAAGAACCAGCAAGCATGCGTTTGCCTAGATCCTAGACGGTGCCTATTCACTCTGGTGTTAAAAATACCTGGGTTGGCAGGAAACACTGATCTCGGAAGAGTTTTCCAAGCCTTAGCCGTACGTATAAGAACTTTGCTTTTTATAATAAGTAATATATTATGTATTGATGATGCTTCTTTTTTATCACTTACTTATTTTTGCTGCTACTTACAGAGGACACGATCCGGTAAATTATATTAATTCAAAAAAAGACCCGTACGAATAGAAATCGGTAAAGAACCTGTGAGTTAAATATGCAAATATTGAAACATTCGGCGTGACGCTGCTGAATTTAATAAAACATTCATTCGTTCATTACAGCTCACTGAGCCCCGGGGATAATGCGCTCGCTCGCTGAGCGCGCGGATTCCTTATACACTTTGTATATTCGCTTCCATGATTCTAGAACATTCTTCACGTGACTATTCAATGTGCGAGCGAAAGTTTGATGTTGCTTTTATAGCCGGAAGCTTTTTATCTTTGGTCATTGCATATAGAACAACAATGCGATTTTTTTATGCCCGTCTGTCTGTCTGTCCCCGTCGTCCATCCGTCGTGTCTGCCACGAAAATCTATAGAGTACTTCCCGTTGGCCTGAAATCATGAAATTTGGCAGGTAGGTAACCACAAATTCACGGTTTTCGGATTTATTCCTGTACCTACTTGTGCCATAAGGCCTACCTACCTGCCAAATTTCATGATTCTAGGTCAACGGGAAGTACGGACGGACGGACAGACAGACTGACAGACAGACAACAAAGTGATCTTATGAGGGTTCCGGTTTACCTTTTGAGGTACAGAACCCTTAAAAAATTGAAATGCGTTTCAATTTTCTTTAAGATAACTATGCCAAGTGGGGTATCAAATTATGAAAGTACTACATTCTAAAACAGATTTTTATTTATTTTCATGCATCTAGTTTTTGATTTATCTTGCAAAACGTCGGAAAAAATACCCGAGCACGGAATCTTCGGTTCGCGAGTTTGACTCGCACTTCGCTGGTTTTTTTTTTCATTATAACACAACTTGGCACCAACCTATTATGTGATTGAATATACCTAAATCCTCCTATTCAGGAGGGGGGGGGGGGGGGTCTGGGGTTCCATCATAAACATCGGTCAGCGTGGTGGACTATTGCCTAATCTCTTCTTTTTCTGAGAGGACACACGGACTTAGTAATGGACTGATGATGGGTTGAGACAATGATAATAATGATGATATACAGAATAACAAAAATGCACATAAGTATACAAATAAATCTAAATCCTAATTAGATAATCCTATAGAATATGCCTCTACCCTATATGAGATTTGAACATGTACTTAATAACGAAAATACATAAGTCTTAATCCTATTTTGATCATAATATAGAATATACGTCTCTACCCTGTATGGGATTTGAACTCAACGCTAATCCGCAATCTGAATATGTAAATATTTGCTCATTCAATGCGAAATTGCTGATTTTTAGTAAACATGCAATCGGCTAGTCCAGCTCACCGATCTTTGGAAATAATTTGCTCCCTAACTGTGTTTCCCTAACTGCACTCATATTATAAGTAGGTACGTAAAGATTGTGCTGCTTTTGTAGGTATATTGCCTGAAACTACAAAAAAAGACATAGTTAGAATTCCTAAATTATTGTATCATACACATATAAAATGATGTATTCTTCATTTCAGTGCTCTCTTTCCATTAATCACATAATGGTAGAAGATTTTTCGGAATAATAGTGTGGTGGTTTTCCAGATCCTTACAAAAAAATGATAGCCAACTGAGTATTTACAATAGGACTACCGTAGGTATGTCAAAGTTTGTAAAAAAGTGTTATTTCTTATACGATGGCACTACGGAACCCTTCATGTGCGAGTCCGACTCGCACTTGACCTATTTTCAAATACCAGATCTGCACGATGTTGAAGTTACTAATAAACTGTTTAACATGAGAATTTTATATTTAGTGTACTCGTAACAATTTCTCTGCACGTTTCTTTTATCGCGTCGTATTATGTAAAAAGCTCGACGCCCTGTCACGTGTTTTAATTAAGATCCTGCACACGCCCCGCAGTCTGGGCAAGCACTCCAGTGATTTTACCACCCCTACTCACACTCATACAACAATATAGTGTCACCAAGTCCTGTACTTATTTTTACGTAGCCACTAGAATACTTACGTTTACGTGTTACATACTTACGTACGCGCGGTTACGTATGTTATGATTTTTACAATGGTGCTAATTAAGTCACACTGTTCTACACAATCTTTAAACTAAGTTATATAATACTATTCTTTTTCCTCAGGGATCATTGTGAAAGGGATATAGCAATACGTTTGAACCTGACATTTTTTAAGACTGTGTAAATAAATACCATTTTACCTTTAAAATAGTAAAATTCACACGTATGCGAGAGTAAAAGCATCCCTAAAACGCCGACACATATTTTACCTAAGCGTTTCCGTGTTTAAAAATGGCCGCCAAAACATACGTGAAATATGGAGTAAGGGGGAAACGTCGGGATCGGGTGGTGAATAAATCGGGACCTTGGAGGTAGGAAACTAGGACTTATGTCAAGAGGCAGATGTTTGTGATGTTGACTTGTTCGGATGTGACAGACATCCCTGTACGGTGGGGATTTGTGTGTCATGATTGCGGGATGGTTAGTTACGCAATGGAGTCGCAATAACAGTAGCTTTGATATGACGATTGAAATAAAGTTCAGAATAGCGCAATTCATATTGAGAACTTCATTTCGGCGTTGGCTAATTTAACTGAAACTAAAATTTTAAATTAATACGAAAGTGTGTCTGCCTGTCTGCTAACATTTATCGGCCCGACAATATTATAGTTCCCACGGGATTCTTAAAAGCCCAACCATAACTGATTTACTTATACGAAATTTCAGTGCAGAGGTAGCGGTAAAGACAGTTTCTATCCCTGGGACAAATATAGACTACTTGCTGTCCCGGAAAATCAAAAACTCCAAGGGATTTTTAATAACGTAAATTCACCTGAAAATATTTTCCGGGATAAAAAGTAGCCAATGAGTTAATCCAGAGTATAACCTATCTCCTTTCTAAATTTCAGCCAAATCCATATAATATCAGTTTTTGCGTGAAGGAATAACAAACATACACACAAACTATCGCCTTTGTAATATTAGTGTGAAGTGTGAATATATACGAGTATATATAATGACTGATGTCTATTTGCATAAAATCTGTGATGGCAGTCGCAAATGACCCGCGTTTCCATATCGCCCGCCTCTGAGCCTAGTAACCCACTGGCATGCTCCGAATATGTACGGATCATTTTTAAGGGCTGGAACAAACAAAACGCGAGACAGCATGCATTGCTAGACGCTAAAGGCCGATTCACACCAATTGCGTGCTGCATAGTGCTCATACACATCACTTAACTGATTAGGAGGTCGTCCCCCTGCACACTGGTAACTGTCTGACTTTAGAAGTAAGTGGCTACAGGGTATGGCAAATGATTTGATCAAAAAGCAGCGTAGAGGAAGAAAGTTGATGCATCGCAAGAAATAAGAATCAACTGACCAACCTAACTTAAAAATAGTTACTGCACATATTTGCTTAAGTTTTAAATAACTGTTACATTAATTAACTAACAATTTTTTTTTGTTTAGATACAAGTTAGCCCTTGAGTGCAATCACAACTGATGGTATGTTATGATTCAGTCTAAGATGGAAGCAGTTTTCATTAAACCTATACTCCTTTGGTTTCTACACGGCTCGTACCGGAACGCTAATTTGCTTGGCGGCTAGACTTTTGCTTTTCAATTCAACAATTGACAATCAAAAAGCATGCAATGGTGCCTATTTGAATAAATGGCTTTGGCTTTAACTTTGACTTTGTCTTTGATTTCACTGCTTCCTGTGCATGCTAACGATGACGCGACAGGAGCACAGCTACAAAGCTTGTGCAGCCTTTATACAATTTCTACCACATCTAGGAGCCACATAGGACTCGCACACGTCACGCTGCTATCTCGCGTTATGTGTGTTTCAGGCCCTTTTGTTTTAAGCACCTGCTGTCTATTGTTTGTGTTGATTCGTTATTTACATTGTTTGATGTTTCGTCGACATATTTTTGGAGGCATTAGGAATCAACACCTTTCATGTTCCACGATTATTTATTATCACGCAACTTCTTTTGTTATAATATTTATCTTAAACTAGAGGATGCCCACGACTTCGTCCGCGTGGATTTAGGTTTTTAAAGATCCCGTGGGAATTGTTAAATTTTCCGGGATAAAAAGTAGGTTATATAAGCTAACCCTGTACCGAATTTCGTCAGAATTGGTCAAACTGTTGAGCCATGAAAAGGTAGCAGACAGACAGACAGACAGGCACACTTTCGCATTTGTAATATTAGTATGGATTTTATTCAATGAGGCTGACCTTTTTAGTTCATAACATTACTATACATATTTAGGTACTTCTACTTATATCTCCCATACATCTTTCAAAATCTTTGAACCTTTTGAGGCTGTTCCTAACCTACATCCTCCTCCTTCATCTTCCTACCATCGTATCGCAAGGCATCGTCAAGGTCTGCATCCGTACGTAGTTGAAATTCCTCGGACACGTATGAAGTGATTTGCTTCCTCGTTTCTGATTCGAACCGCTAGAGTATGGAACGCCCTTCCGGCATCAGTTTTCCGTCCACTTTTGATATGGGTGCCTTCAAGTCAAGAGTGAATAGGTGTCTTATAGGTAAGCGCACTCCATCTTAGGCTGCATCATCGCTTACCTTCTAGCGGATTTGTAGCCAAGCGCTAGTCTATAAATTAAAAAAGAAAATATCTAAAGTTTCTAATAACTTGTCTATTATCTTTTTATGAAGGTATATAGCTATTATTTCTGGTGTTAAATAATATTCGTTTCACTTGATATCAAACTAGATATATTTTTGTGATTTTTTGACGTACTCTATTAAAATGAGAACGATAACAACGATAACGATAACATAATATACTAAAATCTTTGGAATAGTTTGGGATACACAAGCATAGACTGCCAAAATCAGCAGATGGGTAATAAAAAGCTATCTATTCTGAAAAAATCTAAGTCACCTGCAACTAACCGGGGGGGTGCTATATCATAACCTAGTAACCTACTAGCACGCTTCAAAATATGTGTGGGGTCATTTTTAACGGCCGCCGTCTGTTGTCTGTGTTCATTTGTTATTTATCTTGTTTGATCTAACATTTTTAGGTCATATTTGTACTACCCGATTCATTGTCATGTATTTTTATTTTAGTTTGAAAAATTTTCATCGATCTTATTTTATTTTTTTTTGATTTAGTAGGTAATAAATATATTGAAACTTTTATTTAAAACTAAAATTTATTACATTAAATTTTGCTTTTTCTAACTATTCATTACAGTTACATTTACGCTGCCTTGAATTTATGGTGTTTGATATAATCATAAGATACTTGAAAATCACAACATTGTAATCTCAATTTGAGTTCTAATATGAATTAAGTTCTGGAAAATCTGAAGTTTAAAAATAGCAAATAACAGTTTTATGCACACAAAAAACACACACACACACACGTACACACTACAGTAACATATTTTGTAATACATGCATGTGCTTATGCATATATGCAAATATATTGCATAAGTCTACCAACACAGTACATAAGAGCGATGTTAAGTTGAAAAAGAAATGATAAATTTCGAGAGAAGTTATAAGACAGAAGATTCGAGAAATATGCAGCGAAATTGCATATTTAAATATATTACACATTTGTATAATTTAAAGCTAAAAATATACAAGGCGAGCTTCACTTTCAGCCCCCGTGCCTTGGTGGCATTAACTTTACAACTTGTAGCACAACAAGTTGCGTGGAAAATCACTGTTTTCCCTTGTATGCTCCTCCAATCCGCAGACTGCGAGGCACGTACAGGATCTTAATTAAAACACGTAACATGAGCGTGATATTACTTAAAGCACACGATACGATATTACAGCGATAGGACCTTTAAAGTGTGTTAGTTATCAGCTGACTTCCAAAAGTAATGAAGAGGTTTTCAATTTAAAGTGTTAATTTTACATAATTAGGTATTCCATGACTCCGTGAATCCATAAGCCGGCCGGTATTTGTTTCGATTATTGTAATTTTTATTTCTAATATTTTATCGTGCCAGCGCTTTAGTTTTTTAGTGCAGGTTTTTTCAATGCAGATTTTCCTTGGTTACAAGAGTTACAAGACATGAATGTTCGTTTTAAATCTAAAATTCCTTATTTTTCTTTTACCATAGCATTGACACGCAAAACTTATGCTACAATTAAATCGTAACATTGCACGATTCTGTAATATAGTGCAAGTCGTATCGTAATCGAGTCGTCAGAACTAAAGCGCCCTAAGGCGATCTACAGCGGAATTTCCACATTAAATATTCACGAGGTATTAGAGGATAGAGTGTTAAAATATTATGTCGCTTGCTGAAGCTTCTAAATCATTGTTAATATTGTATAAAGTCCGCACCAATTACGTCTACGCCGTCGAGCTTAAGGTTTTAAGCTATTTGATACATTTTGAGGCAGCCACGAAGCACTACTTACGAGATTATGGTAACGTAATACTAATAAATTAGCAGTTTAATCTATAGTCGTACGTAGGTGGTATTTGGTATATTAATGCCGTTGTGCGTTGTGAGTATTGGGCCAACATGTTGGTCCAAAGTGCTCTGGCCAATGTGTATTTTATACACACCAGTAAGAATAGGTTGACCCAATGAGTTGGCCCAACGCTTCGAGCCAATATATATTAGGGCCCTTCTATAATACTGTATTAAGTAGAAAATTCGCTGAGTATCTAGATAAATAAATATTATTATGAAAATTGTATCTATTGTGAAAACATGTAATACTTAGGTACCTATTATAAATCATTTCATTTCATTGCATTATATTTACTTGTAATAGGATATGAGGGTTTCCATATTATAATAATAATGTATTCTTCATCGTGATACGGCGTACGAACGTTTTGTATTACGGAACGTTTAACAAGATATCATCCATTTTCGTTCATAAATATAGAAGAGTATAATAATATTATTTGTTCGCAGAAAAATAGAGGTATTTGTTTTTACTCTTTATAATTTCTTTAATTATTATAAAATTTTGTCTTTATATTGATTGGTACAACGCAAAACTCACTGAACCAACTTAGACGAGACAACTTAAGTTAGACTAACGCTGTGACTGTGTTTGATCAAAATCGATTAAGTAAAACCCAAAACACACAGTTGCACAAAACAGTTAATAAAGATCTAATATGATCATGTACCTCCTACTTCTAATATCTATAGATGTCCTTTGTACCACTTTGGTTGCCTGGAAGAGATCGCTAGGCCATTATTGGATAAGGCCGCCAAATACCTGCCTATATTTTTGTTTTGCTTTATATTAGGTGTTTTTTCTGTATTAATTAGACTTGCAACGAATATTCGGTTACTATTCGGTATTCGGCCTATTCGGCTGCTTTTATTATATTCGGCCGAATACCGAATATCTACATATTATTCGGCCGAATACCGAATACTTAAATAATATATTTTGTCATAGAGAAATAATTGGTAAAATTAAAAATTAAAATCGATTGATTACGTATATATTCATATTTTCATTTCTGTTATAATCATTTAAGTAGTCATTGGTGCATAACACAGGTACATAATCATCTTCTGAATTGGAAAAATGGAGGATTCTATGTATTTGAATTATTGTGGTAATCAAAATTTAGAAGGGTAAAATTCTCATTTCTTTTATAATCATTTATTAAGTAGTACATAAAACAGGTACATAATTTAATTATTTTCTGTATTAAAAAAGTTAAGAATTTTTCTATGCATTTGAATTATTTTCATAATCAAAATTTAGAAGGGGAAGGTTATAGTGCAGAAAGACTAACTTTTTTGCATTTTTAGGAAGTAGTTTACTTCTTTTTTTCTCGTAGACCATCCCAACTTCATGAGTAAAGGCGCTCTGAATAAACACTACTTCCTGGCGCCGACAAATATTTTGCTGCAATCTTATGATGAGTACATTAGAACAAAACAAAGGAGCGCGAAACAATCGCGTCTGTGCAAGTTTTTGGCACTAAAATCCAGCCGAATACTTTTGCCTAATATTCGGCTATTCGGTCAGGGGCCTCGCCGAATATTCGGTATTCGGTATACTGCCGAATATACTATTCGTTGCAAGTCTAGTATTAATTCATGGTGTGCAATAAAAAATATATTCATTCATTCATCATGATATTGGTTAACGATTATTATTATTTTAAGTTTAATCAAAAATCACAGACTTTAATATTTACAGAGCTCATAACGAATGTGCGCGCTCAATGAGTGAACGAATTATGCTCGGGGCTCAGTGGACTGAAATGATCGTATGAATGTATTATTAAAATTGCCGTATTGCATTGAATGAGTAAGTATTTACATATTCATGAATGTATGAATAGAAATGGAAATAGAAGTACATATTTATTTATTGAGATTGATAATTTTGAGTGGTGAGATTTTTACTAATTTATTAAGATTGTGATGAGTCATCATTTGTATTTTTAACCCCCGACCCAAAAAGAGGGGTGTTATAAGTTTGACGTATGTATCTGTGTATCTGCCTGTGGCATCGTAGCTCCTAAACTAATATATGAACCGAATTTAATTTAGTTTTTTTTTTTTGTTTGAAAGGTGGCTTGATCGAGAGTGTTCTTAGCTATAATCCAAGAAAATAGTTTCAGCAGTTTGAAAGTTATCAGCTCTTCTCTAGTTACTGTAACCTTCACTTGTCGGGGGTGTTATAAATTTTTAATTTACACTTTTTGATATATTTATAAGAAGGTACGCGACAGATTGAGATGGCAATCAGGGTGGGGACGCCCCACACACCCGCACAGACCCCGCGCTAACCCGGTGCAAGATAGCGCGGGTGGGGTGCAGGTGTGCAGGACATCCCCCGCGTCATACCCCGATTGCCATCTTGACCTATCGCGTACTATAGTTTAATTGCTAAAAAGTAGATTAGCTAGTATGACCTATCATAGTTTTACAGTGTCGATTACATTCAAACAACGTTGTTTAATTCATTGTTAAAACAAGTAGGTAACATTTAGCCGTATCATAGACCTCCTAACTATACTTAAATTGACGATAACTTAAATAACAATATTCTCAATAGTCTCAATATTTATTTTCATTAGTCTTTCTTACACCAAGAACACTCACTCAAAAAAACATTAATAGAGTAACTTACGTAGAGTGTATCATTGATACTCATTCTAAAAGACTGTTAATCTAATTATACAACAATACCTACAAACAAAAAGTTTCCTGCTATAAAAGCAACATCAAACTTTTGCTCGCACATTGAATAGTCACGTGAAGAATATTCAAGAATTATAGAAGCGAATATACAAAATGTATAAGAAATCCGCGCGCTAAGCGAGCGAGCGCATTATCCCCGAGGCTCACTGAGCTGTAATGAACGAATGAATGTTTTGTCAAACTCGGCGAATGACTCAATATTTGCATATTTAACTCACAGGTTCTTTGCTGATTTCTATTCGTACGGGACGTTAGCTTTTTACGAAATATAATAATTTACCAGATCATTTCCTCCGTAAGTCAGAGAGCATGTTAAGGCGTTGGTATGTACCGATTATAATCAAACTATTAGTATTATTATCAAACTTTTGCTCGCCCATTGAATAGTCACGTGAAGAATGTTCTGAAGAAGAATGAATGAAAGCGAATATACAAAGTGTATGAGAAATCCGCGCGCTCAGCGAGCGAGCGCATTATCCCCGGGGCTCAGTGAACTGTAATGAACGAATGAATGTTTTATTAAACTCGGCAGCGTCACGCCGAATGACTCAATATTTGCATGTTTCAGTCAAATCGGTTCAGTCATTGCGGCATGAAAAAGTAACAAACACCCAAACTTTCACATTTTATAATATTAGTAGAAGTATGGATGGGATTCAGTCAAATTGTTAATTAAAACGAAACAAAACATTTCTAACAGAACTTTCTTAAATTATTTACTCGGTAAGTTTAAGTAGTCGGGTTTCTTTAATAATTTCTACGTTTTTACGATTTAAGCAATTGCACGCGACCGTTATTTCTACTTTGTGTTGAACAACGAACATTTTGCTCCTACACTACAACGGGTAACAACACGAAACGCTGTGCAGTTGGGCAGATTGTAGAGTCCAATAAATATAGTACTTTACAGCAACAGCTATAGAGAAGAGTAGGTATAGTATATTTAAAAAGTTTCGCTGTGTAATACCGATTCCTTTTTAGGGTTTCGTACCTTAAAAGGAAAAATTAAACCCTTATAGGATCACTTTGTTGTCTGTCTGTCTGTCTGTCCGTCTTTCGCGTCTGTCAAGAAAACCTATACGGTAGTTCATGACATATTGACACAAATTTACACAAGTGACAAGAGGTTGGGAAATTCTTTTTTTTTTTTTCTCTCGTCTAGCTTTACATAGATTAGCCAATATCAAGTTTGTAGTGAACGAATTATGTACGGAAACTATAATATAAGTATGGACTTCGTCTGTGCCGGCGCCCGCGCACACACGCGCGGCGCCCCTCTAGAGCGCTTCCCAGTCAGTTCCACCACCAAAAAACACCAACAAAACACAAAAACCGACCACTTTAACAAAAAAAAAAAGACTCCAAAAAAGCACCCACCGCACGCGCGCCGGCAAACGCCAACACAGACGAAGTCCTCGGTTGGGAAGTCTTGCGTTTTCTAGGGGTAGCTCTCTTCTAAAATCAATGCGTTTGCTAGATGTTTCTTTTTATTTTATTCGAACGAAGTCGCGGGGATTAGCTTGTATTATATATATTTACTTGATATTATCGAGCTTCAAATAGAGCTATTTAAAAATGCATCCAGGCCAAAGTACTTGTAAGTTACATAATTTTCATTCAGCGCGCGTAATACAAACGCGGCGAACTCCCGACAAGTTTTAAGGGCCGTATTTATATGAGGAGATTTGGAGGCAACTTAAAGTTATCGCGAGAAAGAAAGGCCGAGCGCGCTCGTGCGATCGTAAAGAGGGAGAGTTTTATTGCCGAAACTTTCTTTCTTCACCGACGACTCATTAGGGTAAGAACTGCTAAACAGTTTTTTTTCTTTTATTTCGGAAGCAACAACAATTACTTAGTTATTTTTGTGTGTCATGGATTTACGCGAAGAAAGTATTGTAAAAACCATCTATGTGATCCTTCATAATATGATTTCATGATGTTATATCATACTATGGGAGGTAATTTAAAGTTATCGCGAGAAAGAAAGGCTGAGCGGGCTTATGCGCTCGTAAAGAGGGAGAGTTTTATTGCCGAAACTTTCTTTCTTCACCGACGACTCGTTAGGGTAAGAACTGCTAAACAGTTTTTTTTTCTTTTATTTGTATTTGTATTTATTTATTCTTCGTTTCAGACTTATAAAAGCACTTACGAAAGTCAAAATCAGTACAATACACTGAAAAAATAAGTCTACCAAATAATAATCGCAAGCAACAACAATTTTTTTTTTTTTTACTTACTTAATTAAAATTAAATTATTTTTTTAATTACTTAGTTATTTCATTTGAATCGGAATTATTTTCAACAAATTGTGTTATTCACACATTTGACAAGAATTCCTACAAAATATATTCGGTAAGTATCGATTGCACCACATCACTATTAAAGTTTCGTGAAAAACAGACAACGCGTGCTACATCATTTTAGTCTCCGGGATTTAAAAAATGGACTATTTTTTGTGTGTCGTGGATTTGCGCAAAGTATTATAAGCATCACCTATGTAATCGTTTATATGGCTTTCTATTGTAATATCATTGGTTTCATGATGTTATTTCATATGGGAGGTAATAAAGTCATCACGGGAAAGAAAGGCCGCGAGGGCTCGTGCGATCGTAAAGAGGGAGAGTTTTATTGCCGACACTTTCTTTCTTCACCGACGACTCATTTGGGTAAAACAATCTTTTAGTGATTTGGTTGTAATCTATAAGAAAAAATAAAATATGCAGCATAGGATACATAACTGAATCGAAGTTGAGGTATAATTTGCGAACCAATTGTAGAACCCCGCTACGTCACTCTACCTCAAAAACTGTAGTATCAAGATATTTTTTTAACCAAAAAAAGTGCCCCGTTTGCCAAAACAAACAAGTGCAGTCGATATTATTGCTTAAAGCGACTCACTTAGCCATGACTCCAAAACCACTGAAACACCGCGATTCACTTACCCCCGGTTCTAAAACCACTTCAATTTCACCAAGATTCACTTACCCACGACTCTTAAACCACTAAAATTTCACCGAGATTTCCTTACCCACGGTTCTAAAATCACTAAAATTTCACCGAGATTCACTTACCCACGGCTCTTCAACCACTAAAATTTCGCCGTGTATTTGCGACATAAATCTTATCACTCACAGACCATTCACTCACCTCATTATCTTTATCTGCATCTTTGATATGCTGGGCGATGAACCGTACGCTTTGTAGTGCAGCCGCCACTTCGGGCGACAGATGTCGGGGTAGCATGTTTTCAGACTCCGTCACTGTTGACAAGTTTTTACTCTGTAAGACCATACAGAATGTCACCAGAACACTAGGAAAAACTTAGGGTTATTATTATACTACTTTACTACACTTCAATCCCAATAACAATTTGCCTTATCTTGTAGTTTTAGTGATTAAGTATTTTTCAAACCCGCAATGTGCAAAACTCGGGACAATGCCCCACCTACGACGCGGCATTGACTCCGAGTGACGTATGTACGTAACGTTCGTTAACCTCTAGCATCAGTCAGATGTTTTATTTGCAACACATGAACTTATAAAAATTACAGGACTTTTTAAACTGTCGTAGTATTTTCATGGTATCAGTAATCATCAGTACTATCACCTGTCTTCGTTTTGCTAGCGTTCTGGTAACACCCTGTATACAGCCTACTGATTCGCTAACTCGGTGTCTTACACTGAATGATAGCCACCGAGCACATTTGGCATTTGTTATACCCATTGAAGGTTTTTTACAAAAAAAAAACATTTTTCTTTGCACGCGCACTTTTTTTTTTTATTTTAACTATCTTGTTTTTGTGGCAAGTCAAAAAGGTAAGATAATGTTGCATTGCTGTCCAGTTCCAATCAATTTCAAGCTCATCGGGACGTCATGTCAGTTTAAAATCGATTACAAAATTTGTACCGAACAGACAAACAAACAGACCGACAAGAAAGCGAGTTAGTAAAAATGTGTTAAAAATACTGAGTTTTACCTGAAGGTCTCTGATATGTGCCCGCTCCAAGTATGTCATCCTCAGGGTTGGGTGACTTCCGATAATCGCCTTCCTCGCCCTTGCTGTCATACGCATCGGTCAGACTGTCCCTGCTGAAATAAACAACTTGCTTAGAAAAATCTTTTTCTTTTTTTTCTCGGAAAGTTATTAAAAAAAACCTCAATCGGCTCTTTTCAGTAGTTTTCACTACGATAATACTTGACAATACCTAATAGAATTTTTTGGAGTTTCATATTGGTATAACAAGATCCTTATAACAAGATTCTTTAAATGCACACTAATATAAACTAAAACTAGGTGTTTTAGTCACACGATTTTATTACATTTTAAAATTCTGAATGCGAATGAAACCTTTTTAAAGTTTTAAGATAGAAAAAGACCATATACAACCACAAGTTATAAAAATTCGAAAGTGCGTTTCTTTGCTGGTTTATTGGTCACATCACAATGAAGCAAACGGATCGACATTATTTTAAAGACCATATCCAAGTTAAAGACCTGGAAAAACTAAATCCACGCGAACGAAATCGTGGGCCTAAGCTAGTAAGCAATAAGTCATTTTTAAGGCTATCGGTATTAATAACAATTGACAAACTAGCTTTACTAAGCTTATTATTCCGCCATTTTGGAAGCGTCACGTGCGCCTCTTGATAAATGCGCCAATACGCAAAATACAATTTCATGAGCTTTAAGTTGTAGGCACACTGAGCTCACGAAATGATTTATTTATTGGTAATTCACTTACGGACATTATTAATATTTCATCAACATTTTTAATTATTTGTAGATAAATACGAAAGAGTGGCTGTTTATTGGTTTGTTGGTTTATCCTCCAATCAGGTCGCAGATCAACGTGTTTTTGTATGGAGAAGTGACATGGTCTACTTTTCTATTTTTAATATCCCAGAAAAACTAAAAGTTCTCACGGGATTTTTCAAAACCTAAATCCACGCGGATGAAGTCACGGGCAACAGCTAGTAATAATATAATAGTAGGTAGGTATAAGATTGCCGTTTTCTATACAATTGATATTAATTTTTTTTTAAAGAATATTAGCCATGCTAATCATGACTAGTACTCCCCTTTCCCCTTCAATTAAGCGTATAGCTTGTGCCAGGAGTGGATACGATAATAGTGCAACGGGTGGGGTTTGAACCACCGACCTTTCCGAATTCAGTCTGCTCCTCAACCGTTGACCTATTGAGGCTCTTTGTAGAATATTATAGCTCTCTATAGAAATTGGCTTTACATTCAGCTTCTCACAAGATAGAATGAATTGTTGCTTAATTTAACTACATGTTGCAACATTCTGTCCTTTTAAAAAGCATTTGCTGAATTTTTGCAGTCAGTAGAGCTCTTTCTGAACCGGTGATGGTAGAGTCGAAGTCACGATTTAATTTACAACATATATAACACCGATAGAGTTTGTTGCATCCAAAGTTGTACATACAAAAGGCTCTAGACTTACTGAGTTAAATTATCGCTAATACGCTAGCCGTTATTCGAGGTCTAAACAATAGCCTAAATCGTAAAATATTTTTATTTGCCACGTCCTACAAACGGATAACGTAACAAGCTTATGAAAGCAAATAAAAGGGCTCAGTTGGATTCTTTCCTGCTCTATACAATGGAAAGGTGGAATAATACGGTTATCCACATTTATTTATGTTGCCATAATTCTTCCAAAAATGGTATTTTCAAGGACCTTTTTGTGTATATGCATTAAATAGGTGAAGATTTTCCACGTTGTGATGAAAATTTTGAAAATGGAAAATATCTAACGGGTTGATTGTTTATTTCGCTATGTTTATTCAATTTAAAATATAACATAAAAAGCTTAAGTATCGTTTACGACCATTATTCATAGTTTTACTATTTTAAGCCACGTACACCTTCTTCGAAAAATTTCTTTCACTGTAGGTAGATGTAATTACATATTTTTAACTTTAAGTTGTAAGTTATGGAGCCAATTCTCAAAAAAAGTTTAACTAGCTTTCACACTAGATGATGCCCGTGACTTTGTCCGACCCCATGGGTACTCTTTATTTTGCAGGATAAAACGTAGGTATTCTCCAGATTTTTAACTATACCCATGCAAAAATCAATTTGGTTTGTCTTTCAATCACGTCGATTGCGGCGTGATTGAAAGACAAACCAACAGACAAACATAGGTACTGATTATTAGTTCAAGATTTTATTATTTATAACTTCTTCGAAATTATGTTAGACACCATTTCATAGATTTTTTAATTTATAATTACAATACCTAATTTTTTTTAAATTACTTTACAACAAAATGCTGCTGGTAAGCCAAAAGCTTTGCCTACTAGCAACAACGTTTTAGAATTATTGACTAAAATTATCGCTAATACGCAAACGGTTTCCTGTGGCCCAAAACACTGGCTCCAATCGTAAAATATTCCACAGTTTACGTTCAATATAAACGGCGTGATAAAGTAAGGAGCTAGTAAAAGCGAATAAAAAGGCATGACTGAGTTCCTTCATGGTCTGAGCACAGTAAAAAATTGTCGTAAAAAGTTTGTCGTGAAGCTATCTTTATACTTTTTAACTTCAAAACATAATAGAGTTCGGTTATGGATTACGGGGCTTAGTCAAACTCTAGTAACTTTTTGTTACTTTGTGTACTTTTGGTGATAGTGGACATTTTCATCTCAACACGCCGGTGGCTGACTATTTAGCACGCACTTTTAAAATCATTATGTAAAACTCTCAGGCATGAAGGTTTCCTCGCGATGTCTTCCTTCTGTTTAATTGGTTCAATTTAACATAGCTTCTAAAACTTAGAACAGCATGCACAAGATTCTACCCTGGTCTCTTGACCCCCCGTATAGAAGGCCATCACAGCTTTACAAATAATGGACACCCAAAATTAATTTCAAAAAGATTAGCTAATATTATGTTGACACCAACAAAGACTGAATACTTTTACATTTTAGCTCCTTTCATATACTTATATTTTTATTTAGAATTTATTTAGAATTCCTTATTGCACACACAAACTTCGGTGAAAAATCGGTGATTTCCACGACCGGCAAACTAGAAACCGTGATAGGCTCGCATATCCTACGCTCCGCCTCAGGAAAGTTGGAAAATCGTTTGTGGGAATGAGTGTAATATTTTATAATAAAATTCCACAATCAATTTTAGACTTGCCTTTACACAAGTTTAAAAAATCTATTAAAAGTATGCTCCTGAAAAAAGCTTATTATACAATCGAAGATTATGTAAATGACAAAAAAGCTTGGATTTGATGCGCTCCAGCAATACACGGCGCTGCAATTGCTTGTATACAGTATGGCATATTATTATTATTGTAAATTGTACATTTGAAAAGAGCAACCGCCGAGTTTCTTGCTGGTTCTTCTCGGTAGGAACAGCATTCCGAACCAATGGTAGATTATTTTGACGATTCAAAAGCACTTGTAAAAGTTTAATTGAATAAAAATAATTTGAATTTGAATTTGAATTTGAACTTATACGATACATACAGAAAACACAGTAGAAACTATAAATGAGGGTGAATAGGCGGCTGTATTGCTACAGCAATCCCTTACAAACAAACTTTGGAAAAAGAATTAATTGACCAGAGTGCAGGATGGTACACACTGCACTTATTTTAAAAACAGCTGTAAAAGACTACTAACCTCATCTCCAACTCATTGGTATATCCATTAGAAACGAAGGTGTCATCGTAGTCTGGTAGAGAGTACTTGGTCCTCCTCATCATGAGGAGTTTGGGCATCAATTGCAGAAACAGCTTCTTCATCCAGGGTGACATCGTGTGGGTAGACGGAGATCTGTATGATGGAGGATAAATTATATTATTGACCTTGTAATTCATACAGCTCATGATCAACCCATCGTCAGCTCACTACTGAGAACGAGTCCGCTCTCAGAATGAGAAGGGTATGGCCATAATCTACCATGCTAACCCAGTGCGAATTGAGAACCTCTGAGAACATAATGGAAAACTTTTAGACATGCAGGTTTCTCACGACCTTTCCTAAAGGAAAGGTACGGTAAACCGTTAAAGCAAGTGATATTAAATTTCTTAAAACACACATAACACTGAAAAGTTAGGGGTGCCTGGGATCGACTCCCGACCTCAAATAGGAAACCTACGTCTTAACCATTATATCATCACGGCTTATAATAGACGGAGGATAAATTATAATCTCGTAATTCGTATGGCTCAATGTCTATAAAATTTTATGCCGAAAAATTTTATGCTCTTCTAATTTTTCTGGTGGCTTTCCATGAGCTCATAAATATCTTCAAAGCCAAAAATTTGTATTGCAATTATGTAAAACACTTCGGACTAGAATTTAGGTTTTTGAAAATCCAGAGGGAACTCCTTGATTTTCCGGAATAAAAAGTATCCTATCTCCATTTTCGGGATACAGGCTATCTCTGTACCTAAAGTTAAAATCGGTTAAATCTGTTAAGCCGATTTTAACTTTTTTGGACCGTGAAAAGCTAGCAGACGACACACATTTGCATTTAATAACACTAGCTTATGCCCGCGACTTCGTTCCCGTGGATATTGGTTTTTAAAAATCCCGTGGAAACTCATTGCTTTTTCGTGATATAAAAGTAGCCTATGTGTTAATCCAGGGTATAAATCTATCTCCATTCCAAATTTCAGCCAAATCTGTCCAGTAGTTTTTGCGTGAAAGAGTAGCAAACATCCATACTACCATTCATACATCTATCCATACATACAAACTTCCGCTTTTATAATAGTACGCTTTTATAATATAGTATAATATTAGTAGGATTATCATCTAAGACCGTGTTAAAGTTAACAACTGTATATTCTACATGTATATTGTAGACATAGATATGAAAACATCAAAGTGTATCAAATCGATATGGGTTCACGCATTCAATAAAAGCATTGCAGTCCCGCCACACGCTATATTTCAGCCGCCTATTGTGCCGTATCATGGCAACACTACAATGAGACTCGATTTATGACGCACGCCTAGTATACATTTTAGACCATCTATTTTATATTGCAATTTCGCAGCTCGCGCGCGATGACAAAGTGCCATTTCCCGGTATAATTCTGTGTTATTATCGACAATCGGAATCGTATGATTGAGAAGAAATCGTTTCAAGACTGTCTCACATTTATATTGAACTAGCTGATATCCGCGACTTCGTTCGCGTGGATGTAGTTTTTTAAAAATCCCGTGGGAACTCTTTGATTTTCCGGGATAAAAAGTAGCCTATGTGCTAATCCAGAGTATAATCTATCTCCATTCTAAATTTCAGCCGTCCATCCAGTAGTTTTAGCGTGAAGGATTAACAAACATACACACACACACACACACACACACATACAAACTTTCGCCTTTATAATATTAGTGTGATAAAGTGAAATATGCCGATATCCGAGTAGAACTACGAGAATACAATGTTTTGATGAGAAATTACAAGATGACCTTACGGACATCAGTGTTATGATCTATGTTTAACTACGATTGAGTGTATAATTGTAATTTAGAAGGACTTACATTAACTGAATAAATTAAGTTTTACAATACAATGTACTTAGATACTTTTTTTGGTGATGCTATAAACAAAATACAGTCAAATCAACAAATTTTCATTTTTTGATTTTACATAATTATATGAATGTAGAGAGTAATACTTCTTATTACAAGTCTATATGTGACTACGCGTGCTTTACTACTGTTTCATATTCACAAGGTAGTAAAATACACATATATTTTATAAAAAAAGTGCAATTTTTTAATGAAAAATTGACATAAGTTGATTCTGTAAACGTTGACGTGTAAATTTTAAACATACTGTTAAGCAGAAAAATGTTTTATTTTTCATTATGCCATTAAAATTTTAAATGGGAAACTACAGCCACACTATAGAATAGACCATTTATTTTATTTTGCAATTTTACAGTTCGCGCCTGATGATAAAGTGCTATTGTCCGATATGATGCTTTATTATTATCGGCCATGATATTATTCATATAACAAAAACGAAATCTTTTACGACCATCGCTTAGAACGAGTCATCGGCAACTCGAATAAAATGTTCTAAAAGAAGAATAAAGCATATTTTAATGCTTTACTACAAAAACATCGCATCTGTTTTAATATTGGTTTATTTCAGATTGTCTTGGTGTACCTAGAGCTTTATATTGTTGACTTTGGATAGAAGCAGGACTTTACGGAAGTCCATGATACATACATAATATTATTATATACATATACACAAACAGACAAAAATACTTAGCTTAGCAGTTATAGTAAGTAATAAGTATATCGGATTCGTGAACGATGCGTTCGATATGCACCGACACGCGACAGGGATACGCGACAGTGGCACGCCACAGTGGCACGCGACAGCGACACGCGACAGCGACACGCGACAGCTGCACGCGACAGCGACACACGACAGCGACACGCGACAGCGACACGCGACAGCGACACGTGACACCAACACGCCATAGTGAAGTGTCACACAATCGACTGATATCTGTGTCTATCGCCTGTTGCACAGTCGCTCATCACAAACTACATATTATGTTCTCCATACATTGCAATTGCCGCCTTCCAAGTTTCGCATGTCGCCGTAGCACGTCTGTGTCGCGTACCACAAAGTCTACCATTCTTCTTCTCCTCTGTGGGCTGGTTTTCGCACTTAAACGTTTCCGTCTGTTGTGCGTAAAGTCTACCATTAAGAGGGGTCTCTCCGTCACTCGCTCCATACAAACGTAGTTCCAGTTTGATTTGAATATTAAGCAACCAAAGTCCATGAAATTTTGCAGACATATTCTAGAAACTAATATCTATGCCTGTGGTTTTCCAGATTTCTGTTAAAATATTCGGTTTCAAAGTTACGCGGTCTTAAAAATTTACATACAAATCCTTGAGCCCCTGTAATTTTAAAACTACGTATTTTTGAAAAAATCTAAAACACCAAGGGCACAAATATTAGTTTCTAGAATGTCTCCATTTCATGGACGTTGGTAGCTTAATATTCAAATGAAATTGGAACTACGATTGTATGGAGTAAGTGACGGAGAGAGCCCTGTTAAGAACTAAAGTAATATTTCAGGCCGAGTCAATTTAATAAATTACGTCACGTAATACAGTGAAATGGTTGATTTAATTGCTGCAATAACGCAGCTAAGTTGATGGCAATTTGTTCCGTGTTGAAATAAGCCTTGTATTTATTGCGTTTCAACTTAATTTGACTGAAACTGTACAGCTATTAATTATGTTGGGCCGCTTAATTACTACTAGCTGACGCCCGCGACTTCGTCCGCGTGGATTTAGGTTTCTCAAAATCCCGTGGGAACTCTTCGGTTTTCCGGGATAAAAAGTAGCCTATGTGCTAATCCAGGATATTATCTATCTCCACTCTGAATTTCAGCCAAAACCGTCCAGTAGTTTTTGCGTGAAGGAGTAACAAACATGCACACACACATACAAACTTTCGCCTTTATAATATTTAGTGTGATATTGGACGGGTGATGTGGGCTAGCGGCGTCAGCGTACCCGCCCTCTTGGAACGAATGTACCTAGTCATTATCACATTGCTACAATCTCAATTGATTGATTGACACTTGTATGATAAACGCGAAAGTTTGTGTGTGTTCGGTACTCTTTCACGCAAAAACCACTGGACGGATTTGGCTGAAATTTGGAATGGGGATAGGTCCTGGATAATATACAGGCTTTTTTTTATCTCGGTAAATCAAAGAGTTTCTACGGGGTTTTAAAAATGTTTTTTTAATCCACGTGGGTTTGGGTCGTTGAATTTGCGGGCACCATCTATTTAGTAGATAAAGAGATAGAGAAAGTACCCTAGAATCCGAAATGGGCAAAATGTATAGATCATTTTGCCCATTTCGTCCCCGTTTTTAGTTCTTGTCCCAGACTGTATCGAATTTCAGAAACAGACTAGCCGTGAAATCTAGTAGGCAGACAGACAAAAAAAATTCCCTTTTATAATATTACTTGGTTTGGATTCTGGTTGTAACAGTACATTTTAGCTGGGATGATCTTGGTGCACTTGGTCATGTAACCCGAGATATATACGAGTATCTATGGCGCCACACCCCCTCTGTCGCATAACTCTGTGATGAGAGAGAAGAATAGGAGTTTATGCGATAGAAAGAGAGTTATTTGTAAAAATTTTGGCCGCAGCGCAGTGCAAGCTGAACTGTACTTAATTGCGTTGGTACAAGAGTATTAATTACTATTAAGAGTACTAATTAGTATTAAGAGTACTATTTACTTTAACATTTTGCGGAGTGATCCTTGTATTATGTGCTAATAGTGAAAGAAACAATCACGTAACTGCGATCGTTACAGCTTATTTCATTCATATTTATTTTTATACAAGTTAGCCCTTGACTGCAATCTTACCTGGTGGTAACTGATGATGCAGTCTAAGATGGAAGTGGGCTAACCTGGAAGAGGTATAGCAGCTTTTATGAAACCCATACCCCTTTAGTTTCTACACGGCATCGCATCGGCACGGCTTTGCTGGTAGGGCGGTAACTAGCCACGACCGAAGCCTCCCACCAGACCAGAGATTTAGAAATTATAAAATTCCAAACTCCTGCCCCTATCATTGCGCCAAGGAGGTTGCCAAAACAGCTATAAAAATAGAATAGCAAACCTCCAGTCCTTTCCGTTTTTTGCGACGTTAATCTATGCAAATTATTTGACTAAGTACCTACTTATTTACTAAGGGAAGCAATTATACAACTATTATACAGAGAGATGAAATAATACCTACTAGTGATTTGCAATATAGGACTCGTATTATTGGTGTCTATCTGATGTGCATTTAATTTTATATCATAAAAGTGTCGTAAATGTTGTCAGACGGTAAAATAGAAAGGTTTAAAGATAGGGAAGATCTAAAATATCTACAACAGGGTTTAAAGAAATATATTATACTGAAAGAAAGACAGACATAGAGAGAGAAAGATAGGAAAATAATTCAAAGAACAGAGGGGGACAGCAGAACAGCTACCAGTGATTGCAACACTTACCTAAAATGCACATTCAGAACGCATACCGTCATCCAAACACTTAGCGACACCAAAATCATCGTAAACAGCAAATACTTCCCTAATAACGGTATGGCTAGAGACGTTGGGGGTATAATCTCAGCCATTAACAGGAAAAACACGGTCAGTGATACCAGAATTGAGATGCTTAACGAAATCTACGAGAGAGAAAGAAATATGTTATATAGTTTACCTGAAATGGACGTTTACAATGCATACAGTGACCCAAACGCTCAGCGAGACGAGAATCATTGTGAATAGCAGATATTTCCCGAGCAAGGGGATCGCCAGAGACGTTGGCGGGATGATCTCGGCCAGACCAAGGAAGAACACAGTGAGGGACACCAGGATGGAGATGCAGAGCGAGATCTAAAGGAGAAAAGTCCTTTTTGAATGATATTGTATACAATTTTGTTGTTAGCGGCGTCTATTGTCTTTCCACTAGTGGTGAAAAATTAAAAAGATGACAAAAATTATAAATGTAAAGCTTCAAAAAAATACTATGTTTCTGCTATATTTCGTTTTTTTTAACTCTTGTTATCAATACAAGACGTGGTTGGTACCTCTGACGTGGTGTCAGAGACGTTTGTAAGTTGTATATATTTATATTTCGTATTTACAAAATTTGAAGTACGATAATAAAATAAATGCTTTTAATAACAGATTCAAACTAATTTTTTTCATTTAGTACAACCTTGTAGCACTTATGTTACATCTTAGAATTTCCCACCGGTTTCGGAAGCAAATTTTATCGAAAGGAGTGAAGCAAAAAAACTGAGCAGTTACCTACTCTTTTCAAAACACAAAAGTAACAATAATTTAGAGTATAATATTGTATAGCAATTTACTACATGATCTTGTAGGCTACTGAAAGCTCAGTTGGTTGCTCCCACGCAACTTTGTCATTAAAGAAATCATCAATTTATTACAGCCTCGATTGAAAAATCTATTTTTACACATTGCTTGTGTGATAAACTTCGATAATTTAATAATAATAAAAAAATGAAAATTAAAAAAACATTTAGGTAGGTACCTAACTAATTTCGATTATATTTTTCAATGCACTTTAATAGTTTACATTAAGAAAAAATATATTTGAATACTGTAATACTTATGTAATTCTACTTTCCAATAGCTTACACACATATTATTACAAAATTACAAAGGATTGATTACCGAATTACAGAAATATTTACAAACAACTCACTAAAATATAGATCACAAATACAAGAGTATATGTATATAGAGATAGTTATATACTTGGTAGAAGAATTATAGCTGGTGGAAAGACAACAATAAATGAAAAGCGAAATCATATAAATGATACTAGCACACCCACACATCTACTATACTCCATCCACGGAAAGAAGTTACTATAAGGCTCTCTTAAGTAATTCCATACAAATTACTAAACATGGTTTCGTTTGTGATTGGTTGGTGACTCAAAATGGTTAACGCCCACTAAGATTTTTGTCTCTGTCATTTGTATGGGATTACGGAACAGAGAGAGCCCTATACTAACTTCTTTCCGTGGATGAAGTATAATGAATCAAAAAAGACCATAGCCGGTTATGGAGCAGGCAAGAGGTACTGGACTTACGATCGGATGGAAGGATGGAAATACATGAAATGATTCTTTATAATATAGTCATTTAATTGAAAACACCAAATGCATACGTGCAAATTAATTTTGAAAATGATAGTATGATAGATCACAGGTTGAAGTTGAAGTTGCTGAGGACGTTTTTGTAAAAGAAAAAAATTATATCAACGTATTTTTGAAAAATGAATTACCAATAATTGCATCAAGTAGTAATATTAAGTATTAGTATATATAAAGTAGTAACTCTTTTAGTAGTGACTACTTAAAAACTATAATTATTTTTTTAAGAATATTAGTCATGTTTTAATCATGACTAACATTCCCCTTTCCCCTCCAACTAAGCGTTAAGCTTGTGCTAGGAGTGGGTACGACAATAGTGCAACGGGTGGGGTTTGAACCTTAGACCTTTCGGTTTTCAGTCCGCTCCTATAACCGTTGAGCTATTGAGACTTGATAATTATTTTGTTCTCTCTTACAAAAAAGTATTTCTCTTCATAAATTACTTCCAGAACTTCAAGAATAACTTCAATTTTGGATAATGACATATTTAATGATTGAATTTGAAATAAAAAAAAATAGTTTGCCATTTACGTTTTCAGCAACTTCCACTTCTTAAGCCTAACACACATTAAATGAATTTAATCATTGTAATAATAATAATAGCCAATTCAGGATATGGTTATTTATCACATGACAACATATAGGTACATCCAATACTTTTTATTCGATGATTCTCGTCTAGGGTTGCCAGGCGAACAGCTTTAACCGGCTAAAGTTATAAAAATTTAGTGAAACCCAATTTTATATCCAACTTTAGTACCCAAGTTGAAACATGCCCAGACATGTTTTAATTTTGATTGTAGTCATGACCAACATCACTGTAAAGTTAATAATAAACCATAAACCAGTTCGGCATATAATATGTCCGGAATCATTCTAAACCTAAGCTAGTCGTTTATTCGCAACCGATTGCGGAAGTGAAATGGCAGTAGCTCCATATAAAAACTTGTAGCCTGTTAAACCAGTATAGAATAATAATAATACGTATTAACAAGCAGACACTGGTTGTTAGCCATATTCGGCTTTAAAATGACCGCTTTCAAGGGCTCAAAATGTCCTATCAAAATACCCTTATCTATTACTGAGCCTGGCAACCCCTATTCTTGTCCGAGGCCGTACATTAAGCGAACAGTGAGCGGCTGTGTGCTTCCAGTTTGCCTGACTATATTTTTTAAATGGAGTGTGATACAGCGCGTAATATACGCCGTTTGCGGCGTTTCGCTTGCCAACTCATTTAGTGAGCGGCTGATTTGTAGTTCACTACGATGCGGAAAAGTATAAAATAATTATAGATAGAGTATGAGAATATTTTTACTTAAACTGACACTGAGTTATTATTCAATTAAACTTTTACAAGTAGGTAATTTTGAACCATTGGCCTGTCACTTGTCGGCCGCTCACCGCTTTCCTAACTAAACACGGCCTAAATAATGCAAAGCACACTCAATTAATAGTAATTACCTTTTCTCCAGAGTCTGATGGTAAATAAAACACAAGTACAGTCAAAAATGTTAGCCCAACACACGGTATGATCAGGTTGACCGTGTAAAAAAGAGTTTTCCTTCTCATTGTCAGTTTAAATGTTATATCTGAAACAAAAATCACGAGTTAAATTTTAATACTAAAATTCATCACATAGGAGTACTATCTGGTACCTATTCTTCAAACATCCTTAGTACCAGTTCATTTCTTTCACGTACTATATGCATGGTTGAGTAACTATGGGCGACGGTAATCACAAGCTTTAGAAAACCAGTCTCAGCTTCATTAATATCTTTTAAATCTTCATCGTACAGAAGTACGTTAAGCGGTCGCTGGTCCCGATTATAATATAAACACTAATACCTGATAATAATAATCATAAAGTCGAAATAATTATTCTTGAATTAAGCCCATAGTTCGCTAAACCAATAGACGTCGAAGTTCCAAGGTTGATGGCAATTCCGACCCAGAATGCGCAGCTTTTTCTACCGCTCACACTAAGTAGATAGACGACAGCAAAAGAGTTGCAAAGAACCACTGGTATAGCGGAGTGCAAAAGCGCGGCTTTTAAAAAATTTACATCTGGTAATGAGCAATTGACGACAAGCTACTTATTCCTCAACTGGCTGTCGAATTCGTGTAAAAACGTTTTATTAGGTACAGTGACGGAGGGCATTACGTCAGAGGAGGCACCAGAAGAAGCACAAAAAATCCGTCCATAGGGCATCACGTCTCACTCTCACGTCACCAAAACCCACACCAAAAAAAGTTTCTAGGTCTAATTTGAAAATTCGCGCGTTTTAAGTTGACATAGAATCCGACCTAGAGTCATAACTCCACTCCCGCTTGCCTACTTTCGGGGGAATTCGACAATTCGAATGCCTCCGAAAGCCGCAAGGCGCATTTCAATAAATAAATAAATTATGCTTTGGTTTTTATTGTTGTCGCACCTAACTACTCCACTTCTAAAGTACGTTACATCTCATCATCTTATTTTACATAAAACTAATGTTTTAAGGCGGTAAAGGTTTTAAGACCGATTCTAGTTGACATACAGATAGGGGGGCCCACAGGCATGGATTGCTTAAGGCACCATGTAGTCTCAATCCGTCACTGATTAGGTACTCTAAAACACGAGAAGAAGAGATATATCTTACCAGAGAATGGTTCAGGGCAGCACGGATAATATTCCTCGTTCCTTGTCGCCGGTACCTCAAGTATATCCCATTCGACTGACAGGTAGAATTCACTGAGATCTATTCCTACATGCACTAAGCTACTGCCTGGTAGTTGGTCCATATGTTTTAGGTCAACCTGTGTTCAAAAATTTACAGTACACATTCGCAGATGATAATATTGTTAAAGTGATTCTTGATATGACTTTATGATTTTCTTAGACATTATAGCGGCAAGACTCAAGACAAGTGTATTGATATCCCATTCAAAATATTCCAACGGAAAACGATAGGACTTCACACGCGTTTCAGATCATTATGGAGAACTCCCAGGTTTGCAGGTTTCTTGCAAGTTTTCTTGGGTATTGAATTTTAAATGTTTGAGTCGTGGAGTCTTAGGCAAAGTCAAAGTCAAAATCATTTATTCAAAGTAGGTACAATTCTACTCCTTTTGATGGTCGAAATTGGTAAATTTGTACGATATAGTGGTGATAATTAATTACGTAACTAAAACTAAAGTTACGAGGGTTCCAAACGCGCCCAAGTCTGAGAAGAGCCCACAACAAACTCCTACCTTATAGTAAGGGTCAATGTGAATGTAAGACGATAATATTAATTATTATTATTATGGTGTGAGACAACTCTAAAATAAATATTTACTTTTGTCTCCATCTGCTTGCTCTTCCAAAATTATTATCATCACTTTTTATTTTGTTTGTTACCTGAGCACCATTGTAAGTCCAAGATCCAAACTTCATGAAGCAAGTCTGTTCATCGAACGGGAAGTACTCTACATTGATTTCACAAGAGGACTTGTAGATCGCTGGTGGTTTCCAGTTCACTTCACCCGTGTACTTCAGCGTTGCTTTTGTCATCAATGTCACCTAGAAATGGATACATATTTTGGATAACTTTAATCGTAATATTTTCATTGTTAAGAAATTACGTACTGTACTATCCATCCATAAATATTATGGCCCAAACCCTTCTTATTCAGAGAGACCCGTACTCAGTAGTGTGCCGGCGATTAGTAACGATGATGATTTGGTTTGGCCATAAATGGAAATGACAGCATAAGTAAAAAAATCGTATGATATACAAGGAACCAAAAGCTTAATATGTATGGAGCACCATACAGATTTCTATGTTTCAGCGGATTATAGCGTAGGTACTAGAAAATGCCCGCGACTTCATCCGCGTTGATTTAGGTTCTAAGAGATCCCGTGGGGACTGTTAGATTTTCCGGGATAAAATTTGCCTAGGTATATCAATTACAAGGGACGCAAGCTACCTCGGTGCCTTTCATACAAATCGGTTAAGCAGATGGGTCTTTAGGAATCCCGTGCGGACTCTTTGATTTTCCGAGATAAAAAGTAGCCTATGTTCGTCCTCGGGATATAAGCTAACCCTGCAGCGAATTTCATCAGAATCGGTTAAACTTTTGGGCCGTGAAAAGGTAACAGACAGACAGACAGACAAATTTTCGTATTTATAATATTAACTATGGAAGTATGGAATATGGATTTAGCTTTTGGTTCCTTGTATATCATGAACTTCCGCAAAGTGACGCCTGCTTCTATACAACAAAGTGTGATATTATTAACCCCCGACCCAAAAAGAGGGGTGTTATAAGTTTGACGTGTGTATCTGTGTATCTGTGTGTCTGTGTATCTGTGTATCTGTCTGTGGCATCGTAGCTCCTAAACTAATGAACCGATTTTAATGTAGTTTTTTTTGTTTGAAAGGTGGCTTGATCGTGAGTGTTCTTAGGTATAATCCAAGAAAATCGGTTCAGCCGTTTGAAAGTTATCAGCTCTTTTCTAGTTACTGTAACCTTCACTTGTCGGGGGTGTTATAAATTTTTAATTTACACTTGTCACCACTTACTTCATAATTTCCATCCCAGTTGTTGTAAAGAACGATATCAGGCAGCCAGATATGTTCGGAAGGCACGTACAGCATCTCTACTCCGCCATAATCGTCAGGATTCCACTGCAGTTTGTAATCAAACCATTTCTGAAATTAATTATAAACTCTTTTAAAACTTTTGAAAAATGACTACCAAGACTTTCTGCTTTAAAAACCAAGATAATAAATTACTTCTTTTTTAACCCCCGACCCAAAAAGAGGGGTGTTATAAGTTTGACGTGTGTGTCTGTATATCTGTGTATCTGTCTGTGGCATCGTACCTCCTAAATTAATGAACCGATTTTGATTTAGTTTTTTTTTTTTTGTTTGAAACGTGGCTTGATCAGAGTGTTCTTAGCTATAATCCAAGAAAATCGATTCAGCCGTTTGAAAGTTATCAGCTCTTTTCTAATTACTGTATCCTTCACTTGTCGGGAGTGTTATAAATTTTTAATTTACACTTGTTTACTAATCATTATTTTATTGATCAACCACAAAATGCATTACATATTTTGTTAGGAGGCAAAAATTTATCCTACTCATAATAATATTATGATGCTCACAAAACAATTACATTTCCCTCAAGGAAATCTTCATTATTTGTTTATAAATTATTATTGATCATTAGGTACCTACCTATTCAACCCACGAGTCATGACCTGGTTCTTAACTTACATCAACTGCGACAACTTTAGACACAATCGAATCATTGTGAGATATTAATTGATCATTACCTGCTCAACCCATAAGTTGGTTGTCATGACCTGATTCTTTAGGTTAACCTCCATCAACTGCGACAACTTTAGACCAAGTCGCACCGTCAGTATGTCGCTAACATTGGTCACAGGTCTAATCAAACGGTTGTAGTTGCTGAGAAGGTCATCGTAGAGTCTCTTGACATCTGGATTCGCTTCCAGAAGTTTTACACCTGGAAAATTTTAACATATTTTGTTTTTTTTTAATTTAATGGAAATTTAAAATTCATATTTTTGATTAATTAAGGCCCTAAATCTAACCCCTAATGCGCTTCGAAGTGTGAAGGTCTTCATACAGCCTTACTTCCTTGTATTATTAAAAGAACAAAAAGACGACTTCAAAAAACTCCTCCTTTTTTGAAGTCGGTTAAAAAGAGCGTGGATTTGACCTGCAGCTCGCTCCAGTAATGCACGGGACTTCCATTACTTTTATACATGCCATAATGTGTGTGTATCAAATCTTTGAAAAGAGCAACCGCCGAGTTTCTTGCTGGTTCCTCTCGGTAGGAAAGGCATTCCGAACCTGTGGTACAGCTTTTGACGATTCAAAAGTACTGGTAAAAGTTTAATTGCCAGTTTAATGCAGCCTGGTAAGTCGTAGGTGATTTTTCTTGTGGCAATACGTTGGGTTGGGTGTGAACGCGCGCTAACTGCAGGTACCTATGTGATAAGTATTATTGTATTTATGAGGGTACTTGAATAATTAGAATGTGAAAGTATAAAAATCTACAGTCACTTCATTATTATTTCGACAAGTGATCATTTCAAATTCAGAAAAATATCGATAGGCAGGCAGGTAGGTACTTACTTACAACCTACTTATACAAAAGAATTGCACTTCATTTTTAAAATATCTACGCTTACGTTAAACTTTATGTAAAATCATAGATCCTACTTACCAAAACAACTCCTAGCAAAGGTGAAAAATAACCACACGAAACCTAGCTTCATTTTGGCACTTTACTCGCGATAATATTTACGAAAAGATGCTGTAGTGCTGAGATAAAATGCATCGCGCGTGCGTAATCAATATGCTACGAATCTACGCCCGTAGAGGCCCGTAGAGCGACACTAGCGCTCGTAGTTCAGTGGAGTAATGTGGAACTAACTGAGTTTCCCATCTTGTCAATAGATGACGCTATATGATCGTTGTTTTTTAAATAAAAAGCAAATAAAAAATTATTATTTGTAATTAATAAAATAAAACTTAAGCATTAAATATTACAAAATATTAAACTTATTCTAATAAGATCAGGTTTTTTTACAATTTAGGGACCTTTTACAATTCTTGCGGTGCGACGTCGCATCATAAGAATGACGTCACACTTCAATGCAATTTCCATGTAAATTCCCACGATGCGTTGTGTGTTGTATAAATTAAAGATATGTTTGGTAGGTACAGGCCCTTATTCATCATTACAACTTCTCTTCTATTTGGGACTGGTAGGTACTAGATAACTAGGGACCTAGGGTACTTTAAAAACGGCTTAAATCTAACTTTAACTCTAACTAAACGCTGTCCTTTTCTTATCTTTTATTCCGCTCCACCACTTTCACTTTTTTAAACGTCTTGCCATTATAGATGTATTCCACTGTCGGATCGTCTGTAACAAAAAAATAGTTAGCATTTAAATAAAAGGAGTGATAATAAATTCAAATTATTGAGTTCAAGAAAACTGAATTTGAGATACTGAAGTGTGCGACAACGTCTTGATACTGAACTTTTTTTGCACGATTTATTGCAGCCCAAAAAAAAACTTTATTTTTTTCACGGTTAAAGAAATTTTATTCTCATTAAGAAACAATACACTTACATGAGAAAGAATGAATAAGATACTATATGAATAAGATACTTTTTTTAATTTAAGCCAGACAGACCGTCCGTCACTCCGTCCGTCCGTCCACCCGACGGACGGACTAAGTGACGGACGGACGGATTACTTAAGAGGGCTCTCTCCGTCACTCGTTTCCACTCTTTTCATACAATCATAGTTCCAATTTCATTTGAATATTAAGCAACCTAAGTCCATGAAATTTTGCAGACATATTCTAGAAACTAATATCTATGTCTGTGGTTTTCCAGATTTCTGTTAAAATATTCGGTTTCAAAGTTACGCGGTCTTAAAATTTTCATACAAATCTTGGAGCCCCTGTAATTTTAAAACTACATATTTTTAGAAAAATCTAAAACACCACAGACACAGATATTAGTTTCTAGAATATGTCTGCAAAATTTCATGGACTTCGCTTGCTTAATATTCAAATGAAATTGGAACTACGATTGTATGAAACGAGTGGAAACGAGTGACGGAGAGAGCCCTGTTAAGCGCCCTCTGGTATGATGAAATGACTATTTAGAGAGGGTAGCGGGAAGCGGCTGAATGAGGGAGACTGGGGTCAGGCTGTGGTGGCGGTCACTAGGAAAAGCTATGTTCCACAGTGATATTCTCAGGCTGATTTGATATTTAGGTAGATAGATATATCTACTTACCACTAATAGGATATTTGGGCACTGGCCATAAACTGATCGGGATAAAATATGCGTTCGGTACTTTTCGGATGACTATCGTTTTTTCTTGCGCCATGTTCTCAGAACCTGGAAAAAAACAAAAAAATTACAACTTAAACTTAAAAAAAGTCAAACGCAGACGACGGACTATATTTTCCGTCCAACGCGTTGGTCGCGTCGTTAATTTACTTTTACTTATGTTGTTACTGTTGTTATGTTGAGTTACTGTTGCTGTTGTGTATTTAAGAAGTTACTAATTTATTGTAACACAGTCTTAGATAGGAATATAAAGATTACTTTCATGACTCATATTATATTTGATGAGTATAATAAAAGCCACACTATATCTAGGCGTAATACATAATAAGTACTTTCATTTTTTATGTTTAAGCATGTACCTACCTAAAACGTTTTCAACGTTTGAAAACTTTTTATCCCAGGCACGAACTTTAGAATTTTTTCAATTATGGCGTTGTTAGGCAATGATATTAGAAGAAAAATTGCTTCTAATATCATTGTTTTTAGGTATTGACGTTAACGTTAATGTAGCCGCAAAAGAAAATTGGATTTAATTATTTCCACAAACAAAACCGCAAGATATCCAAGTTGAAAGATTTTCAGTTATAAATAAACCCTTACGCAATCGACCTATACTTAGATGTCTACTAATACCTATACCTAAGTACCTACGTCTTGTATTACATAATAGGATAAAGATACCCTATTACAATGCTATAGTCTATTACCACAGTATAAAGAGAGACACAGTAGTCCGACACCTTTAATCTCGTGGTAAATAACGCCCACGACGACCATTCAACATAGAACCCTGACAACGTAAGCCATTTTGGGTAGCTTCTCTGTACCGCACTACGGAACGATTGCTAGACTAGAGGTCCCCAGACTTTTTTTTCTCATGAACCACTTTCAAAATATAGCTGGTTCCGGTGGACCCCCTGCAACTACATTTCTACCATATTCCCAAAACTCGACAAAAAATGTGAAGATTAGATCTAACTCATGGATCTAACTATGGAAATTTGCGTTGCGGCTGAGTTCCAACCACGAATATTAATAGTTTTCGAAAAAAAGTGAGAATCGATTGGTTAATTAATTAATTAACCAATCGATTATTAACAAAGATTAATTAATCTATCGTGCTGTAAGTGGATGTCAAAAAGTAAAGTTGGCCAATCAAAAAAGTGATTCCAACCAACTTTACTTTTTTTGACATCTACTCACAGCATAAGGAACTAATCAATTCTCACTTATTTTTAACCCCCGACCAAAAAAGAGAGGTGAACTCTGACGTGTGTGTCTGTGTATCTGTCTGTGGCATCGTAGTTCCTAAACTAATGAACCGATTTTAATTTAGTTTTTTTTGTTTGAAAGGTGGCTTGATCGAGGGTGTTCTTAGCTATAATCCAAGAAAATCGGTTCAGCCGTTTGAAAGTTATCAGCTCTTTTCTAGTTACTGTAACCTTCACTTGTCGGGAGTGTAGTAAATTTTTAATTTACACTTGTATTTAGAAAACATAGGTAAAGTCAAGCAAACATTTTAGTTCTTCACTATTGAAAGCAGACAAATTTTCGTAGACCTCCGATTACGAATTGTGAATCCCCCATTGGCGTGACAAAAAAACGTAAAAAAATGGGGGTCCTGGACCCGTTAAGTTTCCCCTGAACCCCTGGACGGCTTCGTCGAACCTCTGTATGTAATATTATATCGTTACTCTGTGCTATTACATAACACCGAAGTACACATGAGTTCAACAAACGAATGAGGAAGGGTCTAGACGCGTCTTCCTGGTACCTAGGAAGATTTGCAATGTCAATGCTATTGCCAGACTGTCCTTTTGAACTTGATACAAACTAGAATTTGCTCGTAGTTCCGCCTGCCCTTCAGAAATATCCATACTAACATTATAAATGCGGAAGTGTGTCTGTCTGTCTACTGACTGGGCCCGTCTGTTTAACAAAGGTATGAAAAATACATAATATTTTTCAGAGACTTTACCTACGATCAAACACTAGGGTTAAAGAGGATAAAAGGTTCCGACTAAGGATCGTTAGGTTTAAAGAGTTTATTTCTCAACAATGTTCACTTGTATGAGAATAATTCTAAATATAAATATAAATATAAATAAAACATAATTCGTCATCGTCATCGTTCGTCATCTCAACCGATAGACGTCCATTGCTGGACATAATATGGTGTCTCTTGCAAAGATAGCCAATTGTGCCCAGCGGCTCCAGCTTGAAATCATCCGGCCGCCATGTCAATTTAAGGTTACGTCACAAAAAGAATGAAATATGTTCACAAAAAAAAAATTAATTTACTAAATCACATCATAGATGGCGCTGTCATTAATTAAATTGCAATGTTGCACATAAAAGTGTTATATCTTGTAGTTTTTGATCCGCCTCTAGCAGGAGGCACTACCAACACTTCGTTTTCCGGTGCAAAGTAGCCATTCAAACACCTCAGAACCCCAATATCCATCGGTGTTTCGAACTTTATGTTATTTACCCATGACTTTACATCACTACACACCGTCTAAGGACTATAACATCCTTGATATTATAGAACTTCGCAATACACAGACAAACAAATAAATCACCGGAGTAATAAATATGCAAAATCATATCAAATGTCCCATTCTAAACGACACTTCCCGGTAGGTAGGTGTGAACGCATTATTTTTCACTTAGAGCTGGGCGTAAAAACGGCTGCCACGTAATAGGTTTATAGCTGTGTAATCGAATATGATTGTTTTTCTTAGGGTCTGATTCCTGGCAGAGAACCGTCTGCAACATTGTCTACAAAGATCTTCGAGGAAATGTACCGCGTTAGTACAATGTTATGTTAGTACACAATAATTCAATAGCAGAGAATAGAGATGTCCCGATTAAGAGGGACTTCTCTTTTCTAAAAATTAGAATCATGCTAAGAAGTTTTGAACCATGTTGAACATTTTTTACCGTTCCGGACCTCAAAAGGAAAAACGGAATCCTTATAGGATCACTTTGTTGTCTGTCTGTCTATCTGTCCGTCTGACCGTCCGTCATGTTCATTAACAAATAATCAATAAGTATTTTCAATTTTCAAAGTAAGATTACTGTACCAATTGGGGTACCTTACCTATTGTATGAAAGGGCTTTCTTTACCTGTACATTCGAAAACAGATTTGTGCGCGAGTCCGACTCGCACTTGGCCGGTTTTTGCAATTGGCCTTAGTAAGCTAAGTATTTCACGAAAACTTACTTTCGAACTATACCAAAACTTACATCCAAAGAACACATAGGTAGTATCACCCAGAGGCTGAATTCCCTAATAGCTATTAATAACCACGAAACCAAGCAAACAC
Organism: Maniola jurtina; assembly: GCF_905333055.1. Taxonomy (NCBI): domain Eukaryota; kingdom Metazoa; phylum Arthropoda; class Insecta; order Lepidoptera; family Nymphalidae; genus Maniola; species Maniola jurtina. The sequence goes on from NC_060046.1 coordinate 2,539,770, forward strand.
TCGATCGGTCACTGCTCATACCAATTACCAAGACACGCGTATTCTGTGAGGAAGTGTTACAATTTATCACTTTAGAACATTACGCAAGATGGAATCCAACTGATACAGTAACCTGCTTGTCTTTTGTTTGTTTATTATTCTTCTAGACAAGCGCGCTCCATCTTAGGCTGCATCATCACTTGCTAGCAGGTTTGATTGCAGCCAAGCGATAGTCTGTGAGTAAAAAAAATCGGTAACAATAATCACACTAATATTATAAAGGCGAAAGTTTGTATGTGTGTGTGTGTGTATGTTTGTTACTCCTTCACGCAAAAACTACTGGACGGATTTGGCTGAAATTCGGAATGGAGATAGATAATATCCTGGATTATCCGGGATAAAAAGTAGCCTATGCTACTTTTTATCCCGGAAAACAAGTCAGCTAGTAATGTAGATATTCATAAAATTATTTTTAACTAGCTGACGCCCGCGACTTCGTCCGCGTGGATTTAGGTTTTTTTGAAATCCCGTGGGAACTCTTTGGTTTTCCGGGATAAAAAGTAGCCTATGTGCTAATCCAGGGTATAATCTATCTCCATTCTAAATTTCAGCCCAATCCGTCCAGTATTTTTTGCGTGAAGGAGTAACAAACATACCTTCGCACACACACACACAATCAAACTTTCTCCTTTATAATATTATAAGTGTGATGGAAACCTTTATTAAACTAGCTTGTCTAATCTACCTTGGGGTAGAGGTTGATTTCTGGAACGAATTCCTGAAAGGCTGGCAACGCATTGGCGGTTCCTCTGATGCTGCAAATGCGTGGCGGTAATCACTTAACATCAGGTGACCCGCCTGCTCGTTTGCTCGCTATTTTTTTTTTAATTATCCTCCGTTTTGGTATCAGAAGATCTATAGAACAGTCTATGACTACTACATTTACTGGGCATATTAAATCTTCACTGACCCTACACTATACGATCTTGAGGATGGTCAAGTAAGCCGATCTATTTTTATCCTTTATCATGAAGGATCAGTATAATACACGGTTGAACCCTGATGAAAACAATTTGATTGGTCTATTTCTTTTATTTGAAATCCCATCCGCATCCCATCCCTTTTTCCGTGAAGTGGATTGTTTCCGTTCTTGTTTGGATTTACTTATTCCGTGGGATTTTTGAAAAATCCAGCCTTCTCTTTTTTAAACAATGAAGAGAACTTGCACAAAATTACAGTTTTATAATTCCAAGTGTGCATACGTATATATTTAGATATTCACAGATATAGATATATAGTCACAGATTTGTTCAAATACTATTTTGTTCGTCCGCCTGGTAAAAGTTCAACTAACTGACTGCATCTTCCGATTTGTCTACCTCCTTCGAACTATAATGTCCCACCTACTGCAATTGCTACAGTATCCACATGATATAATTAACAGCTGATAGCACTCGGGGATAATTTACCTATCTATCGGTGTAAGAATTTTTAGCAATCGTATCATTAGTTTAGAAGATTTCTCCTACATACAAACTAACTACTTATAAACAATAAATTATAGTAAACTAGAAGATGCCCGCGGCTTCGCCCGCGTGGATTTCGGTTTTCTAAACTCTTTGATTTTCCGGGATAAAAAGTAGCCTATGTGCTAATCCAGGATATTATCTATCTCCATTCCAAATTTCAGCCAAATCCATTCAGTAGTTATTGCGTGAAAGAGTAACAAACATACACACACACACACACACATACAAACTTTCGCCTTTATAATATCAGTGTGATACAAGTAAATAGTATACATAGGTACCTAGATTCTGTATAGACTAGAGACGAGCCTCTTCAATTAGATTCAATTATTAGGTAGGTATATTGCCTACTAACCTAATATGATCATAACTAGGGCACTACCCCCGTAGGCCATAACTCTGAGTTAGAGTTAGAACTAAATAGGTACTTTCATTCGCCATTTCGTTCTCACCGTGGGAGTTAATACAGGAGTATAAAATAAGTAGGTCAGGTCTGATATAATCAACTAAATCAGATGAAGTGAAATGAAACTGACTATAAAAATCATTGCCAGAGTGGCCGTTGATCAAAACTTGAAGCACAGGAAGTAATTACTGGTATTGATTGCGGTCTGGCTTCGATAGACGTTGTGAATTGCCAAAAAATATACAGTTACCTATAATATACTTTTGAAAATCTCCTGGGGTCTTATAGCACAAGTACAGGAATAAATCAGAAAACCGCGAATTTGTGGTCACATCATTAAAAAAAATATGTTTCAATTTTCAAAGTAAGATAACTATACCAAGTGGGGTATCATAATATGAAAGGAATATTATCTGTACATTCTAAAACAGATTTTTACTTATTTTTATGCATAATAATTCTTGATTTATCGTGCAAAATGTTGGAAAAAATACCCGAGTGCGGAACCCTCAGTGCGCGAGTCTGACTCGCACTTGGCCGGCTTTTTCCGGGATAAAAAATATGAGAAAAGTGGAGTGAGGTGCTTTGAAAAATAAAAGTTTATCTTCGCTTTTTATCTTTATTTAACAAGAAAATTGCGCTCGCGCTCCTATTTAAAGGTAACATTCCACTAACCAGCCAGGTATTCAGCCCGTCAAGTCAAGTAAAAGTTTTTCTCATGAAAATATTGCGCGATGGACTATGGCCAAGTCTTGGCCAAACCTTTCTCATTTTGAAAGGAGACCCGTGCTCAGTAGTGAGCCGGCGATGGGTTGATCATGATGTTGATTGTGATGTAAAATATGTCAGGTTTAAAATAGGGTTCGTTCCCACGCACCTACTAAGATAGGACCCGCGAATCGCCTGAGTCGTGATGTGGGTCATCCCGATCAAAGGCGCCGCGCCGCAACGGTTTCGGTGTCAATGATCCATATACGTAATGCCGTGGAGGGACTTGAACCAGATAAGTGTATCTACTCACACTTACAATTGTTTGGTTAGTAGGTATTCCAAGTTCCGCTATTTATAGAATGAAATATTTTTATTTATTTTTTTATTTTTTATTTGTACCAGAAAGTTGTAACAATATAAATAAAAGGAAAGAAAAAGTGGACAGGGAAGCACTTATCTCTATAAGAGATCTCTACCAGTGACCCTTGGCAGTGCGAGAGGTTGTAAATGGAGTAGAATAGGTACAGCAAAGATAGACAGTAATCATGAAAAATAAAAAATAAATATAGTAGATATTATGTTATAATATATACTTACAAATATTTATATATTAAAATAGACTTACAAAAACATATATACCTTAATACATAAATATATACTTATAGTCATAAATATATCTTATAATATATACCGATAGATATATGTAAACAATATGTTATGACAGAGAGGAAAGATAGTGCTGTTTCAGACGATTTTTATTTATGGTAGCCAGGTAGGTATATGGATTTTCTTGTTTTCCCCATATTTTTATACACTGCGGAAAAGTGGATTCTGCGACTAGTCGAAAAAAAGATTGATGCTCTGGAGATGTGGCGCTGGAGGCGGATGCTAGGAGTCTCATGGACCGAATTTCGCACCAACGTCAGCTCTATACTCCAAGAACTCGGCATTAAACAAGGACTTTCGGCGTTAGTACAGACTACAGAGTCGCATATTAAAATTCTTTGGAAATGTCTCCTGGCGTAAGAGTAACTCCATCGAACGTAAGAGTAACTCCAAGAGTAACTCCGACGGAGGAGCTGGGCAGGGCGAGGAAGGTCGCCCATGCGATGGACGGGCCAAATTCTGCTGTGGATTGTCCCTTGAACGAGTGCACCAGGCTATCGGCCAGCAGGGAGAAATAGCGAATGCTCGTGAGGCGTATAACATCTGCCCTCAAAGACGTTGCTTCGTGATGACCACGACCGCTCCGCCAAGAGTGTTACGACGAAGAAAATGAAGAAGAACATGGATTTGCTGTTTAATTACTTAGTACAAGCAAGTCTATAACTTGTTATACTTATAGCAACTTATGACAGTAAAATAAGTTCTATAAACTTTGGGAGTCCTAAGGTGCCGATACCCACAGGGCACGGAAAAGCGCCCCGGTGGAAGACTCCCCACTAGGTGAAATGACGACATAAAAAGTTAAAGATCGATCAGATTCAGGCGGCAAGAACGTGATGCGTGTAAGTCCCTACAAGTACAAGAGACACAAGTCCAGCTGTGGACGTCTATAGGTTTTTTCTCTCTCTCGTCTGGCTTTACACGGATCAGCCAATGTCAAGTTTGTAGTAACTTACAAGTTGGGGAAACTATATAAGTATGGACTTCGTTTGTGCCACCACCAAACACACCAGTAAAACACAAAAACCGGCCGCTTTTAACAAAAAAAAAACATTCCAAAAAGGCACCGCACGCGCGCCAGCAAACGCCAACACAGACGAAGACCTCCGTCTATCGGTTGATAATTATGATGATGATGAAGTACTAAATTATTTTCTTATCTATGGTAATAATAATATTAGCTGTTGATGACTGATAATGTTAGAGGCACACGAATAGATATAGTTAGATTAGAGGTCTCACTTCGAATCACCCCGTTTAATGCGCCAGTCGGTGAATCGGAACTTTTCTTTTTATACGAAGGTTCTTTTTATACGAAAAGTCAGATCTTCATGATTTGAAATAAGTACACCATTTAGTTAAGTTTTGAGTACCTAGATATAAAGTGTGATAAAAACAAAAACTAGAAATAGGTACAAAATACAGATCAACGGAAAACGAATTGTAAAAAACGTGGAACTTAAAAAGGTCCATAAGACTTTCATCTCTTTTTTTCTTAAATTCTTTTATCAAGACATGTTGTTATTAAATTCAAATTCTTTTAAAATTAAATATTAAGTATAAGACTATAAGACCATTGTACAAAATACTTTTAATTCAAATAAATAATAATTAATTAAATATGTTTTCAAACTATGTACCTAATTTCTTTTTCATTTTCTGTATCTAATTCTTTCTTCCCCCTTACTCTTTATAGTAGGTATCGGGTAAGATAAGTTACCTTTGTTATCAGCTCGTCTGGGCGGCGCGGGAACGGACGCAACGATGTTGGCGGCGAGCGCGCACGCGCATAGCAAGGCTGTGGCGCGGACGCGCGACATGCGTGCAACTGTGAGGACCACTGGAGCACTAATGTTTATTGTTACTCTTCAGGCTAGTGGCTTGGCGGGAATGCTTCCGCCTTGTTCCTACCTACCTACCTGTGGGCTATAACTCTGAAATCTATAGTGCACACTTTGACTTTGCCTAAACTTAAGTTTCAGTTAAAACGAGACAGATGTATGCCAGCCGTATAACGCTGTCTCATTTTAACAGTGTCTTAAGTCTGAACAAAGTCAAAGTGCACTCTATAGATTTTAACATGAGTCTGCCGTGTAAGCGTAAAGGTCCTATCTGAAAAATGTAAATTTTAGAGGTGAAAATAGTTTCGATCAGGTGCCGATTTGGTTAGTGATTAGGCGTATCAACTAGTAATTAATTTCATATGCGTTTTTCCTTATCCTTAATCTTCTTCATGTAAATAACAACCCCAGCCCCAGTAGGTACATAATAAACTTAGACCTCATAGCGGATTATCTCGGTGAGGTAGGCATTTGGTAACTATGTACCTACTAAAAATTTATATATTCTGGTCTATATTTGGTCAACACAAACCATACCAATCGTGTGAACGACTACTACGATCATTAACCTTTACTCGTAGATACTATTTGGTAGGTAACTTATGCCTGTTAAAAGACTTCTTCAAGTGAAGATACCTAGATAGTTGAGATGGCAATCGGGGTATGAGGCGGGGGGACGTCCCTCTCCGATTACCACTACAACCTGTCGCGTACCTTCTATACCTGAAATCTGAAAATGATTAACCATAAATACCCATATCCATAAAAACTTTTTACTTTTATTTTTTCAACTAGGTAACTACTTAATATGTCAAATTCTTAAATTACTTTCAACGAACGTCCAATCATTTGGTCAATCAAAATTTTAGGGGTTGTTCAAACAATGGTGCAAAAATTTTAAGTGTTATAAAATTGTTATGAGACAACAAATCCCGAAAAATGTGAGAACCCAGCAAGCCTCCAGCCTATTATTCAATATAAATAGTGTAATGGCAGAGAACCGCAAGCTACGCGAAGAGTTGTACGATACCACTACTAAGAAGCATCAAGAAATGTCCAGAGCGATTGAATTGTATAAGAAGAACTCCAAATTAAGCAGACAGCTGCAAGAGGCTAAAGAAGAAGCTAACTCTTTAAGAGATTCTATTAATGAACTGCAAAATTAATAGGTAAAAAATTTTCTTTCCTTCTTTAAGTTTAAGCAAAGTTAAAGTGCGTCCTATAGATCTTAAAGTCAAAGTCAAAATCATTTATTCAAAGTAGGTACAATTGTACTCCTTTTGATGGTTGAAATTGTTAAACTTGTACGATATAGTGGTGATAATTAATTAAGTTACTTAAAACTAAAGCTACGAGGGTTCCAAACGCGCCCAAGTTTGAGAAGGGCCCACAACAAACTCAGCCGGGAAAACCTCAACCTTAGTTTAGTTGAAAGTACAAAAAGAAATGTCTTACGCCTACGATGAAATAATAGCATTGCATCGTGAAAACGAACTGTTAAAATACGAAATCATGTTATCGAAACTGAAACGCACTGAGGCGAGTGATAACGCAGAAAGAATAGCGGAAGAGAACTATTATTTGGAGAAAAACCTGACTGAACTCCGCGAGGAAGTGTATAAGTTGAAGTGTGAATATAAAGCGTTGTCGTCTCGAAGATAATAGCATAGTATCCAATGGTACCTAGTAATCTGGTTAACTAGTGTTAACAACTACCTCAAGATGCTGCCTTATATCATGAGTCATAGACATCTAGACCTATATCAGATTAATTATTATTATTTATAAATAATTGGCGGGAATGGATTATAAATCACATTTAGTTATTAACTATTTAGATCAATACATATTGTGTCGTATTTTACATTTAGCTGATATAATTGTTACTTAATTGTCTATTACATCACCATGGTTTACCTCTGTGGTAATTTGTCAAATAGCTTCCCGAAAACTAGTACCTACCTACCTTAAAAATATATCTGTCAAACTGATAAAAATAGCGAAGGAATCGAATAAAGAGGGGTATTGAGAAATAATAATTGTAAGCGAAAACTATTCTCGAAAATACAGTGAAGTGAAAATGGAAAGTGTCTATTATTCAAACCTGTCCCTATACTTCTGCAACACTAGAATAAATTAACTTTGTTATAAAAAGTACTTGTTAATAAAGCAAAGAAAAATTCTTGCCCAATGGTACCTACTAACCTAACCTGGTTAACTAGAATCAAAATTAAATATTAATTTAATTATAGAGTTTGTAATAAAGCAAAAAATGAATTCTTTCTAAGTACTTACTGTATGAGTTATGACGTGTTTATTGATTTAGGAACCTATTTACGTTATTTAAAACCACTCGTTTCGCAGGTTTTTCAAAATAAATTCGCACGACTAGCTCGACTTCGTAGTTTCCCATTGAAGAATTATATTTGCACTAAGTAGATAGTAGATAACTACATTACATACATAGACCAAAACACAGCTAACCAGCAAGAAACCAAAGAAAACCTGCTAGTTAGTAGTCCATAAATTACTATTACGATCTTTACTCATGTGCACATAATACCTACTTACGTAGTGTTCATACTTTCGATACCTACTCGAAATCTATCAACGTTGACGAATTATTGCAAACTCGTATCACTAACGTAATCACACTAATATTATAAAAGCGAAAGTTTGTATGTGTGTGTGTGTATGTTTGTTACTCCTTCACGCAAAAACTACTGGACGGATTTGGCTGAAATTTGGAACGGAGATAGATAATATCCTGGATTAGCACATAGGCTACTTTTTATCCCGGAAAATCAAAGAGTTCCCACGGGATTTCGAAAAACCTAAATCCACGCGGGCGAAGTCGCGGGCATCGGCTAGTAGTAATATAAAGGCGAGTTTGCGTTTGTTCCTCTTTCACGCAAAAACTACTGGACGGATTTGGCTGTAATTAGAATGAAGATAGATTATTCCCTGGATTGACATATGTGTCAATATTTCCGGCTATTCCCGGAAAATTAAGAGTTCCTACGGGATTTTAAAAAATATCTATATCCACGCGAAGTCGCGGGCATCAGCTAGTTAAGCCTAAAGGAAACGTACCTATACCTATCGATATGAGGAATAAAACTCATAATTTGTTGCAAGTCATTTATTAACCCCTAGCCCCTACTCCCTCATCATCTTCTCCTTCTGGCGCGCCAGCTTCTTCTTGGAGAGCTTCTTCTTGGCCGGCGCGTCATCGGCGGGCGCGGCGCGCGCCACCGCGTCCTCGCGCTCGCTGAGGCACACCTCGATGTGGCAGGGCGACGACATGTAGGGGTTGATGCGACCGTGCGCGCGGTACGTGCGTCTGCGCAGGCAGGGGGCGCGGTTCACCTGGAACATAAAGTGGGAGGATTAGGGTCATAGCTCATTTAGAGCCACCCAGCACCCAACCAGCACCACCTCGGGCGTGCATTGCAAAATAAACCAAATGTTTAAATTATATTTTTGAGTGTTCTGCCGAACAAACCTGCCAAAAGACGTACGTGTCATATGTCGAATATGCCTAATCATGAATCTGGTGAGTCCAGAATACCCAGTAAAAATATAAATGTAAGTAATAATTTTAGGATCATTAAAAATAAAATAATTATCCATAAGATAAACTTGTCACTTTTACTGTTTGCCTTTAGAAAACAAGTTGTATAATGAAACTATACACTGCCAAGCATAAAGGCAATAATAATCATAATCAATTTAATATATAAAAAAAAACTCACTGCACTATAAATTACAGATGTAAGTTTAACGCGTGTGTTTAAATTACAGATGTAAGCTAAGCACGTGAGGATACAACATCAACCCATTGTCCATCCTAATAATTATAATGAACTAGCTGATGCCCGCGACTTTGTTCGCGTGGATGTAGTTTTTTTTTCCGGGATAAAAAGTAGCCTATGTGCTAATCCAGAGTATAATCTATCTCCATTCTAAATTTCACCCCAATCCGTCCAGTAGTTTTTGCGTGAGGAGTAACAAACATACACACACACACACACACACATACAAACTTTCGCTTTTATAATATTAGTGTGAAGTGTGATGAAAGTCTAGTGTGGTAGACTATGGTTCTTAGACTTCTCAATCTTCCAGGAGACCAGTGCTCAGTAGCGAGTCCGCAACGGGTTGAACATCATGATGATTGTTCATACCTGTAATAATATCCTCCAGACCGAATTTCAGGCATAGTGATCAATCTCTATAAAGATTAGTCAACTGCGCGGGAGATATTATAGTGTACAAGAGTGCACAAACACAGGTGCACTCTCTATTCCCTCACTCTCATAGCCCGATGGGACGGACATCCAACACAACCGGAGAGATCAGACTCAGGAACGACGGCTTTACATGCTCTCACACTACCAACTTCCTCACACTGGGCTAGTACTGAGAACTTCTCAACAGAAAACCCCAATACCTATTTTTGGCCCAGCCCGGGAATCAAACCTAGAACTTCGTCATCTACTACTAACTGCTAGAGCAACAAGGCATACCTGTATGTGATCAATGACAAGCCTGTCAACATCTAGGCCTTTGTAGTCAGCGTTGGATTCAGCATTCCTCAGCAGTTGCAGCAGGAATTCTGCAGATTTCTTGGGCCAGCGACCCTGTGTGGTACCAAACTGTTTGGCCTGGAATATAAAAAAGAAAATAGCATTAACATTTAAAAAAAATTTAACATTGCAATGATAAATTACTAAAAATCTGTATTTTAATATTTGCGTTTCGTTAAGCTCTTAATATTATGGTTATACAGCATGTTTGATAAATAAATCATCTATACTAATAAATAAAATTGGAGTGTCTGTCTGTAATTTTGAAATAACTACCTCATATTAAGCTCATATGGTTATTTGAACGATACCATAACTGAATCACACGTTTTTAAAATTTTTGTCTGTCTGTCTGTCTGTCTGTTTGAAAAGGCTAATCTTTGGAACGGCTGAACCGATTTTGACGGGACTTTCACAGGCAAGTAAAGGATTGACCAGGGCGTAACATAGGCTACTTTTTTAACCGACTTTCAAAAAGGGAGTTGTGTTTTTCTACCTATGTACACCGAAATCTCAGAGATTTCTGAACCGATTTGCGTCATTTCTTTTTTAATCGAGAGGAACTTTGCGACATTGTTTCATAAAAAATTTGGAGTCCAACTCCTCAATCCTGATGCTGCAGGGGATCTGACCAATCCACGCGGGCGAAGCTGCGGGCATCAGCTAGTATAACATAAATGAGGTAAGTAGTGCCTTTGTCTCTGCCACTTGTTTGAGTTCACAGAAGATTTTCAAGAGTTAATTTCCACAATCAGCTGCTTGCAGGGTTGTTACATGGGAATCTTAAACAAATTCTTTAAATCCTCATAATAATAATCTAGTATTTCATATAAAAGCTAATTTTATATTAAAAATAAAAATGAACTGTAAGTAACAAAATAATTTTAGGATAACTAATAAAATAGGATTACCCTTTGGTAAGCTTGTCACTTTTACTATTTGCCTTTAGAAAACAAGTTGTATAATAGGTATACACCGCCAAGCATAAAGGCATTTTTCATAACATTCCTGTTCAATTCAGAATTTATGTAGTAGATAGTAGTAGTCTTTATTGCACACAAAAATACATGTAAAGGAACACAACACAGAAAGAAGAAAACAGAAAAAACAATTGTGTGCAAAGGCGGCCTTATTGCTTAAGAGCAATCTCTACCAGGCAACCTTTGCTAAAAGGAGTAGTATTCATTTTTCTGAGATTTAGAAGCAATATTGTACATCTATTCTAATTGTGTTAGTTTATAACATTATGAAAGATATAGCAATACATTTAGATCTGAAATTTTAACTTAAGAGATTGTGGCCACACTGTTACTCTTTCTATACCAAAATAAAATAGCAGTCTGTTGAAATTAGTTAATCCTCTGGGATCTCTTTGATTTTCCAAAACCAAAAATAGCCATGTCCTTCCCTAGGATAACTATCTCTTTACCAAATTTCATCAAAGTTGGCTAAGCAAATGGGTCATGTAAAGCTTACAGACAGACAGGACACACTTTGGTATTTATAATATTAGTATGGATGAATTTAGTAATAAGTTTAGCAGACTTACCTGTGCACATCTGCCTACGCCTCCATTGAAGCGACGGAATGGTATGCATTCTTTCTTGTCTACTACATTCTTAAGGTAACGGACAGCCCTGCGGAGTGGCAGCTTTTTTATTGCCATCGCTGTTTCATATGTGTTCTGAAATGGAACGAATGAACATTAATCTATTAAAATTTTAACATTAATTATATTATACTAGATGCTGCTCGCAGCTGCGCCCGTGTGGATTGGTCAGATCCTCTGTAGCATCAGGACTGAGGAGTTGGATTCAAAATTTTTTATATAGCAATGTCGCAAAGTTACCTTAACAATTAAAAAAAATTACACAAATCGGTTCAGAAATCTCGGAGATATCATTGTACATAGGTAGAAAAAACACAACTTCATTTTTGAAAGTCAGTTAAAAAAGTAGCCTATGTTATTCCTTGGTTAATCCTCTACTTGTCTGTGAAAGTCCTGTCAAAATAGGTCTAGCCATTCCAAAGATTAGCCCGTTCAAACAGACAGGACAATTCAATTTTATTAATTAGTAAGTATAGATTCTATATTTATTCCACTGTTATCTTAACCCACTACAGAGCATAGGTCTCTTCTCAGAATGAGAAGGGTTTAGGCTATAGTTACATGGCCTAAGTGCAGACGACAGACCTTTGAGAACATTTTGGAGAACTATCAGCATGCAGGTTTCCTCGCAATGTTTTCATTTACTGTTTAGGTCAATTGTGAGCCTGAGTTGAAACTCGGACCTTTCAAATAGGAGCCAGATGTCAACCACTACCACAAATATAACAGTGAAATCTTGTTACAATCTTTATAGCAAACTAAGGAAAATTAGAGTATACAAAGAACCATAAAGAAACTCAGTTCTAAGAGACCAAAATACGATAGCATCCAAATCAGTGTCTCTGATGTATCATTTTAATATCTTTGTCTAAGTTATAACTACCTGTGCCTACAAATACTTTGAGGCACAGGTTTGTGAGGTGTGTGGGGATCGGGGAGTATTGAAAGGAAAACACGTCTACTATGTTTAAGGTTTACTCGTAGACTATCTTACACCACACCACCGGGGCAGGAGAAAAAAAGAAAAATGTAACGTAAATAATTTACATTTTTTTTTTTTTACTTACTTCCACTCGCAGGTGGTTCTATACCTTATAAACTAGGAACAAAAAGCTTAGTTCTATTCTTATGTACTACTTCACTTTTGTTATCTTTAAGAATTATTACGTTTGGTCCGACGTCATTTATCACTGTATAAGGGCCCTCAAATAAACAGTCAAGTTTTCCACCGCACTCATTTTTCACTAGCACTTTATCGTCTTTTTTATATGTCACTGTATTCACTTTTTTATCGTACTTACATTTCCTATCTAGTTTTGATTGTATTAAATTTTCACGAGCGTCCTTTTGCGCTACTTGCATTCTATATCTTAATTCTAAACTATAGTTATCTACATTATATAATGGTTCTACATCACTACTTAATCTACTTGGTATTCGACAACTTTTACCAAATACTAATTCATATGGGGCATATTTGGTCGATGTATGAACGGTATTGTTATATGAAAAACACCAAAAGGGTAGCCAATAACTCCAAGTTTCGGGTTGTTTATCACACATTATCCTCAGAAATGCACCTAGGTGTTTATGTGTATTTTCTAATGAACCTATACTTTGGTGGTGGTAAGCAGTTGAATTTAGTTTTTCAATTTCTAATAATTTACAGACCTCCGTCATTGTTGAAGATAAAAATTCGGATCCCCTGTCACTTACCAGGCAATTTGGGATTCCAAATCTTAAGATAAAGTTATTTACAAATGCTCTAGCTACAGTTTTCGTTTCCTTATTTCTAATAGGATAAGCTTCTACAAATTTACTAAGTTCACACTGGAGTGTGAGTATGTAGACATTTCCTTCCTCATCTCTATCTAAAGGACCTACTAAATCTAGAAAGATTTTTTCAAAAGCCGATGTAGCGGTTGTTGTAATAACCATAGGTTCTACAGTATGTCTCGAGTGTTTCATTTTCTGACACTTTTCACATTTACGTATATAGTCTCTAACATCATGTTCCATTCCTGGCCAGTAAAATTGTTTTCTTAAATTATTAATCATTCTGCGTACCCCTGCGTGTCCGCTAGTAGGCAGCAAATGAAAGTCATTCAAAATGAAATCCTTTTCTTTATCATCCTCTATTCTTTTTATTCCTCTTAAAACACAAATCCTAGGGCCCTGATATGTGTTTTTACTTTTAACTTCATCAATTAAATCTCTTATGAACAATGCATTGTTTACTGTTTTTATTATACAGATTTCATTAATTTTTAATTCTTTACAAAAATTACTCAATTTAACCACAAATTCGTCTCGCGTAAAATGTGATTTAAAATCAAGATTAATGTATAATATTTTCTTTCTGTTCGTAAAAGCAAAACATTCCCGTTCCGCATTTATTTTCTCCTTTTGCTTTATTATTTTTAATTTATTCCCTTCTACTAACATCATCTCTACTGAATCATTTGGTATCCGTAATATTTCCACGACTCGCGGTTGATCAGGCCGCTCGTCCTTGGCTATACTAGGGATTACACTCCTATCTGTATGACTTTTATCCTTCTCTTCCTCTCTTTTTCTTTGCGCTCTAGTCATAACGTTTATGATATTATTACTCATATTTTTTAGCTCGTCAGACGTAATTATTATTCTAGACAACGCGTCCGCGACTGCATTATCTTTTCCCTTTACATACACTATCTTGTAATCGTATTCCTCTAATGTTAAGCGAAATTTTAACAATCGACTACTGGGATCTTTCATTCCAAACAGATATACTAACGGCTTGTGATCGGTCATAATTGTAAAAGCTTTTCCGAATAAATATGGTCGAAAATATTTAATACCCCAAACAACTGCAAGTAATTCCTTTTGAATAGTTGGATATTTTTTTTCGGCTTTGTTTAAAGGTCGACTCGCATAAGCTACAGGTCGCAAATCTTTATTACAAAGTACAGCGCCTATCGCTATACCAGAAGCATCGGTTTGTAGGATGAACTCGCTATCTGGCGAAAAATCGGGGTATTGCAGAATAGGTGGAGACATTAATGCTTCCTTCAACAATTGAAACGACTGATCACATTCCGCTGTCCATACAAAAGGTACATTTTTCCTACATAAAATATTTAAAGGTAATGTTAATTCAGCAAAGTTTTTTATAAATTTCCTGTAATAATTACTGAAAGCGACAAAACGTCTCACATCGTCCGAATTTTTCGGTACTGGATAATTTTTTATCACCGCAATTTTACTTGGATCCGGTAAGATTCCGTTTTTTGTTACTGTGTGACCTAAGTATAATAATTCGGTTTTTAAAAATTGACATTTGTTAGGGTTGAGTTTTAAATTTACTTTTCTTAACCTTTCGAAAACATCTATGAGATTCTTATTATGTGTTTCTAAGTTTCTGCCGAAAATAACTAGGTCATCTAAATATATGAAACATTTTTCATAGGTAAGGCCAGACATTGCAACTGTCATGACACGGGAAAAAGCACTGGGGCTTATTTTTAAACCCATAGGTAATCTTTTCATATGGTACTGTCCGGTATTAGTTGTAAATGCTGTCACCCTACGGCTATCGGGAGTAAGTGTAACTTGATAGTACGATTGGCTCAGGTCTAAATGTGTGAAGTAAATAGCACCTGACAACGAATCTAAAATCTCGTTAATATTGGGAAGTGGGAATTTATCGTCTTGAATTGTTTCATTCAATTTACGGTAATCAACAACTAGTCTCCAACTTTTTTTTGAATCGTCACTTTTCTTTGGAACTAATAAAATAGGACTGGACCATTCGCTCTGACACTCTTCAATAATATCGTCTCTAATTAGACCTTGTATTTGTTTCTGTACCTCTGACTTTAAACTATTGGGAATACGGTACGGTTTAGTATACACTGGTTTCGTATTAGGTTTCAGTGTAATAGATTGCTCATATACCTTAGTAGTTGTGAGTTTATCGCCGGGCAATTGGAATATGTCAGCGTATTTCGTACAAATAGATTCTATTACTTTCCGTTCGCTGGAATGCAAGTGATCCAATTTCAACAAAGGCAACAACTTGCTTGCTCGAATAGAATTAGAATCACATTTTTCAAAAGAACATATTTCATAATTATTTAATAATTCGAAATCGGGTTGAAAAGTAGGAATATTAACAGTTTCGTTACTCGTATTAAGGATTTTAATGGGTATAATATTGTTTTTCGGTTTTACTATGATACTCGCGAGAAATATGTTTTCTTGTAATTCTTTAGGAAGTATGACGCAATCTTGGGTAACGCTATTTATATGTATGTAATGTATTGATTCGCTACGAGCCGGAATAGTTAAAAACTCTGAGCATAACGTAGGATTACTGTAAAGTTTAAGGCTATATTTATTTTCAGAACCATGCAAGGTTAATATTGAATTTTTCAAGTCATAATTTATTGTATTAAATTTATTAAAGAAATCTTGACCCAAAATTCCGTCAGACTTGCAAGGCAATTTTTCAAAAATGTAAAATTTATGACGAAAGGATATGCCGTCGGATGTTTTAATAGTGAGAAAAACGTAACCATTTGAATAGATTTTCCCTCCGATGCCATGTATTACAATTTTGTCTTCATAAATAGGTATTTTGTTTGGTAGGCACGATGTGCGAACTACTGATGATGACGCGCCGGTGTCGAGTAACCATGAGCATTTTGTTTCGTTTACGTTTAAAAAAATGTATTTAGCGTTCCTTATATCGCATGTTAGAATGTAATCTTTAGGCCCGAAAAAACTGATTTTGATTTGTGTAACTTTGGCCTTCCGAATTTTCTCTCTCTTGAGTCTCTTGCTGTGCGAAATGTACGTTACCACGATAATATCCCCTATTATGAGTTACTCGACCTCGACTGCGACTCGATTGCGTGGCAGTTCCACGTGGCTGTCTCCCGCGGAAATTATTATTTCGGTAAAATCTGGCATTGGGGTGGTTATAATTCAAATTTTGGTTAGGTTTTCCTCTATTACCTCTGTAGTTGTAACTACCCCGACCTCGAATAAAGGGTCTACCTCTAGTACTTACCATGTTTAGCACCGAGTTGGAAGTAGATGGTTGGGCCAGCTCCTCGTCCTGTGCAGCACGGGCTGCGTCCTTGAGCTGCGTATAGTTTCTAGCTGAAATGATAGTGCTTAAACGCCTATTGCGGAGCCCATCTGCAAATTTTTTAATCGCCATTTGCTCATTTATAGGTTTTAAAATTTCGTACGCCTTCTCGTTAGAATTAGCCTGGGAAATAGTGAGGTCTACAAATAGTTCTTCGATACGTGACGCGTATTCAGAAATTGACATTTCATTTTGTGAAACTCTATTGAGCTGCGTTAATAATGAATTAGGTGACTTTTTTGTTAGTAAAAACGCTTTTATGTCCTTCACCAATTCAGTGCAAGAGTCGTACTCTTGTTTAAGTTTAAGTTTGGCTGATTTGCTTAACCTAGTTTTTAGAGTAAAAGTAGCTAATTGCTTCTTACACTTAGAGTCTTTCAAACAACTCTCGTAGAGCTCTAAACTGTCAATAATTTTTTCTAAAGTCTCTTCTTTTTCGTCCATAACCGGTACCAAGCTAGCTGCAGTTTTTAAATTAAATGTCTCCATGTTTAAAAGTTGATCTTTGGTCGTTTCACTAGTAGAGCTATATGTCAAAATTTTATCGTAAGTCGATACTATTTTTTCATTTAAAGCTTCGTAAATATATTCAGCTAATTCTAATGAGCTTTTCTGTAAGGAACAAGTACTAATAATATTTTTATACTCTGAGTATAATTCTTTAGCTTTTAAAATACTTTGATGTACTTTACCTTTATACTGTTGTCTTCTACGTGGACCTAATTTCCTTAAATTAGTTTGAATATCTAATAACTCGCTTAAAATACTTTCTAAATCATTTTCCATTAAAATTAAAACTTATTACATATTTAAACCTCACACTAAATTATATATTATTATATGTAGACACTAAATTATATTAAAACACATATTATCTTTTAAGAATAAAACCATTATCAAAGACCTAGATATGTCCTTATAATACTACGTTACAGTTTTCTTTCTTATGAAGCACTGTTCAAACACTTTTTGTTATTTTTCGCACACTATAGATAAAAGGTCCGCACTGCACTGGAATATATTATTTTCGTCGCTATCCAATTATTAGACCGGGGAGTCGTCTTGTTCCTGTTTAGTTTCCCTGCGGCCAGTCCATCTCAGCTGCATCCTCCTGAATGCGCTATCATTTATTTCTCTTTGTATCATTGTAGCGTGACACTCTTTGTAGCTTCTGAAGGCTATGAGCAATATGGCTAGCCCGCACACGCCGATGATGGTCGAGAGTAAAATATTGTTGGTGTAAATTCCCATTTTTTTTTCTTTTTTACCACACGAAGAACACGGCTTTAGTATCACTTATTACTTTTAATTATATACGTTCCTACTCGATGCGCGGAGGCACACAAGAATCCGCCTCCTCAGCATAATTCGCCCGTCATTCGACACCCGGCGACGGCCAGGCGCCGAGTTCGCTAGGCAGGGTCGCCATGAGGTGTGTGGGGATCGGGGAGTATTGAAAGGAAAACACGTCTACTATGTTTAAGGTTTACTCGTAGACTATCTTACACCACAACTTACCTTTCATAAACATAAAAGATTTTTGTGTTGTTTGCTACATATGGTAGGCTAGGCGCTTGCAATATGTCTAGGCATTCTTACTGTAATACGTTAAGTACTACAAAAGTAACCTCAAAATAATGTTATTGTTTCTTTCAGATATTTTCATTGTTTGTGCCCTAAGTAAATATGACACGATTCATGCATAGTTTAGTCTTCTTTCACACTTTTGGTAACAAGCGAACCATCCATCCATCCATCCATGTCCAATCCAAGCAAATCCATGTGGATTGTGCTGCGGTGTCTGTAGGTATATTGATAGTTTAGGTTAGAGTGAATAACAACAAACAGTAGTTACCTTGAAGTGAACGCGGAGATTCGATCCACGCGCCTTGCATGATTTGGCAGGGTTATCCGGCTCTCGAGAATAACGACCCATTTTTGTTACTGAAACACAGAGCCAATTTTAAATCACAAAACACCATCTTAGGTTATCAACTTCCTCGCGGGATAATCTCACAAGAAACACCGAAATATACACAACGCATTACAGCGCACACTATTATTACACATTCCGCAGACATATTTCTTTATAAATTCAATATTATTTTAAGATTAAAATAGATTTCAATAATTTTGAAACCAACCTCTCAAGAGAAATTTACTCAGGAAAAGACATAGACAACAAACTTGACAGTTGTTAAACGTTGACAGTTTATGTATTGCCAGAAGAAAAAATTACCATAGAGAATGCGTTACCGTTATCGTTTTGTAACGTTTTAGACAATTGGTAACGTTACAATTTACACAATATTTTTTTTATTTGCTTAAGTATCCTGTACCATTTTATGATGGAAATCTCTCACGGCAGTTTAAACTCCACAAAAGTATGTTCCAATAACTTATCGTTATCATTTTTTTACCCGAAAAACTAAAAAAGAATCCTATAAATTCTCCTATACACGGTGAAATTTTAGTGTTTTAGAGCAGTGGCTATGTGAATCGCCTTAAGCAGTACTATCCATTTTGAACATTTATATTGACCCTTCAAAAAATGGCGGCCATTTTGCAAGGTTGATATAATATTAACAAAAGGTTGAAGTCAAGGAAACAAAGCAATCTCTTTATATGTCTTTATTCATGTTGTGCTGCTATTAGTTAGGCAGGTACCTACATCTAAAATAAGTACATACATTTCATAAATTCTATGATTAAATTTCTATTTATAATACACTACAAAGTACATAGTTTATGATATGTATTGAAGATTGAAATGATATTGATTTTATTACTCACAAAATCTTAGCCAAATTCACACATCACTTTCTCTATATTAATACAACAAAGAAAATATACTATTCTTATGCATTTTAAACTTTAACTAAAATCTTTGTGTGCATCTTAATCATTAAAACATTATAAGTATTTAAAAGCTATTTACAATTTCTGTTGTTACATAAACTTATGATTTCGACATATGTAATCAAAAAAATTGATAAGTACACATTTTTTTTTAATACTAAAATATAGTAAAACGTTATAATTGCCATGAATTAAATTCATTTCCATTGCTTTGATTCTTTATTCCGTTATTCTATAATAATATCTACATTTAATATTCTACATGACTTTATGATATTATGACTAGTTTGTAACGTAACGATATTAAATTTCACTAGGTATTATTATTAATTTTAAGTAATTTGGTTTTCGAAGCGGGCAACATTATGAAATGTCAGTGTTAAATCTTTGTCAAACATGCCCATGGTTACAGCGCCATCTATCGATTGCTTCTTGCGTTTTTTAGCTGGTGTGCCCCTAAAAGTTAATGCGGCGCTGGTGCAGGTGGCGGTAGTAGTGGCAAAGGTGCAACACAGGCAGCGCAACTGTCTCGTTCTGAAAAAGAAAAATGTTCGTCAAAATCGGAGGCTCTCAAACTTTATCATGTTACTGGAATAAAAAAATATTACTACCTATTCTGTTTAGCTTATTATTTTATTACCCGCTGTAGAACTGTACTGTAAAGCAAACACGCCCACATGTACTTAACATGTGGGCGTGTTTGCTTTATAAAATTATTATATAGAATCTTCTTTAACAACCTCTTTCGGTCTAAGATAGAACCTTCTTGTTTAAAAACCTCCACGATCCTAGCGCAGCCTAGTGTGAGTTTTCTGAAGATCTCTTTTTCAAACTGAATTGGCGCCAATACTAGAACTAATTGTCCTAATAGAATTTATAAGTTGATAAATATAACCTTCTGTTGTTTGTTTTGATATTAATTAAATATCTTATTATTCTTAAGATATTTATTACGTTATTTAACTTGATAATTATTTAACTAAGAAATATAGAAAATGTTAATTGACTCCGTTTTGACGAATCACGCCAGTGTGCCTCGGCGGGAAAAACGAACTTTTGGAAGAAGAGTGAAAGACGACATATTTCTGAATGCTTAGGGTTTTATTATTGTGATTTTGAGGTTAGAGTATAAATAATTATCATTGTGACTCGAACTAATGTTTGTTATGATCTACGAATTTCAATAATGGCTTTATATTCTAGGATTGTCGCCGACATACACAATAAAGAAATAGGTAAGTCATTAAACAAAAAACATTACAACACCTATGAAGTTTTGAATTCAATTTTTAGTAATAAAACAAGAAACTACGTCTACAGGGTAGTTTCATCCAGTTGAACTGTCCGTCTATCAGTCTGTCTGTATGTAGGTCATTTTATTCAAAAGTTTATTTAAGCTGGAAAGATCAAATTTGGCAATTTTACTTAAAAAAAATTGTTACCGCTACAAAGACCTATTATATTCAAATACTTACGTGTAGGAAGTGGGTTACTTTAAAACGATGTTATGGCTAGAGACTTCAAAAGGTACCGATTTATAATATCAACAAACATCGCTACTGTGTTCGACATTCGCGTAATTAAAAGGGCTCCAGCATTCAGTGGCACTCGAACTCCATCGACCCATCACCTAGGTGCCTAATCCGCATTTAATTGCGGTGTCGAATGTAACGAGCAATTAGGAACGCCTCACCAGTAAACATGATTACATAATTTAAAACGACACGGTGTTTATATTTGACAAAATCAATATCGTGTATTTATATGGCTGTTTTGTAGATTTGCGGACATTTTGAAACGCATTTTATACTTAATTCTGTAAAATTTCTGACGAGGGTTGCCTTGAAGTATGAGATTTTAATTTGGAGCAAAATGAAAATAAATCTTTTGCCCTGGTCCAGGTCATAACTACATAATATTGTACCTACTGTAGAAGTTTGAACAAACCAAGGCCCGACAAGAAGAATAAAGCTGTGATGCTAATAATTCAAATGGAAAAACCAGTCAAGCATCTTGTATAGTGATCACTGATCAGTGTCTGAAAATCACTGTCTTCGAATAGTCATTCAGCGGGTTATAGAAATAGCTGCCTATACCTACTCGGAGTCTCTCTATGTGAACATGCCAGAAATGAGGAGACCCGTAGAAGAACAGAAGCTGAAGTGCCAATGGGCTGGGAATATAGTTTGAATAGCCGATAGATGTCGGGCTCTTAAAATACTGAAATGGTGACCTCACGCAGGAAAGCGCAGCGGGTAAATCTCAGTGTGGATGTTATGTGGATACATAACATCAAACGAGTCCCAAGGAGCCGCGGATTCAGGCGACGAAAGACCGTGGCGTGTGAAAGCCCCTAAAAGAGACCAACGTTCAGTATCGGACGTCTATCGTTTGACCACGAGTCGATACAAATGATTGGTGGATCAGTAACACAAAAATCTCATGATTATGATGATAAAACTACAAATTATTATGCTATAAGATAAAGGACAACATTACAACCTGTCACAGATCCTTACCGCGATCATGCATGTAGTGCAACGGCGGGCGAAGGTCGGGCAGGCGCCAGGGTTCCCGATCTTCTTCCCTCTCGATTTTCGGGACGAGTCCGCTCCAACAATCATCTGGACGAGGGGTAGGTGCAGAGCGACAAGGCCAGGAACATCTCTGTAAATAATACAAAGGTATGTATAAAAACAATGATAAAATAATTCAAAGAGATAAAAACAGTAAAAACACTGTCGTGTTAAAAGGTCGTGTGTAGTTCGATTACCGTCACGAGAGCGATCCGATTCCGCGATATCAGATTTGACACGAACCGACGATTACCGTAATAACTCCCGATGTTGTGTATCGCCTATCACTTAACTAATAACTTGAAAGCAATCACCGTCATTTACAAAGCTCTCCAAAGTGTCATCCCATAGTTGGGTAATCTAATAACCACACTTCAAATTTAAAGATGATTTGAATCGTCAAAGCATCTACCACTGGTTCGGAATGCCTTTCCTACCG
Organism: Maniola jurtina; assembly: GCF_905333055.1. NCBI lineage: Eukaryota > Metazoa > Arthropoda > Insecta > Lepidoptera > Nymphalidae > Maniola > Maniola jurtina. Next base: position 2,562,111 of record NC_060046.1, read on the forward strand.
AGAAGAACCAGCAAGAAACTCGGCGGTTGCTCTTTTCAAAGATTTGATATACAATATTATGCCATGTATAAAAGCTACTGAGGTCTCGCGCATAGCTGGAGCGAGCAGGTCAAATCCACGCTCTTTTATCATTTACATAATCTTCGATTGTATAATATGCTTTTCTTAGGAGCATAGTTTTAATAGATTTTTTGAACCACTAATATTATAAAGGCGGTGTGTACCTATGTATGTGTGTTTATGTGTGTGTGTATGTTTGTTACTCTTTCACGCAAAAACTACTGTACCTACTTATTTGGCTGAAATTTAGAATGGAAATAGATTATCTCCTGGATTAGCAGCCTACGTGTTATAGGCTACTTTTTATCCCGGAAAATCAAAGAGTTCCCACGGGATTTCAAAAAGCCTACATCCATGTGAACAACGTTAAATAAAAATCAGCGAAGGTAAGAAAAATACACGTGAAACATGTGTAAATTATGGTTTTTTCATTAAAATATAAATTCCCTATGTCATGATCTTTATGGCTATATCCATGCAAAAAATCACGTCGATCCATTGCTCCGTTGCAGCGTGATTAACGGACAAACCAATAAACTAACAAACAAAATACTTTCATATTTATTTTATGATATGGGCAGTGAGGAAGTGATAACAAAGTTTGAGAGCCACTGGTTCGCGTTAAGCTTTTACAGATAGTGACATAACAGACAAAGCTCGCAGTAATTATTGTTGTTTAATTTTAAAAGCCATCGAGTTACAGTCTAGACTTGTTAAGCTAATAGAAGTGACACTAGAAAAATTTAAAATCGTCGTAGTAAAGGAGTGTCCAAGTTTACCTATTTAGGGCTGTACGGATGTGCAGGGCGTCCTCACCACGGTTGCCATCTCAACCTGTCGCACACTATAATTATTGGGCGACCTCCCTGGCGCAGTGATGAGCGTTGTGGTCTTATTAGTGGAAAGTGTAATCGGGGTTCGATTCCCAGGCAAGGCAAATTGGGAATTTATAATTTGCAAACACTGTCCCTGCTTGGTCTGGTGAGAGGCTTCGGCCATGGCTAGTTACCATCCTACCGACAAATGTGTTCCGGTATGATTCCGCGTAGAAGCCGATAGAGGGATGTGGATTTAATAAAAACTACCATATCCTTTCCAAGTTAGCCCACGTCCATCTTAGACTGCATCGTCACTTACCACCACGCGACATTGCAGTCAAGGGCTAACTTGTAATCGACATAAAAAAGGTACGGGTCGAATACATGACTTCCTTTTTTTGGTGTCAGTTAAAAAAACGATACGGCTGTTCTACGTGTATTTAATTCTACTGTACTCTCATAAACTATTCAACACCCGCCCCGTGTAATTATTTAGACGAGTCGGCGTGTCGACTGTCGCACAACCAACTCTTTATTCAATCAATAAATAAATCCGTATTAACTCACAACTTCCATAATTATTGGACGAAGCACGCGATTTATTTATAATTATAGGAGATAACGTTTTACATTACAAAATTTTTGTTTTTGGATGTCAAGAGGGGTCTCTCCGTCACTCGCTCCATACAAACGTAGTTCGTCTCTCAATGGAATACAAACCAATCATACTCAATGGAATTTTGTAGAAACGTCGTTCCGGGAACGTTTCTATCTTATCTATGCCTGTGGTTTTTCAGTTTTAAAAATCCTGAGAAATTCTTTGATTTTCCGGGATAAAAAGTATTCTAGGTATATCTGTTTCCAGAGTTTACTCTATAGCAAATAACTGATACCCGCTAATTCGTATACGTGCATATTGATGTTTTTAAAATCCCAAGAGGACTTTTCACTTTTCCGAAATAAAAAGTAGGTAGCCTTTATACGGAAATAAGCTCTTTCCTATATTATGTAAGTACCAAAATTGGTTAAACGGATGGCCGTGAAAAGTTAGCAGACAGACAGACAGCACGCTTTCGCAATAATTATACCTGCCTGCATATTATAACTACTATGGATGCGTATATTTTTCACATTTACGCACTGTCCCTCCACCGAAAAGATCATTATAGTTTGAATAGCTGAATTAATGTTCCGCACACGACGCATCCAATAAAAACAGGGCGAAATGTCATCGGAATGAGGTGGATACGAACATAAATAAAAACTAAATGCCACCTCGGCATTTCTAGTCAAAGATATCTATATAGAAGATGAAATCATTATTAGATAGGCATCTTTTTTGACATGTGAACTTTAAAATCCTTAAAAAAGTGGACAAGTGCGAGTCGATCTTGCAAGTGTAGACGTTTTCGTACGATAAATATGTAAGCTTGTACACACAGTAGATTACCATATCATTTTGAGACTATAGAAACCAATAAACAAAAAACTAAGTATTTTCTGTAATTCTGTAATTTTTCAAAATTTTAGGTTACCTAATCAATTTTCATCTATTCCCTTAAATAACTCTTTTTTTATTCAGATACAAGTAAGCCCTAGACTGCTATCTCACCTTTACAATCCCAAGTACTTACCTGCAATATTTACTACATACTAAGGTACACGTAAGTATATACTACGTAAAAGGTACAATTCCCACTTCCCCATATTCAAAATTCATTTATTTACGTTACACGTCCGTTTTTGGGTCACAGAAGTAGTTTTTTATATGCATAGATGAAACCATGTAAAACATGTTTAGACGTCTTAATAATATTATAAGTGTACCTACTAATATTTAACTCTTGCGTAAATGTTTTCATTTGAGTATCTAACAACCTTTGAATGCAAGCGATTATCAGTGATTAAATAATTTAATAACCTGGCAACCCTAACCCTTTCTTTGAACGGATTATACTGAGGGTCCTCTAAAGTGTTGATTACTACCGGTCCCGAATCCTAATCATTGCAGTTCGACGCCTTTTTAACCCCCGACCCAAAAAGAGGAGTGTTATAAATTTGACGTGTGTATATATGTGTATCTGTGTATCTGTCTGTGAAATCGTAGCTCCTAAACTAATGAACCGATTTTAATTTAGTTTTTTTTTTGTTTGAAAGATGGCTTGATCGAGAGTGTTCTTAGCTATAATCCAAGAAAATCGGTACCGCTGTTTGAAAGTTATCAGCTCTTTTCTAGCTACTGTAACCTTCACTTGTCGGGGGTGTTAAATTTTTAATTTACACTTGTATAATACTAGCCTCGTTGGTCTATTGGTTAGCAAGTTCGACTGCGAATGACGAGTTCCTGGGTTCGGTTCCCGGGTCGGGGCAAATATAGTTAGGTATTGAGTTTTTCTTGACTTGTGGGACAAAATATGGCTACCGGAATAAAGGAAATAGCGTATTTTGCGAAGAGAGGAAGGAAACGCTCTTCAAGTGGCGCTTCAATGGCAGCCTACCGCTCGAAGGAGTCTTGCCTATTGATTCGGTACTCAGGCTGAAATCTATAAAGCGCACTTTGACTTTGCTCTGACTTAAGATTGAGTTAAAACGAGACAGATTTATGTGAAAGATATAGCTCTGTCTCGTTTTAACTCTGTCTTAAGTCTAAGCAAAGGCAGAGCGCGCTCTATAGATCTCACCCTAAGTGTCTAGCACTGAATGATAGCCACCAAGCTCATTTGAGATTTGTTTTAATACATTGAAGGTTTCCGGATTACTTACGGTTGAAAAACTGTTTAAAAAGATTGCAGGTTTAATTAGTTTACTAGTAAACTGATATTTACGGAATGCTTTTGCGGAAGACCAGAAGAGTAACCACACATTCACAGTTTTCGATATTTCCTCTTTACTTTGCTATTTCTAAGACATTGCTGCTTGTCAAACATGATTCTAGGTCAATAGTAAGTACCTTATAGGTTTTTATTCCCTTGAAAGGTTTTGAGTATTGACAGACACGAGTGACAGACAGACAGACAACGAAGAGATGGTATTTATAAGAGCGATTACGCAATCATCCGATCCGGACTCGGTCGGATGAGTGTGTAATGGCACTTAATGTGTCTAAGGGTTCCTTTTTTTCCCAGATATGGAACCCTAAAATAAGATAAGTAGGCAGGATTGTTTAATCACTTAGCATCAGATAAATACCTACCCATTATAGAGGCTTAAAATATCTAAATCTCATCAGGCCATACGGGCGGTCTAGACTGAAATCGGCTTATCTAAAAACCGCTGCAGGATATAGCAACCAGCGGCCATTGAGTTATTAGTTAATTGTTTGTTACGAATATATTATGTATTTATAAATATATTCGTTATTAATTGTAACCACAATTAGGGTTACCATCTTTAACGCAACCAGGACAAGAAGTGAAAACCCCGGATTTTCGAGTTAGAACCCGAACATGTCAAAATTATTTTTTTAAAGTTATTATTTGGTAAAAACCGGCCAAGTGCGAGTCGGACTCGCCCACCGAGGATTCCGTACTCGGGTATTTTTTTCGTCATTTTGCACGATAACAAAAAACTATTATGAATAAAAATATATAAAAATGTGTTTTAGAATGTACAGGTAAATCCCTTTCATATGATACCCCACTTGGTATAGTTATCTTACTTAGAAAATTTAAACACATTTTAATTATTTTTTTAATGATGTAACCACAAATTCACGGTTTCCGGATTTATTCCTTTACTTGTGCTATAATACCTACCTACCTGCCAAATTTCATGATTCTAGCCTCTTGGTCAAAGGGAAGTACCCTATAGGTTTTCTTGACAGACACAACGGACGGACGGACAGACAGACATATACAGACAAGTTTTCGGTTTTTTTCCTTTACGTGTGTTACAAGACCACTATACTTAAGGGGACTACAGGGGCTAAACCTTAATACACAAAATAATACCTATGAAACAACTGTAATTTTACGAAGCAGATTATAAATAATAAATTATCGAGCTTACGTAAAACAGCACTTGAATTAAGCACTCTTGAAAGCGATTATAATAATCGGTGCCGCGCGTGCCCTGTTCAAATTAGGGCGCGCGCACAAACACGGAGGTAGAGATGCAACGATGTATCGGAAAACCGATAATATCGAATAAAAAAAAAGACAAATAAAGATTATTTATTCAAAGTAGGTATGTACACCTTTTGATGGTCAGAATTGTTAGATTTGAAAGATGATAATGTAGTGGTGATAATTAACTACGTAAACATAAAACTAAAGCTACGAGGATTCCAAATATCGATCGGTATTCGATATCTCAAAGGTTGAAATATCGTTAATTACCGATATCGAATAAACTTAATAATATCGAATAACGAAATATCAAAATTACCCACATAAATTAACAAAATTACAATAAATAAAATCGAATTAAATGCTGTTACTGGCATTTGTCTGTCTAAAAAGATTGATAACCAGCCAGATCTTTAAAAAAACATTGATTAGTCTCTTCTCTAATGTCTTTAATCTGTGGTGAGTGTGGTGACTGAGCCACGCAACCCGCTCTAATGATTCTTTGCAATCCAGTGTGAGTTTGAAATTGTTTGAATGTTCACTTAAATAAATCTGAAAAAACAACTTGTAAAAATATCGATATATATCGACGTATCGGCGTACTAGATCGATATATTGATATCGATTTAATTCGGTATAGTATACTGATATTTTTATAAACATTGCATCCCTACACGGCGGTAACCGACGGCGATTTACTAAATTAAAACTACCGCCGCCGCTTCGCTATGTAAACATAATTGTTTTAATAGATTCTTCTTCGCCCCGTCCGCGTCGTTTACCCGGACAGCTGAGCGATCGTTCAGAGGTCTTAATAGGTATAACTTTTTAAGTTAATTTTTTCGAATCTAAGTTAATATTTTAAGTATAGAATGTAACGGCTATACTGACGTAGTTAGTTGATGTAAGCTCAACTAGTTTCGAACCCATCCGGGGTCCTTTTTCATAGGGACTTGGCACGCTGCGCGTTGCGGCTGTCTTAGAGTAAAGTCAAAGTGCGCTGTATAGATTTCAGCCTTAGTGTAACTTTTAAGTTAATTTTCTCTAATCAAGTTAATCTTTTTAAGTTAATTTCTGTGTTAGCATTACTCAGAAAAGTGTATTATTTAACTATTACAAACAAGTAGGTATAATTGAAATGCCCTCTCGGATCAAACTTACGCGGGGACACAGGCCACAATGCTCGAAATTTATCGAGATATTTCCTTAATCTTTAAATAAAAAAACCTAACTGCAATATCACTTCAGAGTCTATCTGAGTTTGATTAGGGTACAAAGGCTATTGTAACCACATAATCAAAATGATGATCTAAACACCAGAAGTATTTAACATCGTTGAGTCTCGAAATTGTAAATACAAAAGAGTTTTCGAATTTTTTCTTTTACTTGTGCTTTTAGGATGACATTGTTACCTGCCAAATTTCATGATCTTTTTTTCTCGTGAGGAAAATCCGTCGTCGTGGATACCACTGACAGGGGAGCACACTGGTTATTTTGTGTCTATGTCATCGGGAAGTACTCTATAGATTGTGATTCCCTTGTCTTGACGGATATGACAGACAGACGGACAGACAGATAACGAAGTGTTCCATTATTCCTTTTGAGGTACGGAACTCTAAAAATTATTCATTAGCTCAGCTTAAAACATGCAATTCCCAACCAACCCCAGACTACAAACTCTTCCAATCACGAAGACGAATCGCCTAATCTTCCGAACGCAAGACAAACACAAGTTACTGAGTCCCGTTAACATCCAGCTCACGTACATAATCGAGTAATCGGTACCGAGTTACATGATACAATTGTGCCAATTGATGTGATAGTATAGTATTATAATATGTCCCCAACTTATCTATCCCCAGTAGAGAATACTGGAATTTTTCCCCGTTTTTTGTAATGTTTGTTTCCGAAACGTGTCTAATGTCTATAGGTACCAAGTGTTACCAGAACGCTAGCAAAAACTAAGCGTTATTATTAAACTATCTTAACACAATCCAATGCCAATAACAATGTGCCTTATCTTGTAGTTTTAGTAATTTAGTATTTTTCAAACCCGCATTGTATAGCGTGCAAAACCAGGGTCAATGCCCTATCTACGACGTGGCATTGACTTCGATTGACCTATTTACGGAACGTTCGTTGACCTCTAGCGTCAGTCAGATGTTTTATTTGCAATATATTGTGAACTTTTAAAAATACAGGTTTTTTTTAAAAAACACAGTTTTTTAATGGTATCTTATCAGTAATCATCAGTACTATCACCTGTCTTCGTTTTGCTAGCGTTCTGGTTAAACCCTGTATGTATGTGCCAAGTTAAAAATCTAATATACGTACCATACAACTAAACAAAACCAACACAATACTGCCTTTCAAGACTAGACGGCAAAACTTTACTTTGATCATTTAAAACGGCACGTGACCGTTAGGATACGTGTAGTATCAATTCGTACTACACACCTACCACCACACAACAGTGATTTATACCGACATCAAGTGGTCCAATTGAATCGTCTGCCAAAGCACCCATTATCTACGTGCTTGGGGTGTTAACCAACCCCTTGCGAAGTTGTCGCTTTTCCGTTGTTCTTTTTTTGAAATGTCTCGGTGTTTTTGCAACCGTGATGTGCGTAGAATCTTATAAGTTTGTAAAATATTGTTACAACTTCTGGAAGCTGTTTTGTTTTTTATCAACCCTTGACTGCGTTCTTACTTGGAAGTAAATGAAGATGCACTCTTTTTTGATAGATGCGGGGTAACTTGGCAGGGGTAGGTTTATGACATTTTTATTAAACACATTCATTTTCACGCAGCTTCGTACCAAACGCTACAATGGTTTTTTTTATTCAGATATAAGTTAGCCCTTGACTGCAATCTCACTGCAGTCTAAGATGAAAGCGGGCTAACCTGGAAGGGATATGGTAGTTTCTATTAAACCCATTTGGTTTCCACACGGCATCGTACCGGAATGCTAAATCGCTTGGCAGCGCGGCTTTGCCGGTAGGGTGGTAACTAGCCCCGGCCGAAACCACATACGAGACCATTTCAGTGATTTAGAAATTATAAAATTCCAAACCCTGCCGGGAATCGAACCCGGAACCTTGGAGGAATCGAACGCTTACCACTGCGGTCGTCAAAATGAGGAATACATCACTAGATAGTAGATACGTGATAAATGACTTCCCATGGAATGCGAAAGTTTGTTTGGTTGGTTGGGTTATTAGTTTGTCTTTCAATCATGTTACAGTGGAATACCTAACGGCGACCTAATTTTTGCATGGGTATAGTTAAAGACCTGGAGAGCTGCGACATAGGCTATTTGTATCACGGCAGATCAAAGAATTCAAACAGAATATACACATAGGTACTTAAACATACTTACACCTACTTACCTGCTTAATATTTTTGGCTAAGCGCATTTCCTCATTTTCTTCATTAGTAAATTGCAACCGAAGCCGCGGTGGGTCGCTAGTTATAAATAAATAAAGCGACATAAACGTTTCTCAAAGATGCAATTTAATACCTCAAGTATTGGAGCGGTCGCATTATGGCGACATTGAAGCCAAACGGAGCTGAATTGGATCCAATTTGAAAAGTTGGACGAGAATATTTCCAATCACATCCCCGAAGTAATCCGCGATTAGACTCTCTTTTTAAGTTACTTAGTGGTTCTCGAGTTAAAAAGGTAAAAAAATGCATGAAACGAAATACCTACTTAACGTACCTACCTAGGTATAGTAGGTACCTACCATAGATAGATTTTTAATCTCGCCAACAAACTGGCCCACCAGTTGGCGAGTTAGTTAACCTTGTAGAATTAATATGAATAAATAAATTAAAAAAAAAACTTAGTAGATATGCCGATAGATAGCGGTAGTTATAATATAAAATTGTTTTTGTCGCTCGGTGTGCCTATTTTAATATTGTACTTTATTTATATGTATGAACTCAGAATATTTTATCCTTTTTCATTTTATATCCCACTCAATACAATAGCAAAACAAAATTTTAGTGATCCCGTTACCCGACCATAATAACGAATCGATTGACACTACATTCATCAAAATCGGCTCAGTAGTTTAGGCGCTACGGTGGACACACATACATACAAACCTACATACATATGTACATACATACACAGTTTACACACATAGACTGCTAAAATCATAACCCTTCCTTTTAGTTTGCCGTAGTCGGGTAAAAATTACACAAGAACGCAAAAAACACCGATCGTACCTATACCAACCTTAGCTTCCAACAATAATGAATTCATTGATTAATTCAAATTCAGTTCCGAACATTCGCCATTTAAGTTTCCAACTGTCACATCCCTGGAGACGTTATTTTGTACAAAATGGCCGTTCGCTAGCACATTGCACGTCGTAAACTCTGTAATTACTGGCGTTCGGAATTCAAATCGACTTCATTTCGGTTTTAAATAAGAGAAAATGTTTAATTTAGCACTGATCGGATCCCGTGCACCAATTAATGGGAGATTTCCATTTTGCGACGCTGAAATTTAACCATTTTGTGTATAGGTACTTATGTATTTATGTTTTGAATAAGTGATGCTTTTGAATTGGTTTCTTTTTAGTCTATTTTTTGGGTTCACTATGGATCTACCTTTCTCTTTTATCTAACTTTTTTCATGGATCTTATACATGTCCCTGAGAGCTGTTGTACAATATAATGTCGTGGAAATGGTGATCCTTGCAATCACAACGCACATATATTTGTCTGGTTGTAGATATTTACTATAATATAACAGAATAGAATATAACAGAATAGAATATAACAGCCATGACTATATTCATCTTTCTTCTTTAACTAAGCGTAAAGCTTGTTTCAAGAGTGGGTATGCCGTACCGTACGACCATAACGCAACGTGTGAACCGACAATCCTTCATTTTCCTATAGAAAACTAATTGAAATTGAATTCTTACTAAAGTAATATAAAACTTGGTTCATTTTTGACAGCTAACAAAATAAAAACTCAAAACCTAAGTAAGTAGATAACCTAAGTACCTACCTGTGCCTCCTTCCGAATGAACTTTATCATTCTATTGTTTTAATTTATAGCGTCGGTTGGAGAAGCGGATGAAAAAAGTGAAATGTAAACGCCAGATGGCAAATGGACTGGTCTAAATTATTTCAAGCTGAAATCCTAGATAGTGACAGTTAAAAATTCTTTTATTTCAACAGGCAGGTGTTTAGCCTCTTTTCTTTTGGTGCCTATACCTACGAGTATACCTACCTAGCTGTTGATCTGTGTCGACAAAAATTGTATATAGGTATATAAGTAATTAAACATAGTAAACTTGAAAAAGAAACGTCGGAGTGGTACTGTAGGCAGTCGCTGGTTAAACAGTCATCAACATCATTATAACCAACCCTATGCCAGCCCACTACGTGCCACTACCGAGCACGGGTTTCAGAATGGGAAGGATTTAAGCCAAAGTCTGCTACGCTGACCCAATGCGGATTCGCCTACTTCACACACCTTTGAAAACATTATGGAGAACTCTCAGACATGCATATTTCCTCACGATGTTTTCCTTCACCGTTAAAGCAAGTATAATTGCAGCTTTAAAACCCACATAACTTCGAAAAGTTAAAGGTGCTTGCCCGGGATTGAACCACCGACCATCCAAATAAAGAGCCGACGTCATAACTCCTAACCACTACGATATTACCGATTTGTTATACACTAGTAGCATTGTCCAAAGATGTTCCTACACACTCGAAGTTACCCGGGATATCATTAATAACAAATCCGTCGCATTGTCCGTCCTTGGAGCGTGTAATTAACTGCCACCCGAGCAGCCCGGGCAGTCCCGGGGGAGTATGCATATGCAGTTACGTCATATGCGCTCATTCAATTAACTATTGCCTGAGGACGTGGAGGTATTGGTGTGTGTGTGTGTACTGTTTGGTGGAAATTAATTATTTATGACTATCTCGAATACCGAAACTATTTTTTACCCGACCCGGCAAAGCCAAAAGGAAGGGTTATGATTTTAGCAGTCTATATGTATGTATGTTTGTATCAGATTCTGGGTGTTCCAAGTTCCAACGTAGCGCCAAAATCACTGGGCTGATTTTGATGAATGATGTGTCAATCGTCTTCTTCATTTCAAGCACACATTTTTACTTCAAACACCCTTTACATAATACACATCATTGGCCTAGTCTTCTTCAGAGATCCTGGTGTTAACGCTTTCATTACCATTACGATCACGTTTTGACGGACCTTAACACAAAGTCTTGCAACCCATGACAGTGTTATTTATGCTTACTTCCCACGGTGCGAGATTCTGCGCATTATCACGTACGGCCGACGCACCGCGCACAAAGCAAGGACGAAGACGGCGATGACATTTCTGCACTACCACGAACTCTCTTTCCATGGTACATCGCGCGTCGGTGCGGGCTGGTCCGCATCCGGCCGCAATATTACGCACCGCAATTACCGCACCATTCGGTAATTCCACGCAGCCGAAATTACCGAAGCCACCTACCATAATAAAAATCCGGAACGAGGAAATTCGCAGAATAACAAAAGCGACCGCCATAGCTCAAAGGATTAGCAAGCTAAAGTGGCAAAGAACCGACGGCCGATGGGGAGACGTGTTCTGGAGTGGACACCGCGTACGGGTAAGCGCAGTGTGGGACGACCTCCGGCCAGGCAATGCCTGAACCGATGACCTGAAGAGGTGGCGGGGAGTGGGTGGATGAGAAAGGCGGAGGACCGTGTTTGGTGGCGCGCTCTTGGAAAGGCCTATGTCCAGCAGTGTACGCATACAGGCTGATGGATGGATGGGATGGACCTATCATAAAAGTTATGATAAGACTTACCACATCTTTGGCCTGGTCTTCTTCAGTGGTCTCGATGTCAACGCTCTCATCACTGTCGCGGTCGCTCTTTGACGACCGGGCGGGTGATGAGGGCACTGAAGACCGGATTGGTGACTGAAGGGGTGAACGGAGCGGCGACCGGGTTTGTCTTGGTGATGTTGTTGGTGACCTATGAATAGTTCACACCCTGGTCAATTGATGGGCATAGGGCACTTCACGAAGAATGATATCATCCCAGAACTTCAATACTATAAAACTAAATTATCATACGAAATGTTATGGATTTTCGAATGCCTAAATAATTACGCACGGTAGCGCATACAGCCAAGTTCCTAGACAATGATATGAGCACAAAAACCATTCATTACAAAGAGAAAACGTTTAAGTTATGAAATGCATTCTTTTTCGAGGTCGTTGCTATTTCAATTTTTTTAATTAAGATACACGTTAGCCCTTGACTGCAATCTCACCTGGTGGTAAGTGATGACGCAGTTTAGAATGAAAGCGGGCGAACCTGGAAGGGGTATGGTAGTTTTCATTAAACCCATACTCCTTTGGTTTCTATACAGCATCGTACCAAAACGCTAAATCGCTTGGCAGCACGGCTTATGTCGATTTATTATTTATTTTTTATCGATTAGTTTATTTTGCTAAACCCTATTAATTAATTATCCTCATTTTATTTGCATTAGATTTTTGCAGATAAACATCCTAGTCCTTACCTATTTGGTGACCGTTGTGGCGAAACTACAGGTGACAACTGTGGCGACTCCAGTCGATGTGAACGCACTGGCCGGAACGCTCGGGGTTCTTCTATTGCACTGACTCCACTAAGCGCTGTGAGAGCACCTGTAGTAACCAACCCATTGAGTAACTTAAGTTTCAGTTTAAACTGGCTCAGAAGTTCACATTATAATATTAAAATGCACGGAATAACTGCTCATTGTTTCTTTCTGGTCTTTTTGACCTTTAACACAGCTATCGCAGCTTTTATTCTGATGATGGACATAGAATTTTTATCGCAAATAGGTAACCTAATTTTTTTTATAACTTATTCTAAGTAGACCAAATTATCACCTTGTAGGCTCTAGATCTTACTAACAGCAATGCAAAGGTCCAGAAATGAAAAACATTAAATTTTTCATTTCGCATTTCTATACAGACTCGGCAACTTCCATACAAATCACAGATCCTAACGTAAACTTAAATCCTAGCAAACAAAGTCTAATGTATGTCTAATGTAGTTCAATTATATTTTATTTTATTTAAAGGTATTTCCAAATAGATTAGTCATGTTGGAGTGTAATTTATTGCAGGGAAAACAAACTAAAAATCTTTTCGAATGCGAAATTTTGGAGTAGTATACAATAACTCTTACCAGGAGACCATAAAGTGGGTTTGAGCCAAGGTATCGCATACGGCAACGGCAGCCTCGCTCCCCACACGTAATCAGCCAGCCTTGGAACAGGAGTGTGCGCGCTGGGAGGACTGGCTGCGGTGCGTTTGGCCTCTGGGTCCACTTCCGGCCTGCGAATAGGTACCCTTCTGTGGCACGATTATAAACCGAACTTGGTCAAATGATGTCATAGGTAAATAATCAAGATAAATTAACACAAGTGTAAATTAAAAATTTATAACACCCCCGACAAGTGAAGGTTACAGTAACTAGAAAAGAGCTGATAACTTTCAAACGGCTGAACCGATTTTCTTGAATTATAGCTAAGAACACTCTCGATCAAGCCACCTTTCAAACAAAAAAAAACTAAATTAAAATCGGTTCATTAGTTTAGGAGCTACGATGCCACAGACAGATACACAGATACACACGTCAAACTTATAACATCCCTTTTTTTGGGTCGGGGGTTAAAAACCAGATAAATCGTCTATGTATTTACTATTTTATCACTCTCCTCTTTTCGTCGTTCCTTCTTTACTGCGGATGGTACCTATTCGATATTACCATCTTAATTGTGTTTTCTTCATCTCTGTCGGTTCTCCACTGAGTAAATCTAAGTCGGATCTTTAAAAAGAATAAGCACCGAAGTTTTTGCTGATGCTTCTCTGTAGGTAAGGCATTCCGAACTATTGGTAGATGAAATACAAAAGTACTTGTAAAAGTTTATTTGAATAAAAATATTTCTATTCTATTCTATGCTAAATGGGAAGTTTTACATTTTGGGGTAATGTTCGCACGTTATCTTTCCGATTGGTCATTGGTCGACAGCCAAGTTTTTACGTTTAGAGTTTTAAGAGGGCTAGGTTTTGTGCTCGCTCCAGATCAGGTAAAATAATCTAAACTTATAAAATGTAAGATTAGGTTCTCACCTAGCAGCAGACAGCATTCTCTTCCTAGTCCCACCATTAAACATAGCCTTAACATCTTCCCACGCGTGGACCACTTCCACTGGTGGACTACCACTCAGCTTCATATGTCTTCTCCAAGAGTTGAAGTTAGCTGCATCAGGTTGCACGTACTTGTCACCAGGGCCCACTCGGTGGGAGTGGAAGATGAATTTGTTTGGGGAGAAAAAAAGACCACAGTATGCGCATTTTATGCATTTCGCTCTTGACGAGTTATACCTGCAGAAATAAAATTTATTTAGCTTCAAACAGATCGAGCAATGATTGGATTGCTTCATATTTTAATTCATCAGAAAATTATTTTTTTATCAGTCAAAACAACGTAGGGTTAATAGGATTAAAGAATTGCATACGTAACAAGTTTATGTTTCTGACGACTTGATGAAGGACTCGTGAAGAGATAAAATGTTTGTGATAAAAGCAATTGAATGATTTAATGGGTATATACCCTTAGGTAATAATGAACTGCACTCCGAATAGCCTGGATACCTTCCATACATAGGTAGATATAGATGTAGGCATATACTATGGTTTTCAAGTATTTTTTTTTTAATTTTGTTTATATCATAACTATTACCTGGCTGGTAAAAAAGCACCTCTACAGCCCCAAGCGCACTCATGATGGACAGCGAACGCAAAATCGTCGGGTAACCGCGGTGGAGCATTGTCGCCCAAAAACGACTTGCAGAGCCGCTCAGCCTCCCGACGGGTTATCATGCCTGTTTCAAACCGGAAATAAAAAGACCTTTGTTATATTTCAAACACCTACATATAATATCTCTGACACGCTGGGCCTACGACCCGACTTAATTTTAAAGCAACTTAACTTTCCCTATTTTGTTTTTGAGCGTACTCGGAATTAAATGATGGGACACCTGCCAGCATAAATGTCAACCATCATTTTGTATGAAACGTCTTCCAGTGTACTTGAATATGCCCATTTCAGTGACTTCGATAGAATTATTTTTCTGCATAAAGTAAAACTCATGACTATTCTATTGAACTTGGTCCGCACGGTAGCGTGCGGCGCGCTACCGCACTGTTGCTACCTAAAAAGACATTAGTTTTGAAAGAGCCATCACGCTTATTCTGAGGAAAAAGAAGAAGACGAGAAAGACATATAAAAGCATATTATATAAATGCATATTACAACAATATAACAGTGATATAACATAATATCTATTAAGCTTTTTTTTTTCATGAATATCTTTGTTGTACCTATTCTATTCCCTTTATAACCTCTCGCACTGCCAAGGATCACTGGTAGTGATCTCTTATAGAGGATAAGTGCTTCCATGTCCACTTTTTCTTTTTTTCTCTCTTTATTGTTACAACTTTTCGGTACAAATAAAAAATAAATAAATATATAAATCTATAGAAATGAGATATAAATAGAAATTGTGTTATACAAGAATAAGAAACGTAATAAGAATGTGATATTTATAGACACCCTTAGCTTCAATACATTTGTGCGACAGAGCATTAAGTGTAGGTAATCCACTGCGAATTGCTTTAGCGGATGTTCTGAAGATTAGAACTGGTAACAAGTACACACATGTACTTATTTGAGTGTAGTTACGTAAAAACATACAACATATTACTATATGTTAACCCAAATACAATACACAGGTACTGCAAAGTTACTGTAATTTTTTTTTTTAATTTTGTTTATATCATAACTATTACCTGGCTGGTAAAAAAGCACCTCTACACTCTACAGCCCCAAGCGCACTCATGATGGACAGCGAACGCAAAATCGTCGGGTAACCGCGGTGGAGCATTGTCGCCCAAAAACGACGGTCGTCATTCGTTAATACCAAGGTTTAGTAGTACATATAAGGAATTTTTGGACAAGGACATTACCACGGATCTGTTTTGCGATAACCTGGCTAAATTTAAAGCCAAGTTGCTCAAATCATTTGATTCCTCAATAGGATAACGATAATTAGTGTCAATCCCTAGCCGTAAGTATATTGTATTTTAGATGATTTAGATAATTTAGCTTAGTTTAACTTAAATTTACTTTGACTTAATTTTCATCTTATTATATTCTTTTAAAATTTATAACTTAGGTATTTTTTCATAGTGCTTAGGTTAGCTATTATATTATATTTTATATTTTACTGTACGACTTATGTTTATGTTAATGCACGCTGTGACTGCCCGTAAGTTGAGTTGCATAAGAGCAATAGAAAGTAAGGAACAAAATGTATAATTAAAATGTGTAACTCTGTGGGCGGTACTATAGTAAATAAATAAATAAATAAATTTTAATGTTAAATAGCAATGATATAGGTATCCTGATCTACCAAATTTCTTGCTGGTTCTTTTCGGTGGAAAGGGCATTCCAAATCAATGGTAGGTACTTGTCGATTCAAAAGCACTTAGTAAAAGTTTTTTTGAACATAAATTCTTTGTATTTTGATCATTAAAAACCTCCACTAAGTAGTTTCTATGACTATCGAGAGCCTAAGTTCTATTCCCGGGTCAGGTCAAAAAATAGGTGAGTATTAGGTTTTTCTATTAAGAAATTCCCAGTAGGTACCTACTAGAGCCCGGAGTTAGGAAGGTGGTTGTGTTTGACCCCCGTGCCTCAGAGAGCGCGTAAAGCCTTCGTCCTGTGACTGATGTCTCCCCGGTCGATACCGGGCTATGAGAGTGAAGGAATAAAGAGTGCACCGGTGTATGCGCACACTCATATATATCTCCTGCACACTTGGCTAATCTCTATGCAAATTGGCCCCCGTAGCCGAAAGTTGGTCGGAAAGAGATTATTATTTACTTACCACATCGCCTCGAAGACACAGGCATCGCACCAGCTCGCCTCAATATCTCAAGCTGTACCGGCGTACACTGGACACAAGTGATGCCCAGCGCCACTCGACGGTTATGGATCTCGTTGTAGGAGAACTGTTTGAGGAGCGTGTTGGAGATCTGAGCGAGGCACAACCGCTCCGTGCCTTCGATGACTAGTGAAACTATTGGCACGCCGTATAGCAGCACTGTTCCGACCTGGTAAGACAAGAAAACCCTTTGTTTGAAAGTTGGGCCACACAACTTGAAGATATTCCGTACTAAATTCATAAAACATGACACAATCTGTTTGTTTGTAGCCTTTTCACGGCTCAACCTTAGTGATTGAGCCGTAAAAAGGCAACCAATCTTTTTTTTTTTATTCACTATAGGCAAGCGCTTGACCACAATCACATCTGATGGAAAGTGATGATGTGGTCTAAGATGGGACGCGTTTATCTAGAAGGTGCCTATTCATTTGGCCTATTATTTTGGCCTATTGCCTATGTTGAAGAAAGACACAGGGATAGACATTAGATACATCATACATATTAGACACTTTTATCCTAGAAAATCAAAGTGCCCATTCGAGATTTTTAATATCTAAACCATAGGGACGAAATCGGGGCCATAAAACTTACTTGGTTTGGTTTGCTGCTCATTTCCAAGGCCTTGTGTTCCGATCGGGATTTGAGTGACTCTCTTGGCGACAGGGCCAAGTTTGTCGCCTCCATCCTAGATAGAGAAAAAATCTGTGTTGAAATCTTTAAAATGCCAAAGCAAATTGCCTAAACTTCGGCTAAACTAAGTTACTAAAAATCTCACGTAGAAATTGCAGTATGTGGGCCTGTTAGCCGGCGAGAGGAACCTAATTAATTTTCGCAGAATATTTTTGATGCCTATGTACAAGCGCCTGAGCTACCATAAAGTAGATTTTCACTTTACACGCAAAGTTTAAGTAAGTATAGTACCTACTTTTCAGAGAGGGAAAAATCTTCCATATTAGTAACAAAAGAGTTATCTAATTTGTAAAAAGTTTGTAGGTATTGTTGTTTTGATAGCGCACGGCAGTGTACCGACAAGTTCAAATATTATGGGTTTACCATAACAATTAAAACAAATAGCCGCATTTATCCGTAATAACCAATTCGAGCGAACAAAATAAGTCATTGTACCAAACCGAATGGCATATTTTGCCGGACAATAAACTACAGGCGAGAAAACTGGTAAATTGTAACAAAAGCGACGGCTTTGTATACAAATAACGTGTGAATTTAGTGTATCGGATATCAATTGGGCATATTAAGGGCGAAGGGCGATAATGTATGTAGCGACGCCCTTGTAAGGGTTGGTCTTTGCCGTTTGCTCGGCATTTGTAAACAATTTATTTTATTGTATGATTTGAGATGCAATTTTTTGTCATTTTGGGAATATTTTCTTTAATTTAAGTAGGTAGCTGTATTTATTTAGGTGTTTAAAATCATGCGGGAACTCTTTGGTTTGCCGAGATAAAAATATGTCACTCTCAAGGACTTTAACCACCTATAGTCCTTTCTATATTTAAGCAAAAATCATGTTGATCCGTTGCTCCGTTGTGGCGTGATTGAAGGAGAAACCAACACATTTTCGCATTTATAATATTACTAAATCCTTACTACAACATTCAAAGGAAAAGACATAGATCAATAGACATTATATACCTACCTAATTTATTTGCCTCATGTTCATTCCTTCTTTACAAAACACAGTTCTAACAACTGCTAAACTTATTACAAGAGGCTTTACGAAGCAATAATCTGTATAATAATATGTATAAGATAGATAATTAGGCACCACAAATCCATACTTATCCATACTCAATATTATAAATGCGAAAGTGTGTCTGTCTGTCTGCTACCTTTTCACGGCCCAACAGTTTAACCGATTCTGACGAAAGGTACAGAGTTAGCTTATATTCCGGGGACGGACATAGGCTACTTTTTATCCCGGAAAATCAAGGAGTTCCCAAGGTATTTTTGAAAACCTAATTCCACGCGGACGAAGTCGCGGGCATCCTCTAGTCATAAATAAATTCTAAATTTTCTTAGTTTCTAAATAAAACTGCTGGTCAGTCAGATAGACGAGCAAATTCTGAGGTCATTCCATTCGTGTTACGTTTTCAAATATTACAGAACGCTAAAACGATTTTTTTTAATGTTCCAATAAAATATTAATGATGTAATTTAGATTACCAGAAGACATTATTAAAAATGTGATCCAACTGAAGCGACCCTCCATTCAAAGAGACATCATTTAAAAGTTAACAAAACATGTCAGTTTCTAATAAATCACCACTTGATATTTTTTGGTCGCCCCTAATTTAAAAACAAACAGAGGGGCGCTTCGTGGTTCCAAATTTTAAGGGTTGCTAACTTTAAACTTTAATAAAATCGATTTTAGATCAATATGAATAAATAAAATAGTCCCGTGCTCCGGTCAACCAAATCCTTTCACGAAAGATTGACATAAAATGCTTTTCTATATACGAGTAGTTCCTTCTATATCGCATTAAATATTATTAAATAATTAATGAATTAAAAATAAAATTGAATCCCAATTTTCAATTAAGTGTCTATTAAGCTCAAATGGTTATTTATACTCTATCAGAATAATAACACAATCTTTTTAAACTAATCTTGGAAATATTTAATGTGACTTTCACAGACAAATCAAAACCTATGCTCAGTGATCAAAGATCTAGGCTACTTTTTATCTCCTGGAAAATAATTCCAACTCCGAAACAAGTAAATTTGAAGCTAGTTACAACCACCTAGTGTCTTGATGGTTCTTCTCGGTACTGAGAGACATTCCAAACCAACGGAAGATTAAAGGCTGGGACACACCAAGCGCGTATGCAGCACATAAGCGTAGACGTAGCGCGTAACATGACGTTGTAATGTATGGAACTGTATGAGATATGACATACCGCTTGCGTGACGTGAACATTCGCGTAGACGTAATGCGTGCTGTCAAGTCTACGGATTTACGCGCGTCACTACGCGCGTGGTCACGTGTACGTGCTTGGTGTGAATCGGCCTTAACTTTCAAAATCATTCAAAAGCACTACTTGAGTAAAAATATTCCTCAAAATTTTGTTTTAAAAGACTAACTACGTTCCTTGCCGACTATTCTTGTTGGAACTGGCTGTAAACTAAATTGTTTATATTTAAACTTATTCTTATTCTTATTCTTTTTCTAAAATCTTTTTGTTTTACGTTCGATGACTTTTTATCTCACTTCAAAATAAATATCTCAAACAGGACGTCCAAGCTTTTCTTTTTACTGATATTTTTCCTATAAATTCAAAATATCCCAACACGTTATCAGCACGAAGCTCTTGGGAAAAATCATAAGTGGAAAAGTGGTGTTAATTGTCCAGTGTTGCTATATTTGTTGCGAACAAGGAAAATCATATTTAGATATTTTTCTTTCCAAATGTCGCAAGCAAGCGGAGATATAAATGGCCAAAGGAATGAAATCCAAACCAAATGAAGTCACGGATTCGATCACAGCCCTTACTGCTAATTTTTCAAATAAGGATGTTTGGCGATTCTGTCCTTCATGCTTCGCCCTGTGGTGGACTGTACATAGTTGATGGTACTGTTAATATTCCACCTAAGATGAATAGTGAAAATATTGCGTACGAGGTGCACCCTGACTGTCTGAGCAAGTATCAGCTCTGGCATTAACGGTTAGGACACTTATGTTGCATAGGCATGAATCAATTGAAGAATCATCAGGTAGGAGTAGATTTTAGTTAGTTTTTTTATTTTTTTGTTGCTGTGTGTTGATATGTTATGTTAAGTTTTTTTTTGTAAGACAATTTAGTTTAAAGGGGGATGTTGGAACTGGCTGTAAACTAAATTGTTTATATTTAAACTTATTCTTATTCTTATTCTTTTTCTAAAATCTTTTTGTTTTACGTTCGATGACTTTTTATCTCACTTCAAAATAAATATCTCAAACAGGACGTCCAAGCTTTTCTTTTTACTGATATTTTTCCTATAAATTCAAAATATCCCAACAATTCTCAATAGACTCTTCTTTCCGAGCCGGTAGAGAATCTTGACTTGTCATAATTGCTATAAGTTGATCTAAAATATAAAAATTTTGACTTCGTGGATTTAGGTTTTTTGAAATCCCATAAAAACCAATATATCCGTATCCGGGATGCAAGCTGTATCAAATTTCGTCAAAATTGGTTAAACAGAACAGACAGACAAACCACACTTTCACATTTTATAATATAAATTATGAATATGGATTCTATCGATTATCTACTCGTTCACAGCCCTAATTCAACCAGCAGTGATCATTAGGGGGTGTGACTAGTTAATTTGTGCCACCCCCGTCCACAGAGGAGCCAAATTGATTACGTTAAATGGCATTACATTATAGTAATGATTGCATATGTTACATTTCGTTGCCTTGTGGTGATTTTCTGAATAGAAATTAGGCGCGATGGCGTGATTTTTTATGGTTTATAATTAACATATTCAAGAACCAATACAGTGCTTTTCTATTATTTTATCGTATAATTATAAAGTTGTAATGAATGTTGTAAAAGATAAATAATATTTATAACAACAATAAAACACCTTTAAATATTTCATAATGTTATATGACTCTCCTATGGTTACTTATAGGTATTAGGTATACCTAAAACTCAAGTGACTTTTTTAGAATTTTGAAAACAATGTGACTCTTGTAAAAATTATTTTAAAAAAAACATAAAATAGTGAAAAACATTGCGAAAAAAGGAACAAAAAAAAAGAACTTGGCCCTTTTATTTACTTTACCACACTCGATCATTTTATTCAAAGTAATTCAGCATTTTTGAACAATAAACTATATTTCACGGTACAACTGTCAGCGAGCAATAGATAGTCGTAATCCCAAATCCCAACCCCATATGGTGTTGATATCCTTGGGATACTGGCGCTATTGCGATAGCCAATCGCGATTAGATACGCAAGTTTACTAGTTTCTAACTTTATTAAGTTAACAGGTAATTCGCTGGGTCATCTTCATCATCAGCTCATCGCTGTCTTAGTACTGAACACGGGTCTCCTCTCAGAATAAGACGGGCTTGGCCATCGTCCACTACGCTGGTCAAGCGCGGATTTCACCTTGACATAATTTGATCATTATGGAGAACTCTCAGGCATGTAGGTTTTCTCACAATGTTTCCCTTCACAGATTTTAAAAGCTTAAAACACACATACTCGTAGCTCCGATAAGTTAGTGCGTACCCCGGGGTCGAACCCCAGATCTCCCGAATACGAGGTCGATGTCTTAACCACTAGGCAATCACCGTTTATCCTGCTAGTTGGATAGTCAGTATTATTTAACTTTAATTTTCTTCAAAACCGAACCGCTAAGATATGGAACGCCCTTCTGGCATCAGTTTTCCCTTCCACTTTTAATATTATGGTTACCTTCAAGTCAAGATTGAATTGGCAACTTCTAGACAAGCGCTCCATCTTAGGCTGCATCATCACTTGCTAGCAGGTCTGATTGCAGCCAAGCTCCAATAAAAAATAAAATTTAAAAAAAAACCATCAACCGATCCCGATTCCGATCCCGATCGCCGAAACACTCGCCACAGACCCTCGCTCGTAGTAACATGTGTAGCACTTGTATCGGAACTAATCGTAGAGGGTTCTCAACTCAGTTACGCTTTTCAGATTACAGTGGTGTATTCATTTTATAAGCACCCATGAAAATTGCAATTTCAATAGAGATAAATTTAAAAACATGTTTTTTTCATTGTGTTGAATAAAGCGTATGACCTGGCAAGAGGGGAGGTTTCTCCGCGTGTCCCTCTGACTAGCAGAGGGCACAGTAGACGAAGCGGAGGATGGGACGCGGGCGACGTGCGCGTCCCCAGGTCGGGGGACGCACTTCGTTGGTGCGTCCCGGAGGTGCGGTGGTGGGGACCGAGCAGGTCCCTGGTGGAGGGTCTGCCTCGGCAGACGTCGCTGGCTGGGTTGCGTTGTTTGCTTCGGCGTTCCCGTGACCCAGTCGCGAGGCGACGCGCAGTAGCGCCGCTGGGGTTTAGTGGGTATTCTGGTCGCCTCTCGGCCGGCGAGTCCCACATACCCTCTCTCAGCTGGCTGGCGGCCTCACGGCTGGCTGGCTAGCTTCCGGGGGGGATGCGTAAATGCATTCCCCAGCGTCAACAAAGAAAAAAAAAAAGCACCTTTTGCATGTAGACCTGTGTAGAGGCTTCGTAGAATTTGTCTAACTAAGGTATTTATTTTTAATCTTATTACTAAGCCACCGCTACCCGTCTGTCCGTCTGTCAGCGGGCTGTATCTAGTCAACCGTAATATAAACAGTTGTCATTTTCACAGAATATGTATTTCTATTGCCACTACAATAACAAATAATAAAAATATAACAATGGCCGCCATGAATATTTACAAAAGTTAATAGTATTATTTCTTACTAGCTGATGCCCGCAGCTTCGCCCGCGTGGATTGGTCAGATCCCCTGCAGCATCAGGATTGAGGAGTTGGACTCCAAATTTTTTATGAAACAATGTCGCAAAGTTCCTCTATCGATTAAAAAAGAAATGACGCAAATCGGTTCAGAAATCTTGGAGATTTCGGTGTACATAGGTAGAAAAACACAACTCCCTTTTTAAAAGTCGGTTAAAAAAGTAGCCTATTTTACGCCCTGGTCAATCCTCTACTTGCCTGTGAAAGTCCCGTCAAAATCGGTTCAGCCGTTCCAAAGATTAGCCTTTTCAAACAGACAGACAGACAGACAGACAGACAGACAGACAGACAGACAGACAGACAGACAGACAGACAGACAGACAGACAGACAGACAGACAAAAATTTTAAAAACGTGTGATTCAGTTATGGTATCGTTCAAATAACCATATGAGCTTAATATGAGGTAGTTATTTCGAAATTACAGACAGACACTCCAATTTTATTTATTAGTATAGATACGGTGGTACGGAATCCTTCATGTGCGAGTCCGACTCGTACTCGACTGTTTTTTTCTTTCTTTTCCTAAATTATGCGACCTGCTCGCAAAATTTAGCTGCTTCGCTTAATTTTCGCTCCGAACCTCTACATGTTTTACATGTAGAGGTTCGGAGAATAATAATTATTATTTGATCTTCGTTTAACTTTGGAAAAGGTACAGACCTGTGCCTACATCCTTGTTTTGTTTGTTTTTTTGACGAATAACGGGTTACATTATCACATCACATCACACTAATATTATAAAGGAGAAAGTTTGTATGTGTGTGTGTGTGTGTATGTTTGTTACCCCTTCACGCAAAAACTACTGGACGGATTGGGCTAAAATTTAGAATGGAGATAGATTATACCCTGGATTAGCACATAGGCTACTTTTTATCCCGGAAAATCAAAGAGTTCCCACTGGAATTTTAAAAAACCTACATCCACGCGAACGAAGTCGCGGTCATCAGCTAGTTTATTATAATTGACATAATCTTGCCAGCATAGCAATTTTAGACTTGGGTAGTTAATGTTTCTTGCATGTTATATTACGAAGAGGTGCGTAGCGGCAACGTAGACTTGATCTACGTAGGATTTCTCTTTATAGATACAATATCATATAATTAAATAGACAATTAATATTAAAAAGAAATGTAGTAAAAACAACGAATAGGTACTTATCTAAATACCCGTACATCGCTGAAGCTAGAGCCATCATTTGTACTTAGATAATAAGTAATAAATAAATAAATGTTCTTTATTTCAGGCAAAGTGTACTGGTACTTAATAATATTTATGATGATATAATACAACCTGCTATCTGCATATAGTTTAAATTTAACAGCGGTCTACCACTTTTATAATATGTTAGCGTATAGAGATCTATTGCAGAACTCTGAACTCGAAACTCAACTCGAACTCGAAAGCTGTACAACCGACGCGACGGCAAAATCCCTTTACATATATATTTCAGCTACCATCTAACACATTTTGTATTGAATTCAAAGCCGATTTAACCAGAACTTATTGGGTCAAAACCTATTTAACGTGTGTCCGCAAATCGCAAACAAATGCGGACCGCGTATTGACAACATTTGCGCATTTCTGCGGATAATCCACTACTAAAGGGGACACTCAAATCCTCCTGTGTCAAGTGTGCAGGGATTATTTGTAGGGTGACCGTGATTTTAACATTAAATATGAGGATAGGTTACTTAGGGCCGATTTTTCAATCGTCAAACTTTTATCTAAGAAATTTTGAGAGTTTGACAATTATTGTATAGAAAATCTGTCAACACGTCAAATTACTTCATGAGTTAAAGTTTATCCAGCGATCTCAATGTCAGTAAGAAATCAGCTGTTAATGTTGATTACATTTCAAATGCATCGCTGTGAATCTAATAGTTTTCATCCTTCAGGTTCTTGATTTCCTTTTTTTTTTACTTAATCTTAAAGTTTAGAGGCTTCTGATTTGAGCATCAAAGTAAAATGGGCCTTAACAGTCTTATTTTAAAATTTACGTTTGTCCAGATGTGTATAGGCAGCGTTCCAAACGGAACTAAAAATACGGCGCATAAAAATCTACGACATAAAGGTACCTAAGTAAGTACTAAATTTTTTACTTCAAATCAAGGATCGTCTATTTTACTCTGACTCTATTGTGTTGAAAACCACAGTGAGCTGTGCCTAAATCAGCGCAGCGCGGACGGTAAAACTCATCAAATGAAAGAAAAAACAATTCATGGTCAGCATCATCATGATTTCAGGCCTTCGCCCACTACAGAACATTGATCTCCTCTCAGAAAGAGAAGGGTTTATGCTAGTCAAGTGTGGATATGCATACGCATATGAGAATAGCATGGAGCCAGCCTACTACTGAACATAGGTCTCCTCTCAGAAAGAGAATGGTGTACACTGGCGCGAAGTACGGATTGGCAGACTTCGCAAACCTTTGAGAAATTATGGCGAAGAACCTCAGGCATGCAGATTTCCTCGCGATGTTTTCCTTCAACGTTAAAACAAATGATATTTAGTTTCTCAAAATTCATGGTCGTCCTATCAAAATACGTTCGCAATAGTTCAATAGAAGTGTTCCTTTGAGATCTGTAGCAATACGTACCGAAATACTATTTAATCTTTATAGTTACTCGCACCAGTTGGCTCTCCCAAGTGCCATTCAGCTGTTACGCTCCGTTGTTTGTTAGATAGTTTAGGGAAAGGGTAGATGCTTTTTTGGGTTCCGTACCAAATGGTAAAAATTGAACCTTTGTGTTGCTACGAGTATCTCCGTCCGTCCGTCCGTCACTGTCGATTATTGCAGCAGGTAACTATTAAAGCTATCGACAGGGGAGTAATTGTATATAATAGTAGCCCAACACCATTGGAATCAAATAAAAAACGAAAAATATTTTTAGTTTAACTAAAAAAGAGGGGAAAATTGGGGTTTAAAATTTCAAAGTAAGATAAACTATGCCAAGTGGGAAATTATATTATGAAAGGGCTTAATTAACCCTGCGGCTTAACAGAGTTTAATTTATTTTTATGAATTATAGTTTTTCATTTATCTTTTATTTTAATGTCGAAAAAAGTAGTCTCGACTAAGACTTTTTCAACTGTTTAATGACTTTATTACATGTTCTAGTGCTTGAGATTTGATTGAGTTACCTACTTGAGATTTTACAAGTAAGTTCTCTCTATAACGTAGACCTACTAATAATAATTTAATTCACTCGTAATCCCATTTGTAATATAATCATATCACAAAAGTCAAGGCACAGCACCTCGATAAATAAATAATATACGACAGAAGCCGTGCTTCTATAGAATCGGAGAGAATCTTTAAACAAGCCTCGAGCGAAGCATTGAGGTACAAAATTAATTCGCGCCAGTTATTTACTTTGCTACTTTGTCCGCTTAATTGGTGCCGACGAAGACGGAGTTAATTCGTCGGTTAATATTTAATCGGGTACGACGAAACGGGGCTGGATGTAGTTAGATAGATAGGTAAATGTATGTATAAGGTTTTGTTAACTTAAGTAATTGTGAAATTATTGTGTGATATTTCACGAGAAGTGCGAATTTTCTTCAAGAATAAACAAGAAGAAGAGCGAATAAACAGGAGGTATGATTTCTAACCATAAATATATTGAGACTTATGCTATTCGGATTGAGAGGGCTCATTTCAAGAATTCAGTTGAATTTAGTTTTATTGGAAAAACCCGTGGAAACTCTTTGATTTTCCATGATAAGAAGTAGCTTATATGTCCATTACCGGAATACAAACTACATCTGTACTAAATTTCAACAAAATCAGCTGAAATTGATGGGTTTTAAAAATCCTGCGGGATCTCTTTGATTTTCCAGAACCAAAAGTACCCACTTAGACTATATCTTTCCACGAGACGCAAGCTATCTCTGCGTCCATCAAAATCGATTAAACGGATGTGCCCTAAAAAGCTAGTAGACAGACAGACACTTTCGCATTTATAATATTATTTAGGTATATTAGTAAAGATGATACCTATATATCTACCACCGGTTTTGATCTGTAATTGTTTTATTTAAAGTTGCGGATATTACATTGCGAAGACAAAAAAATTTTCAAAAGAAAAATAAAACCGACTTCAAAAACCAAAAACACTAAAAAGTAGAAAATAATTTTTGTTTAGCTACACATGTAATGTACCTAGGTATGAAGTCGAGCGAGCATATTAAAACAAAATTAGAAATCCAAGAGTGAAGCTCGCCCGACTTCATACCTAGGTACATTACATGTGTAGCTAAACAAAAATTATTTTCTACTTTTTAGTGTTTTTGGTTTTTGAAGTCGGTTTTATTTTTCTTTTGAAAATTTTTTATTTCACAATTTTTAGTGGCCCCACTGTACTATAATATGCTATACGCAGTTAAAACCCTACTGTTTACTAAGCTATTACAGTGATCGCGAGCAATTTGCTCTTATCCATTGAGGAGTTCTGTTCTCCATCTCCGAAGATATTCATCAGATCTTCACCAAATTTATATGGGACCACCTGCACAGTATACCCTTTCAAACAAAAAAAAAATTTTCCAAATCGGTCCAGGGGTCTTTGAGTAATCGGGGAACATACATAAAAAAAAAAAAATATAAAAAAAAAAAGATCCCGACGAATTAAGAACCTCCTCCTTTTTTGGAAGTCGGTTAAAAAGTGGCTTGTGAGCGCACACCCAAATTAAAAATTACACAACTGTCCTTAAATCCGAGACAAAACCGTTCTTCTCTTATTTTTTTAAAATGAAACCTATTCGTTGTGGATACATTGTCGGACTCGGGTCGTGAGGCTCCCTGCATTTTTCGCACAATTGAATTTTTAACTAATCCCCTCGCCATTGTTGGTTTTATGAATTAATTCGTTTGCGAGTCGCCATTCAAAACAGTTTTCGTTTATACCTATGTACCTACTGCCTACAGTTTAAATTTAAATGAACTCACTGACTTTCTAGTTTGCATGGTTTTTATCGATGAATACCTAGATGATTTATCAATGCTTGCGGACTTACACTTATTTTTAAAATATTGTGATTAAAAATTGTCCGCCTTAAGGTGGAAGCGACGGACCTGCCCACGAAATTCAAATTTAATTTGGTTTTTCGCAATTTGTTAACTAATACGACAACGTAGGCTTATAGTATTTTAATTGCGACAATGGAACTAATTTCTTAAACTGGACCTTTTCAAGTAAAGATTTTTATATAAACCTGTGAGGATGATACTGTCATTGCCGCAATTAAAGTGCCATAAGCCTACGTTGTCGTATTAGTTTACAAATTGCGAAAAACCAAGTAAAATTTGAATATCGCAGGCAGACCCGTCCCTTGCCCCTTAAAAGGAAAGGAAGGAAGGAAAGGAAAGGATAGGAAGGAATTCAATGTCGCATTGCTTCGTAGCATGTTCGTAGCGTTGCTATCTGACAGCGTAGCATCACAGTTTAACGTACTACCCGACACACAACGCGCCGCGTGTCCAGAGAAGATGGTAAAAGATGGAAAAATAAAATGGTAAAAGATTGGTACTTAAGCAGGTATCAATCTTTTACCATTTTATTTTTTTAGTTTGATCTGCATTTTACAGTTTTTATTTCTAAAGAAAACTGACTAAGACAACAAGGACATCTACATTATTATAAGATTGACATTTTGAAATAGCTATGCCTATGGTACACATGTAGGTATTTTAGTGAAAAAACCATCGATTTTACAATCGCCCCACAAAAAACCGATCAAGATCGGTAATGGAAATTCACACTAAATTTTAACACTAGAATTTTAAACTACCTACCTACTACGGTTCATGAAGTACAGCTCGCTGACAGACAGATGGACAGCGAAGGCTTAGTAATAGTCCCGTTGTTAGCCTTCTGGTACAGAACCCTTAAAATGCACTCTAGCTTAGTCCATCTTAACATTTACTTTAACGTAGGTCTAATTTTTATAATATTATATACCTACCTACTTTATAGGCTACTTGTTAGTAGGTAAGTAGAGCAATAGGAAAAGCCTAGGTATCTATATTGCTACCTACTCTACAATGGCACCCTCCTTAACAAAGAAAAATACCATCATCCAACAAACTCCATATAATTTAAATAAACTGATGAAAAACTCGAACATAACAAGAAAGTTTAACTAAGCAGCGCCAAGGATTGATATAAAAATCATAAACATGCAAATTCGCCCAATTTGCCTACAGAAGTAATTGAATCACGCCTGTAGAATGACATCTGCTAAGTTGATTTGACGAAAATTACTCCGAGACACGGTTTTTATTGGCCTTCCCCCAAAAGTTGTGATGGGAATTACCGAGCATGAGAATGTAAGAGCGGTTTCAGATTAGCGTTTTTAGGTTTCCGTACCTCAAAAGAAAAAAACGGAACCCATATAGGATCACTTTGTTGTCCGTCTGTCTGTCTGTCTGTCAAGAAAACCTAGGGTACTTACCGTTGACCTAGCATCATGAAGTTTGGCAAATCCAAAAACCGTGTACCTACCTATTTGTGGTTACAATCACAGAATTTTTTTTGAAATGTGTTTCAATTTTCAAAGTGAGATAACCATACCAAGTGGGGTAACATAATATGAAAGGCCTTTACCTGTACATTCTAAAACAGATTTTTATTTATTTTTATGCATAATAGTTTTGATTTATCAAACAAAATGTCGAAAAAAATACCCAAGTACGGAATCCTCGTTGCGCGAATCTGATTCGCACTTGGCCGTTTTTTTTTTTCAATTTATTTATTTAAACATCTTTATTGCTTTACTATGACAAAGAATAAGAATACAGGATAGACTTCCAAACAAAGGGCGACCTTATCCTACAGTGATCTCTTCCAGGCAACCCATATACTTAAAAACTTATAGAACTGTAAGACGGACCTATCATCATCATCGACTCATCACCAGCTCACTACTGAGTACGAGTCTCCTCTCAGAATGATAATAGTTTGACCAGCATAGTGCGAAGTAGTTCGCCACACTGACCAAGTACGGATTGGCAGACTTCACACACCTTTGAGAACATTATGGTGAGCTCTCAGGCATGCAGATTTCTTACGATGTTTTCTTGGATACTTCTAATAAGTTTAAGTGATTTTCTTTAGTGGTGATAGTAAAAGAATACCCGGCTGAGTTTCTTATGGGCTCATCTTACAAATCTAACAACTGACTATCCAAAAGTGTAAATATTACCTATTTTGAACAAAGGATTTGAATTTGAATCGCACTTTACTACGAAATGTTAGAGGTGCGTGCCCGGGATCGAATCCCCGACCCCGCATCTCGTACGCGCTCATCGAGCCGTTCCTACCAACACTGCAACCTGTCTTGTAGGGCAATACACATCATCCTATTAGGGTCAGATTGATAGGAGATCAACACACGTTTGTTAGCACAAAGGCCCCCGTCTTCTTACGTCACCTGGGCTTGGACTCACGCCACGGTCTCGGGGGCATAGGGCTATAATCAAGTCCAACCTAAGCATCATCCCAGGCATATAAATAGATACTTATTATTATCTTAGTAAAAATATTACCTTTATCAAGTTTTAGCAATTTAAACTATAGTCTAGTCTAACTAGTCTATAGTCGTGGCGAACTGATCCCAAAGCTAAGGTAGGTCGGTAAAGCGCATTATCCACAGAACAGATAGGTACAAGGAAGATTTAATTTGTTGTCTCGTTAAATATACATGCGTTGTTGTTTAAAGACGGGCTCCCGAGGGGCTCTGATTGAAAAACAAACAGCCAGAGACGCGATTCACTGCGAATTCATTATTCTAACATTAGGGACCTACTTAACTTGAGAGGAAATTCCTTTTCACTTTTTTTACGGTTTCGTATCTCCAGAGAAAAAAACCGGCCAAGTGCGAATCAGACTCGCGCGCCGAGGGTTCCCTACTCGGGGAAATTTTCCTACATTTTGCACGATACGGATAGACAGACAAACAGAAGAACAGGCTACCAAGTGATCCTATAAGGGTTCCGTTTTTCTTTCTGAGGTACGGAACCGTAAAAAGGAACCCTAAAATGATTACTTCGTTTTCTGTCTGTCTGTCTGCCGGTCATGTTTGTCAAAGGTCAAGACCAGTCAAGGGTATCAAAACTATAGGGTACTTCTCATTGACCTAGAATCATGAAGACAGGTACATCACAAAAAAAAAATTAAAAAAAAAATATTTCTTGTATAAGTTTTGATGGTAGAAAACCCTTCCGTACGAGTTCGACTCGCATTTAATTGTTTTTTTTTAATGGGCATTGAAAATATGTTGAATTAGGTAGGACGTTTTTCAAAAAATACTTATTGCGATTGTTTTTTTTTTAATTTAGTTAAATGGAAAGACCGAATATGTAAGAAAAGAGCACTTTATCAGTTCATACAAACTATTATAATTACCAGTTGTGTAAAAAATTGTTTGTCTACTAATAATAAGTATTTATCCGTCTTGTAAGTTTGAATGTAGGGAGTCTCTGGAACTAATGATCCGATTCTGAAAATTCTTTCACTGATAAACTGTATATTATCCCCAATGGCAATAGACTCTAAATATCACGCGAATGAATATATATATCGCGCGAAAAGGCTACTTTTAATAAAAAAATTCTCCGAAAATCTTTCATTTTAATTAGCAAATAAAAAATGCCCATAATTCAACTTCTATAGATATGTAGATGCACTTAAAAAAAAAGAATATTCTTAACGATCTAAACGTAATCGCTCCACACATCACTTAAAAAAACACCACATTACCACCAAAAAACTCACCTGTCACCCCGTAACATCA
Source organism: Maniola jurtina (assembly GCF_905333055.1). NCBI lineage: Eukaryota > Metazoa > Arthropoda > Insecta > Lepidoptera > Nymphalidae > Maniola > Maniola jurtina. The sequence goes on from NC_060046.1 coordinate 2,594,398, forward strand.
CAACATCACCACATCTCTAAACAGTCAACACAGACCGACGGGCCGACACTGTCATCATGGCATCCGACATGCTATAGCACCCCCGCCCTAGCTTAAACCCCGCCCTACACTACGCAAACCCTCCAATCAACGACCAGTTAGCTAAAGAAATCCACCAATCAAATGCTTGTTAAGCGTTATTTACCGGAATCGCCCGCCCGCCCTCGCCGCCCAAACTTATCGATTGGACGGAGGCAGCGATGTTTAAGGCGGGCGGAATTAAAGCTGTGATTGAAATTGCCATTCATTTATTCTGTTATCATTCGATTAAAACGGTTTGCGGTTTTGTGATTTGTTTCGTTCTGAACAATAATGGTTACTTGCGTTGAGATGTTTAATTGTATAACGTAGTATAAGTTATTATATTTAAATATATTATATATCAACATTTTGATTATCATATTATCATCATACATAATATTGTAAATCAAATCTTGGAAAAGAGCAACCGCCGAGTTTCTTGCTGGTTCTTCTTGGTAGGAAAGGCATTCATTCCGAACAAGTGATAGATGCATTTGACGATTCAAAAGTATAATTGAATAAAAAATACTTTTATTTATTTATTTATCTTTTGTACCTATCACTATTAATTTTTTATTTATTGCTTAGATGTGTGATCTAATTGCCTGGTTCTCCAGGAACACTCTGCGAAGTCCTCGCTGACCTGGGTGGCCTGTTAGGACTTTGGAGTGAGCTCGGCTGGCTGGAGTGGTCCGGCGGGGAGTTATGAAGTCGGGCGAGCTTGACTCTTGGATTTCTAATTATGTTTTAATAGGCTCGCTCGACTTCATACCTAGGTACATTACACGTGTAGCTCAACAAAAATTATTTTGTACTTTTTAGTGTTTGTGGTTTTTGAAGTGAGTTTTATTTTTCTTTTGAATTTTTTATTTTAACTATATGTAAAACAAGAGCTATGGGACTTGGAATTTAAGGTGGGCCATAATATGATTGTATGGTCCTTTATTTAAATAGTACCTACTTACATAATATTTTTGGTTTCTGTCTGTGTCGTCTACGAGTATGTAAGGCATATCTATTAATTGAGTAGTAGCTACCTAACTACAGTAAAGTTTTTCTTTTTCGTTTTGGATCTTCAAGTTTTTAGGGTTCTACTTTATAGTACATAAAATTAATAAAACTACAAACAATTCATTCCTATTTAGTAAAAACTTCGTTAGTTAAAAGAGTTCTTTAATTAATTATTATTTTTGATAAAATACCACCAAAAATATAATACAAAATTACAAAAAACATAAGTGGAATGTAGGTACCTAGCAATTAAAATCTTTTCAGATTATACAGAAATGATCTTGATCAATCAGTTAACATAATGTAAGGGTTGTTACTCGTTACAACAGCAATATCGGTAGTTTTCCGAGCGGCGTGTGGCGTGACAACACTATTGTGTCTGAGCATCAAAGGAAATAGGGATGTGAATAGTACATAATATATATCGATAAAATTAACAACTAATTATGTTTTTGCGGATTTTTGTGAGCTTATACCTGGTTCCTAAAATCGAACAGACTAACGTCGATTTTTTTGCACTTCGTAATACTTACCAACTTGAAGATAACGTCTTCGTAATACCTACTAGTTGTTGAAAATTAAGACCGATAGTAAATGCTAACTTTATAACGCTTCTAGAGACCTGTAATTGGTTCCTAAATTTGTGAATATTTAAAAAAATTAAGAATATTTGTCTATTATTTAACTCCTCTAAGATATTTTTTCCCAACAGGCGTTTTAAACCCGTCGATTGTAGTTACTTATTTTATTTTATTTATTTAATTGTAATCTACAGCGTTCAACAAAATTATTATTATAATAATATTAATCTAAGTTTAACATATTGGCCACAAGAGCCTTAGCTTAACACATATCATTACTTCATCAAATCTGAAAAAAATGATACAAAAATGGTTTTCATAGTCTAGCGAAGACATCAGCCTCGGACTACTCGGAGGATTCAGCGTTCAATACTTCTAACTTTTAAGAGTTATGTGCGTCTCAAGCAATTAAAATATCACTTACTTTAACCATAGAGCATGATGTTTTAACCGTCAGGAAACCAGCATGCGAGAGCTCTCTCTCATAATGTTCTCAAAGGTGTGTGAAGTCTGCCAATCCGCATTTGGCCAGCGTGGTGGACTACTTATGGCCAAAGCTTATTATTTTGAGAGGAGAACCGTGCTCAGTAGTGAACCAGCCATGATGCTAATGACTTAAACTTCAAAAATATCGACATCGATACTCGATAGCAACAACTCTCTCCCTCTCTAAACGATACAATGGAGCATCCCAATTCCCAACCCTTCAACGCTTAATTTCATAATTGAGGGTTAAATCAGTACAGACGGGCGGGTCGTTTATCACACGCCTGCTCTGCGCCGCGGGGTGTTATCTCGATGACATTAATGTAGTGATGTGATCTTGATAAGTGATATCATGGTGATAATAAAGCTCTTTTCGTTCCAAAAATGCTATGGGCAATTATAATTTATTTTTTACTTCATCAACCCATCGCTGGCTCACTAATGAGCACAGGTCTCCTCCTAGAATGAAAATGGTTTGTGCCATACCTAGTCCGTCACGCTGATCAAATGTGGATTAGCAGACTTCACATACCTTTGAGAAAATTATGGAGAACTCTCAGGCATGCAGATGTTTCCTCGATGTTTTCCTTCACCGATAAAGTAAGTGATATTTAAGCCCCGAAAAGATAAAGGGGAATGCTCGAGACCCCTGACCTCTCGAATAGAAGGGCGATGTCTTAGGCCCTCAAAGACGTTGCTTCGTGATGACCACGACCGCTCCGCCAAGAGTGATACGACGAAGAAAAAGAAGAAGAAGTCTTAGGCTATCACCGCTAACCTTATAATATGATATAGTATGATATTATTATTGTATCACATAGGTATACATAGGTACCTACACTGATTATAATTACTAACTGGTATAAGACTGGTGGCGCAGTGTGGGACGACCTCTCCAGCCCGCTGGACCGATGACCTGAAGAAGGTGGCGGGGAGCGGGTGGACGAGGAAGGCGGAGGACCGTGTTTGGTGGCGCGCTCTTGGAAAGGCCTATGTCCAGCAGTGGACGCATACAGGCTAATGGATGGATGGATGGATAAGTCTGGTTCTGTGCCCGTAGAAAGTAACACGGGTAACGAGGGCTATACGAGGGCAACCATCATTTATTTGTATGTTTTTAAAAACACAATAAGCACGTGCCATTTTATGCTAACCACAATATCGAAATCCGTCATTCCAAGCAATCTCTTATGATTACAACTCCCTTTTTATTTTTTGAATTCTTCTTAATCGATTTGAAACTTTATCCCTCTTTGATAAGGTTCACAATGGCATAGAGTTGTTACATGATTATAACTTTTAATTTTTTTGGCCGCTATGAATACGAAACATTTAATCTGCCCTCACGTTTATAAGGCACCAATTAACTGAGGATTTTTCTGCGTACTTACATTTCAATAAAGAAAAAAGTACCTATACAAAATGTACCTATTATTATTTCTTGGATGGAATACCTACCTATTTTTTTAATTATAGGTAGGAAATTGATTGCCTTCTGGGTTAAAACAAATCCTAAATCCTAAATATCTTCATTTCAAGAGTGATTTGATTGAAGAGGCATTTTAGGCAAACGCGCTTCAATAAGTAAGTTTAGGCATCATCAGTCATACAAGACGATGTCCGCGACTTTGTCCGCGTGAATTCAGGTTTAATAAATTCCGTGGAACCTCTTAGACTTTTTAACATCAACAATTAGCCTATGTCCGTAATAAGCTAATCCGTGGATCAAATTTCATCACAATCGGTTAATCGATTGGCACTGAAAAGCTAGTACTTAGATAGTAGTAGCTAGTAGACAATAGACCTTCGCATATTACCTAATAACAAATCCCTACTTTGCCCTTTTAGGAGTTGAATTTTCTAAAATCCTTTCTCAGCAGATGTCTGCGTCATACTTGATAGCTTCCTTCTTCTTCTCTCTGGGCTGGTTTCCGCACTTAAACGTTTCCGTCTGTTGTGCGTGTGTTGCCCCTCCCCGCCGAAGTCTTCACTCCAGCCATCCAAGCTCGCTCCAGAAGCCAAGTAGACCGCCCATACTTGATAGCTATCTGTATGCCAAACAGCCCGATCCGTCCAGTAAGTAGTTTAAGCTGTGCGTTGATAGATCAGTCAGTCAGTCAGTCAATCAGTCAGCTTTCCTTTTATATATTTAGATATGGATACTGAAATGAAACTTTTGCCTCTTAGAATACTATCTAAAATCTATCTCAGCGCGTCGCGGTTTGAAAAGCAGATTCTACCAATAACTCAGCAATAACTCGTTTCAAGACCTACTTATCTAAAGGTTATCGTTAAACTATCGATATAATATTAATTATTTGAGTCCACGTGGGTAATTACTGGGACTGACATGTTAGCTTGGGAAGCGGGAACCCGAAACCGAGGGGGCACGGCCGGTTCATTAACTAATCTGTTGACAAAAAGTAACTACTTACCTGTACGAGTGCATAGAAGTAGGTGAAACCTGTCATTTGTATAACTCAAAATTAAAAAACCCCCGACACAAAAACCTTTATAAGAAAACTAGAAAAGAGCTGATAACTTTCAAACGACTGAACCGATTTTCTTGGATTATAGCTAAGAACACTCTCGATCAAGCTATCTTTCAAAAAAAAAACTAAATTAAAATCGGTTCATTCGTTTAGGAGCTTAACGATGCCACAGACAGATACACAGATACACACTTCAAAGTTATAACACCCCTCTTTTTGGGTCGAGGGTTAATAACAGAGAGACAGCCAGCGCGTGCCAGACTTTTGTTATTAACCGACTTCCAAAAAAGGAGGAGGTTCTCAATTCGTCGGGATCTTTTTTTTTTTATTTTTTTATATTTTTTATGTATGTTCCCCGATTACTCAAAGACCCCTGGACCGATTTGGAAATATTTTTTTTGTTTGAAAGGGTATACTGTGCAGGTGGTCCCATATAAATTTGGTGAAGATCTGATGAATATCTTCGGAGATGGAGAACAGAACTCCTCAATGGATAGGAGCAAATTGCTCGCGATCAGTGTAATAGCTTAGTAAACAGTAGGGTTTTAACTGGGCACAGCATATTATAGTACAGTAGGGCCACTAAAAATTGTGAAATAAAAAATTTTCAAAAGAAAAATAAAACCGACTTCAAAAACGACAAACACTAAAAAGTAAAAAATAACTTTTGTTTAACTACACGTGTAATGCACCTAGGTATGAAGTCGGGCGAGCTTCACTCTTGGATTTCTAATTGTGTTTTAATATGCTCGCTCGACTTCATACCTAGGTGCATTACACGTGTAGCTAAACAAAAGTTATTTTTTACTTTTTAGTGTTTGTCGTTTTTGAAGTCGGTTTTATTTTTCTTTTGTTTTATAAATGCTGAAAGTTTCTCTGCGTATTGTCACCAACACAGGGTTCTAACTAGGAATAGTTCACGACAGTACGCCCTTGTAACAAAACGTCGAGGCATTGGCAGGCATCAAATGATCCTACATTTACAGAAAAATAGGCCATTCATAGGCTCCCTTCCTACATTTGACGCTAGGTAACGTTTTTCTTATAGTTAGAGTCTTTATAGCGCGCGCAAAATAAGTAGTCCAATGTGAAGTTGCAACAAGGCGGATTTTGCAGGTCATAATTTTTTTATACTAAAGATTAGACACACAAACTCAGCTGTGGTCTGATTTTATACAATGTTCAGTCATACGTCTCGTGTTTCGATTGGACTTCTTGTTTTGCGGGCACAGTTTCTCAGATTTTTTGAGAGAGAGAGACATTTTCTTATAAATTTCTTCTTGATATTTCCCTTCAACGAAAAACGCGAAACAGACGTCATACATAAAATATATTTATCGTAACAATAACTCAGTACACTGAGTACAAACGTAGTCAGACATAACTAAAAGTGGGAGAGCAACAACGAGGCGCTAGTTAATTGAATACTCTACCCCTACCGTTGGTGCTCGATTTTTTATTCCTAAGTTGAACCCTCATAGCTTTAGTTTTAAGTTACGTAATTAATTATCACCACTATATCGTACAAATTTAACAATTTCATCCATCAAAATGAGTACAATTGTACCTACTTTGAATAAATGATTTTGACTTTGACTTTGACTTTGAAACATCGCTCGGTGCAGTGCGATTGACCAAGAACCTCACCGTCACAACTCATGCGACTGTGTTGTCGAGCTTGGATGCTGATTTGAATGCAAGCTAAAAGAGTATTCGCATCTTTTTCTTATTAATGGGCAATGTAATAAGAAAAGGAAGGCAAGTAAATTTTAAAATAGGCTTATACTAAAATAGGCTGCTATGCGACTGAAAAACAAACTTGTTAGTACAAATTTTCACATTTGAAAATGGCGCCATACTCATGGAATTGTTTCAGAAAATTTAAATCCAGTATTTCTTGGGATGTTGTTGTAAGGATTCTAACGATACCCCATACATCAGCAAGTAAACTACTGAACAGATTTTGAAAATCCTTTCACAAGTAGAAAGCTACATTACTCCCGAGTGACATAGGCTATAATATTTTACTGTCATAGAAATCCCTGCAAAAATTGTGATTTGGAAGTCAGATTGAAAAAGACCAATAGTAGTGGTTAGAGCGGGCACCGGCGCGGAAAGTTAAAACGAAAAGCCTCCCCGCTCCTACCCCCGACACAATGCCCGCTGAAAATGTCGGAATTAATTAAACTACCTACCTCTGTTGTATATATATTTCTAAAAATAGCTCAAATTTTGTTTTATTATATTAATGTGGTATAATTAACCCTTAAAACATACGGGGAACTACTAGAACCCGATTAGTGGATGGGGAATTTATGGACCCGCACTCATAAAAATGTAAGTATCCATCCCCTTTGTTAAAGTGAAGCTTCTAATGGCACGTTCGGTATATGAGGATCTAAAACACCTTGAACACGGTGATGAAATACTATGAAGCCAGGCTCATAACTGGCAGCGCGTTTTTTATAAGTTAGGTACTTACTACTTATAAGCTTCTCTACTGTCTTTGGGGTCTATGGGGTCTGTGTCTATGGGGTCGTATGACAACGACCCCATACGAGTTTTTGTTCGCTTTTCACCACAGCACACTGTAGGCATAGCTACGCTGGACTGACCCTGATGAAGACCAGACCAAACTAATGATTTTAGAAACTAAATAATTGTTTAGTAAATGTTACTAGAACGTCCTAGAATGATTTATTCGGCAATCTGTTTTTTCTCGCAGGTTCGCGTGTTAATTTTCAAAAAATAGAATTTATGTTTTGTTAAATTTTTCATGGAATGTAAATTTGTCCACTGCCAATTGCCATAATATTAAAAAGCCTGTTTTAAGCTTTAAAGGGTAAGTAAGCAAACATAGTACAATCTTTCCCGCTTTAATAATATTAATGTAATTAATATAACAACGTAAAGAAAACCCTAACGTAAGCGTAACGTAATCCACGTCCACAGGATATTGTGACGTAACTGAAAGGATATAAGCACAAATCAGGCCTGTAATTACTCGCAAGTCGCAACCCGCAGGGGTCTGTTGGACCGGCAAATAGCATTACTAGCGTTAAACCGATTACAGTAACGGCACAATTCAATATTCGGGAGTCTTGGCGCGGAAACAAGCAACCCTTGTGCTGCAGGGCTTAGCCGTTCCTGTGAGTGTAGCCTTAAGGTTTATGTACTGGAGTAGAGTTATGGTACATCGTCGTTTCATAATCTGATCGTAAGTTTTTTATAAAATCAGCATGCATTCAGATGCCCACAAGATACTCGTATGTTAGGTACTTACATGATTAGTATGGGATACATTGAAGTAGCATTGAAATAGCGAAAGTCTATCTGCTAGTTTTTCAAGGCCCAACAGAGTTAGCTTACGTCCCAGAAAAGGACATAGAATATTTTTTATCCCGGAAAATCAGTTCCCACGTGATTCTTGAAGGCCCATCCGTTTAACCGATTTATATAAAAGATAACAGATGTAGCTTGCATGCTGGAAATTTACATAGGCAACTTTTCATCCCGGAAAATCAAAGAGTTCTCACGGGATTTTTAAAAACCTAAATCCACGCGGACGAAGTCACGGGAATCATCTAGTATCTAATATTGTAACATATTCTTAGGTTTTCATCCGAGTTTCTTGGGGACTCTTGTCTGTAGAATCCACTCATAGTGGTAATCTTGACTTCTCGAATCACAAGTCGGTCTAGGTACATGAGCCCTGGGGTACCAACCAAGTGACCTGCCTGTGTGCCTGAGTGTTGCGAGTCCTTTTCGGATACGTCTGGGGGGAAGAGCAACGCTTGGGCCAGTGTACCCGAGTAACAATTTCATAGCATTACTCGCCGGAGATATGGAGGATGGAGAAAGTGGAAGGGAAATCGCCCTTTCCACGAGCTCTGGTCTCCAAGAGGATATGTGGCTGATGGACACGTGAAGGTCCGTTGCTCATCGTATGGTCCTCGAGTTAATTAGCGTTCTGTGATTCCTTTATGACTCTAACGGTGTTTGGGGGCACATAGTGTCCCAGTGGTGGTTCTGCTTTGGCGGACACTCGCTGGCGGAGTAACGAGGTGTTACCAATCCCTTCTGCTCCGGCAATAGCGGTGAGATGGAACTTCGTGAGGTTTTAGTCGGTAGGAGTCTGACATAACCACCGTGCTCCCCGTCCGGATCGCCGGATTGGCCGTTGGTATCCATAATGGATTTTCCTCAGAAAAAAGGGGAGGATGAGAATTAAGAATAAATATTCTTATTTTTTTTTAAATAAAATATTAACTCTGTAAGCATAATAAACGAATGTAAATTGACTCAGCAAACAAGGAAAAATGTATATTATCAAAGCTGACAAGGCATTCAACTCGGGCCACAATTTAACATGTATTGTTTGTTTTGCCAAATTCTCGTGTCTTTATTGAGTATACTCGTAATTGTTGAGTTTGAGCTAACGCAGACGTACGATATTATGTATTTGCGTAAAACCGATTTTATTCATCGACCGGACCGTCTACTGAATTTTTGATATGAAAATTAGGTACTTATTGATTTTTTTATTTTATTTAATACTTAACTGTGTGTTTGTGTTTAACTAATTACTTTAGAATTGTAACTTTACGCTTTCTGGTGCATATATGTGACTTGCCTAATACCACGTCTTCAGCTTTGCAATCCGTTGAGAGTTGAGACATGTCGGTTAGTTTGGTTCTCCAACGGATCTTCCCATTTCTAATTTGAACACGTCTTATAATTGTAGCCGTTAAGAACTGAAGCAGAATTTGAAGAAAGTACTGTAGCAGGTGAAAACCTAGGGTTTTTCGGTAAGTATTATATTCTGTAGTCTGCGGCAGCTCTAATTGTAGAGTTTATCTGTCGGAGGATTACGCTGAGGATTATAGACGCCCGTCGGCCGCTCAAATTGAATTGTAATATGCTACCGTTATTAATAACAGGGCGGATTGTTCGGGGCGGGCGGGCTAGGGTTGAACTGTTCAAATAATGATATAGTACTTACTTAACTTAATTTGTCTACAATTTAGATAATCGTCAAAATCAAATGGAGATTGGTGATATATTATCTAATCTAGATCCGCTGTAGTTCAAATTCAAAATTCAAAATATTTTTATTCAATTAGACTTTTACAAGTTCTTTTGAATCGTCAAAGCATCTACCACTGGTTCGGAATGCCTTTCCTACCGAGAAGAACCAGCAAGAAACTCGGCGGTTGCTCTTTTCAAAGATTTGATTTACAATATTATGCCATGTATAAAAGCTATTGAGGTCCCGCGCATTGCTGGAGCGAGCTGCAGGTCAAATCCACGCTCTTTTATCATTTACATAATCTTCGATTGTATAATATGCTTTTCTCAGGAGCATAGTTTTGATAGATTTTTTACAAGAAAGACAAATACCTATCTACCTCTAAGATCCGGTTAGTTAAAAAATATGGGCTACGTTGGTACGTATGTAGTTTGAAGGTTGATTTGATACAACAGTAATTCACAAAAACACAATGAATTGAGAACCTCCTTTTTGGAAGTCGGTTAATAATACCACGAAACAAGAAAACAAGTACTTAGTAATTAAAAATAATAATTAAAACCATGACTGTTTTGCTATATTTCATAGCCAGGTGTAAGCATTCTAACGATATCCCATACACTCAAATCTATTCAGGCATTAAAGAGTTATGGTGGAACAAGGAAAATCACATACATAAATTCATGAACCCTGAAAACATTACACCTTAGGTACTCCTTTATCGGGCAGTCGTATTAAAAGCAATAATTGCAACATTGTTAACAACTGAGGTTTACAAAAAAATAAAGAGTCTTATCAGCAAATCTAGTCAACCCTATCGCAACACAATCGCGTTCGTTGAAGCGAGTGATTTTTTCCGCAAATTGTAAGCATCTCCGCTGAATTCCGCGAATCAGCCATATTTGTACAATAACTGCCCGCCCGGGATTTTTGTACAATGGCCTTTTTGTTTAACGACGTCTTTCTATTGCGACGAGCGCGTGCAGAGTTTTTTCAATGGGGCCCATTCGACCCACGGACTGGGATTCGGTTTTGTAGCTGTGTGTGTCAATTTAGGGTTAACGTGAATTGAATACGGTAGATTTAATCTGTACAAGAAATTAATATGTTTGTATTATAATCACTTTATTTTGGGAGGATTAGGGTTAGGTGGTATTCGGTCCAGAATATTCTGAAAATAATTAGTGTCAACACACACTTTATAATTTTATTTTGTTTCAGTATATACATACTTATTACTTACCTACCTATTACTGACATAATAATAGGCAATTGTACCCGACAGTGTTGATGAGCCCTGTGCCTGCCGTAGGTTCGCCCATACGCGCATCGATCGGACGGAATTTTTAAGATTTATCAATCAATAAATTAATAAGATGGAAATTCATGAGGTTTTTAGTCGGTAGGAGTCTGACATAACCACTGTTCTCTCCCGTGGCCGATGGTATCCATGATGGATTTTCCTCACAACAAAAAAAACTGGGTCCACCGGTCCCTCCCTTCATCTCCCCCCTTAAATCAAATTGAAGCTTACGCATTCTATAGCAAGTAGCAACCCCGATTAATGTATGACTTCAATGTCCCTTCGCGTCACATATTATGTTAGCATGGGACATGGGTGGATAAAAAGGAAATGGAGAGGCGTCGCGCGTCGTCGGGATTTTATTATGTAATAGCGTAGACTTATTTGAAAGTAATTATACAAAAGTAAATGTGTCTCAAAAATAGTACATATAGTAATTATTTTTGAAATAAAAACAGCACTGTGTAACTAGGCTTTCAGAATCATCTCCTCTCCCCCTTTCATTCCCCTTAAATCAACCCCGATTAATGTATGACTTCAATGTCCTCTCGCGTCACAGCACCACGTCCCAATATGTTTGCACCTTTAGCGTGAGACATGGGTGGATAAAATGGAAGCGCTCATAAAAATGTATGAAGCCCACAAGATGGGCAGCTAACACTAACGAGAGGCGTCGTCGGGTGTTTATACTCACTTGTTCCACGTAACTCGGCCCCTGTTATTCCGCGCCAGCGGTAATTCTGACAAATGAATGTATTTTATTTACGGAATTGCCCATCCTTGCTTGCGAAGATGCGCACGTGAAAATATTGCTGTGGCTTTCTTTTATTTATTTTTATTTTTGAGCACCTACGATTTTACGTTCACAGAATTTAAGATTAAATATTTTATTCTGGTCCTATTCCCGTCTTTTACTTAATAAAGTGAATAGAGCCGTAGGCAATTTACAATTCACTAACTGCTGCTAATTTATAGCAATTGCTGCAGCATCAGGAATGAGGAGATGGGAGTTTGGGACCCGCAATTCATATATACCTAGTTAGGTACTAAAACCTTATGCTGCGCGAAGTTTCTTGAAGAAATATTTACCGAATGATTTGAAAATAGGTCTACTCGTAACTATTGTAGAGTGTAGAGGTAAGGACCACGATCTTCGTGTAAAAAGTATCCGTTAAAATTGAAGGGTGGCGTTCATGGCGCCGGATTTTTATAAAAAGCGCTAAAAGTTATCAGAAAAGGATGAGATCGTTTTCCTTACCTCTACGCTCCATAGTAACTGTTAATGTCTGCGCCAGACGCTTGAGACAAACAGCAAACAACAAGCGTGTGCACGGATGCTTGCGCTTGCCAACGCTCTGGAGCGTTCCGATTGGCAGGCAAGCTATCTGAGGTGTTTGCCGATGCTTGCAGTTTGTTGTTTGCCACAAGCGTCTAGCGCCGACATAAAGGCGTTACACCAAACGCAAAATCATACAGAATCCGTGTAGGTTACGAGTTATACAGAGTGAGTATAGAGTACTTTGTACTTGGTATCTAGGTATCTTGATATACCACTAATAGAGTAAACAGTAGACTAGTTCATAGATGACTACTTTAAAATAATCGCATCACAACCTGTGTTACGAGTTACAACCTTTTACTCTATGAACGATATTACTCTATGGTTTCGATTTATGATCTATTGTACAATGTCAGTGTGTTACTACTCTATCATTTATACTTACTCTATGGTTATTGGAGAGAAAAGGGGGAGTCCCGGTACAACACGATCAAATAAGATCGTATTCATAGTGAAAGACTTGGAAAGACACACCGCGTGACGGTAAAGTGTCCATCGCGACTTCTAGGAATTGCCTATAATGAATTATTAGTACGAACTATATGAGGGAAGATGCCTAAACGAAGTACGAACTATATTATAAGGTTCAGGTGATATTACAGGATGCGTAAGAGCCACACTGCTGCCGCCGCAGTGTGACTTCATATACTTCTTAGAGTTCCTTGTACCTATTTCAACTTCTACGAGCCGTGTTGTACAAGTTATTAACTTATTATTACCTTATATTATATAGGTATATCCTCGAATCTGGTACATGTATAGTGTCGTGCTTTTCAGTGTGTTGCCAAGGTCTAGTGAGAGCAACGCTGTCGCCAAACACAAACAGAATATGCAGTGACGCATTGCAGCAAAAGATTCTAGAGATTATTAAAATTGTAATACAGGGAACTGTGTAATACGCGTCACACTAGGAAGCCAAGCAGTACAAAGTACAAAGCGGTAGAGCACTTTTGCTTTCGCACTCCGAAAGGGTGCCAACGGGATTCTATTACTAAGCGTTCTGCCTCCGATGTCCATCTGTTCAGCAGCGGGCTGTATCTCGTGAACCGTATCTAATAGGTCTAAGGTAAAAACCAATTCTTGTACGGAATGATGGACGGATAGTTCGGAACGTTTCGTGTGCCAGTTCACCCCGCACTTGACTGATTTTTTCTCTTTCGAGGTGAAACAACAACTTCGAAACGCTATCGTCACCCCGTTGTGTTTGATCAGGGCTTTACAATATGATCATTGTTCATTCTCCGTGTTTATTGCTCTAGCCTTTAGGCCTATCGCAGCAATAGTAGGTATGACGACTGCAAACATCTCTGACGTGCTGATTCTCTCACTATTGGCTAAAATGCGCAGTTTCAGTAGGAATAATTAAATTCAACCAATCACAGCAATTGCGATTGTAGCAATGCGATAATGAGACAATGAGGGAACGAATGTATTGTTATAATATCTACTAGGAATCAAACCACTAATAAACAATCGAATTCTTTTGTTTTAGTCGTGCTTACAATCTCTGTTGACTAATTGAAAGTGATAAAAACTAACCGGAACAAAGCCAAGGAGTTGATCCAGTGGAATAATCTAGGTAAGGGCATTGTTATTTGGTACTTACCTGGGTACCTGCGGTTTTACAAATCATAGCAAAATAAAAAGTACCTACTTACCTATGTCTATGTCATATGAAGCTCTGATATTCACATAAATACTTGTAGGTATTGAGGTGTTAAAAAAAAGGTCGTTAGATAGGTCATTACTCATTAGATGATTAGATGTTTTAATTGTTTATTTAAGTGATTAGGGAAAGTTATATTTAAGTTGGGTACCTACCTATTTTCTTCATAAAAAAATATGTATAAGTTAATACAGTCCTTTTAGTACATAGCACGGAGTTGGTTGAATTAAATTTTCGGACTTCAAAAAATCATTAATTTTTTTTAAATAGGTAGGTAGATATATAAAAAAAACATAACTACGTGAGATAGTAAAATTTATATAGGTACTAGCCGATGCCCGCGACTTCGCCCGCGTGGATTAAGGTTTTTCGAAATCCCGTGGGAACTCTTTGATTTTCCGGGATAAAAAGTAGCCTATGTGCTAATCCAGGATATTATCTAACTTCATTCCAAATTTCAGCCAAATCCGTCCAGTAGTTTTTGCGTGAAGGAGTAACAAACATACACACACACACACACACACATACAAACTTTCGCCTTTATAATATTAAGTGTGATTAACTTAAGTAGATTTTACTCCTAAGTAGGTACATTATCATTTACGAGCTAAAGAACACGTTTTTATTTTGTAACTAGCTAGTTTAATTTTTTTGAGTGCTTACCTATTACAGTGATGAAGAAATTTGAGTTTTCCTCCACAAGTAATGACGAAGAGCCCATTTTCTGCGGAGCAATTTTCTATAGCGTCTACAAACAAGCAGAGTTTTTACGTCAGAGTGACAACATAGAAACTATACTATCCAAAGGATACGAACTGAGGAAAATGTTGAAGGAAGTTGCACCCGGTCAACGGGTTGCAGTGAGCGGGATGGTCCTTGCGAAAGAGTAAGTTGAAAACTTTTTAACTCCAGTAAAATATGCTCCCACCAAGCTGCATTATCAATTTCGTTTGGTGTGATTGTCTTAGTGCAATCTAGGCATCTACGTCTTGTACCTAAGTAGGTACTTACTTATCCTAATCCTACTTATAATATTATAAATTTGAAAGTGTGGGTGTTTGGATGTTTGTTACTCAATCACGCAAAAACGGCTAGACATGGAACAGAACATAGGCTACTTTTTATCCCGGAAAATCAAAGAGATCCCGCGGGATTTTGAAGAACGTAAATCCACGCGGATGAAGTCGCGGGCATCAGCTAGTAATATTTAGGAATTCAACATTTTGGACCTGAAGGTATATTTTAGTTAAAAAAAAACGATTTTAGAACCTTTTATTTGAAGTTGTTAAAAAATAGTACCTACCTACTTATTTTTTTAACGTAAGTACTTAGATATTTAAAGGCAATTTTTTTTGAGAAATCAATCAGAAGTCAGACCATAGTGAATTTCTGATTTTTTCAATGGATAAGTGTAATTACCTATCAAAAATTGCGCAACCGGCATAAATTGAACATACGAGTAGCTCCATTCCAAGGCGGCCGCGATACCGACCCAGAGGGGATCCCATCTGGTTCCACAATATCCGATAGCTAGGTATGTTTACAAAAAAATCGTAATTTCCTTCATAAAACATAATTAGTGTGCATCTAATGAATTTTTTCAGCACTCCACTTATCGTCGTGAAGACCGGTCCAAATATGGTTGTTCAAAGTTATGAGTTCACAGCAAATCGCCTCACTGGGTTGGTGGCAGCATATGCGTTCGACAACCGCTCAAAGTTCCCCGACTTAAAGTCATCCGAAGCCCTGGCCTTGGGTTTGACATGGGACAACGGAGACGTAAAGAAGTGTAAGCTATACCTCTCAGCCGTTTCTGGTGCAGAGCACTTCGACAAACAGTTCCAGTTCTGGCCACTAGTATGTGGATTAAGAAAGCTGCAGCTAAAAAAAATAACCATCGAACCGATCATAAAAATGGCTAAGATCAAAAATCAGAACGGTGTACGAATGGCTAACCAGCTAATGAAGAACCTCGCTATTGTAAAAGAACTTTGGTCCTATTTCCCTGAAACGTCAAATGCCGATTTTAAAAAGCAAATGGAGTGTTTGCCCCTTGAACTCAAAAAGATATTTTTTAATATGAAGTGAAAAATTTGGTAAACAAAAGAGGATCTCAATGAGTATTATTTGTCATATAAGTACTTATAACCATAATGCATCATGTTTGACCATTATGTAAATAATAGTGATTTGTTAATCATTATTATTCTTGTCATTATAGATATAATTTTGTTATAGTGACAAATAAATTAATGATACTTTAAACTAATCTTTTATTTTTTATCAGTTTTTTAACCATTAGACTATGCTTCTTGAAAGGAAGACTAAGGGCCGGCGCACATATGGCGGAGCGCAGCGCAGAGCATTTTTCGCAGTTAAAATATTATCGACATTGTCCTCATTGAAATAATATCTAAAATCAATTACTCGCGCAGTCCCGCGCGTGCTCGCGCATTCTCTGGTAGAAATTCGCGTAAATTTGTCACGCGATTAGAAAACTTCGCGGGCATACTCTGCGCTGCGCTGCGCCATATGTGCGCCGGCCCTAATTCTCGAACCGATCGTACCTACAGCTCATGCGCTATGCACTGTACGACAATACTCGATATCTTATAACTTTGTAGAGATGATACGTACTAGAGACAGGAAATAGATTTACATCTCTACATAAATCTGAACAAAGTTAAAGTACCCTCTATGGATCTCGCCCTGAGATCTGCACGTATAACGTTGACATTGTTGAATTGAGACTTTAGTTAAAATGAAACAACTCTCAAAGGTGAGATTTATGGAGCGTAGGTATTTTGACTTTATTCAGACTTAGATTTATGTTAGTCTCGACAGAATTAAAATGTGGATACATGACTAACTAAGGCTGTCTCATTTAACTGTCAGTTTGAGCAAAGTCGAAGCACTTTCACTTTTTTTTCTTTACCATAAGCTCCATTATAATATAATGGCAGCTTTATTGCTATTACTATCTAGCATTAAACTTAAATGAGACGGATGTGTCTGAAATAAATATACATTCGTCCAGCGCGGCTGCGGCCTTAAGAAAGTCACCCTACATTTGCAGATACGCGGTCTCCACGCCATGACAGATTCTCCGAAGATCTTGGAAATAAAAGAGTGAAATAATTTTTAAAGCTTTTATTAATTTCAAAAATAACTAGTATACATAATCACGCCGTATCGATAATTCCAAAATATACTATGAGAATACGCACATTAACTAACAAACAAACAGCTTGCGCAAGTTACAAAACTATGCTATACTAACACTTTGTAATCAATTCAGTTCCAAAATATGTCCATTTTGTCATCATCACAATATACACAGAAATTTATACTTTATTTTCCATACAGCCAACGCCGGCCGAAGGCAAACTCCGCTTGCATTTGAAATCGTTATGCCTTTCACAAACAGTTCTAAATGGCTAGATAAAATTTTTCATTATTCATGTCTGCAAATTCAACATCTTAATTTTTTTTTAATAATATAGGCTGCGCTTGACTGCAATTACATTTAACAGTAATACTTAAATGATGCAGCCTTAGGTTGTGCTTGCCTATCTCGAAAATGCCTAATCACTCTTCATTTTCTTAGATTTAAATTTTAAGTTTTATCTCATGGGAACTCTTTGAATTTTCCGGGATAAAAATATCTGTGGTTTTCATCAAGATCTATTCAGCGGTTGAAAAATACAGACAGACTTTTTTACTAAAAATATTAGTATGGAAGTATTTATAACTTGGAAGGATGCAAGCGGATTTTACTGATCGGTCTACACTGGCAAATAATATAATAATCAACCTACTTATGTCTAGTTTTTACACTTAAGATTTCTCATAATTTTCCACTCTTGTTATACATAAATGATAGTTGAATAAAAAAAAAGGTTATCTACACTATAAAAAGACTAGTCAACGCCATGCTTGTAATAATGACACAATTTAAGTATGCTTCGTCACCAAGTCTATAGTTTAGTCACAAAAAACTCTGACGATTTTTAGAGTTTGTCGCGTATTTATTCCATCTAATTTTTTAATCTAAATGAGATAATTGAGGAGCTGGCGAACAAAACGGTGTAACTGCACTTCTGATCAAAATTGTTTTTTTTTTCATGCAGTCGTTTTTGGTATTGAATACAAATCTGAAATTATTTCCAAGCAAAAGAGCCTAAAATTGTGCTAAACATGAGTCCAAAGTCGGTGAGTTAAATGATTGAATACAACTCTGATGAAATATTTAAACAAAACGGCCTAAAGGTGCGACAAAAATAACTCCAAAGTTATTGATTTCGAACAAAACGGCATAATTACAGAGAATTACAAGTTTCGTCACCTTTCTTTCAGTTTTTACTCCTAAACGAAAAATTTTATCTCTCGCAATTACACCGGTTTGTTTGCCAACTTCTAAATTATTATGAAAGTTATCTTGTAAATTACTAAAAACCACATGAATTAATTCGGCCTCTAAAAATCTTCTGGTATTTACAATTAACACATATGAAATTGTTTTATCTCCATTATCACTACAAATTCATTTAAAATAGACATCTAACATTAAGTTTGTCTTATTTTTGACAATAATTTACACATGATTCGTGATTCATTTCTAACCAGTGACATTTATAATACCAATATTTTTCCATTTAAGACCATCTTTTCAATCGCCACAATAAAACATTATATTAATTGAGGAATAAAGATATTTTCAGTTTTTGTATTGAAAAATGTCAAAAACATCATCAAGGCGATTGAAAAATAGGGTCTGAAATATTTACTTCTACAAATATACGTTATATTTTGTTAAATAACATTTACAATCTCAATTCTTTACATTAATTAATATTGTTTTATAAAACACTAATATTGGTATTTTAGTGGCTACCAAGATTAGTATATATTTTTTTTAATACCCAAACTGTAAATCACATTTAAGTCAATATAAATGCGTTATATTAAAATATAATATCTATACGAATAAAAACATGCAAAACAAATATATTCAGTGATTGTGTAAATTGAGAAAAAAATTGCGAATATAAAACAAAGGTTTATTCGGGTAAGTAGCCTTGCGCTAAGCCAGACATTTCTAACTTTATATTTCACTAGGGACGTAAGGTTTTGACTGATTGACATGTTTGAACATCTGTTACACATCTTATTATACCTCCAGTAGAGATATAGGGACAGCGCACATATGGCGGAGCGCAGCGCAGAGCATGCCCGCGAAGTTTTCTAATCGCGTGACACATTACGCGAATTTGTACCAGAGAATGCGCGAGTATCCGCACGGATGTTGATTTTAGATATTATTGCAATGAGGACAATGTCGATAACATTTTGACTGTGAAAAATGCTCTGCGTTGCGCTCCGCCATATGTGCGCCGGCCCTTACAGAGCGTACTTTACATGACATAAAATCATGACTTTCATATTGTCATAAAAAATGTGAAAATGTGACAAAAATGTATCTCGTTTCAACAAGTAGTCTGAGCAAGGTCAAGTACACTCTGTAGATCTCAGCCTCAGATTCACAGAGTAGTGTAGCCACAGAGTAAATATCAATAAGAAGACACAGAGTAGTGTTGTCACAGAGAAATTCCATTATTGATTGTCGAAACACTGTAACACATATTTTTTTTTTAGTCAGGATACTCTGTGTATAAGTAGTGTTTGTACAGAGTAATTTCAGAGTCATCTAAGTAGAGTAAACATCAATAACAATACACAGAGTAGCCATTTTAACGTGGTATATTTGAGCGGGTTTACTATAGAAGCGTATTTCTTGTAGGTAGACTTGATTTTACATATTCGAACATAATATATCTGTCAAGTTAGAATCACAGAGTAGTGTAGCCACAGAGTAAACATAGATTAGTTTTGTCACAGAGCAATTGCTTACTAGCAGCTAAACATTATCGATTACATATTTGGACACTGTACCACATTATTTTTCAGTCAAGATACACAGAGTAGTGTTTGTACAGAGTGATTTCAATGCGTGTTAATGGTAGCATGTAGACACTGAGGGACGATATGCGCGTAGGGTAGCCTATAGTTCTTGACTGTGCGTGCGGCGAGGCATTTTAACGTGGTATATTTGAGCGGGTTGACTATGGAGGTGAGGTTCTGGCGGGTTGAGCTGAGTATTTCTTCGGGCGTTTCGCCCTTGTAGTTGACAGTGTCGATGTGGGCTCCGTGGTTGAGCAATGAGCGGACCACTTCGGCGGGACACGGGTTTAACTGGAAAGAGGGAATTCCACTGTTATTAAAGCATTTTT
Source organism: Maniola jurtina (assembly GCF_905333055.1). Lineage (NCBI taxonomy): Eukaryota > Metazoa > Arthropoda > Insecta > Lepidoptera > Nymphalidae > Maniola > Maniola jurtina. The sequence continues at coordinate 2,614,655 of NC_060046.1, forward strand.
GACCATGACGAGCAAGATCTGAAAAAACCGGCCAAGTGCGAGTCTGGCCCGCACACGAAGGGTTTCGTACCATCCATGCCATCTATATGGGATTCAGCAAACTAATTATGTTCGTGAACACATTTAATTTTTTTTTTTGTGAGTACCCACAAATTCACGGTTTTTAGATTTTGCCCTTTATCCTATAAGATTTCATGCCAAATTTCATGGTTCTAGGTCAATGGGAGGTACACTATAGGATTTTCTTGACCACGACACACACAACAGACAGACTGACTGACAGACAACGGAGTGATCCTATAAGGGTTATTTTTCTACTTTTTGAGGTTCAGAACCCTAAAAATAACAAAAAATGTAACTAACTCTGTTGCACATAATCTCTTAAGTAAACTAAATTGACAGGTTTAAGTCTAGTGCTATCTTTTTCCGAAGGGAGCATTGTGAAAGAGTTAGCAATGCATTTAAACCATTCCAATGCATTGATACCCCGCTATGATGTACAGCAACACAAAACCACTCCACTTGCATTCCTAAGCCCCCTCTTTTAAAAGAACCAACTACTTTACAAACAAGAGCAGGAAAGTGTTCCCATCGACTAGGTTCTTCGCGTAGCCTCAGCGTCAGCGCGACCGTAGGGCGCGTCGCTGACTAACTTCCCTCCGTCATTCCACTATGACGTAGGGTGACGCCAAATAGACCGTCTCCACCTGCAGCAGTCTTTAGTCACGACTATTGACTCCCGTAAGTCTTTCCCCGTTCCCATAGTAGCAGCTCCCAGTAATTATTTCTATCCAACTTACTTTACAAACAAGATGAAGCGGAGTATTCCCGTCAACTAGGTTCCTCGCGTTGGGCTCCGCGCCCAGCCTCAGCATGAGCGCCACCAACGCGGCACAGGGCGCCTCACTGCCCTCCCTCCCCGCGCCCGCCCACGCACCCGCGGCGCCCACCGCGCCACTACCCGCCGCACCCGCACCCCTCCCCCGCCCACCGTCGTCTGAACACGCGATGTGCAGCATCGAGCGCCGGAGAACCTGGAAAGTGACAGACTATGCATTAACATCACACGCCACCGAAAGCAATTTCACCCTTGGTGCCTGGTGTACTTTTTTTTTTATAAAAGAATATTAGCTACTCCCCTTTCCCTTCCAACTAAGCGAAAATTTAATACGCTTACTTAGTAAGCGTAAGCGTACCTTGACACCTGGGACTGCCTGGTGTACTTTGACCACCTGGATGTCTGGGATACTTCGACCAGTATGCCAGATCTTTTTTACACGCTCGTATAAATTGCAGAACCAACTTTCAACGAATTCCTAAAAACCCGGCAACGCAATGGTGGCTTCTCCGGTGCTGCAAATATTCATGGGCGGCGGCAATCACTTCACTACTCATTCTACTCCTTAGCTATTGCGGACAGCAGCCCAAGGTTACTCCTATAGAGCAGTACTCTATGCGTAAGGCGCTGTTTTGCTCAAACTCAAATAATTTATTCAAAGTAGGTACTATTGTACTCTTTGATGGTCAGAATTGCAAGATTTGTAAGATGATAGTGGTGATAATTAATTAACTACGTAACCAAGTTGTTAAGGATACCAAGTTTTTTGACACTCACCTTAATATCTAATTCAACGAGTGAGTACACAGCCTTATGTATTTTTCTAGAAACGTCTTCAGTACACTCCGGCTCCTCCAGTAGCCGCGCCATCAGCGCCGCCAGGTGGAGGGATATCTCCAGGAACCTAAAACAAACCAAAATGACATAATCCATTCTAATATACACTATACCTTATCTGTGGAAAGAAGTTTGTGTAGCACTCGAGCACTCGCTCTGTTACGTAAAATGCAAAATATTTTTATTCAGTTAAACCTTTACAAGTACTTTTGAATCGTCAAAAGCATCTATTACTGGTTCCGAATGACTTTTCTACCGAGAAGAATCAGCAAGAAACTCGATAATCGGAAACAATCCTTAAAACCAACTCTTAAAACCCTAAATTCACGCGGACGAAGTCGCAGCATAATCTAGTAATATAATAATATCGTAAATAGTTGCAAGAGGGCGCTTCTCACTCAAATCAAGACATCGATCAACTGTCCTCAAGACACGAACCCAAGCCACGCACAACGCACCCACTAGATGGCAGCACGAGTATGTTAAAGCCGAATATCAAGTAGAACACGTAAAACTCAATTGCACTAACGGTGCGTTTAGGAATCTGCACTATATATGTATAGAAGTTTCAAGATACAACTGTTGACCCAGCTGGCGCTACCTAGCACAATACCGCCCGGAGAGAATTCCCTATTGGTACAGTCAAGCACACAGACACCGCTCTCGTACAAGCTCCTTGGTTCCCCGGGGACTATGTTAATCTATCTGTTTGTATTTTTCAATTATTTTATTTGTTGTTTATTGGCTGAAAAAGGATATTTATTTACTTGTGTAAGGTGGTCATGGTGTGTTTGCGTCCATACAAGAAGCCAAAGTCCAACTTCAACAGTTCCAAGCCCATGTGTATCTGTGACAGGGCTTTGGTGAACACTGGCTCGATGTCTTCGAATGTCACTGGTGGGACTATGCGACCTGGAATTAAGAAATAAATGTAAAATAATATTTGAAAAATGATAATACTCTCCCATATTTCTGATATTTTTAGTGTGAATTTTTTTCTTTCCTACGCGATAAAGAAGTTTCACTTCAATAATTTCATATAAAACACAATACAATACTTATTACTGATACAATCACGCTAATGTGTAGCGTGATTGTATCAGTAAATTGCACGCAAAACAAGTAGTTCAAACTAAAGTTGCAACATGGCGGTTTTCGCAGGTCATAGACTAAGACGCCAGTTCCACGGGCTCCAAGATAGTATCACCCTGTAGAAATTGACCCATATAAGTTGTATCGAATTTGGTGGCGCGTCGAGACTATTGCTGCGATTCTGTCGTCCGTGGAAATGGCTCCTAAGGATTAAGTACACAAGTCCAGCTGAGATCTGTTTTTATACAATGCGCAGTCATACACCTTGTGTTCAGAGTGGGCTACTTAGGGTAAGATCTATAGAGCGCACTCTGACTTTGCTTAGACTTAACACAGAGTTGAAAGGAGACAGAGGTATCTCTCCCATAAATCTGTCTCGTTTTAACTCAATCTTAAGTCTGAGCAAAGTCAGAGTAAGCTCTATAGTACTCAGGTTTAGTGCTCAAAACTCACCCCTGAGCGGCGGCCGCGCTCTCTCGGCCAGCATGTAGGAGAACAGCTCCGCGAAGCTGTAGAGGCTGGACTGCGTGAGCGGCGACAGCGGCGGCAGCACGGCGCGCTGCATGTCGAGCGCGTGGTGCCACAGCTGGCGACAGCGCGCGAAGCGGCCCGCATCCGCGTACACCGCGCCGCGGTAGCGCACGTAGTACGACGTGTCGGGGTGCGCCGGACCTGCATCACGACCGCACTACTGTTAGTTAGGCTGTTCATCGTGAACAAACAAACTTCACCGCCTGTCGCACGTCTTTAAGCCTTTGTCAAACACACTGCGAAACGAAGACGAACTGACCACGTAGCAAAAGCAAACCGAGGCGGAGATTTCAAACTAGGTGCGAGCAAATAAATAAATGACTGAATGAATGATTGATTGAGCATACGCGTCGCGAAATCCTGAATCGCCACAGCTGGAGTAGAGTATTCACGCCAAAGCAGCTGCTATTAATTTAAAAAATATGGAGTGAAACGGATTCTGATGAAAATTTTTCCGTGTCCATCTCGTCCTCGTGTCGAACAATTTGTAAACAAACACAACCGGCAGGCTTCGCATCGCGACTCACATTCGCTTTCGGTCTGACGTCGTTCATACAAAGTCAGCTAATAGTTATCTCGCTCGCGCTTCGCTTCGCCATCTCGCCGCGCGGAAACGGTTCACACCACTTCGTTTTCCCATTTCTGTGACTAGATTCGAGCAACACCGAGTACATCACAAAATAAAAACGCTTCGCCACGCGTTCGGTTCGCCGTATGTTTGACAAGTTCGAGCCGCGGATAAAGATCCGTGACTCAGACTAAACCTGCGCAGTGGATGAGCTCACCTAGTATCCTCTCCCTGATGACCAGCGCCTGCATGCGTATCGCGTCGGGGTCGGCGAGCAGCTCTTCCAGCTGCTGCGCACTGCTGGGCTCCACCGCGTAGTCGTACGCTTCTATCCGCGGGATGTCCTTTGGCTTGGGGATCGGCTCGCTGCCGTCTGCTGGAAACCTGAAACAGATGGATTTTTTTTAAAAAGGTCCACGTGGTGCGACTCCCGGTACCATCACTTTGGGTTGCGTTACCATTGTGTAGATGCCGCAAGAACCTACTTTAGGAATTCACGAGAATTGCTGCTGTCGTCAAAAAATGCATGTAATCGCTATTCTATCGCTAATGTCATTAGCAGGGGACCCCAAGAGTTTTCACCTGGCTTTACCCGCTGCTAAACCTTTAACCTTTCTAAGAATGTTATCATAATCTGGCCAGGTTCTGATACGTTATTGCAGGTGTCGGTCTATCGCTCAAGTTACTTTGCATTTTTCAGCAAACTAAAGATCTCGTCTGCACCAGTGGCTATTGGGTCTGGGACAGATATGAAACGAAAAAACAAGCCTAATGGGGCAGAGGGTTAGCTCTGCCCTTTAAGCTTGTTTCTTCATTTCTTCTTAGGACTTCGAACAGAGCATTGTCCTGTAAGCTTGGGAGAATTCTCGGAGCATCTAACCTACTTACCTATAGTCCATAGCCCGTTTCCACAGAGCCAGCGCGCCGACCATGTCGCGTCGCTTGTCCACGTACGTAGCTCCCAGCAGTTCTAGTGCGTCGATGCGCTGCTGCCGCGTCACCAAACCGTACTCTGCGTTGATTAGGTGTTCGACTATGTGCGTGTGGCCCGTTAGAGATGCCGCTAATAGGGGGGTCATACCTGGTGACAACAGAAATAACTATTAAATTTATGTAATTCACGATACGCATTATAGATATAGGATATTATAAGCTAGGACGAAAGTTGCTGTCAATTTAGAGCTACCCAAATTTTAAGTGACTTGCCATAGCTTCCAATAAATAACGATGTACGGGATATTTAGAGTAAAACATTTGGTTCATTTTATATGACCAAACTCATTTATCACCAGAACTGGCTGGTGGAAAAGGTTTAAGGAAAAAAAAAGAGCTTTATGAGAGTTATGGAAATGAACCTCAATAAAGCGCAATATTTGATTTTTGGTTTCCACACACAGCCCTTGGCCCTTGGTATCATATTATATCATGGAGATAAATTTTACGATTCAAAAGCACTTGTAAAAGTTTATTTGAAAAAAAAAATATTTCTATTCTATTCTATCTTTCCAAATCTCTGGTAAAAAGGCTTTTGCCAGTTCTAACGAAATCACTCACCATAAGAGTCAACATCCATCGTCGCCCCATGATCCAACAGCATCTTCAGTATATTTAACGACCCACTTTCCGCGCAGTCGTGTAAGGCCGTGTTCCCTTTAACACTCTTTCTGTTGACGTCAGCGTTCAGGGATAGGAGGTATTTGGCTATGTGGAGGTGGCCTTTGTAACATGCTATCATTAAGCACGTGTGGCCGTGTCGATTTGGTTTTTCTATATCTGCAAATAAGGGGATAGGTACATTTCAGTTAAGGAATCAAAAAGAAACATGGTCGCTAACTATGATGGGAGATGAAACAGTTATTTAGCCTGCGCTAAGAGATCTATCTATCCTCGAAGTTATCGGTGAACTAACGATTGCTCGACGAGTCAAAGCCAAGCTGAATTAGTGTCATACGCTATGCATGGGCTGAGGCGTATAAGCTGATGACCGTTAAATATTAGTGGGTCCCAGGATTCTGGGATGGAGACCCCGCACCTAAAATAGCAGTGTTACAGCTGAGTGATGATTTCCATCAACTCCTACCTTTCATCGAATGTACTTTTTTTTACGTCTGGAGAAAGATTTCAAATCCAATCCACCAGCTTGAATGCACCCACAACTAAATAGGTTTTTCGAGAGCCAAACAAGGAAGCCACCCTTCCAAGGATACCAAGAAAAGCGGTGTACCGCTTCCTCATCTCGTACTCATCGGTGCAACTTGCTGGAAGTCTTGGTCTCTACTCCAGAAGACGTCTGCCCTATCGGCCGTCTGTTCTAGGATCTCACCTGCGCCATTTTCAACTAGGAACTTGACAATCTCGTAGTGTCCGTCGAAGCAGGCCGCGCGCAGCGGCGTGCTGTGTGTGAAGGTTCTGGAGTTGACGTTCGCGCCCGCTCGCACCAGGAGCCGGACGAGTGGCAAGTGGCCAGCTGCTGCCGCGCACCACAGCGGCGGGGCGTCCTCTATCGTCTCACCGTCGAACGTTACTGGAAAAGATAACACAAACATTTTCTTCAACTGATTTTCAAATATAAGGAAAAGAGTTTGAAAGCTGTATTGTGGAGATCCACAGGAGAACCAAGGTCACTGCTGACATAGCCCAAACTATTAGCAATCTGAAGTGGCAGTGGGCATGCCATGCTTGTCGTAGAGGCGATGGCCGTTGGAGCCGGAAAGTCCTTGAGTAGAGACCGCGTTTAGGCAAACGTAGTGTGGGACACGATGGACCGACGATATAAAGCGGCTGGCGGGAAGTGGCTGGATGAGGAAGGCTAAGGACCGGGTGTGGTGGCGCTCTTTATGGAAGGCCTTTGTCCAACAGTGGATGTCCACTGATTGATGATGATTGTGGAGATCGCAACTACCGAATTTATGACGCTTTTCTGCTATTGACTAAAATAAATATGCACAACCAAGACAATATAAAAAAACCTAAATAGGCAATCGGCTTGACTGCAATCACATCAAATAAGAGGTGTGGTGCGGCCTAAGGTTGAGCGCGCATGCCTAGAAAGTGCCTATTCTTTTGAAGGTCCCATTATTGTATTACAATTTAATTGAAAGTTATTTATTCGTAGAAAGTTTAAGGTTTAAATCTCAAGTTGGTTGGGGAATTGTTAAAAAAAAAGTCGTCTCCTACATAACTACTTAATTTCTTGGCATCATTACCTAAGGCATGAAAAACGGCCATCAAACGAAATCGTATTCGCAACAAATGGCTTCTCAGAAAGTACATTAATTCTTATTGGAAAGACATTTCTGTGGAAGAACATACTTAATTCTTATTCGAAAACCGACCCAAATTACTTTTCGGTTCCGCGAAAAAACTAGCATTCAAGAGAGACTTGTCATCTGCAGTACAACTTATATCACTAGTAATAAAACAGCTTTTTGGGTTCCGTACCCGAAGGGTGCCAACGGGACCCTATCACTAAGCTTCCGCTGTCCGTCCGTCCGTCCGTCTGTCAGTGGCCAGAATCTCAAGAACCGAAATAGGTAGAGAGTTGAGAACTTCACATGCACTTAGGTATTTCTATTGAGGCTTTCATAACAATTATTTATATTACAAATTTCAAAATGGCTGCATCCATACTAATAGTATAAATGCAAAAGTGTGTCTGTCTGTCTGTCTGTCTGTCAGTCTGTCTATCTGCTACGTTTTCACGGCCCAACCGCTGAACCGATTTTAATGTTTGGTACAGACTTGGGGTACATCCCGCGGAAGGACATAGGCTACTTTTTATACCGCAAAATCGAAGAGTATTTCAATCCTACAGGATTTAAAAACCGAAATCCACGCGGGCGAAACCGCGGGCATCCTCTAGTGCAAAATAAAAAGTACGTACAAGATAGTAAATGTTATTTGTTATCTTGTACGATGGTAGGTATGGAACCCTTCGTGTGCGAGTCCGACTCGCACTTGACTTTTCCATCTGCAGCTGTTTTTACCTTTTTTCTTTAGTAGGTGAACAGATAACCGTTAGGTAAAATGGCGATGGGCCAAAAGCCGACGCAATGGGAAGGTGTAGAATGCGGACGTGAAGCAATAACAATTGTTGTCTTACTGATAAATGCTCATTGCTAGAATTTGCTCTAGCACTCCTAGCACTGGACACAGAATTCGAAATAGGTACATAGAAATGGTAAACCAGCCTGGTATTGTCGTTGCACAAATGTGTAGTGAAACATCAAGGTGCGGTGACAATAGAAGTTTTTATTTAATTTTTTATTTAAAGGTTTACTAGCGATTTAACATAAGCAACTATATAAAATACATTGGTTTTTCTATCATGCTCAAACTATGCTAAATCATTTAAAAGTAAACACTGCATGCAAATTCCGTACAAATACCAATACAAAGTTGTGGACCGAATTAAAAAAAAAATGAAATTAATTTAATTTTTATTGCAATATTAATTCAATAAAATTAAGCCCAGCGTAATTAACACAGGTCAGTGGCACGAAAACCATTAAACATCGATATGCTATTGCGGAAGTGTCGATTGAATCGAACCGGAAAACTCGATGCATTCGATACGCATGAAGAAGGATTATCCTCAGGGTCACTATAAATCATAATGCCTCCTACTGTTCATGAGGCAACTGGCACATACAAATTACAAGTTCATCTCAATCGTCTTGGCTATCTAATATCGATTTTATTCCACTCGATTAATTCGCTGTGTCGTATTATGCATGCAAACGGATGCGTGGCATTTCTGCACGCAAAGTCCAGTGGTCAGTGTATGTCACTCTCGCGTCCACCATGTGGTCATGTAGCTCAAATTACCATCTATAAGGCGTCTATTAGACGATAGCTTTTACTGTCAGTATTGCCAGTCACTGATGGACAGCCTTCCGTCATGCAATGGGTGATGTTTGCATAACAAACATCTGGATAACTATCACTCATGATTGACGGAATTGATGCTGAACCTATTGTCTAATCGTAGACTATTGGATAGAATCAGGCGTTACTTTGCGGAAGTTCATGTTTAGCAAGAAACAGTTAAAAATTATTTTGCTATAATCCGCCAACAGAAAAAATCTGTATGGTCAAACATGCAGTTACAAGCTAAGCACCGCTTACCTCCCCAACCAAGCAATAAAGCCAAGTTCCCAAGCAAGCACTGCCACCACCACTCACATGCACCACCACACAAGACTTTTCCACTACTCTCGACGCACGTTTCGCCCCGACACCGGAGCATCCTCAGGAGATTTCGACTTTACAATGCTGTATTGTCAACTTGACAATACAGCACTGTTAACTATTTCTTGCTAATCGTAGACTGTTAGATAACTACTGTACTCGGAACGTCCCGAGAAGAGAAAGTTTAGTATTGATTTACGGTTTGGTACGGTTTGGTTTACGGTACGGTTTTACGGATTACGGTTTTTACACAAAACAGTATTCAATTAATATAATGAGAGACTAATAACGTCTATAAACACCTTAGGCAATAGCAAAAACGTAAGACATGCGTTGCGATTCTAGAATTTCTCTTTTTTTTGTCCTTACAGCAGTGTTTTTCGGCTTCCTATGTTTGAAAGGTGCTTTACCCGGGTACTTTTTGTATGTTTTCTCAAAATCTGATCATGAAGGCATACACAGCTGACAAGGAAATAATTTGTTTCTTAGTTACCTGAACCAGGCTGCTCGATGTCGGCTTTGCACCGCTTGATCAGGTACTCGGCGACGTCATAATGGCCGTTCCTGCATGCGATGACCAGCGGCGTGGCGTCTGTCACTTTGGCACCTACTAACATGCTCAGCTCCTCAGAGCGCCAACTGTGTAGGTACATCTGGAACAAACAACATTTATGGTTAGAAACATTAGTTATTAAGAGTCTTCGCGTCGGACTAACTTGTATCGGATTAATAAATTCAAAATTTAAAAACCCCCGACACAAAACTCTCTAAAAAGTAAATAACTCTCAAACGGCTGAACTGATTTTCTTGGATTAGGTATAGCTAAGAACACTCTCGATCAAGCCACCTTTCAAACAAAAAAAACTTAACATTGGTTCATTCGTTTAGGAGTTACGATGCCACAGACAGATACACAGACACACAGATACACACGTCAAACTTATAACACCCCTCTTTTTGGGTCGGAGGTTAAAAAAAAATAAGAGACATCGTTCACAGAAAGATCCCTGGTGGTAGGGGTCACGACCCTCAGTAAGTAATGGGGAACACGAAACGATGACGACAAGAGAACACGAATTTATCTGTGAATTTTCACAAACTGTGATCTGATAGCTAGCCATTAAAAATAACTTTCGCTTACTCAGATTATGAGATTATGCAATTTGTTTCTAAGAGCCCCGATAAATCCTGTTCGGGCTTTTCAAGTCGTCAGCTTGACTAACAACAAAAAAAAATTGGAAAGATATGCATCACGTAACACCTAGCACGTTTCAACACGACGAGTCACATTAAAAATGACAGCGTTTCCGGTGACACAACGCATGACCCGGTTTCTGAACCTTGACACTCGAAGAAAGCTTAGGGTTTCAACGACAAAGACTGAGTTCAAGAAATAAAACCAGAGTATGTACCAGAGTATGTACTAAATTAAATATAGGCACCATTGAAGAAGAGGTTATTTTCGCACATCAAATATATCAGAGAATTCATAAAACCTTTTATGAACTACCACTATGATCCAATTATTTATTGTTTCATGTGAAACAAGCGAAAACTTTGACCATGAAGATATATTATGTTAGAACTTCAAGAAATGATTCAAGGACGCGCGCTCTAACCTAAGCCTCACAATAATTAACCCGCGACCCAAAAAGAGGGGTGTTATAAGTTTGACGTGTGTATCTGTGTTTGTGTATCTATCTGTGGCATCGTAGCTCCTAAACTAATGAACCGATTTTAATTTAGTTTTTTTTTTTTGTTTGAAAGGTGGCTTGATCGAGAGTGTTCTTAGCTATAATCCAAGAAAATTCGTTCAGCCGTGTGAAATTTATCAGCTCTTTTCTAGTCACTGTAACCTTCACTTGTCAGGGGTGTTATAAATTTTTAATTTACACTTGTTTTCCGTTTGTCGTAAAGTGCACGCGAATAAAAGACACCAACATGGATGGTTAAACTCCGTAACCCTTGTAGTCGGATAATAATAGCGTTTCCGGTGGCAACAACGTTTGCCCTGGTTTCTGAACCTTGACACCCGCAAGCCGGTGACTTGGCTCGAACAATGAGTAATAGCTTAACGAACTAACAGCTTTTGGAAAGTGGGCTACGGTGGCCAAGTACTGATAATGGTATAATAATTACACCATTGAAGGAACTCTATAAGCGATGCCTAGTGGTTAAGCTATTAGCCTTCTAGTCCATTTTCGATACCGGACACACACCTCTAACTTTAAAGTTGTATGCGTTTTAACTTAAAACGCATATAAGTGTAACTTTAAATTTAAAGGTGCGTGCCCCTTAAATCAGTGATATTTAATTGCTTAAAACTTTTAAGCAATCCGTCCTCGTTCTGAGTATGGCGAAGAAGGGACCTATAAAAACTCATTGATTCTAATTGAACTGTTAGATAATAGAGATTTTATTGCGTAAATAAATCTAAGCTCATTATGGCACTTATATAATTTAGTGATTAGGTAAGTAGGTACGCTTCGAAGATTAAAACTTACATCACGTTCTAATGCGGTAGAAATCTTCTGTGGCTTCGTCGCCGTTAAATCTAGACATTTAATGAAAGAGCTGCTAGTTGTTCTGTTTGTAGGTACGCAATCATTATTCTCAACAAAAGTGATATTATATCTCCGGACATATACCTACTTTTCCGGAAGCATAAGTCCATAGTGTGCGCGTGCTCTAAATTTGGAACCTTCAAGGCCAATTTTTCAAGCGTCAAATAACTTTTATCTGACGAATATATTCGACGTATTGTCAGATTTCCTACACAAAACCTTTTTTTTCCTCAAAATTTATTCCTCAGAGGAAAGTTATTTGACGATTGAAAAATCAGCCCCTTAATTGGGAAAGTAGTTATCTAGGTTCCTGTTTTATGTATGGGAGCCCCCTATCTCTAATTCAATATTTGGTTTTGGGGCAACTTTCTATACCAAATACCAAAATTTTAGCTTTGTAACTCATTTAGTCTTCAAGTGTGTCATTAATTGGGCCCCGTTTTTACCCATGAGTACGGACCTCTAAAAACACAAATTGATAGTTTACCGAATAGTTGACGCAACGATTTCAGATTAGATGCCGTCGCTTTAGGGTCGCTGTTGTAACAGAAACTAAGGTCTAATTGCCCGCGACAATGTTTATAATATCGGTAATGTTTGACGCAGGTGAAGTGCTATTGACCTACAAAATTAGATAATTTTCCGACAGTTATTATCTACTAGCGAACCGCCCCGGTTTCGCGCGGGTGCTTGAAAATAAAATATAGCCTATGTCAGGAAGAATGTAGTGTGTACTCTATTGGTCCAAATTTCATGATTCGAGGTCAACGGGAAGTACCCTAAAGGTTATTTTGACAAACACGATAACCAGACGGACAGACAGACAGACGTACGGACAGACAGACAGACAACAAAGTGATTCTATAAGGGTTCTTTTCCCCTTCTGAGGTACGGATCCCTAAAAAATGATAAATAGGTTTTCTTTAATACGAAAAGATTTTGTGAAATTCCATCCAAATCATGGCGAGGAGAGTCAGCTATTTAATCAATACAAAACTAAATAATAACATAGTATTATATAAGTAGCAACATAACTTACAAAATGCTTACTTACGAAAAATATTGTAAAATTTAATCCCAGCGAACACACAAAAAAGACAACACTATAGTTAAGTAGGTAATTAAGTAATTTTACTATTCGTTGCGCCAGATAAGCAAGCAGTAAAATAAAATATTATTTGAATTGATTTCCGAGTTTAGCAAAATTAAATAAAACTAAGCCAAAAGATTAAACTGATCGCCACGGCGTCCTTTCCTCAAGTGGAATCGTTATTAATACAGTAGATGAAGACAATGAGCCCTCGGGAACTTGTGTCACAATGTGTATTGTCTCAAATTGCGTCTTAGTACCATATCTCACTACTCAATTTCAGTGTAGTGGTGGCGCAACCAGCGGGGTGATTCGACTTGAACTCCGTGTTCAACGCTAAATGTTAGCCTGTAGCTATCAAACTCATTTGACATTGGTTGGTTCTACATTACTGCTTCACTGAGTGATATTTAAAAAAATTCATAGAAACCCTTCAATTGGTTAAAATTAATTGCGCTCGGTGGCTATCATTCAGTACTGATCACCGAGTTAGCGAATCACCCCACAGGTCGCCCTAGTAATAAAATATATACAGCTTTATGAAGGGTATTTCACCTGGTATCCTCTTGGTTGCGTAACAAAATGTATACATAATTTGTTATGTATTTAAAAAAATATTTAGAAGACTTGGTTGCGCAACCACGTGGACGGCAGATGAGACACCCTCCATCACAGACCACCCCCTCCATAGATCTAATAAACATTTCGATTGTAGCGCGTCCTGGTCGCGTTACCACTGGTGTCCTCGTGAGATAGTGCCCTTACAAAAGTCAAGTCACCAAGTGTCACTGTTGAAACCGGGTCGCAGTCACAGGGTCAATGTCGGTGATTGAAAATGAATCATTGTTAGCGACGGAATTAGGTACCCATTTCCATTTATCATATCCTGCATTGAAATTTTGTGACAGTAAACGACATTAATTAAACTGTGGAGTCCCTTACTTTACTTGTGGGTTACTGTTAAAGTTTCATGCAATCTCTTTTTCTTCCTGTCCTTATCAAACGCTATGTAGGTTCGGCACAACATGTCTTCGAGCGAGTGGAAGTCGCTTCTGTTACCCATCAACGCATTATCCACCCCTTTTACAGCATAATATCCTCTTTCACTAACTGCAATTCAATTCAAAGGCACCCCCTGAGAATCTATGGTGTCCCTTTTAGACTTGGGTCACTGTTGAAGGTTCATGCAATATCGTTAATCGGAAATGTGTCATTGTTAGTGATGGAATTATAGAGAGACATAAATGTCCATTGTTTGCATTTCGCATCGAGGATCAAGAACACGAAATTAATTTGAAACGCAAAAGCACAATTAAATGGAGACAACCTCGGGAAGTACGCATTCACAATGAGTATTGTCCCAAATTGCGTTTTACGAAAACCTTTGAAGAAAGTGTCGGAATTAATTATCCATTGTCCATATCCTGTATCGACGTTTTGACATAGTAAAATCACTGTGCAACAGCTTGAATAGCTTCCCTAAGGAACTGCTGGTGCACAATGGGTATTGTCTCGAATTTTGTTTTACACAAGCATATAGACAAATGCCACTTTCGAAATTGGGTCGCCGCGCTGTCGTGAACTGTGTTATTAGGTTCAATGTCTCTATGTCGTTGATCAAAGATGAATCATTGTTATATGGTATAGCGCATAACCGAGGAAAGAAAGAAAGAGAAAGAAAAGTGTTTATTTGTTGTATTTCAAAGCTTATCTCATCTTTGATGTGGCGGCCGAAGAGTTCAATTCAAAATTCGAAATTCAAAATATTTTTATTCAATTAGACTTTTACAAGTTCTTTTGAATCGTCAAAAGCATCTACCACTGGTTCGGAATGCCTTTCCTACCGAGAAGAACCAGCAAGAAACTCGGCGGTTGCAATGAGCTTAACTATGACAAAGTGATCCTATTGGAGTTTACCTACATCCCTTGCTAAGCATCCTTGTAAGGATATCTTAGTGAAAGATAGCATCCCAAACAGTTTTCACATAAAACAAGTACAAACAGAAACGATGTCAACGACCTATCAGCTGAGCACTGACGTAAAGTGCCAGCGGCCTCTAAATGTAAGCGGCAGGCAATTTTCAACTACGCTGCATTGCGCACGCGCAAAATCCAGGAAATGTTGCATTTTTGTTCCGATAAATATACTAATTAAGTGGTTTAGTAGAAACGTATTGATTGATTGAACTTAGCCGGGTTTGCTAATTAATAACCTAGTACCGTCAACACTGGGATCAAGTTTGTTTTACCTAGTCACAAAACAACTGACAGAAGAGATTAAAGCTGAGATCTTTATAGCGTAAGTACTTTGACTTTGCTCAGACTTAAGTTTCAGTTACAACGTGTCAGACTTATGCCAGCGATATA
Organism: Maniola jurtina; assembly: GCF_905333055.1. Classification (NCBI taxonomy): domain Eukaryota; kingdom Metazoa; phylum Arthropoda; class Insecta; order Lepidoptera; family Nymphalidae; genus Maniola; species Maniola jurtina. The sequence continues at coordinate 2,629,732 of NC_060046.1, forward strand.
ACGCTGTCTCGTTTTAAGTCTGAGCGTAGTCAAAGTTTCCAGATCGCACCTATATATCACCACTCCATAGACCTATGTAATTCTGTAATATTTAAAAATCAATTTATTGACCTCTCAGTTTTACTTATTATTTTTTAAATCGACTAACAAACTTGATGGCCATTTAAAAAATATTTAAAGATAACTAATTCATTATTAATTTTAGGGGAACATTATTCACAAAATTGAATTAAATATTAAAACTAATAAATCCTAGTTATGAAAAATTATAAAAAAAAATGGCAATGATAAAATCTGATAGTGACGCATTTAGTACCTAACTGAATTAAAAAAATACAAAGTGCGCCGTAAGTTAGTTAACAGAAAAACAGCTGGAACATACTAATTTGTTTTTAATTTAATAATTTAAAATGTCTAGAAGTTCTACCTGAGTTGAGATGTTTTGAAATAAAGATTATTATATCTGGTAAATAGGTAACTTGGAACGGAAAATTATGAACTGAAACATTTTTTATTTATTTAGTTCATCTTTTTGGTCTGTCAGCAAAAACTTAATTATATAAAAATTTACATAAATTCTTAGTCCACCTTTTCCGTCCGCAAGATTTTTAAAATAAACATGTACTAACTTCCCAGTTACCTACATACTTAATTTAATCTTTTTTATTGAAAATTCAAATCAACACTATAGGTACCTACTCTAGGTAGCGATCTTCATCAATTTTTTGTACCACAAAAGATTTTTTTGATATTTTAAATCTTCTAAAAATGTATATTACTATGATGAAATGACCTTCTTGATTAAGGGGCACATTTACATTAGTTCGGTTGGCCGAATTCGTCGACTAATATTTAACGTGCATTAAACCGTTAAACATCGGTTGACAAATTCGGCCACCGACTTAACGTGCATTGAACTGTTGAACATCGATTAACGAATTCACATATCTGATTCAACGACACCAGTTGAATCAGATATCATCAGTATCATACTCTAAATATTGACGTTTCCACTTAACCCTGGCGATAGCCTTCTATTGACCGACACTATTGTAGTAAGAATTACATTCTTAATCCGTCTTAGAAGATGTTTGTGACGTCGCAGCAGGGTTTTGCCGCAACGCCGCAGCCTCTCAATCCAGCGACACCTCACCGGCACCAAGTCCATCAGATCCCATACTCCGGACACTGACATTTTCACTACACTAAATAATGACCTACTTACACTATACAACTACGAACAAATTACCTTCTTAATCCGTCTACTTATAACATCAAAACAAGGTGCAATTCAGCGGCACCGTACTGGCACAAACTCATCCAGATCCCATCCCGCATACACTGATGTTTTCACTATCTGGCGCTTGCCTTCTATTGACCGACACTATTGTAGTACAAATTACCTTCTTAATCCGTCTAAGAAGACGCTTGTGTCGTCGCAGCAGCGTTTTGCCGCAACGCCGCAGCCTCTCAATCCAGCGACACCTCACCGGCACCAAGTCCATCAGATCCCATACTCCTGACACTGACATTTTCACAACACTAAATAATGACATACTTACACTATACAACTACGAACAAATTACCTTCTTAATCCGACTACTTATAACACCACAACAAGGTGCAATTCAGCGGCACCGTACTGGCACAAACTCATCCAGATCCCATCCCGCATACACTGATGTTTTCACTATCTGGCGCTTGCCTTCTATTGACCGACACTATTGTAGTACAAATTACCTTCTTAATCCGTCTAAGTAGTCGCTTGTGACGTCGCAGCAGTGTTTTGCCGCAACGCCGCAGCCTCTCAATCCAGCGACACCTCACCGGCACCAAGTCCATCAGATCCCATACTCCTGACACTGACATTTTCACAACACTAAATAATGACATACTTACACTATACAACTACGAACAAATTACCTTCTTAATCCGACTACTTATAACACCACAACAAGGTGCAATTCAGCGGCACCGTACTGGCACAAACTCATCCAGATCCCATCCCGCATACACTGATGTTTTCACTATCTGGCGCTTGCCTTCTATTGACCGACACTATTGTAGTACAAATTACCTTCTTAATCCGTCTAAGTAGTCGCTTGTGACGTCGCAGCAGTGTTTTGCCGCAACGCCGCAGCCTCTCAATCCAGCGGCACCTCACCGGCACCAAGTCCATCAGATCCCATACTCCGGACACTGACATTTTCACTACACTAAATAATGACCTACTTACACTATACAACTACGAACAAATTACCTTCTTAATCCGTCTACTTATAACATCAAAACAAGGTGCAATTCAGCGGCACCGTACTGGCACAAACTCATCCAGATCCCATCCCGCATACACTGACGTTTTCACTATACTCTGGCGATTACCTTCTAATGACCGACACTATTGTAGTACAAATTACCTTCTTAATCCGTCTTAGAAGACGCTTGTGACGTCACAGCAGGGATTTGCCGCAACGCCGCAGCCTCTCAATCCAGCGGCACCTCACCGGCACCAAGTCCATCAGATCCCATACTCCGGACACTGACATTTTCACTACACTAAATAATGACCTACTTACACTATACAACTACGAACAATTTACATTCTTAATCCGTCTACTTATAACATCACAACAAGGTGCAATTCAGCTGCATTTTACTGGCACAAAGTCATCCAGATCCCATCCCGCATACACTGATGTTTTCACTATCTGGCGCTTGCCTTCTATTGACCGACACTATTGTAGTACAAATTACCTTCTTAATCCGTCTTAGAAGTCGCTTGTGTCGTCGCAGCAGTGTTTTGCCGCAACGCCGCAGCCTCTCAATCCAGCGGCACCTCACCGGCACCAAGTCCATCAGATCCCATACTCCGGACACTGACATTTTCACTATACTACATTACACTACACTACACTGTGGCATTTGCCTTTATATGGTAGAACTTCTCTTGATAATTCGTCTTTTAAAGTTCTTTACCTATTTTATTTTGAGTTCTTGATGAATTGGGTTCAGCCTAGCTAGCAAATCGATATTATTATGAAATTGTGTGAAAATTACGTAAAAGTAAACTTAAAAATTGTTTGAATACTCTGGGTTATTAATATCTTCATTGTATAGTTATATGGCGCTCTTTAAAAACTTTTTATATGTTCTTAACATAAACATTAAAGCTTTATAGGGAAGTGTAATAAGTTAAAATTATAATTACCGGTTAAAGAAATTTTATTCTCATTAAAAATTAAAGATAGATAGAAATAGAAGACAATTAGGTTTCTGAAATGCGTAAGTAATTATAAAGTAAACAAGTAAAAAATCTAGACGAACTAAGTCGACTGACAACTTTGTTCGGCAGACTATAATTATTCAAGTACCCTCAAAGTCACGCCCTTAATTGTAAAGCTTCGCGCTTCTAATTTGAAACGTGACTACACTCCGTTATTGACACGTTTTTCTTGGTTTCGAGAGCAATTTATGGCTAAAGAAAAAGTAAAAGTTACTAAGGTTTCATTGTAAATCATAGCGGGTTACTTTGATAATTTTTGTGGTTCAAGTACATAACCTTAAGCAAGGACACCTAAGTTCCATGAATGATAGGAAATATTGAGAAAAACATTTTCAAAAGCAATCTTTTTAGCGCAGTTCTATCCATACTAGTATTATAAATGCGAAAGTGTGTCTGTCTGTCTGTTACCTTTTCACGGCCCAACAGTTTAACCGATTTTGTCGAAATTTGGGTTAGCTTATATCCCGGGGACGAACATAGGCTACTTTTTATCCCGGAAAATCAAATTCCCACAGCATTCCCAAAAACCCATCCGCTTAACCGATTTGTATGAAATTCGGTTCCGAGGTAGATTGCGTCCCTTTAATTGACATAAGCAACTTTTCATCCCGGAAAATCAAACAGTTCCCACGGGATCTTTAAAAACCTAAATCCACGCGGACGATGTCGCGGGTGTCATCTAGTCATATATAAATACGTAATGAATTTATAAATTTATAAATGCGTATTTATATTTATAATATTACGTAAAAAAAATTGTAAAACAATGTTCTAAGGTCAATAATCACAAGTGAATTATTCAGTAGCAAGAAAGAGTACAGAAAGTTGTTCTCTAAAATAAAATAAAATCACACAAAGCCGAACTTTCGATCAAACTTTTTAACTTTCGATTTAAAGAGATTTTATGTGGGTACCTACTACTTAAGTGTCACGGAATCGACAAAAAAACGTAATTAAAACCGATAAAGTGGAGCACAAACAAAAATAAAATTATAATATCTATGACGCGAATTTTGTATTTTAGAAATCGACACACCTTTTACCTGTCAACATAGATATATTTTTATGGATATTGATGATAGAAATCCTTTATAGAGAAAGAGCCTGCGAGGGCCAGATCTTCGTGATTTTATAAAAAATTGAAAGTTTCTCTGCGCATTGTCACACACAGGAAGGAACGATCGGTGCGCCATATCTAGCAATGCATGATGTGATTTCTAATATAATTTCGCAGAAAATATTTTAAAAAATTAGACTTTTATACTTTGCCGAAAGATTTTATACGTCTCTGTTACCTGTTATCTACCAAAGCCACTACATGATCCAAACTTCATAGTCGTTAATCGTTCCGCCCTGGGTAATGTCAACTGTCAGCTTTTATAAAATAACGAAGTTCTGACCCTCACGGGCTCTTAGTCTATTGGTTTTATTAAAAATAGTAACTTAAAAGTTAAAGAGCACATTGTAGACGCTACAGAGTAGGTACAGACTAAGTCAAACACAGCAAAAATAAGTAACAGTATGATAAACAAAGAAATTAAATACTAGGTAGGTACAATTAAAAGCAAATAATAGTAACCTCGTAAAACCTAACCTTCTAAAAGACCTTAACAAAATGCTAACAAGACTCAGACGAACCGCTGTCATCGCACAATCAATGATTTAAATTTCTATTTCCTGGAACATTAATAATATAATTTGAGGACATTAATTCAAAGCTTGCCGAAGAAACCACGGAACGTAGTATTAGTAACCTTGGCCTCGAATCAAAGAATTTAATCCTAAATACTTCTTAATATATCTTGCAAAACGCGTGTAGTTTGACATTACGTGTGCGTGAAATGGATCAAGCGCATTTAACCTCAGTACATTAATGTCATAGGTCATAACTCATATTAAATCTGTCATTTGAGATAAGTATACTTTATCCGCGGAAAGAAGTTACTATAAACTCTCTCTGTTGCGTAATCCCATACAAATGATAGAGACAAAAATCTCAGCGGGCGCTAACCCTTTTGAGCCACTTTACGGCGTAATGGAATAGAACGGACCAATCAGACGTATGCGTTTGTGTGTGGACATCTACAGCAGACAAATCAGATTATTGAGAGACGATATGATACAATGTTTGCGTAATCTAAATCAATAATCTAGTCGACCCGCGAACACTCTCCAGTACGCTTCATCTCAGTGGGCACGCGCTATTAAAATTTTCCACGAGCTTGTAAGTCACCTAATGCCCGCTCTAGCGAAAGCGTGTAAAAACCGTGTATAGCGAGAAACACCCATCGGCCATCTACACTATTGTTCGCGCAGCTCTCGCGCTTTCGCCGATTCGCTAACGAGTAAAACACCATCATCATCATTACCAACCGTTAGACATCCATTGCTGGACATAAATCTCTTGTAGGGACTTGTACAGTCCACACGCATCGGTCTCAGCGGATCCCTGCGACTCGTTTGATGTCGTCGGTCCACCTAGTGGCGAGTCTTCACCACTTTCCGGTGCGAGGCGGCCTTTCAAGCATATATATTTATATGGGCCTCATAAGAAAGCTCAGCACTTTCTATATGTGATCAAATCAGAAATGAAGAGATCCGTGTGAGAACAAGAGTTGGTAACCGATTAGCTCAATGGGTTGCGAATATGAAGTGGCAGGGCAAATAGTTAAAAAACCGATATTTAGACGTTGGGGTCCCAAGGTGCCAGACTAAAGAACGGTCATAAGAAATTGTTTATATTGTGAGGGGCATCCGGTCTGAAAAAGCATTTCGGATGCAGAATTCGGATATAATCAAAAATTAATGCGTAGTTGCAATAAACTTTTGAGGATACTCGTAAGTTTATCGGGCCAACCTCAACATTCCATTATGAGCTTCCGGACTTGAGAGGATTGCCTTTAACTTTATTATAGAATCAATGAAAACGTCGAACTGCACAGCATGCACTGCCATTACCTACTTGTTTCTATCCGTTAACCCTATTTTTGCATGACCTAGAGCTGTATTGGTTTCAATCGTAGAACGAAGAATCTATAATAGAATGGCCACAAACAAAAACTTTGATGGCGGCGCGGCGCAACGGTAACTGCAGCATCATGATTTCACATTAACCGCGCGCGTACGTATGTACATTTTATAGTATCAGCACCGGTTAAAGAGCGGTCCATTGCAGCAGCAATGCCCGTTGGGTAATACGCTTAGTACGACTTTAAAATCTGGCCAAAGTTAATAAGAACATCGAAATAAAACAGTAAATTGAACCTGAGTGATTGCTTTATGATTTGGATTCGGCCATATAGCTACCACCAGCGCCAAAGGGACAATATCGTAAATTAAAAATCGGTAGTTAATACTGAAAAAATAAACAACTAAGTTTATTAACTGCAGATCTATTTTATTCTAACTTTATAGTTGTTCAACTTTCAATGTTCTATCAATGTTGGCGAGTTGTTAAGTCGTACTAACTCTTTAAGAGCGTGGTGCGTGCGCTTCATACAGCTTGTATTACAATTAACAACGTCGTCTACTAACGTTAACGTCTAACGTTAACTCTATGAACGTCGTTGTATTAAAATTTACAGCGTTGTACACGCTTCCGTCGCGCGTTGTGTGTTTCAGGCTTAACTGTTCAGATGAAGGTAACAACTAAATACCTAGTGTTAATTTCATATGTGCATTAAAGTATTAACTATTAATACATTAATGTTTCACATACTGTCAACCGGAACGTAATGAAGGTTAATAATCAGGCTGTGTTTTTTAAAGAATTTAAGGTCTATTGACGATTTTACATTCCCCTTTCCTCTACAATTAAGCGTTAATAAAACGTTAACTTATAACGACAATAATCCAACAGATAGGATTTGAGTTCATTTTCTAAACAAGGGGTTTCCAAACTACGTCTGAAAATGGCGAGATGAAAATTCCTGATATCAATCTTTGACTTTGAATTAGTGTGACCCTTAGACTAAAAAGATTGGAGACCACTGCCTTTAAGATATTGGAGGCTGTTATCTATACTAATATTATAAAGAGGTAAAGTTTGTAAGTAACATTACTCAATAGTGAAGTAATACTGCGCAATATCATAGTGAACTAGAGTGAGGGACCTCTCGGATTGGTCCTGAATCGATGATATGTCAAAGAAGGAACAAGTGTAAATTAAAAATTTTCAACACCCCCGACAAATCATTTTCAAATAAATAATTATGTATATCTAGGCAACGTGCATCTTGACAGCTTGACATTTGTCAATTGACACTTGAATACTTGTTGAATATTATGAACCTAAGGGTTATCTAACCTTCTTTTCTACAAGAAAACTAGAAAATAGCTGATAACTTTTAAACGGCTGAACCAATTTTTCTGGATTATAGCTAAGAACACTCTCGATCAAGCCACCTTTCAAACAAAAAAAACTAAATTAAAATCGGTTCATTCGTTTAGGCGCTACGATGCCACAGACAGATACACAGATACACAGATACACAGACACACAGATACACACGTCAAACTTATAACACCCCTCTTTTTGGGTCGGGGGTTAAAAATAGGGCTACTTTAGGGCTACCTGCCTGTCAAATGTACTAATATCTGACATGGCAATACCGCGTATCTCATATTGATAGTGTAGAAGACTGAGGTTTATCTTACCTCTCTTGGTTGCGTAATAATTTCTGAATATAATGCTTCTCTTCCTTGTTGAATCGAAACCGGTTATAATTCGGTCAGTGGATTTCTCAGACTGTGCTGTATCGTGTTTTTAACCCCCGACCCAAAAAGAGGGGTGTTATAAGTTTGACGTGTGTATCTGTGTATCTGTCTGTGGCATCGTATAGCTCCTAAACTAATGAACCGATTTTAATTTAGTTTTTTTTGTTTGAAAGGTGGCTTGATCGATAGTATTCTTAGCTATAATCCAAGAAATTCGGTTCAGCCGTTTGAAAGTTATCAGCTCTTTTCTAGTTACTGTAACCTTCACTTGTCGGGGGTGTTATTTTTAATTTACACTTGTATATTACATTACACTGGTCCTTTATAACGTATAAAGGACTATTTGCACGAAAATCCTTTATATTCTGATTAGTTTTATGTGATATTGTGTGGTGCGATAGTAAAAAGAATACACGCTGGAATTTCTTGAGGCTTCGCAGAACAGGGCGTGTTTGGAACCCTCGTAGATTAAGTTTTTTATGTTTACGTAATTAATTTTAAGTAAATATATTTATCACCATCACGTCGCTACTCGCTACCAGTTAGTTGTTTAATTCAACAATCAACATTCAAAAATTGCTGTTTTTTATATAATAATTAGTTTGACTTATATTTGATTTATTTATTTAGACAATCTTTATTGCACACACATACACAGGAAAACTTATTCAAGATACATACCTACCTACAGAAGAATTTATACTTACTATTGTTAAATGACAAAAAATATAATAATAATAAATACTTAACTCATATATTTACCAAGTGATAGACGACACGGCCTGAGCAAGGCATTGGCAAGTGGCATAACATTACCGTTCTGTGTAAATATATAAAATGTATATATGACTAATGTTACGTACACCGAACCCGTCATTCGAACACACATAATATTATTATGTAAAGCGTTTCAACACCAGTTATGTACAAATACTCCACGGTTACATTGAAAATATGACGTTTTGAAGAGACTCATATCATTATAAGTACATAGATTGTTACGGCTATACTTACGTACTTAGTCGACGTAAGCCCGACTTGTTTCGAACCCATCCGAGGTCCATTTTAGGTTCCGTACCTCAAAAGTAAAAACGGAACCCTTATTCATAGGGACTCAACTCGTTGAGACACAAGCTGAGTCCCTATGACAATAGCATCGTATGAGTTCGAAACTAGTCGGACTTACGTCGACTAAATACGTGAGTATAGCCGTAACAGTATATACTTATAATGGAAATCACTCACGATGGTTTAAAAGTTAAACTCATATCATATTCATAACACGGCGTGCCTTGTAGGCTTTAACATTTAACATTCATCATCTTGAAGTGATGATAACATAGAATAAAATATTTTGCCATTTGACCTCCATGCAAGGATTCATCTAGTTCAGCCAGCGTTATCAGTCTCTAGGATTTTTTTAAACGTTTCAAAAGCGACCCAAAAAATAAAAGCAAAAATAATAGTTTGACCTTATTTTAAATTAGCAAAATTAAGACTTATTAATTAAAGGAGATCATTCTAGCTCCATACATTTTTGGGCCTTTTCTGAAAGTGCCGGCCAACGAAAAAAAATGGTACGGATCGTTAGAACTAGCCATTTGGAGTAATAGTTAATATGGCAGAAAAGTTGTAGGATTGCTCTGAACCAAGTTATACAAGGTCGAAGATTCGTCATTTTCATACATTTTATTGATTTCTAAAAGTGCAGGGAAACATAAAATAATGTTAGATATGGCTAGAACTAATGATTTGAAGCAATTGTCATTATGACCCGAAGGCTGTGGGGCCATTATATGTCGTGTTATACAAGTTATACAAAAAATTAATATACTTTGTATAATTAATTGCAACCGATTTTATGATTTTGTTACTGTTCTGATTGTTTTATACGAATTTTAATACACGTACAATTATTTTGACTCCCACGAAGTGCTGGATCAGCTGCAATGTGGACAAAATTCGTTTATACTAGTTTATACTAGGTGATCTCATCCAGCCATCTCCCAAACTTCTGCCACTGGGATATCTCCGGCGAGCTTTGTGATGAATGCACCATTTGGTTATAAGTACTGTTCACCATAGTAACTACGGGCTTGCTTCAGTCGATAGCTGCCCAAAGCAACCTGCCTCAATTCTTCTGTGAATCTAGGAAAGTCATTGAACGAAGGATGTTGGCTTCCATAGCCTGGAAATGAGCTCTCCTTCTATTATAATTACATATTGTTTATGATATCAAGCTCTGCTGAACTGTTTTGCTCACTGGCCGTTCATGGATTACGTCAAGAAAATCACGTGCATGCACGTTGTTGTCTATCAGAACATGATAGCCGTTCAGCAATGCTGACAAAATCCTGAAATAATCAATCATGTTACTTAATGTCCGGTTACAAATCCTGAATAACCCTTAGTAAACAAAAATCTCTACCAAAGCGGTCGTTAATCATTTACATTATCCAGCAGCAAATGGTAAAAAGTCTAGATTTATTGGCTTCGTCAGTAGTTAGCTGGGTTTTTACTGATGTTTTGTTACTGGCATTTGTGCCACATAACCGCACACCTCAAGAAAGAAAGATTACCTCAAGATTGTTTATGGTATCTCTAAAACTATGGACTAAGATAAAAATCCAGTAAAAGTCTTCTAGATCATTTAAGGTATCATTTAAAATCTAGGCATTGTAAGTTGCTGCAGCGTGTAGATTATTGTTCCATCGCAACAAATATAAAGGCTTTTAGTGGTTTCGGAACTTGTGGTAAGGGTATGATTTTCACTGAAAAAAGTAATTAGTGCTTTTCTGAAGATATATGTACATGCCTGTATCTGTCTGCACATGCCCTTTATAGATAGCCTTTCTTTCTTGAGGCATGCGGTTATGTGACACAAATGCTAGAAACAAAACATTTAAATGAAACCCAGCTAATTACTGACCAAACCAATAAATCTAAGCTTGTTACCATTTGCCGCTGGATGGTGGAAGTAATGAACAATTGCTTTGAAAGAGATTTTCGTTTGCTCAGGATTGATTAGAATGACCGGGCATTAAGTAACGTGATCGATTATTTCAGGATCGCGGTAACATCGCTAAACAGCTATCATGTTCTATAGACAATAACGTGTACTACAGACGTGATTTCCTTGACAAAATCCATGAACTAGTCAATGCGCAAAAAAGTTTAGCAGAACTTGTTATCACACACAATAATTATAATAGAAGAAGAGCTCTTTTCCAGGCTATGGAAGCCGACATCCTCCATTCAATGACTTTTCTAGATTCACAGAAGAATCGACGCAGGTTGCTTTTGGCAGCTATCGACTGAAGCAAGCCCGTAGTTACTATGGTGAACAGTACTTATAACCAAATGCATTCATCACAAAGCTCGCCGGAGATATCCCAGTGGCAGAAGTTTGGGAGATGGCTGGATGAGATCACCTAGTATTACAAGGCCGCATGCAATCCAGGTATGTATAAACGAATTTTGTCCACATTGCAGCTGATTCAGCACTTCGTGGGAGTCAAAATAATTGTACGTGTATTCAAATTCGTATAAAACAATCAGAACAGTAACAAAATCATAAAATCGGTTGCAATTAATTATACAAAGTATATTAATTTTTTGTATAACTTGTATAACACGACATATAATGGCCCCACAGCCTTCGGGTCATAATGACAATTGCTTCAAATCATTAGTTCTAGCAATATCTAACATTACTTTATGTTTCCCTGCACTTTTAGAAATCAATAAAATGTATGAAAATGACGAATCTTCGACCTTGTATAACTTGGTTCAGAGCAACCCTACAACTTTTCTGCCATATTAACTATTACTCCAAATGGCTAGTTCTAACGATCCGTACCATTTTTTTTCGTTGGCCGGCACTTTCAGAAAAGGCCCAAAAATAATGATCTCCTTTAAGTTTGATTTTAGAATAACCCTACGGAACCCCTAATTTTTTTGTACCTAATCGATTTAACCTAGATTTTAAAACCACAAGGTCAGATTTAAAACCTATGACTAAGTGATATAATGTAAAGGGGGATTCTGATTTCTGACACACCAATTTGGCCGAATAAAATGACTAATATCTACTAACTCTAATCATTAAGCCTTCACGTTTAATATCACGGCCTCAATCAATCTGTATCATTAACATGAAGTGAACCTTGCAGAACAATCGGAATCGACGAAGCCATTATTATTAACATTTGAACAGCTTCCGCGAGACTTGGGGAGTTTTTTTTTTGGGTTCTGTACCTCAAAAGGAAAAAGGAACTGTTATAGGATCACTTTGTTGTCTGTTTTATTAGCACCTAATTGCAAACAGATCACGTCAGATATTAGAAAACAAGTGTAAATTAAAAAATTTCAACACCCCCGACCAGTGAAGGTTACAGTAACTAGAAAAGAACTGATACCTTTCAAACGGCTGAACCGATTTTCTTGGACTATTCCGCGCCTACGATCCAAAGTATCTGAGTTTTCCAAAACATCATTTTTAAATAAATAATTATGTAAGTATATCTAGGCAACGTCCATCTTGACAGCTTGACATTTGTCAATTGACACTTGAATATTATGAACCTAAGGGTTATCTAACCTTCTTTTCTACAAGAAAACTAGAAAAGAGCTGATAACTTTTAAACGGCTGAACCAATTTTTTTGGATTATAGCTAAGAACACTCTCATCGTTCATTCGTTTAGGCGCTACGATGCCACAGACAGATACACAGACACACAGATACACACGTTAAACTTATAACACCCCTCTTTTTGGGTCGGGGGTTAAAAAGTGATCAAAGCAAAGTAGATACGAAGTAACTACGTAAGCAATGTACCTACGCAAGTAAAAGTAGGTTCTAAACAAGCAACGACTGCAAACTCGCTCCTGTAATTCAAGTAGTGGAGAGCGTTGCATTTCAACCGGCTTTTCTTGTACGGGTTTTGTTTGAGAAAAACCGGTCAAGTGCGAGTCGGCGTAGGACACAAAGGGTTCCGTACCATCGTATAAGACATACCTAAAACTTTTAGAACATTACAAGTTAATGACGGACTGCGCCATCTACCTAATGTGATTTAGTAAATTAATTTTTTCGTGAGTATATTTTAAATTTTTTTTTTGTAATGCAAGTAAGCACAAATTCACAGTTTCGTTTTTTTTTCTTTACTTTTGCTCTAAGACCTACCTACTTGCGAAATTCCATGATTCTAGGTCAACGGGAAGTACCGTCTAGGTTTTGTGTCCTTGATGGGATTGATAGACACGACAGACAGACAGACAATGAAGTGATTATATAAAGATTCCTTTTTATACTGGACATACGGAACCCTAAAAATACAGCAAAGAACAATAAAGCTGATAAAAAATTCGTAATCAGCTGGCGGTAATAATGTGATCCGCTTAGATATACAATTCTCGAATATGAACGATTAGTCTAATCACCCTTGGCTATTAACGCCTTACTAATTAAAGCAGTAACTAACGTCAATAAACTAGTAGGTTCTACGTAAAAGTGTAGTCCTAAATATGAATTTGATCACATTTCATATTAGTTTCCTAAACATATCAAACCAAATGACGATTCAAATTAAAGAGTAGACAATACTCAATTAAGATAAGTTATAAATGTAAGGATATAAAGGAAGTGTGGGTGTCTGTGTGTGCAAAACGAGAGGAATATAAATAAAACAAATTATAACGATATATTCCAATAAACGAAATAATATAAAGAAACTTTGTTCGCAAACAATCTAGAAGAGAGATAATAACAAAAAAATCTAGAAAAACATACCAGAAATTGAATTAAATCAAATAGATACAACGATACATGCGAGACTCTAGAGATGAAGTAATCGTAAGACATCGATATGGACTTTGAACAAAATATGGCACGCAATTTCGGACACACTCTGGCAAAGGGCAGTGACATGGTAAGAAAAGAGAGAACTGTTCACCATAAAATGCAACGTATTTTAGTAATTATGAAACCCTGATTTGAGAGACAAGGCCTTTCCTTTAGCGTAATAACCTCAAAAGAACAATTTTTGCAATTAGCCAAACAATTTCTTGAACAAGGTAAAAATACAAATGGAAAGTTGTTCACGGAATTACCTAAGTGTAAAATATAAGGATGAATCATGCCTGTCTAGATTAATCCATACTTAATATTATAAATGCGAAAGTGTGTCTGTCTGTCTGCTAGCTTTTCACGGGCTAACAGTTTAACCGGTTTTGATGAAATTTGGTGCAGCTTACATCCCGGGGAATTTTTTATCACGGAAAATCAAAGAGTTCCCACGGGATTCTTAAATGCCCATCCGCTTAGCCGATTTACATAAAATTTGGTAGAGAAGTAGCTAGTAACTTTTTACCCAGGAAATCAAAGAGTTCCTACAGGATTTTCAAACATATCAATCTACGCGGACGAAGTCGCGGCCATCATCTACTGTGCAAATAATTTAAATATTTTTTTAATAAGAATTGCTTAGTGTTTTGCTACAATAGCATATTGGTGATTAATTACTACTCGCAATGAATGTAACATTTAGAGCTTTTGCAGTACCTCAGTCATTTGATTGACCTTAATTGTCAAGTACTATAAGGTCCGACTTAGCAAACACATAGGCAGTATAATTACCACTAATAAGGAACATTAATCGTCTAAAATATGTAAATTAGATTAATATTCTTACTTATACTCGTAGACTATCAAGAAGATTAACAAATAGTAAGAACTAAACGTTACCACAACGAATTTTAAATTATTCATGTTTGAGCAACATTTTTACGCGATGAAGAATATCTCAAATTTAGTGAGGCTAGGGTAATACTGTTTCACTGAGACGGCTCGCGAGGTAAGGCGTGGGTTGCGGGCGGATGACAGTTGACGATGAACTCCTTGATTTTTCCAGAATCCTTTACACGTACGAAGCGATTTGCCTCCTGGTTTTTATTGGAACCGCTAGGGTATGGAATACCCTTCCAGCATCAATTTTCCTCTCCAATTTTAATATGGGTACCACTTACCAGCAGGTCTGATTGTAGCTACGCGCCAGTCTATAAAGTTAAAAAAAAACCCAGGGCCAAGAGCCATCTCAGTCTAATAATAAAATCTATATCTGAATCAATATTATCATTGCTGATTGATCAATATTACAGCACGTCTGGCACTAAACATTGATGTGATAATCGTAATCATTCCTTTTGACTATTAGGCACCAGAGTTCACGACTGTAATCCAATTTAGAGCCTCGATAGCTCAACGGTTGAGGAGTGTACTGAATTCCGAAAGGTCGGTGGTTCAAACCCCACCCGTTGCACTATTGTCATACCTACTCCTAGCACTTTTACGCTTAATTGGAGGGGAAAGGGGTTCTTTAAAAAAAAATTGTAACAAAACGTCGAAGCTTCACCTACACTGGCAGGCGTCAAATGTAGGTAGGCTATGAAACTACTATAGTACCTACCCGACTACTATAGTATCTTTGATTTCACGTCACCCCTAACCTAATATTTCACAGATGTCGATTCACGATCAAATCGAGAGTTTCTATTAGAGCGAGCAGTCCACTCTGCTAATTCTGCTCTGCTCTGTTCAATTTCAGGGCTTAAAAACAATTAAAGGGAAACCTAACCTCACTTTTAACAATCACTAAGAATATGTTTTTCTCCCATAAAAAAAAATGTTAACAGACATTATGACATTTCCAGCTAACTTCACTTACAAATGTAATAATGTTGGTAACAACGAAATTGTGAGTGAAGTTAGCAGGGAACACAAAACTGTGCTTGTTAACATTTGAATTGGGTGAATATGCGGTTTTAACAAGAATACCACTAACTCGTCTAAGTAACGACAAATGTGATGATCGCAATACAAATAACAAACATTCACGATAAGATGCTAGGATAGCTATTTGTGAATGAAGTTAACAAGTTGAATTGGAAACGGAATAAGGTTAGAATAACTGCACAAGGAATGTATGGGACGCGCGTAGGGTTGCCACTCTCCATCACTCCGGATTTCCCAAGTTGCGGTTTCTCTCAGAGAATCGCCGTATCAAACTCTCGGTATTCAATAAGAGCGGAGAACGATACACCACACAAGAAACCTTCAAGGCCAGGGAACTTCCGAACGAGGTTTTCTAACCGGTTGCTATTTGTA
Organism: Maniola jurtina; assembly: GCF_905333055.1. Taxonomy (NCBI): domain Eukaryota; kingdom Metazoa; phylum Arthropoda; class Insecta; order Lepidoptera; family Nymphalidae; genus Maniola; species Maniola jurtina. The sequence continues at coordinate 2,645,896 of NC_060046.1, forward strand.
AATGAAGTTAACAAGTTGAACTGAAAACGGAATAAGTTTAGAATAACTGCACAACGAATGTATGGGACGCACGTAGGGTTGCCATAACTCCGGATAATTCCCCCGTTGCGGTTTTTCTCAGATATAATCATCGTATCAAACAAGAACTGATAACGATTCAAGAAAGCTTCAAGGCCAGGGAACTTCCGAACGAGGTTTTCTAAACCATCCGTTTCCCTATTTGCTAATCAACAATACACGTCATAGATATTAATCGAACAAATTTTATAACTAGTAGTAAAATTAAAAGGGATTTTAAACTACAAGACTTTTGAAATGTAGTAAACACGCATTCAAAAATGGTCTGGCTACGTTAGAGAATAAATTACTTAATGGAGCCACTGATATTTGGCGAAACTATCTATTCATGAATGTTGAACATTAAAATTATCACGTTAATCCAGACGAATTAATAAGAAAACGCCACTATCCTCACTGGTATTTCCTAACTAGAGGTATCCAGAAGAATTTCAAAGCAAGCCTCATATTTCTCGCTTGTATACCCTAACTAGGAAGACTCATTACTTCTAATGATTGTAATGTACTTGTAAAACTCTTTGTGAATAGCATACTTTGCATTTAAGCATCAAATTTGGTCGATGGCAGCCCTAAACAGTAGACGCACATAACATAACACAATTTCACAATCATACCGATTCGTATTGCGAACGTAAACGTATATCAACTCGCGCGCACGCGTCTCGCCGCGCTCGGAAACGCTGCACTACTGCAAGAGTTCTTTCACTCGGGGTTACACAAGCGGTCTTACGTAAAACTTTTGCCTTTCCAACTGCAGCGGGCGATGTTTGTTGTCCGAAGCGCGCTGCCGGGTCAGTTGAAGAATGGGAACCGGTTGGGCCAAGAAGCAATATATGATACAATGCTTGGTAAATCGGAACGTATCGGGGGTCTACCGCTGTAGTATGACAGCTAAAATGTGACGATTGCAATCACCTCCTGATTGATCGACACTCTCGCACTAGTAGCCAGAATACATTATTGCAATAAGAATACCATAAATTCCAATCACAACAATTGAGATTGCAATAATGATTGATGCTGCTTTTCTGGAATCGAACAACTGGGCCCAGCCAATGTTCACGTTAACAAAAGTGCAAATGGCATATTAATATAACTGTGAAATGTGACATCGGTGTTACAGTAAACCTGTCGTATTTTGACAAATCCTTTACGTATGTAGCCTTTGAACCTGAACCACATTTAGTCTACAGACCTAAATAGACGTTTCTTCCTGTGGAAAGTCTTCAATACTTATGTACCTATACCGGTATTTTTTTTAACTACCGACCCAAAAAGAGGGCTGTTCTAAGTTTGACTTGTGTATCTGTCTGTGGCATAGTAGCTCCTAAACTACTGAACCTATGTTAATTTAGTTTTTTTTGTTTGAAAGGTGGCTAGATCGAGAGTGTTCTTAGCTATAATCCAAGAAAATCGGTTCAGCCGTTTGAAAGTTATCAGCTCTTTTCTAGTTACTGTAACCTTCATTTGTCGGGGGTATTATAAATTTTTAATTTACACTTGTTTAAAAATTGCAAAAGCAAACACTAGCAACAAATGAAATAATATCAAATGTCCTATCATTCTGCCAATGATATACGATGACAAAATGTTAACATCAGTCATTGAACCCTGAATCAACATATAACATGATACAAGTACCTACAGGAAATCACTTATCGCTTGCTGATTTCTAATATTTCTATAGTATTAAAATGTAACTAGAAATAAAGTGTAACTAGAAATCATGTGATCAATTTTGTAAAATGCCTGTTCACTATATTAGAAGTCAAGAAACAAGATGGAAGAATAAAAGAGGAAGCAAAGGTCTTCAATAACATAGAGTAGTTATAAACTCTTATGGTATTCAGGCTGCTGAGCGAAAAACCGAAACTACAGAAATTTGATGACTACTGAGTCAAATTCAATGGTTTACCAAAGAAAAGTATGTTCGTTTTATTACAAATAACTTACCAAACGACCTTATTAAGGCGAGAAGCAACTTGATTCGCCGCGATTCTTATCACACTAAAATAACAATAAAAGAGAAACACTTTATGTCTGATAACAATTATTTCAGCCACCTTCTTTAGTTAGTCAAAGAAAACAAAACTGAATTCCTTCACGCGTTTGCGGGCGGACACGCAACTTTGTATGCACGCAGCTAAATAGCTCACTAGCATTTCTATCCTATGTGATATTTTATAGAGTATTTTTCTGCCAAGGGTTATGAATTATGATTTATGGCACACTTTGGTTGCTACTTTCCATCGTTCTAATACTGATACTCATTAAGGTATGTAAAAGCTCTGCCCGATGAAAGTACTTAGTCATTATTATCACATTGCTACTACTATCTGTGGTTGGAATTTTAAATGGTATTCTTGCTGCAGAATTTTAGCCAATAGTAAGAGTGTAAGCCAATCCAAGGCGATGGCAACCGACATAGCACTGTTAAAACTACTATATAAGGCCTGTTGACACAACCATAAATAACATTTTTAATCTAAGACAATATTTTTTTTAATAAAGAATATTAGCCATGCTAACAATGCATGCTAATCATGACTAATTCTCCATTTTCTCCTTTAATTAAGCGTAAAGCTTGTGCCAGGAGTGGATACGACAATACTGCAACGGGTGGGGTTCGAACCGCGGACCTTTTGGAATTCAGTCCGCTCCTCAACCGTTGAGCTATCGAGTCTCTAATTATTAGTGGCAACACCACGCTGCGCCGGTAGCGTGTCCGATAGTCACTGATGGCAAGCAGATTCCTTTGTCAATTCCGATGTAGGAGTTGCCAGAGCGCTCAAAGTCGTACGTCAAGACTAATATCGCTCTGCGGATAAGTTACACCACGACCTTAGTTAACTTCTCCTTTTCATAATTTATGGTTTTTCCTAGTGCCCAATCAGCACAATGCGCTTCGCCAATGTTAAGTAAAAATGAGAAAACCTTAGGGGCTTAATAATAACAAAAAAAAATCTTATGTAATAACAATAATTTCCGAATACCTTGCCAGTTTGAAGGTCAGTCCGAGGCAGTAGCTTTTTCTTGGCTACGTTTTTGCAAATACAAGCTATTCAAGTATTTTTATAGCACTCAATGACTCAAGTGTGGTATTGTTTGTTGACATGCCAGACTGTGTGATGTGTCTGCCATGTTTTACCTCGCTATTTTAATTTTGCGTACTGTTAATATTGTTTTATCCTTCAATTTAGGTTTTTGAGCGACGGATAAATATTTGGACAGTGGTGCTAATTTAGTCCTATCCAAACCATCAACGGTGAATTAAGCAAATTTTAAAAAATGGAACCAGTTTGACAAGAAATTTTTAGCCGTCTGGTCTCTGTTTTGGAATGTAGGCCTGTCACCAAAGTTATGATAGCTACTATCGAGTTTGTGGATAATATAGTATGTTATTCTTGCTAAACACTACGGACTAAGAGCCAGCGCGTGCCAGACCTGCGATGTTTATAACAGCTGAAAGTTTATCTGCGTACAGCCCCCAACACAGAGGGTAGGAACGATCAGCGACACTGCCAGACACCCTCTAACTTTTAAACTTTAAGGGCGTCTGGCAGGGGGTTGTCTGGCAATACATAACGTGATATGCTTATATCGGTTCTGTATCGCATTGCCTTCTCTTTTGTGCAACGCTTGTTCACTTTTGACGGTTGCTGGTTGCATTGCGGAAGCAGCTACCAAAATATTCCATCCTGAACCGGAAATAGTAACGAACTAGGCCAATACTATTTGTTTCAAATTAAGTAAGTATATAGCTACTAAAATAAGTAACGTATAATTTGTATTTGTTGTGCATATTTTTACAATGGCAATGAACTTAATCTTCATTTGAATTAATCATGGATGCAACATTAATATTTAATTTTTCACAATGATTTAATGCAGTTTCCTTGAATTTATTATTTGCTCTGTTCCGGTTTACGATATTCTTTTTTATTAAATAGGGAAACTAAGTAAGTAATAACTTACAAGTAAATACATACGTACGTAATCTATACTATCTATACTAATAAATAAAATTGGAGTGTCTGTCTGTAATTTCGAAATAACTACCTCATATTAAGCTCATACTCGTATGGTTATTTGAACGATACCAACACTGAATCACACGTTTTTAAAATTTTTGTCTGTCTGTCTGTCTGTCTGTTTGAAAAGGCTAATCTTCGGAACGGCTGGACCGATTTTGACGGGGTTTTCACAGACAAGTAGAGAATTGACCAGGGAGTAACATAGGCTACTTTTTTAACCGACTTTCAAAAAGGGAGTTGTGTTTTTCTACCTATGTACACCAAAATCTCCAAGATTTCTGAACCGATTTGCGTCATTTCTTTTTTAATCGATAGAGGAACTTCGCGACATTGTTTCATAAAAAATTTGGAGTCCAACTCCTCAATCCTGATGCTGCAGGGGATCTGACCAATCCACGCGGGCGAAGCTGCGGGCATCAGCTAGTATGCAATAATTTAATACAACCGAATGTTGAAGAATATATTTTAAGAAAGTAGTTCTCAATTCAGCGTAGCGCTATAGCATGTAGTGCGCGACAAATTGAGATGGCAACCGGGGTGGGGACGCCCCGCACACCCGCACAACCCCCACGCTAATCCGCTGCGGGTGATGTGCGGATATGCGGGCCGTACCCCTCGCTTCATATCCCGATCATACTATAGGTAACTAAGTGAAGCCCGAGTTACCATTCGTCGGCAATATATCGCCCTGTAGAGATTGGCATATAAAAGTTGTATCGCATTTGGTGGCATGGCGCGGCGAGACTATTGTCGTAATTCTCTTGTCAAGGCAAAGTTTTGGTAGGTATTTTTCAAAAAACATAAATTCAAGTTTTGCTTGAAAATTACTAGCAGCATTCGGGCATTTAAGTTTTGAGCTATTAACATTAGGTACCTACTTTTCCCGCAAACAACGCCATAATCTCAAATCGTGACTAAACTGAAATAATATTATATAGGTATTATATATATATTATATATTATCGTGTTTGTTTATAATGGAAAAACTTAGAAACTTAATGATTTAATAATTATCGTGAAATCGATTAAATATGTGATAAAATGACAAAGAAACGGCTGAGATTTTCCAATATTAGGTATAGGGGAAACACGGGAAAAACTCGTAATGTTTTCAACAACAAGCCTGACTACCTACTTAGTTTTACATAATTCACAAGAAAGGGAAATCTATTTTATGCAACGACATTCCAATAACGTATAAAGATGTTTGACTGTATCCGACACTGCCCATTTATACCTACCTACCTACCTACCTACCTAATAAAAACAAAACAAAAATATAAAGAAGAAACAAGCAAATACCAGCAGGCCTTGCTAAGCACCACAGACGACACTTACATGCATTGGTGACGATCGCAATCACCTCTTAATGGTACGAGTACCTATTCTTTTGTTCATAATTCATACTTATTACTTAAATTACTTATTTACTTACATAATATTCTAAATTCGAAAGTGTGTCTGTCTGTCTGCTAGTTTTTCACGGCCCAATAGTTTAACCGATTCTGACAAAATTTGGTATAGAGGTAGCTTATATTCCGTGGACGGACATAGGTCACTTTTCATCCCGGAAAATCAAAAAGTTCCCACGGGATTCCTAAACACCCATCCGTTTAACCGATTTATATACAATTTGGTACCGAGATAGCTTGCGTTCCTGTAATTGACATAGGCAACTTTTTATCCCGGAAAATCAAACAGTTTCCACGGGATCTTAAAAACCTAAATCCACGCGGATGAAGTCGCGGGCTTTCTCTAGTCACATCTAAATTGACATGTTGACATCTATACTAATATTATAAAGAAGTAAAGTTTGTAAGTTTGCTTGATGGAAGTAATCTCTGGAACTACTGAACCGATTTAGAAAATTCTTTCACCATTAGAATAATTTATTAAAAGACTACATTATTCCTGAATGGCATAGGCTACATTTTATTTAAAAAAAAATTAAATTGATATCCCAACGAATATTGTAATAAGGTACCAAACACAACAATATGACTTATGAGTGAAACAATAAATGAAATTACTACTACTGAGCAAGATTACATAAGAGATTAAATCAATAATCATAAAGAAAATCTTTTCGTTTCACAACACTTGGAAAATTCAGGCAGATTCTTTCAAAACCTCATTCATTGAATGGTATACGGCAAAAGCCTTCAAATTATTTGCAACCAAAAACTTCCGTGCGCAAATAAGCTATTTACGATTGAGCAGGCGTTACATTGTTCTCATAGCCAAGTCGACATGACATCGCTGGCTAACTATAGGCCATAAGAAAGCTCAGTCACTCAGCGGGCGATGGAGAGTGCTCGAAGTTTCTCTACGGGATCAAATGAGAAATGACGAGATCCGTTACAGAACCGAGTAATAGCTCAACAGATTGCAGAGTTGAGGTGGCCATGTTGAGGTACATAATAGAATAGCGATCTGGCATCTGGAACATGGAAGAGCTCCCACGGGATTTTTAAAAACCTAAATCACCGTGGACGAAGTTGCGGGTATCGTCTATTTTGTATAGATAGCTTGCTTGTATACTGGGCACAGATATATAGGCAAGACTACCTTTATCTCGGAAAATATTTTTTTTAAAGATTATTAAAAACATAATCCACGCGGACGAAGTCGCGGGCATTAACTAGTTACAAATACCTATTGGATTGACAAACCAATAAAAAACATTTACAATAATGGGTAGTGATTGCATGCGGGTTACATGACGATCTATGCCATAGCTGCAGTTAATGTATTTAGCAATCTTGGTTTCTTTTGGTAATGCCGAAATAGCTGGGTAGGTACGTCGTAAAAAGCTACAACTCTTAACTAACAGAGCAAAACTGTTACAATGTTTTATTATAAGTTATTGTAACAAAAGAATGGAACCTTTAAAGCTTTGGTCATACAACACGCGTGACGGCAGCAACTTCTAGAATTGCCACTCATAGAAGTTTTTAAACAAAGGAACCGTAGGCGTTCATTCTACAGAAGTCGCGCTGCTGCCGTCGCTTTTGTACTGAGTTTCAGGTAAAAAATTGCTAAGGACGAGACTAGATGGGATGTGACTACATATAAGTGCTGATTTTTCTTCGCGTGGATTACGAACGAAAGGTTGGCTTACATAACAAACGCGACGCATGACATTATGAAAACTCCCGTTGTTATGCCTCATTTCATACAACCGAATAGATCGATTACTCAGGATAATGATCTAGGGATCGATTGCGGTAAAGTAAAAGCAACAGTGTAACAATCACAATTAACTACAACTGCCTGACGCTCTCAATTTTCGCAAATGACCAATGGGGTGATTTGCTAACTCATTGTCCATTGCTAAGTGATAGCCACCGAGCTCATTTGAGATTTATTTTTAATCCATGGATGCTTTTCTAAGAATTTTAATATCACTCAATGCAGCAGCAATATGGAACCAACCAATGTCAAATGAGTTTGATGGCTATAATTTAGTGTTGATCACTGAGTTAGCGAATCACCCCACTGAGCCTGCTGTCAAGACGCGTCGCTGCAGTCCCGCGTTTTATCTGACCAGAGCTTTAAATATTTCGAAAGTCGATCAATCGTGCGCAGTGTACAGCTGATTTGAACTAGATAATTGTTAACAGCCCACTTTGGGGGAATGCTCTTTACCCACTGACCTAGTTATGGCGGTCAACTTTCGCGCGCTCTCGCGTTGTTCGTTTTCGATCACGAGTTGCGACTGGCGACAAGGTTTACGATGTTAGCACATTCGAAAATAACGCTTCTTTTTACTCAACTTTGGTCTGGTGGGAGGCTTCGGCCGTGGCTGGTTACCACTTACCACCCTACCGGCTAAGCCACGCCGCCAAGCAATTTATCGTTCCGGTACGTTGACATGTAGAAACCGATAAAAAGTATGGGTTTTATTAAAACTTCCATACCATTTCAAATTCATTTAACTGAACGAGGGTTATGTCTTTCGGTATGTAGGTATAACATAGTATATGTAGCAGAAAGTTGTTTGGCATCGCCTACAGCCTTATTGAATGAAAAGGTTTAGGAGTGCCGTCGCAGTGCAGTGAGTAGAAAATTTTGGAAAAAAAAACTGGGTCGGTCTACTCAAGTGCCGGATTAGTGAGATTCTACTGTATATAATATTATGTTGTACATCGCAGCAACTAATACGCCAGTGTGACAGGCTTTTTGATAGGTCAATGCACATTGGTATTCGTTTTGTATGGCCCCAACGTAATGGTACTGCGTAATACAACTCTCGCTTTTTATAAACCCGCTGTTGCTAAAACATTAGACGCAATAGTCATGTGCCAACTATATTTATTTGCGATGCCGGTACGTGCAACAAAATGCAACTAATGTGCAAACGTTTATTTGGTAAATAGCCAAACGATTTAAAGTTCCGGTACGATTTATCGCGTGGAAAGATCGATAAATAGAATACTTTATTGCACACAAAAACACAATATGTAAAGGATCACAACACAGAAAGAAGAAAACAGAAAAAACAATTGTGTGCAAATGCGGCCTTATTGCTTGAAGCAATCTCTACCAGGCAACCTTTGCTGAAAGGAGAAGTGCTAGTGTTGAATAGTAGAAAGCTACTAGGGGAGTGGTTTTTTATTTTTATTTTTCAGATACAAGTTAGCCCTTGACAGCAATCTCACGGTGTAAGTGATGGTGCAGTCTAAGATGGAAGCGGGCTAACCTGGAAGGGGTATGGCAGTTTTTACTAAACGTAGGTATACTCCTTTGGTTTCTACATCGTTCTTCATTATCATCGTTATTATCAACCGACAGATGTCTACTTCTGGACATACATCTGTATTATGTACGCAAGACCATGGCGTGAGAAGTCCCGGATTTTTCACAGGTCTGCATCCGTACGTAGTTGAAATCCCTCGGACACGTACAAAGCGATTTGCTTCCTCGTTTCTAATCCGAACCGCTAGGATATGGAACGCCCTTCCGGCATCACTTTTCCCTTCCACTTTTAATATGGGTACCTTCAAGTCAAGGGTATAGACTACAGGCCCATGTTCAAAAATGGATGGGTCATATGAACCACCAGGTGACGTATACAGGACGATATAAGAGCATAAAATAATAAGATTCAGCACTATGCCGTCACATGTAAGCTGTCCAACAGAGTGCTGGTGAGAATTCAAAAGTGCAGGTAGAGTGAGTACATTTTGGTCATATATTTTTGTACGGCATTTTTACCATCGATAGATCCATGAAAAATAATAAGAAAGCGCGCAGTGCCGTAAAAAAATGGTGCGCCACAATGTCAGTAAATTTTTTGATTTTCTGACCTTTTCCGGGGTAAATTTGGTCATTTAATTCTGTACGGCACTAGTTTCATACTGTTTCAATACAGCCTCTAATCCATTATTCCGCAACGCCGTACAAAAATCATGTGACAAGGGGAAAAAATTGAGGGTAGCAACCCCCTCTCTTTCCGTGGTCCGGGGGGTGATTTGAAAAAGTACGGCTTTGGTTCCAAAACATTATCTAGCACTCAAAAGTACTATTAAAAATAATGCCGTCAAAAAATTAGTGTTCATTTGAATGTGTATCAATAATTATCTTAATTTCATGGTATACTTGATTTTTAAAGCTGTAAAATCATTTGACTCTGTACGGCAACTTTTTTTTAACATGATAGTGTAAAATACTATTGTTGTATAGTATTGCCGTTCAAAAGAAACTGTTCTAAAAAAAATTATAGAGAAATACAAAAACTGAAATTTTTCAAATTATCGCAAAAGTTTAAATATTCATAGATTAATAAAATATAGCAATTTTCTACGCTTTTCCCTTGTTTTAAATAGTATTAAGATAAATAAATTAGGAAAAAAATATGCCGTACATTTTAATGCAGACCATATCTTTTAGGCTGATGAAAATGACGCTACCATTTTAAGGGTGTAGTACTTTATGGCCATCTGATACTGTACGGCATTAACATATTTTTGAAGAGAACAATTGATAATATGATAAAATCACTATGCCGTCTAACTGAAGTGAACGGGTGTGTATATAATATCCACATCCCCTACAAACCTTTGGACCAACGAAAATGTACGGCATGTAAAAAAATATTATCTATGCATAAAACACTTTCAAAATAAATTAATTTTATGTTGTTTCAAATCATCCCCCGGACCACGGAAAGAGAGGGGGTTGCTACCCTCAATTTTTTCCCCTTGTCGCATGATTTTTGTACGGCGTTGCGGAATAATGGATTAGAGGCTGTATTGAAACAGTATGAAACTAGTGCCGTACAGAATTAAATGACCAAATTTACCCCAGAAATTGTCGGAAAATCAAAAAATTTACTGACTTTGTGGCGCACCATTTTTTTACGGCACTGCGCGCTTTCATATTATTTTTCATGGATCTATCGATGGTAAAAATGCCGTACAAAAATATATGACCAAAATGTACTCACTCTACCTGCACTTTTGAATTCTCACCAGCACTCTGTTGGACAGCTTACAAGTGACGGCATAGTGCTGAATCTTATTATTTTATGCTCTTATATCGTCCTGTATACGTCACCTGGTGGTTCATATGACCCATCCATTTTTGAACATGGGCCTGTAGTCTAGTAGAGTGAATAGGCAACTTCTAGGCAAGCGCGCTCCATCTTAAGCTGCATCATCACTTGCTAGCACTTGATTGCAGCCAAGCGCTAGTCTGTAAATAAAAAAAAAGATACCTATGTCCAGCAGTGGACGTTTATCGATTGATATTGATGATAATTATGGGAAATTCACGAGTAAGCTACGTGGCTTAGAACACAGAACACTTTTGACTCTACAAAGTACAAACCTAACAAAATCTTATTCTCAGTGATTGACGATTGTGCTTAGTTTCATTACCAATCTGTGGTTATACAGTTATGCCAATCGATAATACGACATACATCATACAAGTATGACTAACGCGAGAAAGTAGAATGTATTGAAAACAATGGCTCATACGCCAGTGGGTTTTTGCTTGTAACTACTTATACCTATTTTTGCGGTATACAAACAGCAACTCTATTAGTTACGTGTATTAGAAAGCGTTCATACATACAAAAAATATTAAGTATTGGCTATATGCAGAGTGTATCTATACTAATAAATAAAATTGGAGTGTCTGTCTGTAATTTCGAAATAACTACCGCATATGGTTATTTGAACGATACTATAACTGAATCACACGTTTTTTAAATTTTTGTCTGTCTGTCTGTCTGTCTGTTTGAAAAGGCTAATCTTGGGAAGGGCTGAACCGATTTTGACGGGATATTCACAGACAAGTAGAGAATTGACCAGGGAGTAACATAGGCTACTTTTTTAACCGACTTTCAAAAAGGGAGTTGTGTTTTTCTACCTATGTACACCGAAATCTCCGAGATTTCTGAACCGATTTGCGTCATTTCTTTTTTAATCGATAGAGGAACTTTGCGACATTGTTTCATAAAAAATTTGGAGTCCAACTCCTCAATCCTGATGCTGCAGGGGATCTGACCAATCCACGCGGGCGAAGCTGCGGGCATCAGCTAGTTGTAATATAAATTATGCGAAGAATTTTAGCCTACCACATTATTATCTCCAGAAACCCATCTTATAAAGTAGGTAGTTTAAACCGTCGCGGTAGTAATTGAGTAGTAAATACAACTATTACAAACAACTAAATATCGCTTGCTTAAACGGTTATGGAAAACATCGTGAGAAAACTTAGATGCTTAGAGTTTTCCATATTGTATGCTAAAGGTGAGTGAAGCCTGGCAATCTCAACTGGCCAGCGTTCTGGGCTATGGTCGTGAACCTTTTTTTTTTCCGTGAGGAATTTGAACTTGGAGACCCGCGTTCAATAGTGGGCCGGACATGGAGTGTGAATTGAGATGATTATTTGGTGGTGGTGATTTGCAATTAGGCATTGTCAGGTCTATATCTCCTGAGGATGCTCCGATGTCGGGGCGAAACGTGCATCGAGTCGTTTTGGGATTTGTGTGGTGTTGCGTGGTGGTGGTGCGTATGGCTTGCTTGGTGGCTGGCTTTTCCTGCATGTTTATCAGCGGGAGGGCAGGCGGTGCATGTCGCATGCTGCATGTTGCACCATACATTGTTTGGTTTTGCGGATTATAGCAAATTAAGCTTTTGGTTCCTTGTATGATAAATTGAGTAAGTAATGCACTCAGAGAGAGTATGTCCGTCTACAATAGGGGTATGGTAGTAATGGTAATTGGTAACACATGCAATCTTAGCATCATTGAATTGGAAGCTATTACTTATACCTAATCTCACAGCTATATAACCTTTAAGGTTGCACGATAAAATCTGGTATTTTTGTTTTCTAATGATACCAACGCACTTGAGCTGCGCTGCGCGTCGCGGAGCGGACAATACTTTTTATATGAGTTTGTATGGAGTAAGGCGCCGGCCGCGTTGTTTGTTGCTTTGCAAGTACAGGGTAAAAGCTTCTCTCATAAAGTCATACCAACAAGGAATAATTGGTAAGCATAGTGCTACGGCCTACGAGTCCCTAATTGGTAGGCTTTAAGGGCGCCTTCAAAATTGCCGCAAAGTGTCGCGCGGAGGTAGCATGGCTGCAGCGCTGCTTTGTAAGTCCATATAATTTCGAACGATGAATTGACGCGCGGGTGTAGCGCGGGTGTAGCGCTGCAACAACGCTGCCTCCGCGCGGCACATTGCGGCTTTGAAGGTGCCCTTAAATTACTTATTATGTAAATGAATTTTATAGTTTGTTATCTCACAAGACGTGTCAGTGATTGATTATAATAATTAATAATGTATATGTATTATAATATAATTTATATTATGTACAAAAGAAATATTTAAATGAATTGTAACCTATCAAAGTATGTTAATTGCTTCACTCTATTGTTTTAATCATGTATGTATTTGTTGTATTTGCTTAACAAATTAACACAATATGTACTTAATTTACAATTTAATTAAACGTTTTCTCATTAACATAATTAAGTATCAAACATTATATAATGACGATAAGGAAGATCTTGAATATTTAGGGAAATAAAATAAGGCGTGGTTGTGTTACAGAGAACTGTAAAACAAAGATTTTTATTTAAGTAAGTAAGTACTATTACTAAACTAATAACAATATAGTGTTAAAAGATTTACTTAGCTGTTAAGTAAAGAAAACAACATTTAAAGGCTTTATTTCAGGTTAAGTTTTTAGGAGTTAATACCTTTAAAAAACTAAAATATTACTATTTTATGAAATACATACCTATAATACATTCTCTGTTGTAAGTGATTTCGTATAGTAAACAAGTGAAATGAAAATTCTGAATAGTTCAAATGCCTGAAATGTATAATTCGAGGTCATTTCATGTGCTCCTTGATTTCAAAACAAACACTGTTTTCGTAAACATATCGTCTGCCAACATTCTAGTTGAGTCTAATGCCGACTCATCTAAATACCTACTTCGAATAATCCCGAGGTGGTTTACCACGGTGCGTGATATCGCGAAAATACTACGGATACCGAGATATGCACCTGCCCGGCTAGCATGGGCAGTAAATAAAAATTATATCCCCGATTATATCCACTGATTTCTATGACATCAGTGGATATAATCGGGGGATATAATTTTTATCTACTGCCCATGCTAGCCGGGCTGGTCGGTTGAACGCCAAACTACGCGAGTCTGGCAGACGCGGTCCGCGCCGCCCGTGCCCCGCAAGACCCCTTTTTTTTAGCGTTGCTCTGTACAAGTAGGTACATTCGTTTAAAACAGTGCTCATAACTCAACTCATCTGCTCAACCTTACATAATAACTCCAAGATCGCATGTTTTAGTCTGTAATCTCACGCACCGTGGGCGACCAGCGTAAGACCATTTGGCAAAGATTTTAGTTGCCAAAATTAGTTAGTTAAAATCGACTTAGCGCCTAATAAAATCATAATTAGCCTTTAAGCTAAATTAACTAATGCTACATTTAGTAAGTGTGTGGGAAGCAACGTTACATTTTCTGTAATACTAGCTACTTTTTTTTTTTTTTTTAATAGCTATTTCGTTTGAAGGACGCGAATATGAAATGTATTTTTAATCGCATTCAAAAAGTAGTTAAGTAGGTATGCCTTATGTTAAAAGAAGAATGTCTAGTACCTATTATCGACCGACTTCACTACCTTGGGAATTTTGAAAAATTGGACCTTATTCCTTGTCTACATTATGAAGGGAATCTCTATGCGATAGCTTTCTAGATCCAAGGGGTTACAGTGGGCGTTGATGAGTTAGTCAGTAAGTGAATCAGGATTTTTTTCGACATATTTAGATAAGAGATTTTGATTTAATACAAATGAAATACAATATCTACTGAGATTGGTTACGAAATCTCAGGTTATCTCCAGATGGGGTGCCAGCCAGGTAACCTCCCAGTGTGCCTGAGTGCTGCTGGTCCCTTTTGGATACGTCCGAGGGGAGGAGCAGTATTTGGGCCGGTGCGCCCCGGTAACATGGCTAATAATTTTCTGTTTGGGGATATTGTTAGCTATGGCTAATGACCTGGCAGGGGGGGAGGTCTCTCCACGTGTCCTTCTGACTAGCAGAGGGCACAGTGGACGAGACATGAGGGTGGATTTGAGGGAGACATCCTCGTGGAGGGAGAGGCGAGTTCAGTGTGCACTTACCCTGCCTCTGAGAAGGCTGTGTGGGAACTAGTCCTGCGCGGCCCTCGCCACAAATCGTAATCCCGTAGGAGCGTCATGGTCATGTCTCACGACCTCATACTGGGACCGAGGGTCTTGGCTTGACCGCCCGGACTGCGAGGAATAAACCTCTATAAAAAATTATCCAAATCTCAAGTTTGGTGCGCGGCGAGGGGATGAATGGCTGATGGATTATGCTTCTATCCTCAGAGGGGGATCAGTTTTTAGCGCACCCCCAGCCAGAGTTTTCGTGGACCCTCTGGTTGGGTTACAAATTTACACCTTCTTGGGCAATGACGGCTCTGCCCCTGTTAAGCTGTAATTCCGTCGTACTCGTGGGATTTATTATGGACAAAAACACAAACAAACCTAAGATGAACGAAGTGGAGACGAAGGAGGTGGACATATCTGGGTCTGACTCAGACTCGGCGGCGAGCTTTATGAGCGTAGGTGCGGAAAGCACAATGAGCACGGCAAGAAAAAGGCCGCTTAGCGGAGAAGAGGTGGCGGTGGCACCCAAAGAAGGCCCTGCCAAACGCGGTCGAGGCAGGCCACCTACAAGTGGCAAATATATAGGTCTGGCACAGGCTAAGAGGAGTTTAGAGGCTGCTAAGCGTGCCGCAGAGCAGGCAGAAATAGAAGCCACCGAAAACAAGGAGGTTGCCGAACTGACGGCAGAAATCTTTTGTGGGCGGGCCCGTCAACTGTCGGAAACCTCTTCTGCGGCATCGGACGGCATGGAAGTCGAGGGCTTGACGGGAATGGAACTGAATAGCAGGGTCCATTCGGCCGTCAATACCATCAAAACAGTGGCAAAAGCCTCCAAGGGCCTTAAAGGCACGAACCAGAAAGCCCTACAAAATGCGGTAGCAGCGATTGAGGAAGCCGCGGAGGTACTGCTGAGGCGTACCTCAACGGATGAAGTCAAACGTCTGCAGGCTGAGAATGCTAAGCTTACAAAGGAAATGGCGGAGCTTCGGTTCGAACAGGAGAAGTTACGGGCAGACCTACAAAAGATCCGTCAGGGGAAGAGGGAGAAGGAGGGTTCTTCTGAGCCCGCACAAGAGGAGTACCAATCGGAGCAGTTTCGCCTGCTCCTAAAAGAAGTATCGAGCCTGTCTGCTCGCTTCTCAGTGATTGAGGGCCGGGTTTTGCGCCCACCATTGGCCGCGGACAGAGGAGTAGCAGGGAATGCGACGTCTTCTTTTGCGGAAATGGCTGCAAAGCCGAGTACGTCGGTTCCACAAAGTCGGAAGGCTGCGCAGAAGTCCTCCAGCCAGCCTAGTCAGAAGACACCCGAGACTGCCACTTCAGGAAAGGGGAAAGGCAAGGGGAAGGCCTCTGCTGCCACGCCAGCACCTGATGCAGAGCAGCCCTCCACCTCCCATGGAGGATGCAGTGCCCCCTCTAATGCAGAACATCAGAGTCACTCAAACACTCCGCCTAACGGTGGTCAATGGCAGACCGCGGGAGCCAAAAAGGAGGCCAAAAAGGCCAAAACAAAGGCCAACAAGGCGGCAAAACAGGCGGCCCAAAAAACCGCCAAGCAGCAGGCACGGCTCCGCACCCCTAGGTCCGCGGCTGTCGTGTTAACGCTGCGGCCCGACGTCAAGGAGAAGGGCCTCACGTACGCTACGGTCCTTGCTAAGGCGAAGGCAGAGATCGAACTCGGTGAGCTTGGCATTGCGGGTGTCCGGTGTAAAACCACTGTGACCGGTGCCCGCATGCTGGAAGTTGCGGGTGCCAGCAGCGGTCCACAGGCCGACGCTCTCGCTGAAAAGTTGAAGGCGTCTTTAGAGCCTATGGGAGTCAAGGTGTCTAGGCCCACCAAAAACGCCGAATTACGCATTTTGGGCCTAGATGACTCAGTAAGCACTGAGGAGTTGGAGGCTACCATCGCCAGGGTAGGAGACTGTTCTCCGGCCCAAGTGAAGTCCAGTCCAATTTCGTCGGGCTTCAATGGACTGGGAACAGCAGTCGTCAGCTGTCCAGTAGCGGCAGCCAAGAAACTCGCTGAGGGTGGCCGACTCCTAGTGGGCTGGGTGTTGGCACAGGTCAAGATCTTGCAGCCCAGGACCATGAGGTGCTACCGATGTCTCGTGGAGGGGCATGTCGGGGCCCAATGTTCCTCGGAGATAGACCGCAGTAACCTTTGTTACCGCTGTGGCAAGCCAGGGCACAAGGCAGGGTCATGCGAGGCCACGCCGCATTGCATGTTGTGTGCGGCGGCAGACAAGCCGGCGAATCACCGGGTAGGCACAAAAACCTGTACCGCGCCCAAACAGAAAGGCAAAGACAAACCTGGGGTAAACCCTTCACAATCCCGGGCTCAGGAGGGAGAGAGTATGGAAACTTAATAATGGGCCCACATCTCCGCCTCCTCCAAGCGAATATCAACCATTGTGCCAGAGCTCAGGACTTGCTCCTCCAGAGCATGGCGCAGTGGTCAATCAATATCGCGGCGGTTGCTGAACCGTATTTTGTCCCTCAGAGGGATGACTGGGTGGAGGATTTGTCGGGCACAGTGGCCTTGATTTTGCGGACCACCATTGAATCTCCGTCCTTTGAAAGTGTCGTTCGGGATCGGGGCTTCGTAGTGGCGAAGATAGGTGGAGTTGTGGTCGCAGGAGTATACTTTTCACCCAACAGCACTCTCGCCAACTTTGAGGACTTACTTGGGAATTTGGGCGTCGTCGTTGGTCGAAGCCGTCCTAGTCCTGTGCTTGTTCTTGGAGACTTCAATGCCAAATCTGCGGCTTGGGGCTCCTCAATGACAAATGCGCGGGGAAGAGTACTAGAGGAGTGGGCTGTTGAGCAAGGCCTGCTTCTCCTGAACCGAGGTTCTGCTCACACGTGCGTGAGACAGCGGGGCGGGTCTATAGTGGATATTTCGTTTGCTAGCCCTGCTGTAGCAAGTCGTGTGCGGGGCTGGCGTGTCATGGAGGAGGTGGAGACACTATCGGACCATAGATACATTCGATTCGATATCTCCCCTTCGGCTTTGGACGTTCATGTACGCACCGCCTCGGGAGGGGGCAGCCCGCGTTGGGCATTGAAACGCCTAAATAAAGAGGTACTCCTGGAAGCCTCTATCGTACAGGCATGGGTCTCTGCACCAGTTAGGCCAGTCAGTGTTGACGAGGAGGCAGAGTGGTTCCGAGAGGCACTGTCACAGATTTGCGATGCGGCGATGCCGCGTATCAAGCACATTCCTGCCAGACGTCAGGTATACTGGTGGTCGCAAGATATCGCAAACCTGCGTGCCGCATGCGTTGAAGCAAGGCGCCGGTACCAAAGGCACCGCAGGAGGCGTCGCCAAAATTCAAAAATTCAAAATTCAAAATGTTTTTATTCAATTAGACTTTTACAAGTTCTTTCGAATCGTCAAAAGCATCTACCACTGGTTCGGAATGCCTTTCCTACCGAGAAGAACCAGCAAGAAACTCGGCGGTTGCTCTTTTCAAAGATTTGATATACAATATTATGCCATGTATAAAAGCAATTGAAGTCCTGCGCATTGCTGGAGCGAATCGAAGTTTAAATCCACGCTTTTTTATCATTTACATAATCTTCGATAGTATAATATGCTTTTCTCAAGAGCATATTTTTAATAGATTTTTTGAACCTGTGTAAAGGCAAGTCCAAAATTGACTGAGGAATTTTGTTATAGAAGATTATACCCATTCCCACAAATGACTTTTGGACCTTCCTGAGACGGAGCGTAGGAGTCGCAAGCCTGTTACGGTGTCTAGTCAGCCTGTTGTGTAGATCGCCAACCTTCTTGTAACTAAGAATATTTTGTCTTACAAAAATTATGTTGTTGTAAATATATTGAGAGGCTACGGTAAGGATACCTATTTCCTTAAATTTTTCTCGAAGTGAATCGCGTGGTTTTAAGTTATAAATTGCGCGTATTGCCCTTTTTTGTAATACAAAAATTCTCCCAATATCTGCCGCTCTACCACATATTAAGATTCCATAAGACATAATACTATGAAAATAAGCAAAATATACTATCTTTGCGGTCTCCACGTCAGTTAATTGTCGAATCTTTCTAACCGCGTAAGCAGCAGAGCTTAGTTTGCCAGCAAGAGTTGATATATGGGTGCCCCATTGCAGCTTCGCATCTAAGGTTATCCCCAAAAATGTAGTAGTCTCTTCTATTTTCAAAATATCATTATTTATCCTTAAATTAATGTTACTTGTGTTCTTGGTATTGGGCAGTGCGAATTCAATACACTTAGTTTTTTTTGCATTTAAAAGTAGATTATTTACAGTAAACCAGTGAGTTACCTGAGATATGGCACCATTTATATCGTCAAAATTGTCCTTATTTCTATCGACTTTAAAAATCAAAGACGTATCGTCAGCAAATAGTACGATATCGCAAATATTTTGGACTACATATGGTAAATCGTTTATGTATACTAAGAACATGAAAGGACCTAGAATAGAGCCTTGAGGAACACCCATTAGTGAGGCTGATCCGGATGACTTCACATCATTCACACATACTGTTTGAATACGATCACTAAGATAGGACGCAATGAGACCAAGCGCAGTGTCTTTGATTCCATAGTGGCTCAATTTAACTAAAAGAGTCTCGTGCTCAACGCAATCAAATGCCTTGGATAAATCACAGAAAATACCAATGGCATTCTGTGACCCCTCCCACGCATTGAATATATGCTTTAACAGCATTGCGGCCGCGTCGGTTGTTGATCGACCTTTAGTGAAGCCATACTGTTCAGAATGGAGTAGCTTATTAAAATTGAAATGCTGAAGCAGTTGGTTGAGCATGATTTTCTCAAATATCTTGCTCAGTGTTGGCAAAATTGAAATTGGCCTGTAATTGTTTGGGTCACTTTTGCTACCCGATTTAAAAAGAGGTATCAATTTACTACATTTCATGAGATCTGGAAAAGCGCCTGTATCCACAGACTCATTAAAAATTAAGGCTAGATATGGCGCAATAATATCAATAATATTGTTAATTATTTTTACTGATATTCCCCACAGATCTCCGGTTTTTTTGCTTTGTAAAGATTTGAACACTTTAACAATGTCATATGGAGTAACGTATTCAAACCTAAACAACACACCGCATTCAGTGACATTGGCCCTGAGAAGATCATAGGCTTCTGTTGGTGAAGAGCTAAGGGAACTAGTAGTGATGACTGGAATGTTCTGGAAAAAATTCTCAAATGTATTTGCAATTTCAATATTGGAGTCAATAATACGGTTATTAATTTTTAGCTCCAATTTATTGTTATGCACTTTTTGTTTCCCAGTTTCATCCGTGATGATATCCCAAGCTGCTTTAATTTTATTATCAGAATTAATAATTTTTTGTTTTATGCAGAGTGACTTTGCTTGTATGCAAACCTTTTTGAATAATTTTGAATAATTTTTTACATATTCAACAAATGTGGGAGTGTAGTTATATTGTTTTTCTGCATACAAGTCGAACAACTTATTTCTACTTTTATAGATGCCAACAGTAGCCCAGTCACTAAATTTAAGATTTTTAAACAGTTTTTTTTCTACAATTTTAAAGGTAGAATTAAATTGAGAGTTTATGAGATCAAAAAAAGCATTATAGTGTTCATCCGGACCACCCTGAGTAAAGTCAAGTTTAGGTAAAGCAGTTAAAACCTTTAGTTTGAACTGCTCCACCTTTTTAGTGGTTACTGGCCTATACTTTATTAACTTTGTTATGTCTTGATTATCACTGGGAACAGATATCATTTGTCCACAGTGATCGGATCTTAGATTCGTCATGATCGATTTTGCGACAATCTTACAGTCACAGAAAATGTTATCTATACAAGTGGCTGAATTTGCAGTTATCCGTGTTGGTTCATTGAAAATTTTCTGTAAATTAAAGCTTTTAAATAAATTGAGTAATCTGTCAGTAAAAGAAGTGTGAAGCAAAATATCAATATTGAAGTCTCCACAAACTAATATCTTTTTTGATGACCTACATATCCGCCTCAAGGCCTCTTCCATAACGTCCTCAAACAGAACAAAGTCACCTGAGGGGGGTCGGTACACGCAGACGACAATATAGCGCTCCAGCTCAACACAGGACAGCTCAATAGTGCGTTCCAATGAAAGATTAACAATGTCTTTCCGTTCTTTATAATTGATATTGTTGCGGGTTAATATTAAAGACCCTCCGCGTATAGCTTTCTTTCTAGAGAACGCACTTGACAATTGATAATGTTTTAAATTTACTATTAATTGATAACTATTGAGCCAATGCTCAGTGAGGCATAAGATGTCAATATCAAATTTTTTAATAAATAGTTCTATCTCATGTTCTTTGCCAGATAAGCCCTGAATATTTTGGTGTACAAGATTGATTTTACATAGCTTATCTGTTGTCGCACTACTTAGTTTAAAATCTTATTACTGTTTACAGTAGTGTCCATGCAACTATTTGTATCCAAACTATTATAATAGTTTGTATCCAACGTAAAAAAACTGGAATTAGTAGTATTACTAATTAGGTCTATATTATTAGTACAACATGTACCGTTTTCAAGAGAACTCAAGCTAAAAATAGCTGTGTCTTGTATATTACAAGCTACCAAGGTAGCTATTTGTTTCTTATAACTAAGGGGCAAGTACATTGTATCCTTTGTCAGTGAAAATTTTTTTATAAAATTATTCGTGTCTATTATGTGAATATAATCCCTATGGCCAAAACTTAAATTATTAATAAGCATGTTGAGTTTATAGACATACCTATTTTGTGCTGGGGTTAAAGTGCAAGAGTAAGGAAAAGTGCACAATATGAATTTACAACCCGTATTTTCTTGTAGGTCCAATAGGTATGCAAAACTTCTTAAAATTTGTTTTTTTGTTAATTGCATGCTGTCACCTATCAACAAGACAACTGTACTATATTTATCTAAACAGCAGCCTTTTAAATTTTCAATTATATATTCATATGGTGCCCCTGGGTTACATATGTTGATCACTGTTTGATGTAATTTATTACTTATTAAATGACCAAAGTCTTTTCCCAATCCATCTGAAACAACAAATGTTTTCCGCTGAGGGCAATGTAACGAGGAACCATTGTTTTCACAGCCTTTTTGTTGTCCTATACACTGACTGTCCACTGGCATTTCGTCCGGAACCTTATTTGAGCACTCACATCTATTAATCAGAGAGTCAAGACGATCTATATTATAATTACTTAAGGCTAACAGCTCATCAGCGGCCAGTATATGCTCACCGACCTGTTTCTGTGACAGCTCGTACTGGGAAGTAACTGTTTTCAAGGAGTTTTCCAGTTTTAGAATCTCCTCATTAAGACTCCGAACGTCAGTTTCATATTGAACTCTCATCTCTTGCAGTGAGGAACAATATGTATTGAGCTTATTTAATAAATCTGAACGTTCTTTTCTAAGCCTAATGTTTTTATTACATAATTTCTGAAATTTTATTAATTTTTTCGTTTTTTTAATTAATTTACCAATTTTGATGTATTTTTTAATTTTTTTGTGACTATTTAAATGGATAGTTTCTGAATGTGGCTTATTATTAGCAGCACAAGGGCTGTCACAGGTCAGGTCAATTGTCAACACTGGTGCTGTTGAGGATGAAGCAAGCAGCTCATCATACAAGTTATTTGTTTTTTGTGTTTCATAACTTGCTATTTGTGACTGAAGGTCACAAATTAACTGTTGAGATTGGCTTAATTCATCCTCTAACATAGATATCTTTCCCAGAGCCTCTTCATAAGTTTGTATGCACTGATTGAACGACCCTACTGCCAACTGAAGTTGGTCGCGCTCCTCTGATAACAAAGTATGAGCGTTGTGCAGGTTTGCAAGTTCAGACTTTAACTGTGAGTTCCTAGCAATAATGATCCTCATCTCAGCTTCACTTTCATCTTGTTCCTTCAGTAGTTGGGTATTTAATTGCTAAATACAAACTCAGCTTGGGCCGGCTATAGAGGCGGAGCTATATGAAGCATATAAAATGGCAAAACGGGCCCTTCAGGCAGCTATTAAATCAGCCAAAATCAAGGCCCGTGAGGAGATGCTGGAGACTCTGGACACTGATCCATGGGGGCGCCCTTACCTCATGGTAAGAGGCAAACTTCGCCCTTCGGCGCCTCCGCTGACCCAGAGTCTTGATCCGCAGCTCCTGGAGGACGTGGTCTGCTCCCTGTTTCCATCTAGAGAGGAACACAACCCGCCACCGATGGCTCCGCCTTTTGCATTGCCTGACGCGGGCAACGACGATGACGTGCACGAAGTGACCCCGGAAGAATTGAGAGCGGTGTTGCGGAGACTTCAGGCCAAAAACACCGCCCCAGGACTCGATGGCATACCTGGCCGTGCCCTGGTCCTGGCCTCAAAGGCTCTTGAGCCCCGATTGTTAAGTCTCTTTAGCGCGTGCTTGGAGCGGGGCCAGTTTCCACTTAGTTGGAAGGTCGGAAAGCTGGTCTTGCTGAAGAAAAAGGGGCGCCCGGCAGATACTCCGTCTGCATATCGGCCCATTGTGCTGTTGAACGAGATGGCAAAACTCTTCGAGAGAATTGTAGCGGATCGCCTCGTCCAGCACTTGGGGAGTGTGGGGCCGGACCTGGCGGACAATCAGTTTGGTTTTCGCCGGGGGCGCTCCACAGTGGACGCAATCATGCGCGTGAGGGCCTTGGCGGAGGAAGCAGTTTTCCGGGGCGAGGTGGTGTTGGCGGTTTCTCTCGACATCGCGAACGCCTTCAACACCTTACCCTGGAGCTGTATCAGGGAGGCGCTTGTTTACCATCGCGTACCAAACAACCTCCGTCTTGTGGTTGGGGCTTATCTGGCGGATAGGGCGGTCATGTACCCGGGTCGGAATGGCTGGGGTCGGCGAGAGTGCTTGTGCGGTGTTCCGCAGGGGTCTGTCTTGGGACCACTCCTGTGGAACATTGGTTACGACTGGGTGCTGCGCGGAGCACTCCTGCCCGGCGTCGGTGTCACTTGCTACGCTGACGACACGCTGGTTACGGCGTGTGGCGAAACACACCGGCAGGCGACATTGTTGGCAACCGCTGGGGTTGCACAGGTCGTAGGGAGGATCCGGCGCCTGGGTCTCGAGGTGGCGCTTAACAAGTCGGAGGCGATGTTCTTTCATGGCCCTCGACGCGCGCCACCTTCGGGATCCCACATCATCGTGGGTGGCGTTCGCATCGACGTCGAGTCAACAATGAAGTATCTGGGACTCATCCTCGACGGCCGGTGGAATTTTGGGCCACATTTCAGGCACCTTCTACCCAAATTGATGGGAGCTGCGGGAGCGCTTGCTCGGTTGCTGCCCAATCTCGGTGGTCCAGACGCCTCCTGTCGGAAGCTCTACACTGGGATCGTGCGTTCAATGGCCCTTTATGGGGCTCCTGTGTGGGCGGAAGCTCTGACGGACCGCAACGTCGCAATATTGCGGAGACCGCAAAGATCGATGGCCGTCAGGGTAATAAGGGGGTACCGCACGATCTCCTTCGAGGCGGCGAGCCTCCTTGCCGGATGTCCACCCTGGGATCTAGAGGCAAAATCTCTCGCCTCCCTGTACCAGTGGAATAAGGAGGTGCGCGGGCGGGGTGAGTTACCGATGCCCCAAGAATATGCGCGGCATCGCTCCCAGCTCCGAGGGGTCTTATTAGTGGAATGGAGGGAGCGGTTGGATAATCCCAGCGCAGGGCATGCCACGATAGCGGCGGTAAGGCCTGTCATGGAGGATTGGCTAGGGCGCCAACATGGCGTCCTAACCTTCCGGCTGACGCAGATACTTACCGGACATGGTTGTTTCGGTAGGTATCTGCATCGCATAGGTCGGGAGCAATCGCCCGATTGCCACCACTGTGAGGACCGCCTTGAGGACACGGCGCAGCACACCCTGGAGGAGTGCCAAGCTTGGGCAGAACAGCGCCGTACACTCGATGCGGCAGTTGGTGGTGGTGGTCTCTCGCTCCCAAACATCGTGCAAGCGATGGTTCGGAGCGAAACAGCGTGGAGTGCCGCTGCCTCCTTTTGCGAGGAGGTGATGTCTGCAAAGGAGGCGGCGGAACGTGAGAGGGAAATTTCAATGGTGGATCCCTCTCGCAGGAGACGCAGCGGGCGCCGAAGGGCAAACGACGACCTCCGGCCTCCATGAGTTGCCGACCTGCGGTTGACGGGCGTAAGGGGCGTTCGTCAGCCGATACATAACCAGGTCAGGAGGTAGCGCACCGTGTTCCGGGTGCGCTTCTGAGACGGAGCTGGTAGCAGCCAGCCTAGCGATGGGACCCGTCCGCTTGGCGGCGGGTCAAGTCCTGGCGGGAGTGCGGTGAATACTACCTTAGTGAGACCCGCGCAACCGCCAGTCCGTTGAGGAACAAACACAGGTTTTAGTGGGTGCAAGCCCCACATAACCCCTCCGTTTCCCCTGACGGAAGGGTATGCGTTAGGCATTTCCTGTGTATAAAAAAAAAAAAAAAAAAAAAAAAAAAAAAAAAAGGTTATCTCCAGATGTGTTCTGTAATTCTGTTCTGGACTGGAGATCGCATACTGGATCTAATCCTCAGGAAGGTGGCGAGATGCAGGTGGATGATGAAGGCGGAGGACTGTGTTCCCGAAAAGGTCTATTGTTTGATTAGTTCTCTATCTATCTATCAGTTTAGTTAGTTATAAGTTTGCTTTTCCATAGAACACTGTCCTGGTTTCAATAAGGTTCTTACGCATTTTTTCAGATTGCCTTGCTTACTTATCTTGGGGTTTGTTTGTGAGCAGATTTAATAATTCATTACCGAACATTTTCCTTGTAAAGATATCCTATTAGATTATGAGGCTTATATTAATTCAATTTGTGTCGTACGCAGCAAGTAGTAGGTACTTTACCTACGACGCGCCTACATAGTTGATCGATTTATCTTAAATTCCAATTAGGCGATTGTTTTACAGGGAGTTCCCTTCCCTTCCTATACTCATTACTTACCATGTTTTATTAAGCATGTGACGCAACATAAACAGATCATTGCAAAATAAACCTGTTCCAACTTACATGCATTGTTTTGTATGTATCAATAAGTCAATAAGTTTCCATGAGGAAACCTTACACACGGTAATATTTACAGCTGCATAGTTACCATGTAGTTTCAACAAAGAACTCTATCAAATTCAATGTGTTTTTCGTTTGACATCTATTTCTGCCCTTGGCTTCGCCCGCTTGTAGGTCAAAAGTCGGAACGCAGGCAAAGCCTAGCTGGTCTCGGGTTTTACTCCTACTAAACTGATTCATACATTCTATCATAAATAAAATATACCTAATCTCACACAACTAACTAAATTCCCACGGTAGCGAACAAGTGGGCAGTCGCTAGTAGGTAATACTGGCGCTCGGACATGCAAATTGTAGTTGTACCTACAGTTTGCCACAGGTCGAGATGGCAATCGGGGTAAGAGGCGGGGGACTCCGCACACCCACACGTCACTAGCGCTATCAAGCTATGGCTAAAAAGTTAAATTATAGCAAAATAAACTATCATACCTTTAAATATCATTATAGAGTTCCAATCATCCCCAAGATCAGAGAAGCTCAGTGGTACCATTATCATCTATCGTTACCTAAGTCACACGTGTCTGCAAAATTTTTATTCAATCGGACATTTAGAACTTTCCGGAAAATCATTTATTCAGTTATGTACCAATTTCAACGAACAAGTCAACCTGATGAAAAACTTAAAAAAAAAAAACAAACATAAATGCAAATCGTGTTGATTGATCAATTGAATTGATTGAGCAATACACGAATTGGAGCTAACGAGTTAACCCGGACATCGACCTGCAAGGCCTGAAGGACACCGCAGAGCAATTAAAAGTAAAGCCATTTACAGATCTGCCAACAAGTCGGCTGCTGATACGGTGCATGTTGCCTTCCAAGTTCCAACCTGTTTTTTGTTTTCGTGACGAAAATCCATCATGGATACCACCGACCACGGGGGAGCGCGATGTTTATGTCGGACTCCTATGGTCTAAAAACCTCACGAAGTCCTATCTCATCGCTGATTAATCGAGCCAGTCTTGGATCGATAACTCCTCGTTACTTCTCCAGCGGGTGTTGCAGATCCACCACTAAGACACTACCCCAATCCAAACTAAGTATACAATCGTAAACTTTTAAACTGTAAAAAAATTAAGTAAATAAGTCGGAGGCAAAGAAAATTGAGTTACGACTTGTGAACTTATAAAACTGTACTTAATTATTGCAAGTTGTCAACTCATTTAGTTCAGTAGGTAATTTGTAAGGTGGTAGGACTGATCGACTCAAATTAACTCACCCAATGTACTTAACTAGCGACCCGCACCGACTTCGCACGGGTAGCTTATTACAAGTTTCATAGGGATTTCTAATTTTTTGGAAAATAAAAGATAGCATATGTCACTCAGGAAAAATATAGCTTTTTACTGGTGAAAGAATTTTCAAGACCGGTTCAGTAGTTCCGGAGATTACCCCCTACAAGCAAACTTACAAGCATTACCTCTTTATAATATTACTTCGTATAGATTGAGTCATTGAGAGAGAAATTGGTGTGTCTGTAGAAATTTTTAAAGAGATAAGTGTTACGTTGGGCATGCGACCTTTTTGTCAGACGGAAGCTTCTACAAACCTTCGGAAGTGATGACGGATAAAGCAATGTCCCTTGATGACATAAATGAACGGAAGGAGTTATAATAGGTGTATTGTAAGCTTGGTTCTAAGCTTGTGAGTCGAATACATAAATATTACGTTTTACATATAAATTAACTAGCTTTGTGACACACAACACTAGTTTTTTGATTCCTTATAATATATACTTACTCTATTTTTTTTAATATTATAAAGATGTAAAGTTTGTAAGTTTGTTTGTAGGAAGTAATCTCTGGAACAACTGGACCGATTTTAAAAATTGTTTCACCAGTAGAAACCTACATTATTTGTGAGTGATATAAGACTATATTTAATTTTCAAAAAATTAGTGATCCCTACGAGCTACCCGTGGGAAGTCGAGGCGGGTCTATTATATCGCTAGTCTATTATAAGTTTGGGGTACAAGATGACCTCTTAAGCTCTGGTTTCCTCCAAAAGCGGTGCCATCATGTAGCGGCTGTAATACAGCGGTGAATGACGTCACTAGAACGTTGTCTATGTAAACAATATGGCGCGGTTTCCTAGATAACGGTAATTGACACCGTAACGTCAAAAAGCGGTACCGCCATTTGCATGACGGCCGTCTTGTCGGTGTCGAAATGTCTGTCAACGTTTTTTTCATGTAGCGGTGAAGGTATTTTCAAGCGTAATATTAATTTGCGTGTCATTTTAAAATATTTATTGTTCAAAATGAGTTTCATCAACTGGACCAGCGAGGATGATGAAATTTTAATTGATTTTGTGCGGGTTCATGATGTGCTATATATGTGTGTGTGTGGTCTGTTCACCGTAATAAAACGGTCAATGCAGTCTCGAACATTCCACATGTTTACGGCCGTCTTTTTGAGGTCATCATATTGCGTCCGTTTAAAAACGGCACCGCTTTTGGAGGAAACCATAGCTTTAGCTAAGAGTTCGTATACAAAGATATGATAGCCTAAGTGAGGGTTACTTTTTCGTCCATATAAGAATCAAAGGGTATAAAATAGGCGTAGTTACTATAAAATACCAGCAGTCTAAAACTTTAGTGCGCATAATATTAGTCGACGATATTTCCTTGTACGTCATTTTATCTATCTAGGTACAAATATGTAACTCCTTTTTATCAGAAATGTGTATATATTGAGTTATGAGTATTATTGACACATGAAACTATTCATGCTTATACGCAGCAAAACTTACAAAGTTAGTTAGGTAATTTTATTTTATTTATTGATTTTTATCGAAATTCATAACCTATATAAATTTTGTCAAAAATATAGAGCCACTAAAAATGAAATTTATAAGTTTCGACTTTGTATAATAGAGATGATTTCGGAAACTGGTCATCCGATTTCAAAAATTCTTTGACTGGTAAAGATAGCTAAACTATCCCAGAGTGGTATAAGGCTACAAATTGTATGTACCTATATGATGTATTGCGGTTCAAGTCGCGGGCAGAAGCACTAGCTACCAGCTACTAGCTAGCTAGCTAGCTAGGTAGTATGGACTACCATACTTCCATACTAATATTATAAATGCGAAAGTGTGTCTGTATGTCTGTCTGCTAGCTTTTCACGGCCAAACAGTTTTACCGATTTTGATGAAAGGTACAGAGTTAGCTTAAATCCCGGGGATGGACACAGGTTACTTTTTATCCCGGAAAATCAAGCAGTTCCCACGGGATTCTCAAAGGTCCGTTTAAGCGAGTTATATGAAAGGTACAGAGGTAGCTTGCGTCCCGGAAATTGACATAGGCAACTTTTTATGCCGGAAAAGCAGAGTTCCCACGGGATTTTATAAAAACCTAAATCCACGCATACGAAGTCGCGGGCATTATCTAGTGTTTAATATTTGCATAGTTAGTTACTAGCAAGTTACGTACAATTAAACTGAGTTGCATTTAAACGCGCGTTTTACATTATTTATGTTTCCGCACACCGGAACTGAGCCACACTGTAAATGAAAACGCGCACTTCTGATAAAAAAGTGTCGCATGTCTAAAGCTGGAGATTGACTTGTGACATTTTTAACCCCCGACCCAAAAAGAGGGGTGTTATAAGTTTGACGTGTGTATCTGTGTGTCTGTGTATCTGTGTATCTGTGTATCTGTATATCTGTCTGTGGCATCGTAGCGCCTAAACGAATGAACCGATTTTAATTTAGTTTTTTTTTGTTTGAAAGGTGGCTTGATCGAGAGTGTTCTTAGCTATAATCCAAAAAAATTGGTTCAGCCGTTTAAGAGTTATCAGCTCTTTTCTAGTTTTCTTGTAGAAAAGAAGGTTAGATAACCGTTAGGTTCTTAATATTAAGTCAATTGACAAATGTCAAGCTGTCAAGATGGACGTTGCCTAGATATACATTATTATTTATTTGAAAATGATGTTTTGGAAAACTCCAAGTTTTTGAAAGTTATCAGTTCTTTTCTAGTTACTGTAACCTTCACTGGTCGGGGGTGTTGAAAATTTTTAATTTACACTTGTGTTGTAATGTATCGAGCTTTTACCACCTGTGCCGGTATCCTGAGACGCCTCATACCTGACGCGGACGGGACCTTTTTTTACGGACGGGACGGGTTTTTAGTGGGTATGCTGTAGAATGCTGCATCAAATGCATTGCCAGTGAGTCCCAAATACCCCCTTTTTGTGCGGGATGCGTAACTGCATTCCTACCGGCGGAAAAAAGGGGTATCGTACCCAAAGGGTAAAAACGGAGCCCTATTAATGTCACTCTGCTGTCTGTCTGTCACGTGTAACTGCTCTCTAGCTTGTAGACGAAATGAGATACAAACCTGAAATTTTGGTATTTGGTGTAGAACGTTGACCCAAAACCAAACATTGGATTAGAAAAATTAGATTATTTTTCAGGGGGGCTCCCAAACATGAAAAAGAAGCCGGATTTTTTTTTCTTACCCTAGCATGTGGAGTTCATTGCTTAGAAGTAAAATTAATGAATCATCGTTTACCTTTTGCCTTTAAGGCATATAATACACAGTGAAACTTAAAACGCAAAACGATGAGTAGTTAACATGTATCAATGTTTACGGAAGCGTAAGGATTCCGTATCTGTATTTAATTTATTTTTCAAATGCTAAAAAAGGGCAGTGAGAACGTGTTTTAAGAATTTATTTTTCAAATTAAAATATCACAAATACTTCAATAGCAACGTACTCGAGACAAGACCTACGTGGCATTGACGAAGTGAACTGCGCTATGTGAGTGCACCTGAATGCAATGATTAGAAGTAATTAGTTACACAGTGAGCTAGATGGAATATTAGTCCCACATATCCTCCATACAGTTTAATATTAGCCGGTTCTATGAACTGATTAATATTAGACTGTGAGAAGGGTGGTTTTAATTATTATTCAAATCAAGGGGGATCTAAACTAGGCATAACGTTTTAAAATAAAATAGTATTCGTAAGTAATAAACCAAAAAGAAATTAAGTAAGTAGATAAAATTTATGGAAATTTTATTTACACACATAATAAAAAAAAATTAAAAACCGTCAATTAATACTCATAATAAAAAATAAACATTAAACAAGTGTAAATTAAAAATTTTCAACACCCCCGACAAATTATTTTCAAATAAATAATTATGTATATCTAGGCAACGTCCATCTTGACAGCTTGACATTTGTCAATTGACACTTGAATATTATGAACCTAAGGGTTATCTGACCTTCTTTTCTACAAGAAAACTAGAAAATAGCTGATAACTTTTAAACGGCTGAACCAATTTTTTTGGATTATAGCTAAGAACACTCTCGATCAAGCCACCTTTCAAACAAAAAAAAGTAAATTAAAATCGGTTCATTCGTTTTGGCGCTACGATGCCACAGACAGATACACAGATACACAGATACACAGACACACAGATACACAGATACACACGTCAAACTTATAACACCCCTCTTTTTGGGTCGGGGGTTAATAAAAAAAAACCGTTTCTGAATAGAAAAAATTAGTTGTGTATCAAAAAAAATATAGATATCGATTACCGGTATGTGATGTCACCTCCCTAGAAAATTGCCATCTCGATCTATCGCGGATAATAGTTACAGTCACTAGTAATTATAAATCACTCAACTGTCATACAGTACCTTGCAGCGGCATGCGCAGGGTTAACATGAGAAATTTTTCCTCATTTCTTACAAGACCAGACACTTAATGAACATAACAATAAATAGCTTTATATTGAATGTCTGTGCGTCATAATAGATCTACAATTGTTTATAGCTATTTATAGGAATTGCAATGGAATAACGTTTTTCTTTCAAGACCAAAGATAAGTAGACCTCAACGACAGAGATTTTAAAAGTGGTCAAGGAAATTTACTCACAATTTCAATATAAGCATGGCAGTTTAAAATTTGAATCTATTTAACTTACGCTCTATTTTTAACCCCCGACCCAAAAAGAGCGGTGTTATAAGTTTGACGTGTTTATCTGTGTATCAGTGTATCTGTGTATCTGTCTGTGGCATCGTAGCGCTTAAACGAATGAACCGATTTTAATTTAGTTTTTTTTTGTTTGAAAGGTGGCTTGATCGAGAGTGTTCTTAGCTATAATTCAAGAAAATCCGTTCAGCCGTTTGAAAGTTATCAGCTCTTTTCTAATTACTGTAACCTTCACTTGTCGGGGGTGTTATAAATTTTTAATTTACCCTTATTAATTGCGAAAAGTCAGGTAATAACTAGGTAGGCTAGGATAAATGGTAGACCTCATTATATAGTCAGGCGCAAAATTTTTCGACCGAGTTTAAATTATCCTAATAAGTATATGAAACACAACAATGTTTCCTATGTCCGTTATACATTTTGAAATCACCCAACTGATTTGCCTCAACCCGGTTTCATTAGAAAGGCTACAATGCGAAGATGGGTTCACACCACTAAAACAATGCATTAGGCGCATTCTTTTTTATTTATTAGCGTTATATAGTAGCACACGCCAGGTAAAATACATTATATTATTAAATTCAATTACAGTAAAATTCTTACTGTAGCGCATAAATCACGCAATATTGTTAAGCCTCATAATAGATAATAATATAATTTATTAATATTCATAATAATAATTATTAGATCTTTATGACGTTGTAATAAAGCACGATCTCCTTCAAAGGATAAATAAGTACTATTTCCTTAAAGAAATCAAGTCATTAATAAAGAATGAACGAATAATTTTCATATCAAATTCTGATCTCGTTTCTCGATATTAGGGCAAGGGCATCTATACGAGAGCTATCTAAAGGCTATCGATTTAATAATTGCGATGTAATCGATAGTATAGACAAAGCAAACGAATAATTTAAAACCTCCTTTAAAAATCGGTTTAGAGACACAAAAATAGATATAATATCGATAATGGTAACGATACATAATAATCGATTTTAGAGACTTAGGCCCAGTTGTATAGTAAGAAAAAGTTAAAGTTAAGTTACCGTAAAAGATAAAGAACACCAATAATGCCAGTTTGGGTAGTACTCGTCATGATCTTATAACTTTTTCCCTTTGACTCTTAAAACATTAATCAAGAAGGTGAAAAGATTTTTTTAAAGATGCCTTATAACCTATTTTGATTATTCTTGGTGGGCAAGCTTAAGTAATTTTAAAGGTCACTTTAACCGCCTACCGTCCTCATAAAGGTCAACAAAGATGTAAAAGCTATTTGAGGTATCCTTTGTAAATCCATTTAATGAGACAAAAAATATTGATATCAATGATAATAGTGAAAAATTTGATTAATGAAGTGGTTTAATTACCAATAATTAGGTGCTTAAAGAAATGATAAGAAAGTACCTGTCAAGGAAACTATTTTTGCTTAAAGCAAGGCTGGGCAAACATTGGTAACGTCGAATAAGGAAAAATATACCGCTGATGCAAAACAGATGCAAAGCAATCCTAAACAAGTAGTAGCAGATGTATCCGAAGGTTTACATGAATAAACAAATAATAAGAACGTTTTCACACTATCGGATATTTGGAAAAGGAAAATGTATGGAAGATGTTGTGCAGGCTCTACATTACGAAGTAGAAGTTACTTTGTCCGGTGTATTGTTGCAGAATATTCTAAGAGAAAATTTCATTAATTTTTAATAGAGAACTTTCTTTAAACGAGAAAAAAAAAAGATTTTGACCGGTTACAAATGATACGGGTTCGAAGTTTGAATCAACGCCAACAAACTTTCCATTCATATTTAAATACAAGTACCTTATCAGTTATCACATTGCAAAGTTATTGAATATAAACAAACAATTATTAGATGGCCTGGGTAATGATAGGTACCTACATTATTGTTATCAGCATTATGTACTCGTAATTACCATTAAAAATCCATTACTATTCAAATTACCTACACGAAAATTTCACGTCAAGGTTAAAGAAATTACGAATTCTAGGTTTTCCGAAACATTATTCATCATTTGTTGTTTTGTACCTACTCATTACATAATTAAAGACTGTCTCTCTACAATGAATAGGGAACTTTAATAAAAATGCCTTCTAAAAAAGCTTATTTGCTTGATCCAAATCTTCCTAATCCTCATACTTCAGGTGAGCTGCCCAGTTATAGAACCTCCAAAACCAAACAGGTACCTAGTTTTTTCAGTCTTATCGCACTCATTTTGATCATCGCCAGGTCTGGCGTTGACAAACGCGTTTAGAAGTTAATCATCAGAAGATATTATAACGTTTATTTACTTATTATTGGAGTTACTGGAACAGCTTATTTTTAGGATAACCTAGCAGATACTGCATTCATCATACTTTGCCGGTTAAATAAGAATGAGCCTTATTTTAGTTAAGTTCACCGGCATCCTTACAAATTACAAACTGTGGTATAATGCATTACTGGTGTTGAAATTCAATTTTCAATAAACAAACAACCAAAACAAATTACAACAGGCTGTTGTAATAATTTATTAAGCATAACGATTGCCAACGGATATGGAATGCTGAGCCATAATTACCATTTACTTAGCTTACTATTCAATGGACCCAAATCAGATGCCATGAACTTAAAAGGCGGAACCTTGTGACAGCAAATTATCCATTTCTAATAACTAAACCTTTCTGTAGTATATCATCAATCAATTAATCAGCCTGTTTGCGTCCACTGCTGGGCATATGCCTTCCCAAAAGCGCGCCACCACACACGATCCTCCACCTATCTTTTTAAGGTCGTCAGTCCAGCGGGTTGGAGCTCGTCCCATAGACCTCCAACCCGCTGATACGCGGTCTCCACTCCAGAACACGTATGCCCCAGCGGCTACCAGTACTGCGGCACACGTGGCTCACTGCCACTTCAGCTGCCTAATTCACGAATACGATAAAATAGTTCTAAATCATAAAGGTTCAGTTATAATATGAAACCTTGTCATAACAAGTCATCGGTTTCTCAATCTCCAATATCCAATACATCGTGAACGGTGTCAAGTTGCTCTATAAGGCGCTATACTGATTTATCCACGTATAAGACAGTCGTTCACTTGCCCGTGTTCGTCCTCATTAGGTCATGGCACGCGACCGCCACTGCTTCCGTGGTCCCACGGCCTTCGTGTCCGTGCTTGCCTCGATATCGATCTGTACGTTTACTATTAAAACCGATTTCGATTTTCACTTCAATTCCATATTGCATAGGATCTAGTTTTACGATAAGAACAATTTGTATGTAGCCTGTCAAATCAGTCATGCTCGGGCCAACGTCAATGCCCAACAACGCCATAATTATAAGTATAGAATGTAACGGTCATACTCACGTATTTAGTCGATGTAAGCCTGACTAATTTCGAACCCATCCGCAGTACCTTTTCATAGAGATTCGGCTCGCTGCGAGTCCCGGTTGGGGCGCCATAATTATTGCGATAACCAACGCGTTAAACTGAGTGGCTACATTTGAACGGTTAAAATCCAACCACCAATTGAATTGAACCAATTGAATTGGGGTTAAAATCGACTAACGCCAAACGGCATTGTGAATGCCGCTGTACATTGATCGTGGCTATGGCTACATCTACGTTTAACGGGAAACGCCGTTGAACATCGCGTTGTTGGCCGTTTATGTGGCCGGCGCATCAAAAGCAGTAACTATAAAATGCCTAAATGTCAAGTTGTTCGTTTTTAAGAGTAAGGATGTTGAACTTATACTAGTATGAGTCATCAACTCATTACAGATATTCTACTTTCGATATAAATGGCAAAGGAAACTTTGCCTCCATCAAAGTTCAATGTCGACATGTATAAGGAATGGAAATATTGTTTTCGGATATATTTTTCTTTTTATGAGTATTTTCAGCAGGCGTGAAGATTTTCGTTAGCGTCCAATATTCAAGCAAAATCCTAGAAAGCTATTGCATGGCTGCAGTGCACCAATTGTTCTACTGTGCACACACAAAAAAATTTGTATAATACAAGGACAAACTTCAGTGAGGAAATCCCTAGGCCAAATGTGTTACAAAAAATCACTAATGAGTCCACTCCGTCAGACAAATGACAAAATCTGCTAATCGCGTACAGTGATCTATTCTTAGAACATGCACTTGCCAAATAGCAGAAATCTAACGCACATACATACCTACTGCGCACACGGAAAACGTGATGCAAAATAAAAACAAACAATTAAAGACTTTTTATTACATCTTTTGTTCCAAAGCATAAAATATTAGGTAGATTCTTTAGCTGTAGGTAACACATTATTTCTTGATATAATTGAAATTTTAATTCTTGGTCGAAAATTGAAATTGAGGAAAAACACACTCGATAACACAACACTGCCAGATCCTAAAGAACTAGCAACTCAAGTAGAACAGGTAATATAAGATACAAGATCAGCTCACTAAAGAAGGTGTTTAGAATCAATTAAGATGCTTATCAGTTATCAATAATATAAGAAAGAAAACCCTCTCACGAAATTTTTAAGTGGTGTTTTTTCGGGAGTAGATCTGGATAAAGATGAATTGGACTCAATTCTTTAACCCCTGATGCTGTAAGGAATTGCAATCCTAAATCCTGGTGATCCCTCGGGATTTTTAAAGGATCATCCGTTTAAATGTTTTTACGTGGTACAGAAACAAGTTGCATCCCGGGGACGGGCTATTATCCTTCCACTAATTTTGGAACTATTAATAAATATTAATGGTACCACAATTACCAAAAGATGAAATTGTACGCAAAAACAATACCTCAGTGAGAATTTTATAGCTGGTGCCGTCAACTTACCTGCAACAAAACAATGTCAGAATTAGTCTTCAAACATCTGAATAGATGGCATAATAACTAAAACGTGATAAAAATATAATATCGGGTCGCAATCCAACACGTGTGAATATACTAGTTATTCACTGTGATACCTAAAGACCATCATTACAATTCTAATTCTTTGCAAAAATCCAATAAAACATTTTTTGTTTTAATAGACTAGCGCTTGGCTGCATTCAGATCTGTTGGCAAGTGAGGATGCAGCCTGGTCCCTTTTGGATGCGTCCGAGGGGAAGAGCAGTGTTCGGGCCGGTGCGCCCCGGTAACATGGCTAATAATTTCTCTTCGGAGATATTGTTGGCTATGGCTAATGACCTGGCAGGGGGGGAGGTTTCTCCGCGTGTGTCTCTGACTAGCAGAGGGCACAGTGGACGAAGCGGCGGAAGGGACGCGGGCGACGTGCGCGTCCCAAGGTCGGGGGACGCACTTCATTGGTGCGTCACGGAGGTGCGGTGTTGGGGACCGAGCAGGACCCCGGTGGAGGGTCTGCCTCGGCAGACGTCGCTGGCTGGGTCGCGGTTGTTTGCTTCGGCCGTTCCCGTGACCCAGTCGCCAGGCGACGCGCAGTAGCGCCGCTGGGGTTTAGTGGGTATTCCGGTCGCCTCTCGGCCGGCGAGTCCCACATACCCTCCCTCAGCTGGCTGGCTGCCTCACGGCTGGCTGGCTAGCTTCCGGGGGGGATGCGTAAATGCATTCCCCAGCGTCAACAAAAAAAAAAAAGAGGATGCAGCCTACATTATATAGTTATGATTATTTGGGCTAGCTAAGCCAGAGCTCATGAGTCTTTGATTCTGATTGCTTAAGTAAACCACTGCTTAGA
Organism: Maniola jurtina; assembly: GCF_905333055.1. Taxonomy (NCBI): domain Eukaryota; kingdom Metazoa; phylum Arthropoda; class Insecta; order Lepidoptera; family Nymphalidae; genus Maniola; species Maniola jurtina. The sequence goes on from NC_060046.1 coordinate 2,683,419, forward strand.
TTGCAACTTCATACATCTTACTGCAACTAGCAGCCAATAGATCCGCTCCAAGGTAATTTACCTGTCTTAAGATCTCACATCTTTTCCACGATCCAAACAATGACGACATACCCAAACGTATGTTAAAAAAAATAAACAGAGATAAACCTGATGATTGCGTACCAGTCATACAACTAGATACAATAAACAAGGCTATAAAATAAATGGCAGAAGTCTGCGGCCAGTTTCTTGATATTTTGACATTATTTAAACGGATACATTTCATGTCATGTTTAATGTTTTTAATGGCCACGTATAAAAGTAGCGTAAAATGTATGTCGCAACTCACAATCTATCATGTTTTTACAATCTCCTGAAGTTGTGAATAATTTAATGAAAAACTACCTTATGCCCACGACTTAGTGCGCGTAGAGTACACAAATTTCAACCCACTCAGGGGTTGAATTTTCAAAAATCCTTCCTTAGCGGATGGTCAACGTCACAATAGCCTATCTGCATGCCAAATTTCAGCCCGATCCGTCCAGTAATTTGAGCTGTGCGTTTATAAATCAGTCAATCAGTCAGCTTTTCCTTTTATTTATTTAGAAGATTACACTAGCGGCACGCTATGATGGCCGGTTTGACACATTACAATAGTGATGTGGAATGTCAATTTATTCTCGAACAAAAAACAATTAAGTTTTGTTTTTGTACCTGATTAAATAGGTTTAATAAAACAAAAATGTATATGTTTATTTAATTTATTTGAACGAACTGAATATTTGAACGAAAATGAATATACATACTTTATATGCACACAAGAAACATATTAAAAGGTCAATTCGAAACTGCTTTGTTTTGCATTGAGCATTGACGCGAGTTTGCCGGAGGTAGTAGTTGTGCTAGCCAGCGATCCTATGTGACGATCGTATTAGATTCCATTTTTAAAAATTTATTGATATTTTTTTGCGATTTCAGAGGTTTGTCCACATAGTGAAAATTGTTCATATTCACAAGTACATTCACCCCTTAAATGGTGCAAACTGATTTTTCTACACTTGTATACATTTAAGAAATCAATTTAATAAATAAATTTTGAGTCCTAAACCTAAAACTACATTCGATAAAATTTATGAATCTCTGCACATCACTATCGTCAATAAAGTATTACAATTATTTCCTCCAAAGTCGTTATCAATTAATACGGAACTTCATGAGCGGACAAACGTCAAACCGGCCATCATAGCGTGCCGCTAGTTTAGATCATTATAAGACAGAGCGACATAGAGAACTCTTGAAATGAATTTGTCGAGTTATCAATAAGTACCCTAATTAAAAGAGCTATAAGAGTGAAAATGTAAACAAATATCTTAAAAGCAGATAAGAAAAACTATAGCACTGACATAGCACGAATAATATAATTTGGCGAAACGAATCATACCGATCAAAAATATACAAATATTTTTTTCAATAGGAGTAGGTACATTTTACAACGCAACGTAACAGTTTTATAGGTCAAGTTATTTTTGTCCATAGTACAGAAAATAGGGAATCTGTTCTTAAAATATATCGAAGTACTTAAGTACTATTGCGTAGAGGATCTGAGTTTTATGGAGTGAACCTCATATTGATATTATTGCAGATGATTTTAAAATTGTTAGGAAAAACCCATAAATATTATACCGAAATTAAGTCATTTATGCAAATTCTAATTGAGTAATTAGCAAAAAATCTGAATTTTCAACAAATTATATGAAGGCATAAGTACAAAAACTACTACACTAAAAAGTTAAAATGCAAAACCGAAGCTGACAATGGCAAAAAATGTATTAGAATCTACTTAATGCTGTGAAGGACATATTGAGGACTTCTTACTGTATATTTTCAGCTTTCGCGGATTCCATTTTAATCACATCACACTAATATTATATAGACGAAAGTTTGTGTGTGTGTATGTTTGTTACTCCTTCACGCAAAAACTACCGGACGGATTTGGCTGAAATTTGGAATGAAGATAGATAATATCTAGGATTAGCACATACTTTTCATCCCGGATTCGAAAAACATAAATTCACGCGAACGAAGTCGCGGGCATCAGCTAGTAAAATATAGTCTCATGATGGCGTGTATCAGAGCTGGTTATAAATGAGTATCGCCGTGTTTCATTTACTTTTCTAAGTAAGTTATATACTTAAGTTTATTTGATTTTATTATATCTCAGTACTATATTAGAGACAAAGTAAATACTGTAGAACGCAAATCAGAAGTGGGATTGAACTAGTCATTAGTCTTTTGATTTTGAACTGGCCCCATAGTAGCCAATAGAAAAATAAAATACACAGACTGCTAAAATCATAACCCTTCCTTTCGGCTTTGCCGTAGTCGGGTAAAAAAGCGACGAATAGAAGAATAGGTAAACTGAACCTCAGGGAATTTCTAAAAATTTACTTGAAGGACAATTAACAAGTGGATAAGTAAAGTAGGGCGAGTATCGTAGAAATGGGACGAAAAATGAGGGTAGTAGGATAAAAATGCTCTGCTTGCCCTCGTTATAGCCTTTGAATTTAATGTAGGTTCCTACTTTTAGGGACTTTGTATAGCAAGCGGTACGGACGGGAAGGCAAAATGTGCACTCTAAACACAACAAGCGCCACCGCACGCCTGTTTCATTCCATACAGCGCCAGTTTAAAGTCTATCTACGCATTTTTAGGGTTCCGTACCTCAAAAGGAAAAACGGAACCGTTATAGGATCACTTCGTTGTCTGTATGTCCGTCTGTCGTATAGGGTACTTCCCGTTAACCTAGAATCATGAAATTTGGCAGGACGTAGATAGGAACTCGTAGCACAAGTAAAGGAAAAAATCCGAAAACCGTTTTTGTGGTTATATACATCACAAAAAAAATATTAAAAGTGTTCATGAACAAATAATTAGCATGTTCAATTCTCAAAATAAGATAACTTCCTATATCAAGTGGGGTATCATATGAAACGGCTTATCTGTATATTCCAAAACAGATTTTTATTTATTTTTATTCATAAAAGTTTTTTATTTATCATGCAAAATGTCGGAATAAATACCCGAGTACGAAACCTTCAGTGCGCGAGTCTAACTCGCACTTGGTCGGTTTTTTTATTATTCATCTTCATTCAGAAAGAGTTGGAAGTCGTAGCGTCCCCGCTCCAATAATGTCACATACAGAAACCAGATCATGGACGTGTGAAATTTTGAGCATAATAAGCATATTAACTGTATGACATTGTTTGTTCAAGTAGCATTCACAATGCGAATTTTGTTTGTTACGACAAAACGTGGTTTAAATCGTGCGAATTTCATGCGGCTAATTTGTTATTCTATGTATGAGCAGGCATTTAAGTAAGTAATTGTACATTATTGTTGATTGGTGTATGAATAAATTATGTTTCGTAATTGTTTTTTTAAACAGTGTACTAAGCAAACATCACAGCTCATCAATAATTTTGGGTATTGTCTGTACGTCATAATTTTACGGTGTCATACTAGCTGATGCTCGCGACTTCGTTCCGGTGGATATAGGTTATTAAAATCCCGTGTTAACTCAATGATTTTCCGGGATAAACAGTAGCCTATGTGTTAATCCAGGGTATAATCTATCTCCAATCCAAACTTCAGCCAAATCCGTCCAGTAGTTTTTGCGTGAAAGACTAACAAACATCCATACATCCATACATACAAACTTTCGCGTTTATAATATTAGTAGGATATAAACATATTTGCAACATAGTTAAGTTAATTATAAGGGAGATATCGATACTATAAATGTCACCTTATTGATAAAAATGTTATATAAATGAGTAGGTACATATTATATGTTGTGTTTAATATAATATCAAACACAGGCTATCGTGGATTATCGATAACAGCTCGTAAACGATTACACGTCACTGATATACGTACAAAAATAAATACACTTAACAGGGCTCTCTCCATCACTCGTTTCATACAATCGTAGTTCCAATTTCATTTGAATATTAAGCAACCAAACTCCATGAAATTTTGCAGACATATTCTAGAAACTAATATCTGTGTCTGTGGTGTTTTAGATTTTTCTAAAATTATGTAGTTTTAAAATTACAGGGGCTCAAAGATTTGTATGATAATTTTTAAAACCGCGTAACTTTGAAACCGAGTATTTTAACAGAAATCTGGAAAACCACAGACATAGATATTAGCTTTTAGAATATGGCAGCAAAATTTCATGGACTTTGGTTGCTTAATATTCAAATGAAATTGGAACTACGATTGTATGAAACGAGTGGAAACGAGTGACGGAGAGAGCCCTCTTAATGTTAGCACGTACCTACATTAAATAGGTACCGCAGAATTAAACTTATATATGAAGTTCAAACTTAAAATATATATGTACAGTAAACTTAGTACAATATAAGAACAGTAGTCGGGTAAAAAACAAGTTATTTTATTATTGAACGAGAGAAGCGAGGTCTAGAGACTGCTAATGAGTGAAGTTGCACTTGTCCGTCTGTCCGTCCGTCTGTCTTTCTGTCATAGCCTGTTAATTTCTGTAAATTTAATTAAGTGCTTCAAACTTATATAATATGTATAATTTTAGCTACATGATTTAGATCATGTCACATTTTCCGCGTGGCTTTAGGTATTTAAAAATCCCGTGGGAACTCTTTGATTTTCCGGGATAAACAGTAGCCCATGTCACTCTCCAGGTCTATAACTATGCCTAGTACCTACCTGGGTTGCTCCGCTGCGACGTGATTGAAGGACAAACAAACAAACCAACAAACAAACACACTTTCGCATTTATAGCATGGGTCGTGATTTCAGCTACATCAATGTAGAAACAAATATACGGCCGACATTTCTAATGCGATACTTTCATCATGATTCATGATATCAACATCGTCTCAATCCTAATGACCTTGCACGAAAAGAAGCGTGGAAATGTAAACGTAATTGATGTGAGGTGTGATACATATAATTATATTTTCTCAGAAGAAATGCGAATACAGAACAGACACTCGAGTAATGACAAAAAAATCACGACAAGATATCAGAAAAATAATAAACGAGTATATCAACTTGGTACTTAAAATAAATATAGTTATATTAAGAACTTACAGTTTACATAATATACAAGTGTAAATTAAAAATTTATAACACCTCCGACAAGTGAAGGTAACTCCTAATAACCTCCGACAGTAACTAGAAAAGAGCTGATAACTTTCAAACGGCTGAACCGATTTTCTTGGATTAGGTAAGAACACTCGATCAAGCCACCTTTCAAACCCAAAAAAAAAACTAAATTAAAATCGGTTCATTAGTTTAGGAGCAACGATGCCACAGACAGATACACAGATACACACGTCAAACTTATAACACCCCTCTTTTTGGGTCGGGGCTTAAAAAAGTAAATTGTACTCGTGCGAAGCCGGGTCGCTAGTTTTCTTATAATGTTCAATCTTTATTTGTTAAGTTATATGTAGATTTACAGTGCACAGTACAGCCCATAAAGATCCTAATACACATTAGCCCATATTTTCCGCGTGCAGCCAACGTTGGTCGAGTTGCCGACTCAAGGAAGTGTTCTCAAAATACCAAAGAATCTTTGCACCAGCACTACTTTGGCCAGCATTCGCCGAACACCCAATGTGTACTGGAGCTATACGAGTTGATAAATTGGCCTGATTTTGTGCTCCGCTAATTTCAGTTCAGTGACTTTTTACAAGTTATATTTTTAGTCAGTTCAGGTCAATGCTTGCAATCTGTTGATTTTAACCCACTTTCATTCACTGTATTGCCTTGAAATTATATTATTTACTAAAAATTACAATATAATAAGTAGTTACATTGACTTGATTTAAACATGACTCAATGTCGATATAATTTCATCTGATGTTCTATAAATGAGCACAATGTTTTTCAAAAGATTTAGCTCTCTTTGCATTCTTTGCGTCAGAATAGGCAGTTACGCTGCTGTTTCGCAATTCAATGATGTTTCGCTAAGCGGAACGTGTAGCGGTTTATTATTATTTGAACTATATATTTTGCTTATATATTGATTTCGGAAAGGTTACCTAACTGGTCTTATAAAATACTAGATGATGCCACAACATAGTGCGCGTGGATATACATAGGTTTATTAAAAATCGCGTGCAAGAATTCTTTACATTTTCCGGAGTAAATGTATTCTATGTCCATCCCTGACGTGCAAGCTTTTCCTGTACCAAATTTCGTTAAAGTCGGTTAAACAGATGGCCGAAGCAGACAGACAAACTAATAGAAAAACCTTGAATAAGGAATCCTTAGAGGATACCTAGTACAAGTACTTTCGCATTTAATATTAGTATGGATAAGTAGATAAAGTTAGTACTTACCTAACTAGTTATCATGAACCGAAATGTCAATGATGTAAACTTGCTTCAACGGCATTACAAGCTTGAATACACAAGACGCATTTCGACATTTATCCCCGAACAGACGAACCAATTTAGTTAACGACCATCCAACAAAGAATTGCACAGAATTCACCCGAAAAAACCATCCAAGAACGTGCGTCCAGCAGCTTGATTCCGTAAAACCTGCATCAATCATTATGTTGTATGTGTAACAATCTTTGTTATTGGCTTTTATGCTATTCTGGTTGCAACAATGCATAGTAGCCAATAGTGAGCAACCGTCAACCAATCAGAGGTGATTGCGGTCGTGACATTGTAGCTGTCATTCTACCGAAATCGAGCTGCAGAATCTAGCATGTACAAGATTTGCTAAAACTGGTTGAGCAGGTAAAACTGTAAATACTCATTAATTTGTATTACATGATTGGAATTTGGGACATATAAGTATATTGTCTATATTTATGTACAGTGTTCAGTTCAGTTACATTGGCACCCACCTGCCAACAAACATGGTTTCTTTTCACGTTTGCTGATTGCAAGTATACAATTGATATCAAAGGCTCTAATGTGACATAATTGACGAAAAATAGATCTATCATGACAACTTGGCGCCATTCACCTTGGGTACCTAGTTTGTTAATACTATTGATCAATAAATCAATGGTTAATACAACTAGAACAATTCGGACAAGAGCGCTCGCAATAGTGGTTATGACCCGGTCTTTATTTCATGGCAATGTGCAATGTATTGTGTTTGACCAAGTCGGGTCGTCTGTTAATGCAACAGCAATAAAACGGTATAAACTCAGATACAGTTTTGTAACGGACCAGATAGTGCAACCCTGCTTTCGTTATTTCTTCAATAAACACTGGTAATGCATGTTTGACGAACACTGTCAGCGCCAACCAAGTCGGGTCGTCTGTTAATGCAACAGCAATAAAACGGTATAAACTCAGATACAGTTTTGTAACGGACCAGATAGTGCAACCCCGCTTTCGTTATTTTCCCCAATAAACACCGGTACTGCATGTTTGACGAACACTGTCAGGGCCAACTAAGTCGGGTCGTCTGTTAATGCAACAGCAATAAAACGGTATAAACTCAGATACAGTTTTGTAACGGACCAGATAGTGCAACCCCGCTTGCGTTATTTCCCCAATAAACACTGGTACTGCATGTTTGACGAACACTGTCAGCGCCAACCAAGTCGGGTCGTCTGTTAATGCAACAGCAATAAAACGGTATAAACTCCGATACAGTTTTGTAACGGACAAGAGCGCTCGCGATACTGCGACCTAACTTTTGTTATTTCATGGCAATGAACATTGGTACTGATATGTTTCACAGAGCCAGAACAATGTGGCCGTACTGGGCCGTACAAATCGTTGACACCGGCAGCTAATTAAAATGTACATAAAAACGATCAACTGCAAGCAGAAAGCAGAAAGTTCCGTGCCATGTAAAAAAATTAATTAAACAAAACGAATGGCTCTACCATTTCGTACCAAATCGTACACCATAAAAAAAATTAATACAAACATAGCTATTAAACACGTTTCCTGTCGAGTGCGTACTCAATATCTTTTCTTACCATAAAAAAGTTAATACGCGCACATCAACTTTTTTATGTTAAGAAAAGGTAAGATAAACTTATAATTAGACAAACAACTAGCTTTACGAGATCGACTAGCATTTTTCTCTTGACTTCGTCTCGCTTTAGGTTTTTAAAGATTCCTTTAAGTGATTTATAGTATAGAGACTATAGACTACACTTACCTACCTAAGAGAGCACCTACAAGTTCTTTTTTAATCAAAATAGCGAGCAAAAGAGCAGGCGCGACACCTGATGTTAAGTGATTACCGCCGTCTATGACCATTTGGAGCACCAGAAGCACCGGCGATGCGTTGCCGGCCTTTCAGGAATTTGTTGATAGTTACAAGAGAAACTCAGATAAAACAGCATCCGGAAATAAAATTCCGAGGAGAAAAGCTCCACATTCTAAACTTTTGACTGACTGATTGACGATTTAAATGCGCTGTGGGCAGAAGACTCGCTCTTCTCTTCATTCAGCTTCGCCTACTCGACCTTCGTTTCCCTTCGGATGTCTGATTCTGATTTGTGATGATTCTGATTTCTGACGTGTGATTTTTTCTGGAGCTTTTTTCTTCGGTTACCAGTTACCACGAGGCACCCCAGAATAGACAAAAAGAAAGATTTCGATACTACTTTTGATATTAGGAATGTCAACACTCTACTACCGTTTCGGGAAGCGAATTCTAAGACGAGCGAATTCGAAACTCAGGTCCTTGAAAATTTCAGTATTTATGACGCTACGAGTATCTAAATAGTGTCTTGTTTCATTACATCATTGAATTTTAGGCAATAACTACTCAAGTAAGTAGTGCAAGCGTGACAGTGATTGCTATTATAGCATTGACTGGATTGCATCAAAGTTTCATAATACAGAGCCAAGCAAGCAATGGTCGAAATAACATTTTATATAGTCACTTATGTTCTAATACCTACCACGTAAGTCAAAATTAACAACTTTACTTCACCGAAAAAACTTTCATTTTCAGTGGTTTAATGGATACCATGCTGTTACTTTTTTAACCCCCGACCCAAAAAGAGGGGTGTTAGTTTGACGGGTGTATCTGTCTGTGGCATCGTAGCTCCTAAACTAATGAACCGATTTTAATTTAGTTTAAGTTTAGTAGTGTTAAATTACGATGCTTAGGCTGAGTATCAAAACAATTTGCTTTCGTACAGAAAAGTACGAAAAAACGCGAACGAAAAATTGACCCAATAAACAAATTTTATAATGGATCTCAAAAACTTCCATTGTCTCAAAACTCTGAACTTAGTACTGGCACCAGTCCAAGGATTGAGGATGGAACGTGAACGATTGTCACCAAACAAAGACCTTACCAGGAAATAATATGTCGGGCAAAAACCATCCTTCCTTGTTCGCATCTCTTTAGGAGTAGTCAAAGAGCCCATTGAAAATAAAACTTTATTTATTTTATGTAAACAGTATTATACTTAAATTATAGGTAATGCAGATTTATTATACTTAAACCTTAATCGTCTCCAATAAAAGATTTAACACTTGTTACATAGTTATATGCCTACAAAATAATTGGGTATAGCTATAGCACAACACGAATGATAGATCATTGATAGGAAGTTGGAGTCATCAATACAACAGTCTTAGTAGTCAGTACAACTTTGATAGTAGTTTATATCTCGCAAACGTGACACTTTGGAAGATTTTGTGTCATACAATACTTTTTGTATTGATTAGTGCAGGTTTTGTGCGTGGCCGCTATTTGGAAAAAAAAGAAAATGGCAGGCATGTAGGTAGGCCAGGCTCCATACTAAAATATTCAAACCCCTTTGTTTGTCAAATACTTAACTAACATCGTTTTGACAATCGTCTCTTGCACTAAAACGAATACTGAATCACTGTAAACAGTCAAACAAAGAGGTTAAACCTGACATACAGCCCATACAAAACGAAACAGAGAGCAAAGCGATGAGTAAACGCGTGATCCAATTCCGAAGCTGCGGCGTGAATACAACTTCCGCGATCGAAAGCAGAACTGTGACGAAAATTCGCTGAAGCAATCGCCAAATGCGAATTATTACACTAGCTGAGGTTCTTTGACGACCATCTCTGCCACTATAATAGCCTGGACTCAGACATAATTACTAAATACCTGCGAATAGTTACGAGTATTAGATACTTCTCTTAAGTGAACATCAAAATTCAAAACGAACCGAATTTAGAATTTTCGTTGCCTCCGTGTCTCGGAGAGCACGTTAAGCCGTCGGTCCCGGTTATTATCGATAACATCTGATAATTGTTGATGCGTGGATGATAAATTAAAGATATTTCTTCTAAAAATGAATTTATTACTGTAAATTAAATTACAACAACTAAATACTGTAAATTAAATTAAAACAACTGTAAATTAACCTAAGAGACCTCGTTCTCTTAGTCGGGTTGTATGCGGAAAGACCTGGGAACCCACCGCATCATTATACAAAGAGAACTCCTACCAGTATAGGATTCATGGAAAAGGGTCACGACCCTCAGTAATGAGGAATACGACTATAGAGAGAACATCAAAACTGAAGGCTCAGAAACAGTAACAAACAAAGAGAGAAGGAAGAAGAAATGGAATAGAGACGAAAGCGATGAGTAAATGCTTGGTCTAATTCCGAAGCGACGCGACGAACGGCATGACTAACTTGAGTAACAACACTTCCGGAACTGAAAGCAGAGCTGTGACGAATTTTCGCTGAAGCAATCGCAAAATGCGAAACGGAACGTGGTAGGTACAATTTCCATTTTTACCCGACTGCGGCAAAGCCAAAAGGAAAGGTTATGATTTTAGCAGTCTATGGATATCTGAGTGTTCCACCCTAGCGCCTAAACTACTGGGCCAATCTTGTTCACAAAGTAGTTAAACCTACTTGGGTTGTTTCGCAAAGTTGCGAGCGATAATGTAGGCGAATTTATTCACGGAACTTTTAAAAATGAATTCGTAATACGAAACCTTTTAACTTAAGTACTTAAAAACTTTTCCGGGGTTAACTTCGGTTATCACTAATCAGCTATCTAACTATGAAAGTTTCCAAATTCCAATTCTAGACACTCTATAACTGTAGTGCACGACAGGTTGAGATGGCAACCAGAGTGGGGACGCTCTGCACAACCACACATTCCGCGCGCTAAAGGTGCCCACGCACTTGAACTGCACTGCAGCGGAACTGCGCGTCGCGTCAGCGCCCCGCACGATATTCTCTCCAGCCGCGACGCGCGTACGTCACTGCCGTCCGCCCATTTCATATCCCGATTTCCATCTCAACCTGTCGCGTCATCATCATCATCATCGCCGGCCCACTACTGAACACGGGTCTCCCACCCAGACTGAATAGAGTTTAACAGCTACCACACTAGCCAAGTGCAGATTGGCAGACTTCACACACCTTTCGAGAACATTATGGGCTTTCGAGCATAAAGGGTTCCTCATGATGTTTTCCTTCACCAGTCTATAAGTCCTTATTCACGTTTCACTATACAGCGCAGAAAAGGAATGAAAAACGCGACTTGATAAATAAGGGATGACTTACGAGTATGCTAGACGTGGGTGCCACGTTCGGGGCACGTCCGAACGCGCTGGCGATTCACGGATTGCAATTTTGTATGAAGAAACGTAACACGGACGAGGCTCTGAAGACTCGGACATGGCACGGTCTGATATGACCTCATACATTTTCCGATCTGTGTCTCGGACGCGGCACGGCTCAGGCCCGGCACCGGCACGGTCTAGCATAAATCATCCTAATCGGCACCTGAAGACGGACTGGCGACTACGAAGGCGATGTTTTCACTATACAGTCATAATAATTTGGCCCTTGAAATGTGCCTCGCCTCCCCTTTAATCTTAAAATAAGTTCACAGATGCTTTTAGCTTGCTCTCTCAATAAATGTCAAGACTCAAGTCATCACAGCTGCACGGATGTAATGCAGAACTTGAAACGTTTTAATCTACGTTCCAATCTTAGCGTTTGTGCACTCATTCGTATTCGTAAAAATGCGATTCAAATTGGCTGGCATACAAAATGAAAGTGCGCTTGAGCACTCATTTGATTCGTATATTCACGTATCGTATAAATACGAATCAAGCGAGTGCACAAGCGTACGCACCTACATTTTGAATGTATTTTTTGTTATTTACTGATATGAATACGAATTGATTACTAGTGCACAAACGTCCTTTTTTCCGGGCAATATCGATCTAGATTATTATATCTTCCAATCTATTTACGTATTTCACCCGTTACCAGTTATGACTAAAATAAAGGTTCAAAATCGAATCCATTCACCAGCTCATTAATAATGCACTCTAACGCCTAGTTAAATGCGACATGAAAATTAACTTTCATGTTGATTCACAAGTTGATGTAGGACCGATTTCTCCACCAATCCGCCCACGCGCGGCACCGAGGCGCATTTACTGAACAACAAATCAAATGGGGTCGACGCCCTCTATCCCACTTTCCCCCTTTGGAGAGATATTTCTGTATCATATTCGTATTATTGTATATAGGAAGTATAATAAAAATACCTACTTATAACCAAAAGTAAGGAAATAGGTATCCTTACAGTAGCCTCTCAATATATTTACAACAATATAATTTTTGTAAGACAAATTATTCTTAGTTACAAGAAAATTGGCGATCTACACAACAGGCTAACTAGACACCGTAACAGGCTTGCGACTTAGACGCTCCGCCTCAGGAAGGTCCAAGGTGGGAATGGGTATAAGTAATCTTTTATAACAAAATTCTTCAATCAATTTTGGACTTGCCTTTACACAAGTTCAAAAAATCTATTAAAACTATGCTCCTAAGAAAAGCATATTATACAATTGAAGATTATGTAAATAATAAAAGAGCGAGAGAGCGAGAAAACCTTTGTTTTTATAGATAAAATATTTCCAGAATTATCAAGCTATTAGATCTGGGCCGTAATTTCATCAAAATTGGTTAAGCGGTTGTGCTAAGGGACAGACACACCACTGGATTTACCTGTATCTGTATAGAATTAGATTTTTAGGATTCTGTACCTCCTGAGAAAAAAAGGAACCCTTAGGATCAATTTTTTTGTCTGTCTGCCTGGCACGACCCATTAAGGGAATCTAGACCTATAAATTATTTCCAGTTGACGTAGAATCATGAAATTTGGCAAGTAGCAATGTTTTATAGCACAAATCTATACTAATAAATAAAATTGGAGTGTCTGTCTGTAATTTCGAAATAACTACCTCATATTAAGCTCATATGGTTATTTGAACGATACCATAACTGAATCACACGTTTTTAAAATTTTTGTCTGTCTGTCTGTCTGTCTGTCTGTCTGTCTGTCTGTTTGAAAAGGCTAATCTTTGGAACGGCTGAACCGATTTTGACGGGACTTTCACAGGCAAGTAGAGGATTGACCAGGGCGTAAAATAGGCTACTTTTTTAACCGACTTTCAAAAAGGGAGTTGTGTTTTTCTACCTATGTACACCGAAATCTCCGAGATTTCTGAACCGATTTGCGTCATTTCTTTTTTAATCGATAGAGGAACTTTGCGACATTGTTTCATAAAAAATTTGGAGTCCAACTCCTCAATCCTGATGCTGCAGGGGATCTGACCAATCCACGCGGGCGAAGCTGCGGGCATCAGCTAGTCTATACATATAATAAAATTGTAGAAAAGTGGTGTCTGTACAATGGAAATATATAAAAAAAAAAGTAGCAGGGGTTGTTATTATATCGATGCCGAACCTGAAATTGTAATTAATTATTTTTTTGTCTGTTTGTCTGTGTGTTTGTGCACGCTAATATCAGAAACGGCTTATTCGATTTAGATACGGTTTTCACTAATATATTGTAGTAAGCTTCACTTAACATTTTGTGTTTATTTCATGTCAATCGGTTCATAAATAAAAAAGTTATGTCAATTTAAAGAATCACGCCGAACATTTTTAACGTACAGAGTATATGCTGCCCAAAAAGTCACTATTCCACGCGAACGAAGTCGCGGGCACAGCTAGTAAAGAAAAAAATCGGAAAACCACTTGGTCACATGAGATAAAAAAATTAAAAAGTGTTATTTCTGGTATAGAACACTCCATCTGCGAGTCCAACACATAATTGGCCAGTTTTTTTGATGGCACCATGGGAAATTCTTGAGTACAAGGTGAAGTGTAATTATTTACTTTTGTTGAATACATTCATTTAATTCCAATTCTACTCTTAGAATAACTATCTAAATTCTACTACTTCTTGTATCAGTCACCAATCAACAGTGGACTAGAATCTACTATAACTGTCAAGAGTACCTGGACTATGGAGGAGGTCACACACCTCGATATATTGAACAGTTACTTATTGGATAGTTTTAGGTATCTAGCAGTAACAAATTAACATTTACACATTGATTAATGATAAGTAATTGTTTAAGTATAAATTATGTAACTTATCCTAATATCATTCCTAAGACATAAGTAACTACTTACTTATATAGAGATTTTTTTTTCTCATCTGGATTTACATAGATTAGTATATAGAGATTAGCATATATGCTATAGGTAACTAGCAGTGGTTGAATGCAGGCTGAAGGATTGATAACAGATGAAAGACTTCAAACCATATAAAACTAAGGATAGTTACTTAAATCTTCTATCTCAATTACGAAACCTACTAAGTACCTCCATCATTGCTATGTATTAGGTAATTAGGTATTGTTACTGATATAGTCAATACCTTCATATGACCATACCTGTTGGCCATACATACTGGCACGAAACTGTAAAATTGATGGTGATCACAATGGATCAGAGATAAGTGATACAGAACCCAAGGACCTTCACAGCCCCAAACAAGAAAGAACATAATATCTTCCTACTAGGAATTTCAATTTAGTATCTCAAGTACTTATGTAAGTGAAAACCTTTCTCTTTGTTGTAATAAGGAAATCATTGAAGTAACTAGTGCCTATTTTCTATTTATTTTAAGTCACTTTGCAACAAACAAGCGGTGATAGACTAGTGGTTAAGATGTCAGCCTCCTGATCAGTTGGGGGTTCAATCCCAGGCACACATTTCAAACTTTTCGGAGCTATGTGGGTTTGAAGAAGCTTAAATTTCACATGCTTTAATGATGAAAGAGACACCTGACAAAAGCAAAGTTTAAGACTTATTTCCTATGAAAGTGTTTTTGAATAGAATGGACCTGACTCAGTCTGGTCCGGTCCAGACCAGGTAATCAATATGAAGGAGCTGCTTAAGTTAAATAAGTTGCTTACTTGCGTATCTCGAGGAGGTTACAGTACAGTGACTTGTCTCATTTTACTGCTTAGTGGCAGAGCTCAAACGTCCATAAAAAAGCTTTGCCTCAAAAATAATAAATTATGTTGAAAGGAATACATGTGGTATTAGAATTATCAATACAATGTATATTTAAAAAAGTTATAAATGTACATGTACAAATAATAATCAACTCCTTCCAAGCATTAATATTTGCACAAAGATCTTACGAAAGCAACACACAACTTGTTTGGTTTTATATTTATTTTCGACGAAATCATATCGACATCACAGCTATTTGCGCAATTGGCAAGGTGAAGAAATTTTGGGAGAATGGAGAGTTAAATATACCTACTTGTACTCTTAAATAACTAAGTACACCTTCGTTATAAAATAATCGTAGTATATCACACTCTATAAACTTAAAAATTATTGAGCGTAGATAACCGTTTCCACGCGTAAGCTAACGGACTCAATTCGATTTACAATTATTATTATTGTGTTAAAATAATAATAACATTTAAGAATGATAAATGAGAATCCAGCTTTCTTTGAGAACTAATAAACAAAGAGAGTTTCCTATTTCTACTTACTTTTAATCGCGTAAGATTCCCGTTTCGTGCAGCATTAAAAACGTGATCGGCGGCTGTATTGAAATCCATAATGGTTTTCTTTGCTATGTAGAAACTCACAATTAACGAAAATCACATAGAAAATAACACTTTTATTTTTCCTTTAATTGCACTATTTCACCACAACAATGCAACCATAATTTTTTCAAAACACTCCGGTCTCCGACACCGCACACTCGCTTTGCAATCGAACAGCTGCAGCCGCAGGCCAACTGCCAGCACACTGCCAGTTGCCAGTCTGCCACAGTGTGACGTGAACATTTGGTTGTTAGGCGCACTTTACACGTACGGATTTGTTGACGTTTAAGCTAAAAGACCATAATATGCCATCAGCTATATTATTCCATAGCTTGCCTTGATAAAGACGTAACTACTCTAATTTTAGATTTAATAATAATATATTTTGAACTAATTTCAGTGCAGCTCTAATAAATATAGTAAAATAAAATCAAGAATAAAATAATAATTTTTTTAATGAAATTTTTTTACCCAAACCCAAACTAACTATACCAGCAAGAAAAAAAATACCTACATTGATAATTAGTCAGTTTATCCATAGGTATATCTATAGATTGTTTAGAACTAAACATTTTCTATCTAAATATTTTAGCAGTTTTGGACATTATTTGTACGATACTTCAATATTAATTTTCCTTCTGTCTTGCAAATTGATGTAATATTTTTCATATTAAGTAAACGAAGAAAACTGGATATAAACTTGAAATTTTTCCGTGAAGGTTTTCTCTTTAAGTTTAGACCACAATGAAAGATTCAGAATTCAGAAAGAAGCTGGAGTTGATCAGTTAGTAACAAAATATAAAACGGTTTATAGGTCCTTGTGGGAATTAAGACCATCACACTATTATATTATCTTTTAAAAGACTTAAAAAGAAACTACACTATATTACTTATATTCGGATTTTTTTTAAGGGCCGATTTATCAATTATCAAATAACTTTTATCTGAGGAATAAAGCGATTTTGACAGTTTTTGTGAAGGAAATCCAAAGGAAATCAGTCAAAACCTCAAAATTCCTCAGATAAAATATATTTGGCGATTGTGAATCAGCCCTTTGTAAGACATTATTATGTTTATCAAATTCCTTGTGATCCTGATCTAAAAGCATTAATAATAAACTTAACTTTATCCAATTTTTTTAACTTCTATAATTTTGTCGTGTATGACCACCTTAATACTGTAGACACGACAATGTCTATTTGACATATTTTTTCAATGTTGCCAGTAACACTTTTATATTCTCGGCGAGATGAAACTTGCACAAATGTTTTCTGTTTGTCGCAAGCATGTGGCGCCGCCATAACCGTTACAGTAACCATAGACCATAGACTATGTTATTTTATTTTTAATTTACCTATTGCTTCTCGAATTTTTGACCTTTGCTGAGTGAACGAATGATGGATGGGTTTGATGGATTTGACAGGCTACAAAACTGCGGCGTGGATTTATGGTTAAAGAATTCCAAGATAGATAACTGTTGCTTGCTGCTTGTATATTGTTTCACATCTTTTATCATAATATTTTGTAAGATTTAACACAGCAGGTGCTGATTGTAGTAAAAGTGGTGTATGTCAAGATAATGTGCTGTAATTCAAAAGTTTTGAGACAAAGTTTATGCATATCATTGTTCTTAGAGCTTAGCCGCGGGTTTCCCGTACGTGTTTTATAGCAGAGGCTGAGAAGGTGGAAATGGTGCCGTCAGTGTTAGTTTTGTATGGATCTAAAGAGAACTTTATTTGATTGTGTGGGATATAAACTTTATTTAAATAAGTTACAAGATGTATCCAACGCCGACGCGGCACCCGTCGGGTTCTGTGAGGGTTTGTGATTTTTTTAAATACTTAATACTATTTGATGCCCGCGACTTTATCCGCGTGAATTTATATTTTTTAAATCTGTGGGATAGATATTTAGATTTTTTTTTGAAATTTTGGATAAAACTTATCCTATGTCTGCCTCCAGGATGCGAGCTGTCTCTGTCCCAAATTTTGTCAAGATTGGTTCAGCAGAGACTTTGAAAAGTTACAGACATACAAATACACTTTCACATTTAATTGTGTTAATGCTCAACTTCACATACTTAAAACACTTTCTTTTATTCTTTTACCTTAAGGCCAGTAAGTTTTTTTTGTAAGTTTGTTTCATTTTAACAAGATGCTTGTTTTTGTGAACTTTCTATTATTTAAATAAAAATTTCTATTTTATGATTATAAATATAGATGATTATGGGTTTAGCTCATGTGTTTAGTTGCCGTAACCCTGACTAGTTTCTACAATATTACTTCTAGAGTATAATAATAGCGGTAATAATCTATATCTATGGTAATGGAAATCACTCACAATAGTTTAAATGCTAAAATATTTTATGATTGTTTTCAGGGTCCCCAGCCTTCAGGTGGACCTATAAAGTTCACTATAGCGGACACTTTAGAGCGTATTAAAGAGGAATTTAACTTTTTACAAGCACAGTATCACACGTGAGTTATATTTTCTTGTCTACTAACAATGAAAACTGCATTCCAAAGTCTAAATAAGGCATTCCATATTCTAGCAGAGCGTATCAGAAACGAGGAAGCAAATCACTTTGTACCCACAGGTCTATGGGATTTCGACTTTGTAGGGATGCAGACCTTGGTTATGCCTAGTGGTTCGGTTGTAAAATGGCGAGGGGGGAACTACGTCAAATAGTTCTTTAGCACACTCTCTTAAATATATCTTGTAAAAAACTGTAAAAACTGTGTGCATGTGAAAGGTGGCAGTACATTAAATAGTTGCTTAATTACTTACAACTTTATTCTTTTACTCAGCTTTTATTAACTTTTGATTGGCTTATGTTACCACAGTTCCTCCAACACATATGAAGCGATTCACTTCCTCATTTCTAATTTGAACTGCTAGGATATTGAGCACTCTTCTGGCATCAGTTTTCCCCTCCACTATTAATATAGGCAGGAGTGAATAGGCATATTTTATGCAAGTGTGTTCCATCTTAGGCTGCATCATCACTTTCTACTTCCTGAGTTTCTGTTCCACACTAAGGAATAGCTGTCGGTTGTACATGTGCACTTATCACTTGCCAGGGGCTTGCAGGCAAGTGCTAGTCTACAAATTAAAAAAAAAACTTTGTCTCTATATTTTGTAAGATCATGAAAATAAAGCTGACTTTTAACAGAGCTCTTTTTTTAACCCCCGACCCAAAAAGAGGGGTGTTATAAGTTTGACTTGTGTATCTGTGTATCTGTCTGTGGCATCGTAGCTCCTAAACTAATGAGCCGATTTTAATTTAATTTTTTGTTTGAAAGGTGGCTTGATCGAAAGTGTTCTTAGCTATAATCCAAGAAAACCGGTTCAGCCATTTGAAAGTTACCAGCTTTTTTCTAGTTACTGTAACCTTCACTTGTCGGGGGTGTTATAAAGTTTTAATTTACCCTTGTTTTGTTGCAGATTAAAATTAGAGTGTGAAAAATTAGCCAGTGAGAAAACTGAAATGCAAAGGCACTACGTTATGGTACCTAAATAGATTTTTGAAAATCGCTTTTTTATTGCAACTGAATATAATAATATAATTTTAGCTAATTATGTCCTTTCTTTTTCAGTATTATGAAATGTCTTATGGCCTTAATGTCGAGATGCATAAACAAGTGAGTTCATTTACATTTATTACCTGACTAAGAGTTAGACAGATCTATAGAGTGTACTTTGATTTGCTCAGACTTAAAAACAAGTCTGTCTCAAAGTTTTATATAAACTTTCAACCCCTACTTAACCCATTTGGGGGTGGCATTTCCAAAAAACCGTGAACAACATATTTCTTCAGTTTTAACCGAAAACCAAAATATGAATTTTCAGGAATATAACTTGTAATATGACAGACATTCATATAAACTTTTACCTAATTTTATCTGACTATGGCGAAGCCAAAAGGAAGGGGTTTGATTTTAGCTGTTTATGTATGTAATATGTATGTTTTTATTAAATACTAGAGGATGCCCGCGACTTCGTCCGCGTGGATTTAGGTTTTTTAAGATCCTGTGGGAACTGCTTGATTTTCCGGGATAAAAAGTTGCCCATGTCAATAACAGGGACGCAAGATACCTTGGTACCAAATTTCATACAAATCAGTTAAGCGGATGGGTTTTTGCGAATCCCGTAGGAACTCTTTGATTTTTCGGGATAAAATTCCTATGTCAATTATGACATAGGCATTTTATCCCGGAATATAAACAGTTCCCACGGGATCTTTAAAAATCTAAATCCACGCGAAGTCGCGGGCATCAGCTATTCTGCTAGTTGATAATATTAATTAACTAGCCGATGCCCGCGACTTCGCCCGCGTGGATTTAGGTTTTTCGAAATCCCGTGGGAACTCTTTGGTTTTCCGGGATAAAAAGTAGCCTATGTGCTAATCCAGGATATTATCTATCTCCATTCCGATTTTCAGCCAAATCCGTCCAGTAGTTTTTGCGTGAAGGAGTAACAAACATACACACACACACACACACACACATACATACAAACTTTCGCCTTTATAATATTAGTGTGATACCTATCTCGCTAATTCCATTGTAGACGGAAATAGCGAAGCGCCTGAGCGCCATCATCGGGCAGGTGCTGCCGTTCCTGGCGGGCGAGCACCAGCAGCAGGTGGCGGCGGCCGTGGACAGAGCTAAGCAGGTCACTATGTCTGAACTTAATGCTATTATCGGGGTAAGTCCAGCACTGCCATGGCCTAGTCTCTCTTTCACTTTGATTACTGCCAAAGTTGGCCAAGTAATTTTCGGTAAAAAAATTTAAAAAAGGAATTATCTGACTGACTGACTATGCTTGATGTTGGTTCGCACGATAACATCAGTTTTAAAGGAATTATATTCCGGGATCACAATAAAGTGGAGATGTTTAAATTAATACTAAAGTTTATATGAGCAATTTATTGACTTGCTAGTCTAGTAGGTTCCGAACGAAAAATAGTTTAGGTAGTATATAAAATGTTTAAGTTAGAGATAGAATATAGATTAGTAGTAGGTTTTATAAAATTTGATTAAGTCGATTGTTAATTTGTTTAATGTAGGTTTAAGTGCTACAGAACTGACATATACACATTGTATACAAGTTCTTTAAAATAAATAAAGATTTAAAAAAAAAACTTTTGTGTTGAATAAGAACGCTATTAGGTTTTTCTGTGAAGAAAATCTCAGTATCAGCTTAGAGTTGGAAAGTTGGCCCAATCACACTATAAAGAGAACGTAGTTCGACGTTTTAACATAGGTCCCTAACTACGTGCATAGGCCAGTTCGAATCGTTCCTTTGTCCCGCATTTACCGCATGATTGCTACTACTCTGCCTCATCGAACCTCTGTATGTAATATCATAATCCTTACTCTGTGCTAAAAGTCAGGTTAGCGTTAGATATTTTTTATACAGCATTATGGTTTATCATCGAGGTAGATTATTATCAAACAAAGTCTTATTTTATTGTAGTCAAGCCTGCTGCTGCCAGAAAAATATCTATTTACATATTATACTTACTAATAGTAGGCTATTTTACTAATAAACCAAATAACTGCCCTAAATACACTTCAATCATTTTGATTATACATATTTTGACTAAATATAATAATAAAATATAATAGTGGTTAATTTTGTTGTATACTATCAGTCTCTAAACTAAACTAAATTGATAGGTCTAAAGCTGAGATCAATAGAGTGCACTTTGACTTTGCTCAGACTTAAGACACTATTAAAACGAGACAGCGTTATACCGTTGGCATAAATCTGTCTCGTTTTAACTGAAACTTAAGTCTAAACAAAGTCAAAGTGCGCTCTATAGATTTCAACTTTAATCAAGTGCTATCCCTTTCTGATGGGAATAAAAGAAACTGCAATTTATTCAGAACTGTCGTTTTAGTTTAGTTTACAGATTGTATTCAACAGAATTGGCCATATTTTCATATTAACAATAGACAACAAAAATAGTAGTAATTCAGCAACATTTATTTAATGTTGTCCACAGCAACAACAACAACACGGCCTCCAGCAACTGCTTGTAAGTTACAACAATACATTGTTGTGCTTGGTATTTATTTTGTTGTTTGTGATTAACAATCCTTTTTTATCACCTTGTTTTAAAGAGTCTTTAGTGTATTATTTTGCGTGACTAATGGTTCATCCTTACATCAACTCTGTACTCGCTAGATTGCACTAGTGAGAAATGTCATTGTTATATGGAAATGTGACTACTTCTGTTGGAAACATTCTCTTAACAAATTGACAGCTCAAGTGTTATTCTTTTTTAGTTATTTCACAGGAAGCATTATGGAAGCAATAGCAATACCTTTAGACCTGTAATTTTAGTTTATACTAGCTGACGCCAGCGACTTCGTCCTCGTGGATTTAGGTTTTTTGAAATCCTGTGGGAACTCTTTGGTTTTCCGGGATAAGAAGTAGCCTATGTGCTAGTCCAGGATATTGTCTATCTCCATTCCGAATTTCAGCCAAATCCGTCCAGTGGTTTTTGCGTGATGGAGTAACAAACATACACACACACAAACTTTCGCCTTTATAATATTAGTGTGATAATTGTGTTGCAGCTAAAATGAAAGGTCTTAATGTATTGTTGTCCCTTTCATAATGCTCCCTATGGAAAAGGATAGCACTAGATGTAGACCAGTCAAATAAGTTTTATTTTGAGATTGTATACAACAGAATTTGCCACACTATATTGTGATTTTGTTGTACGTACAGATTGACAGATAACATCCTCACCAGTGACTTAAAATTTTACACTATTGGCTGAGGGCACATTATTTTATTTTTCAATGTTTTTAGTATGGTATAGAACTTAGATTAACAGAGCTCTCTCCGTCACTCGCTTCATACAATCGTAGTTCCAATTTCATTTGAATATTAAGCAACCAAAGTCCATGAAAATTTACAGACATATTCTAGAAACTAATATCTGTGTCTGTGGTGTTTTAGATTTTTCTAAAATTATGTAAGTAGTTTTAAAATTACAGGGGCTCAAAGATTTGTATGAAAATTTATAGACCCCGTAACTTTGAAACCGAATATTTTAACAGAAATCTGGAAAACCACAGACATAGATATTAGTTTCTAGAATATGTCTGCAAAATTTCATGGACTTTGGTTGCTTAATATTCAAATGAAATTGGAACTACGTTTGTATGAAGCGAGTGACGGAGAAACCCCTCTTAATAGAAGTTTTTACTGTTTAGATATTGTTTAGATTAGATAAATGTTATTCATGTTTACACATTTTTATGACGTCTACTGTAAAATGGTAATGAAATGATGATGCGAGTTTTAAGTATACTATGTTTGCTTTTAGTAAAATATGTATTACATTTGTAATTATTTGATAAGAAGTATGACTAACACACATTATTATTGACTGGATGATGCCCGCAACTTGGTCCGCGTGGATTTAGGTTTTTAAAATCCTGAGGGAACTCTGATTTTCCGCAATAAAAAGTAGCCTTTGTCAGTCATTTTTGGATAATTTCGAACTACAACAGAATTATAAACAATTTTAATTCAGGACTTCGTCTGTGTTGGTGCTAGCTGGCGGGCGTGCTCTGCCTTTTAGAGTGTTTTTCTTGTTAAAACTGACTGGAAAGTGCTCTAAGGGGGTGCCGTGCGTACGTCGGCGTGCGCCGGCACAGACGGGGTCCACTAACTTGTTACAAATAACTACAAACTTGACATTGGCTAATTTTTGTAAAGCCAGACGAGAGAGAAAAAAAAATTAATTCAATAAATTGATTGTTTCCTATCACGTTTCATTAAAATTTTAATTTTGTAGTTACTGATACTAAGTAACTACATAATTAAAAGTTTAATCAGTTTATTTTGCCATTGTTTATAAAATGTAATAGGAAAGTTTATAGTTTCAAACTTCACATTTCATTAGGTTTTTAAGCACCAATAACTCATGAATTTATTGCTTATTTTGCACATGTTTTGTGATATCATTTACAATACCTACTTGCATGTTTATTGTTTAGATGTCGAAATACATATCGGTCGATTGATAAGTAGCACCTTTTGATAAGGATTTTATTATTTTAACGTACAATACCGCTTGGTAAGTCAATTTTTAGGGTTCCGTACCTCAAAAGAAAAAACGGAACCCTTATAAGATCACTTTGGTGTCTGTCTGTCTGTCTGTGTGACTGTCTGTCTGTCAAGAAAACCTATAGGTTACTTCCCGTTAATCTGGAATCATGAAATTTGGCAGATAGGTAGGTCTTATACGGTATACCACAAGTAACGGAAAAATCGGAAAACCGTGAATTTGTGGTTAAATCACAAAAAAGACATAATATGTTTCAATTTTCAAAGTAATATTCACCAAGTGGGGTACATATGATATGTAAAGGCTTTCTTTACCTGTACATTTTAAAACAGATTTTTAATTTATTTTTACGCATTATAGTTTTTGATATATCGCGCAAAATGTCGGAAAAAATACCTGAGTACGGAACCCTCGGTGCGCGAGTCTGACTCGCACTTGACCAGTTTTTGAGATTATTAAAATAACATTGACCGTGACATCATTTAAATTATTTTAATAGATCCCTTGTCTTGGCAAGCCTAACCTGAAACTGTCATACATCAATAATGATACGTCAATATGACACATTATCCATTTATCGTACTGTCTCGCGTACGATGCGTGTGATGGATGACCTCGCAGCGTCGCGCTGGGGTAGCGATGAGACTAGGGCTTCCAATACCGGGATCCCGGACTTTTTTCGTCATTTTTAGGGTTCCCTACCTCAAAAGGTAAATCGGAATCCTTATAGGATCACTTTGTTGTCTGTTCGAAAGTTTGATGTGTTATCTTTTCTGCCGGGCATTTAACTATGTCGGCAATTTAAGTAGGGACTTTTTACTTATACAATTATTTTTGTTAACAGTACACGATGAACTTTTTTCAATTTTTGTATAGATTTTTTTTAAATATTCTCATGTCTTATCTAGATTTTGTGTTGTCGTAGCAACAGATCCACGCGTCAGCCGGTTTGCCGCATGGAGTTGGTGCTGGGGCCTTGTTGGGCGCAGGGGGCCTTCTCTTCCCCAGCGCGGGGCCCCCACCGGCCCCACACCTTCCACCGCCTGCGCATAAGGTATAAAAAATAGAGGGGTCTTCGAGGGCGCGTTTGGAACCCTCGTAGCTTTAGTTTTAAGTTCACGTAATTTATCACTATTGCTCCACTGTAGTTGTTAAATTCAACAATATTATAGAAAATCAAGAAGCGTACAGTGGAATAAATGACTTTGATTTTAACTTTGACATCCAGATTAATTGATTCACGCGCAACGCAAACCCGGAATAGAAATAATTTTTATGCAATTAAAAAGAAGTATTTCTGAACCGTCAAATGCATCTACCACTGGTTTGAATTGCCTTTCCTACCGAGAAGAAGAATCAAGAAACTCTGCGGTTGGTTTTGTCGATTAGATTCGAAAACGATTTGATATACAACATTATACCGTGTATAAAAGTAATTGCTGTCTCGCACATTGCTGGAGTGAGTTTAATAGTGTATAGATAACTAGATGAGGCCCGCGACTTCGTCCGCGTGGATTTTGGTTTTTGAAAATCCCTTTGTTTTTCCGGTATAAAAAGTTGTCTATGTCAGTTCCAAGCTACCTATGTACCAAATTCCATATAAATCGGTTAAACGGATGGGCCCTGAAAAGCTAGCAGACAGGCAGACAGACATATTCGCATTTATAATATTAATAAGTATGGATATTGGTTTGAAAATTATATGTATGTATTTAAAATGTATTTTATTTCTTTGAAGGGTTTCTTTATGTACCATCAGGTGGAACTGCCTCCCCCCTCGGATATAAAGCCGCCCGTGTTACCGGGCGGGCCTGCCCCTCCACCCCTTTTACCCGGACAACCTCCCCCTCGGGAAGATGACCGGATCTCCTCCCGAGCAATGAACCAGCAGGTAAGAATAGAATAGAATAAGCATATTTTTATTCAAGTAAACTTTCACAAGTGCTTTCGAATCGTCAAAACAATTTACCACTAAAAAAGACTTTGTGAGCTGGCTTCAGTTCCCATACGAATGGAAATCTTTTCTAAACATTTATTATTGAAATTTCTGATTCCTAACTGGAATCATTAAAACCTCTTTTTCTACAAAAAATATTGGTCAATTTTTGAAAAAGTTAAGACAATCATCATGCTAATAAAATGTCAGTTCGTGATAGTATTGATGATTACTGTTAAGATACCATAAAAAGTATGTTTTTTTTAATCCTGTGTTTGTTTTTTAAAAGTTCACAATATATTGCAAATAAAATTTATCTTTATATCTAGCAACAAAGACGCTCAGTGTCACCGCACGAGCGCGAACAGAAGTACCGGCCGCGGTCGCCCAATGAGCCGGAAGCTTTAGACGCCAAGAGACGGAAGGAGGAGAAGGTCGGCCATGTGAGTCTGTGTAGTGTATGTGTCGCTTCCCTACTCCGCGCCGCTTGTTGTGTGGTCACCGGTGGCTACTTGTTGGGCACATGTGTAAAATTAAAAAAAAAACTGATACTTTACATACTAACGGTATTTATTGAAAGAAATGTCTCCTGAAAGTCGATTAATCGTAGTTAGCAAAGATCAATAGTTCGGTTTGACCAATACCAGAGATTAGAACTTGGTTAGGATGGGTTAGAGTTTGGTTTGGATGGGTTAGGGTTAGGTTAGGATGGGTTTGGTTAACGGCCGCGGTCGCCCATTGAGCCTGAAGCTTTGGATGTGAAGCGACGGAAGGAAAAAGTCGGCCACGTTAGTCTGTCTGTTACGAAACTTAGTTAACATCGCCACTGGAAGAGCTGACATGTCTACCAGTGTCTTAGCATAGTGTTATGTCAATAGAATTTATGAATGAAAGTTTAAAAAAAAACTATGTAGATAAACAATTTTTTGTCTTTGAATGACTATGTAGGCAACAGTCTCAGACTTGAAGCAAAAAGTAGCTAACATGAAAATGAGTGGACTATAAGATAACAGGTTGTTAAGCATAAAAATGTATGTAATACTAGAGGATGCCCGCGACTTCGTCCGCGTGGATTTGGGTTTTTAAAGATCCGGTGGGAACTGTTTGATTTTCCGGTATAAAATGCCTATGTCAATTACAGGGACGCAAGCCACCTCGGTACCAAATTTCATACAAATCGGTTAAGCGGATGGGTTTTTAGGAATTCCGTGGGAACTCTTTGATTTTCCGGAATAAAAAGTAGCCTATTTCCGCTCCCGGGAAGCTAGCCCTGTACGCCTCAGAATCGGTTAAACTGTTGGGCCGTGAAAAGGTAGCAGACAGACAGACGCACTTTCGCATTTATAATATTAGTATGGATATGTGTTGTATTTGTAGTTTTTAGTTGTACTTAACATTTTAAAAATATGTTGTCCAACAATTCGCCACCAAATTCCAGAGCTTGAGATTTACGCTTTTCAATACACTCCATTATTGTTGCTTCATTTTTATCGCTGTGATCACTAGATTGCTAGATTTAAGATAAAAAAGTTAATCAATATTGATGACCCATTTTAAAAATAACGTCAAATTCTAGGACAGTGATGCTGAGAAAAGCGACCAGGACCTAGTTGTTGATGTGGCGAATGAGGTAAATTATAGATATTATTATTAATTAAGGAATTTCTTTGATAATTTATTTACAGAAATGGTTCTATTCTAATATATAAAACACTGTCTGTTATAAACTTGCAACCACCCTTAAAACCATCCAACCAATGTGCCCCAAACCTGAATTTATTTGTAATGTCATGCCAAGAACCTAAATGGTCCAACCTGTTGTAACTTGGAACTTTGAATTATTCCAGAACGAAATAAAAAACAACAATATTTGTAGTTAAGAAGGTCTAAAATCCTTTTCAGAAACACTCAATATTTTTGAAATCTTAAATCCTTTACAAACATAGACACCACCATATTTAGTCAATAACGTCTGAAATTCTTTCAGGAGGAAAGAGGATCTCCAAGTGTGAGGACGGAAGCTGGCGAGAGGACTGAGAACGGCCCGCGGCCGCCCTCGAGATCTGGCTCTTCATCCAGTCGCTCCACACCTAAAAGTTCAAAAGACGTTAGTATTATTTCAGAATTCTTAAAGAGATGTAGCTTCCTTCTAGCGCACTCTCTAGCGCTTCCCATACAAACGTAATTTGGTTCTCATTTAGACATCCAATCTAAAGAAATGTTTTAGAAACAAACTTTATGTGTGTGATAAACTGTTTTGGATTGGATAGCAAAACATATTGGATATTTAATTATATTTTATGCACTATGTTCATTGATAAATAAATCCCAATTCTTAGTCCAATTTATGTAAAAAAGTGTAGTTTCAAAGTTACACCTGCTCAAAGATTTGTGCATAAATCTTTGCACCTGTGTAACCTTAAAGTTTTGAAAGTTACGGGATTTGATTTAGAGTCGCATAATATTCGTACTGTAATTTTCGTCAATCATTATGGTTTTCAGGAAAAGCCCGGTACGCCAGGGTCAAAAAACCGCGCGCCCACGCCCACGGGGCGGTACGCGTTTCCAGCCTACGCGGGGTACAATAGACCTCCCTTGCCCTATGACGGATCCATGGCCCGGACGAACGGCATGCCGCCCGCTAAACCGTAAGCAGCAAATATATCTAGATGGAAAACTTTATTACACACAAAACAAGAACAAAGAAAAACCGGCCATGTGCGAGTCAGACTCGTACACCGAGGGTTCCGTATCTGGTATTTTTTCCGACATTTTGCACGATAAATCAAGAACTATTATGCATAAAATAAAAATCTGTTTTAGAATGTACAAGTAAAGCCCTTTCATATGATACTTCACTTGGTATAGTTATCTTGCTTTGAAAATTGAAACACATTTTATTTTTTTATTTTTTGAGATGTAACCACAAAGTCACGGTTTTCGGATTTTTTCCACAGACACAGTAAATGCTGAGTTGGGTCTATTTTGGTACTATACACCACCATCTTATTTTGAGTCACTATATTGTTATTTATCTATACTATCTGTGGCTCCAAATAAACACTTTTTCTTTAAAAAAAAATGTTATTTCCAGTGCGTATTCGTACCACACATGCGGCGGTCCGCTCCAACCCGTGCCGTTCCCAGCGGACGCGCTAGTGGGGCCAGGGATCCCGCGGGGCGCGCGAGTCGTGGCCGCGTTGCCGCACGGGGAGGTAGTGTGTGCCGTGGCGTTGTCGCTGAGCAACAGCGCGAGGCACGCCTACACCGGGGGCAAGGGCTGCGTCAAACTGTGGGACATCACCAACCCAGGCTCGCCCACCACGCTAGAGCCGTTGTCGCAGCTGGATTGTTTGGTAAGTCGAGTCCAGAGGTATTATACCGCTGGACAACAGTGCGAGGCACGCCTACACCGAGAGGAAGGGCTGCGTCGAACTGTGGGACATCACCAACCCAGGCTCTCCAACCACGCTAGAGCTGTTGTCGCAGCTGGATATTGAAATCTCAGGCTGTCTTACTACACTCGCGGTTCATCTTTACCCTAAAGAAATAAGTACTTCATACAGTCATTCGAGGAGTCATATAGACACCCTAAAGAAATAAGCACTTCATACAGTCATTTGAGGAGTCATATAGACAGAGCAATCGGTGTCGGCAATGTTTCCGCAGCCTTCATACATTTTTTTTTATAGTAAAACATCTTCAGGCATGAATTGAGAGTGACCCAGATCTTTTATCGGACGTAAGTAACTTTGCGTATCTAGGTGACGGCAACTTTCTATTTGCGTTGACCTCGTTGCCGTGGCAACAGAGTGAACTAGAGTGAGGGAACTATCGGTTCGATGCTGAATCTACTTCATGTCAAAATATTAGGCTATGGTGACATGGAATCAGAAAAATAGGGCTACCTGCGTCAAATGCGCTAAAATTTGCTGCCTGCCAGTGACGTTGATGCCTCGACGTTTTGTTAGAAAAACTGTTGTGAGCATGCGACCACAATGTTGTGGATCTAAGCCTTTACTAACTTTGATTTGTTCTTTCCAGCAAAGGGATAACTACATAAGATCAGTGAAGTTACTACCGGATGGTCGGACATTATTAGTGGGTGGTGAAGCATCCAACTTGTCAATATGGGACCTATCATCACCCACTCCGAGAATGCGAGCAGAACTAACCTCGTCCGCGCCCGCGTGTTATGCTCTCGCTATCAGTCCAGATTCCAAGGTAATCAATATCCATCGCTCATTGTTGACACCCCTTTCCATTACCTCTTTCTAAGTCCTATCTCTGTCTCTCTTTTTATCTTCTCCCTCCCTGTATTTTCTCTTTCTTTGCGTGTGTAGTCTCTCTTTCTCTCTCCGCGTGTGTCCTCTCTTTCTATCTCTTTCCGACCAAATCCTTCCGCATTTTAGTCTTCTAAGGTTGAGATCAGTTTGACTTTGCTCAGATTTAAGACACTGTTAAAACGAGACAGCGTTATATCGCTGGCATAAATCTGTCTCGTTTGAATGAAACTTAAGTCTGAGCAAAGTCAAAGTACGCTCTATAGATCTCAGCCTAAGAGTATGGGAATGGGTGTTTCCTGTTTCACTTAATATTTTTTCCCTTATCATGTTCAAAGAATTTCAGTTTTGAGTCCCCAAAATAATATTGTAAAACTAAAAATTCCAGGTATGCTTCAGTTGCTGTTCAGATGGCAATATAGCGGTATGGGATCTCCACAATCAAACGTTAGTTAGGCAATTCCAAGGTAAGATTATTATGACACAACTAACTAGCATGTCTGCCCTGGTTTCGCTCAGGTAGAATTTCTGGAAACCCTTTTGTAGTGGGGGGGGGGTCTATGCTCTAGAAAGAATCTTTATGCGAAATCTCCAATCTTTAGACCCCAGCTGGTTTAGGCTGTATGTTGATAAGTTAGTCAGTCAGTTCCTTCTTTTATAATGCAGTAGAGTACAGCTAAAAATCTTTGTTTTTTAAATGTCCATACATGACCCCTGGGGGTCCACCTGGACCACTTTGGGAACTAATGATTTACAAGGCACATTCATTTATTCTAGGTCACACGGACGGGGCATCGTGTATAGACATAAGTCCAGACGGCACGCGGCTATGGACTGGTGGCCTCGACAACACGGTGCGATCCTGGGACTTACGGGAAGGCAGGCAGTTGCATCAGCACGATTTCAACAGTCAGATCTTCTCGCTAGGATACTGTCCTACTGGTAAGTTCCACTTATAGGTATAAGTTCAGATGATCAAGGTTATGGATAGACTTGTAGTCTCGACAATATAAGGTGATACGAAAACTAGCAAGAACCTAACTAACTAACTAAAGAAACTAGAAGGAAAGGTATCAAAAAACCGCACGTGAATGTTGATACTTGTGCTCAATTTCTTGTTTTGCTAATGTTCTATGGTATTTTGTTAATGTTATAGTATTTCTAAGATCAATATTTATTTATTCAAAAAACTTGCACACAAACGTATATAATGAAAACATTGGAAGAAACTATACTAGATGGTGCAAAGGCGGCCTTATTGCTATAGTATTCTTTTATAGGCAACCTTTTGTGTACGGATTTAGTGACCAGAGCGCGGAATGGTGCACAAAGTAAAATTAATAAGCATAAAAGTAAAACATATCATTACAAATATCAATATGTATAATACTTATCGAATATTTATTTGGTGGTGACAGGAATAGCTAAAAAATAACTAACTTTTGCTTCCCAGGTTCCTGGCTAGCGGTAGGCATGGAAAACTCCCACGTGGAAGTGTTACACGCGGGCAAACCTGACCGCTACCAGTTGGTGCTACACGAGTCATGCGTGCTCTCGCTGCGGTTCGCGGCCGCGGGGAAGTGGTTCGTCTCTACCGGGAAAGACAACCTCCTCAACGCGTGGCGGACACCCTACGGGGCTAGCATATTCCAGGTAACAAGCGTATATTAAAATCTATATGATACCCGCGCCTTCGTCCGCGTGGATTTAGGGGGTTTTTTTTTAAAATCTCGTGGGAATTTGATTTTCTGGGATAAAAAGTAGCCTATGTCCTTCCCCGGGATGTAAGCTAACTCTGTTAGCAACCAACCCTTTTATCAAAATTGGTTAAATTAGGGTTAATTAAAAGAAACCCTTGACTGCAATCTCACTTTGTAGTGATGATGCAGGATAATCTAGAAGAGCTATAGTATGGCAGTTTGCCCATTATAGGTTTGTAAAGCGCCACCATGCTTCAACGCTAAGCTACTTGCCATAACAGCTTGGTTGGTTCTCTCCCACCAAAAAATAGCATAAATATAAATAAGTGCAAACTTTGTATCTTTTGTTTGCAGACTAAAGAATCATCATCGGTGCTCAGTTGTGATATATCGGCGGACGATAAGTTTATAGTGACAGGTTCAGGTGATAAGAAAGCGACAGTGTACGAAGTAATGTACTGATACAGTGAAGTGCAATGCAGTGATATAAGTGAAGTGAAAATCTCAATAGGCGGTAAAGATGGGGTTCATACTCTCCAGTGTGGAGGTCACACCCATGTGAGTGTGACGGTGGGTCGAAATAAATGGTCTATCACATGAAAAGCAGTTTTATTTTAGTTATAATATACTACATGTCTGTGTCTTCGTCTGAGTGGACTTAGGTTTTCAAAAATCCCATGGGAACTCTTTTTCCAGGATAAGTAGCCTGGGGTGCAAGCTATCTCTACTAAATCAGTAATATCCACGACTTTGTCAGTGTGTTTAAAAATTGGAAACTGATTTTACAGGATAAAAAATAGCCTGTTTCCTTCCCTGGGACGTCAGCTATCTCTGTTATTGGTTAAACGGAAGGGCTGTGAAAAGCTAGCCGACGAAAAAGTGTAATCAACAGACAGACACACACTTTCGCATCGTATGTATGCATGTAATCGATAAAATATTAATTTTACTAACATTACGTTCTTTAGGCCTTTTCTTGTTTAGTGGCTTTTTGAACTTTGGTCTTTGCTCAAGATCTGAGGCTCAAAACAATGCCACCAACTTATCTGTAGTTGGTAGCACTGGAGCATGTCGTGCATAAAAAAATTTAATTGTCTATGAAAATTGACAGCCTGTCAATGTAAAAATGACTTTGACAAATGACAGCAATTTGTTGACGTGAACGAATTTCGGAAGTTCTTGGTTTTGTTTATATTTTGATTTTATTGAACTAAAATCAAAATTAAACTAAATTTAATAAGAAACTATAACCATGCAGCAACCTAATTTACTGGGCATAGTCCCAGAGCAACTATTCCAAACACATTCCATCACTGATATTGATCAGGTGCAAAAGAAACTTCAATATGAAATCGAGAGAAAGAGAGAAGAATTACGGGCCATGGTTGGGTAAATAAACAATATTTTACTAAACACATTGTCCTTAGCATAACTACCGATAGTTTAAGAATCAAATAAACCAGTAAAAATAAAGATTTTTAGGCCCAAAACTTAGTCCTCATGGACTTGTGATAAGTCCCAAATAAATGAACTATTAGATCTAAGAAATGCCTTTGAACCTCTCTACTAAGGTATTTTAAAGATTTTTTCCGTTTTTTATTTATAGCAGAGACTGATTGCTTTTTTTTGAGAAACCAGGGATGTAATTCCATCAAAATTGGTTAAAGCTGTGAAAAGGTGACAGACAGACACACTTTCGCATTTATAATATTGAGTAAGTTACATTCTATAGGCATATAATTTCAGGGAAAGATATAGAGACCTCATTCATGCGGCAGACACCATAGAAGATATGAAAGTTACAACGGGCAGCACATTAAAACACATCAATGATATGATGGTTGCATGTAAGAACTTGCATGATACACATTTAGTGGGCTTTAAGATTCAAGATAGACCTATACAGTCTCAAAGGTATGTTCTACATCAGTGGTTTCCAAACTACAGCCTGTTGAAATTGCCTGATATCTGGCCTGCCAGTTAATTATGGCTTCATAGGCATTGATTCTGATGTCTTTCTAAAATCTAAACTTAATTTAGAGCATCTGCATCTTTTGCTTTTTAATAGTGAAAAAATGAATTTTACATTAACTTAAAATTTTAGTGCTACTCTACAAAAAATCCCTATGCTCAAAACTGGTGCCCTAAGCTGTTATGAGTGTTGACAGTTTTAAATTAAAATAAGTTTGTCTGTCCTTTTCTTATTACATTGGTAAGAAAAGATGCGAATACTCTAGTTGCCGTCAGAATCTTATTAGAATCTCAAAATCTTAGAATGATCAGAGAAATCTTACAAAACAATAAGCTGTCAAATGTTTTTATAAAGATAGATCTTGGCATTTAGGGCTAGTGTAGGAATCAATGTGGCCCTTAGGCTAAAGTTTTGAGACTCCTTTTCTCTATCATCATTTTAGTTTAATTGAAGTGTAAATTTAAATGTATGAGTGTCTTAATGTATTTGAATGTGTAATGATGATTTTTCTCAAGGTATCTAAATAATATTGAGAAGATGTGAATTGAATTAATAATTAGTTCTCAGATAAATGTGAATCCTGTACATTCAATCTCTGTACAAATAAAACTATTGATGGAAATACCTGAGAGGATTTGGAAGTGTATTGGCAATAACGACTTTGTGAAGGCTGCACAGCTGTTTATAATGGCAAGGCATATTAACACAGGTAAGTTCAACATTGAAAATTCAAAAAAATTTCAAGATTCAAAATATTTTTAGTCAATTAAACTTTTATACGTACTTTAAAATCGTCAAGTGTACCTACCACTGATATGATATGATATGAACCACTGATAATATTGTCTGAAAAACCGATAGATGTGGAGGTCCCAAAAATACCCCGGGGGACCCCCCCCCTATTTTTTTTAATGTTTTAATTTTCTTTGTTAGGTCTACAACTACATATTGGTGGCAATAATCCAAAGCCTGGCATGCAGTCCTTACAAAGGATAGTCCAACAGCAGTGGCATTCTGTTGCCAATTTGAGCCAAACTATTGTTGATATGTGCAGGCAGAAACTACAAGATGTAGATATTAGTGTTGAGGTGAAGTCTATTTATTTTTTGTTATAGCGATATGGCGCTTGTTGTACTTATATGCATTGCATTCTCGTATGACGACAACCTCCCTGGGTGTCCGGGTTCGATTCCCGGCTGGGGCAATTTTTTTATTTATTTTAATTTGAAAGTTTATAATTTTTATAAGTTGAGCAGACCACCCTATCTGCAAAGCTGTGTCGCCAGGCGATTTAACAGTCCGGTAGGATGACGCATAAAACTGATCAGGGGTATGGGCTTAATGAAAATACCAATTACATCACACTATCACACTGATATTATAAAAGCGAAAGTATGTGTGTATGTTTGTTACTCTTTCACGTAAAAACTACTGGACGGATTTAGCATAAATTTGGAATGGAGATAGATTATACCTGGATTAACACATAGGCTACCTTTCATCCCGGAAAATTAACGAGTTCACACGGAATTTTTAAAAAACCTATGTCCACGCCAACAGAATCGCGGGCATCAGCTACTAAAGTATATTTTACTTTTCCTTTATTACAGGTGGCATGTTCATGTCTAGTAGGCCTCTATTTACTAGACCCACAGCCCATAGTCCAACTCCTAAACACTCTAATAGACGTCCACAGCAACACCAGTTTGAAAGCCACCTTACAGTTTGATCTCGCACAAATACTGGAGGGCGATGTCAAAGCACAGATTAAGAAGAAGATTGTCAATGGTGTCAAAATTGTTCTGAAGACTGTTGAGTTGGTCTATGCTTGCTTTGTAGGTAAGTATTTTAAAAGTACTTCAAAATATAAGGTGCTCATCCATTTAAATGGACTATAGCAGATATGTGTTCAGCAGACCAACAACTTCATTTAAAGGTGACACAATAAAATAATCACAATTTACCTGCTGAAGAAAAAAACCAAAAAATTGGAAGTAATTAAAAAGTAGTCCTGCATATTATTATTTTATTTATTTGCACAAGAATATTGTAACAATAAAGCAAAAAAAAAAAAAAACTTTTTCTTTCTCTACTTGTCAACTTGGACAGGGAAGCACTTATATCTATAAGAGATCTCTACCAATGACCCTTGAGAGTCTAATGTATAGATAGACTAATTTTATGAATATCTCACACAGAAAAGGAGGGAGGAGCAGTGTTAGAAAAATTAAGAGGCCTCTACAGAACAGATTCTCAGCCTTTATTGGAGTTGGTACAATTCAGTGACCCCAGCGCCACAAGATTATTGCCATCGGCTGTGACTAACTACAGGTAATTGAATAGTTATTTTACTTTTACTTGGCGACGTCATCCATTTGCAGCTTTCATTTTATTTCATCTCCACAAAGTTATAGTATAGTAGTACATAGTTCTAAATTTCAAGTTGTCTACTAACAAATTGAGCCCTAGTTGCTTCAAATAAAGATATAAGCTACATAATTAGCATTAATACAGTGTGGCTATACACTTATTCATATTTTCAAAACAAAACAAACTTTATCACTACCTCACTACTCATATTATAATTGCGAATGTGTATTGTTGGTCTGTCCTTCAATCACGTTGCAACGAAGCAACGGATCGACGTGGTTTTTGCATGGGTATACTTTAAGACCTGAGAGTGACATAGGCTACTTTTTATCCCGGAAAATCAAAGAGTTCCCACAGGATTTTTAAAAACCTAAACCCTCGCGGACGAAGGCACAGGCATCAGTTAATAACTATTATAAATTAAAGTAAAAAAATCCGATTAAACATTTAAAACAAAATATTCCTGTATTCACTTGTATGGTGACTATAAAGTAGTGGTACATACTTACTACTTCTTTTGACATGTTGAGTTGCTAATTTAGGCAGACCTCTGATTTTCTCCCTGAACATTGTTTTGTAGGTTATCTCCAACCAAAGAACTGCAGCCCTTGGCCAAGAAGGAAATAACGGACAGCGTTCAGAAATGGAGTGTTTGGGTGAAGTCGTTCATAAGTGACAACGTGCACGCACTCTTACAAAACGTCAACCGCATCAAAGTATTGCACGAAATTAGGGAAGAAGCCTTCAAAATCGGTAATTATTGCAATTTTTTTTATTCACTATAGGCAAGCGCTTGACCACAATCACACCTGATGGAAAGTGATCATGTGGTCTAAGATGGGACGGTTTTACCTAGAAGCTGCCTATTCACTCTTGTTTTAAAAGGAAAAGCTGACTGACTGATTGATTGGGGTGAAGTCATCGATGTATATGGATTAGCCTTTCCCATACAATTCCGTCCGCAAAAATACGCTTGAATCTTACGTCATCGTCATTGACAAAGTCAAGAGACTTTTGCAATTTCTCTTGACTTTTTGAGCGCGTTTTTTATCTTCGAAGGGCCCATCCATATACATCGATGGGTGAAGTTCATAAGTGACGAACTATGTTTTCG
Source organism: Maniola jurtina (assembly GCF_905333055.1). Taxonomy (NCBI): domain Eukaryota; kingdom Metazoa; phylum Arthropoda; class Insecta; order Lepidoptera; family Nymphalidae; genus Maniola; species Maniola jurtina. Next base: position 2,720,789 of record NC_060046.1, read on the forward strand.
AATTGAATTTTGAAATGTTTTTGAAACCATTGTCTAATTGAATTTAGAATATTTTTTGAAAGTAAGGTAGTGCATGACTTCGTCTGTGAACTGTGCTGGCGTTTGCTGGCGCGAGTGCTCTGCTTTTTGGAGTGTTTTTTTTTTTTGTTAAAAGTGGCCGGGTTTTGTGTTTTACTGGTGTTTTTGGTGGTGGAACTGACTGGGAAGCGCTCTAAAGGGGTGCCGCGCGTGGTCGGCGAGCGCCGGCACAGGCGAAGTCCATATTTATATAGTTTCCCTAACTTGTAAATAACTACAAACGTGATATTGGCTAATCTTTGTAAAGCCAGACGAGAGAGAAAAAAAAGGTAGTGCATAGATATTATATATTATTTATTTTTGATTATAATTTTTGTTTTTTAATATATTACTTTTCCAGAATCCCCGCCAAACTGGAGTTCAATATGCGAATCATTAGACACACCGGAAGTGCATGTATGGTGCCACTATTTCCAACCGCTGCTCACAGCGCGAGTTAAAACAATCATAGACAACCGATGGCAGAAAACCTATGACTCTTTCAAAACTCAGCTGTTGATAGACTTGACTAAGGTGTCTTCAGACAAGGAGGTGGAAAAGGAGGCGGATATAAATTGGTTTGTCTGGAAGGACCTTATCGGCGATACGATAATTGAGACCAGGAATGAAGTTGTCAGCGTTATGAATAAATTGATGAAAGGTATTTAACTTTCTTTTTACACAGGTTTTTTAAAATTTATCACACTTCACACTATCACACTAATATTATAAAGGCGAAAGTTTGTATGTGTGTATGTTTGTTACTCCTTCACGCAAAAACTACTGGACGGATTTGGCTGAAATTTGGAATGGAGATAGATAATATCTTGTATTAGCACATAGGCTACTTTTTATCCCGGAAAATCAAAGAGTTCCCACGGGATTTCGAAACATCTAAATCCACGCGGGCGAAGTCGCGGGCATCGGCTAGTTTTAAATATGGATAGCGAGCACATTAACCGTAAGATAGCACTGTCGAATCATTTGCATGAAAACACGTTGAAAACGCTGTTTTCTGTTAATATGTCTGTATCAAACTGCATTGTCATATCATATTTTTTTGGAGAGGAACTTATTAGACAATTTACAGAGTTCTTGAAATCTGTCTAAGAGTTTACCCGATTCCCTGCAGTGTGAACGTAAAGTCAACAAAACAAGTTATGAGATTCGTCACATATAACCATCTGCCAAACCTTCGCATGATTGATGTTTCGGCAGGAAAATTCGGAAATTTACCACCAAGGAAGATTGCAGTCATGGGCTACCTTATTATTGAATAAATGATTATTTAAAGTCTTCATAACGAAGATTAGTGGGAGCACAGCCTAAGGGAGTTGGTTCCACAATTATACATATTTGGTATGGCGGAGATTCGACATGACCTGAGTAATAAATAATTTGATATAATATTTCACAGGTATGACCCGTCAAGACCGCGGTTTTACCCCAAACCTTGAAAAACTCTGCCAAAGCTTGGACGACGAACTGCAGAAGCTTCTAGAAGATTTGAAGGACTATTTGTACGAAGAGAGAAAGAGTAAAGAGAAGATGTTCGCGTATGACGAAGAGGAAGATTTACAGCAGGTGTTTGTGGACAGAGTTGACATTGAACAGTACTTGAGGGACACGTCGGATAAGAAAATACAGAGGTTACTTAGCTAAACTCATTCCGTTATTCCATTTTAACTGACTTGAAAAAAAAATTTAATTCAATACTACTATATTTTCAGCAATGACTTTGTATATTTGTTATATTTATGGAAAACTGAAACCGAATTGATTTTTGTTAACTCTTGACTACGAAAGAAAAGATCGTTAACTGGGTCTTTTTATAAATCAGGTTGATCTCATATAAATCTTATCACTGGCAACATAATTGTGTGCTAAATCATCAATATATTTACATTACTTGAGGGGTGGGGTAAGATTATATAAAAACATTCAATATGGCGGCTATATGACGCCATTTTCAAAGTGGAATTTAAATTTTTAGTTCGTTTTTTGGCAGGGCGGTCGTATTTTTTTTTTAATTACGGGTTGTAATATAGATAGTGATTCGCTTATTACAGCATGCTCCTCTACATAAAAGCCTGTTTCGAGGAACCAACCCTCCAATCAACAGAACTGCAAAGGAAGACCACCGCAATATACACCGCGCGCTTCATCCAAGCAACAACCGACCTTATGCCTAACCTCCGCAAATGTTATACGAATGAGGACCTCCCAAATGATGCTGAAGTTAAATGCTGGAACGATATTTGTGTGGTTTTGAAGAAGAATTGTCTTCTGTGCTGGGAGAAGTGGTTGGGGATTGTTGATGTGAAAATGAGGCAGTTGACCGAGGGATTGCCTCAAGAATTTACGTTGGAGGCTAATATTGATTATTTGATGATGGTAAGACAAATAAAATATGATTCTGTTTTTTCAGCATTAAGAGCTCGTTCACACGGGCTGCGTAAGCGTAGATGTAGTGCGTACCATTGCGTTGTAATGTATGGAACTGTATAAAACACGGCATACCGCTTGCATGGCGTGAACGTTCACGTAGACGTAATGCGTGCAGTTACGTCTATGGGTTCACGCGCGTCACTACTCACGTGTCACGTATACGTGCTGCATACGCAATTAGTGTATATCGGACTTTAATTTTCTAAGCTGTGATACCCTAGTGGTTAAGACGTCCGTTTTGGAGGTCGACGGTTCAAGGCTGGGCACTACCTCAAACTTGAGTTTTATTCATTTTAAGCAATTGCATGTAACTTGCTTTAATGGTGAAGGAAAACATTGCGAGGAAACCTGCATGCCTGAGAAATTCTAAATTCTATTCTAAAGTGAAGTCTGCCAATCCGCATTTGACCAGCGTAGTCCACTATAGCCATTATAGTGTGCTCTGCAGCACACTATAATGCAGCACTCTCTATAGCAGTGTGCTCTGTAGTGAGCCAGCGATGGTCACAATGTTGATAGTTAAAACATTTATTTTTGCAGCAATGGGACATAATCAAAATAGAAGAAAAAGATGAAGAGGGAAATGCAATAGAATCAACTATAAAAGTGCCAGCCGGGCCTTCTATGAAACTACAAGAATACCTCTATTCCGTCAGTAGAATACTGGACGAAGTGGTCCCGCATACCTTACCCACAGAAATACATACTGCGTTTATTGAGAAAACTATATCCATCACCTTCGCGCATTATAACAAAGTCATTAGAGAGAAAGAGACAGATATAAACCAGAGGTAACGCTACTTACTGTATGAATTTTCTATTTTTATTAACAATTTTTTTAAACATTTAGGCCGCATTTACACGAGAGCTTTTTTAACGCCCATAGAACACTGCAATGACTGACTGCGCCATACATATTTATGTGATTTAGTGAATTAATTTATTCGTGAACACATTTTGTTTTTTTTGGGATATAACCAAAAAAAAAAAAAACAACTTCCTTTATTTGTTTTTCCTTTACTTGTGCTATAAGATCTATCTACCTGCCAAACTTCAAGATTCTAGGTCAACGGGAAGTACCCTATAGGTTTTCTTGACCAACACGACGAACGGACAGACAGCAAAGTAATCTTATAAGGATTCCATTTTTCCTTTTGAAGTACGGAGGAATCCTAAAAACTGGTAAACAATTTCTTGCAGATGTGCGCTTCAGTTACTAATGGACGTTCGACATATGACGTTGTTGATGGTGCCTCGAGAAAACAAAAGAGCCATAGAGTTTTCTCAGGACATGTGCGAGTTCCTGCGACAGAAGATCGATCCGTTTGACTACGACGTCTTCTATCCGTATATACAGGCTAACTTGAAGAGATCCGTTCAAAGAGTTCAGGTACATTCATTATACTTTTTTTTTTTCTCTCTCGTCTGGCTTTACAAAGATTAGCCAATGTCAAGTTTGTAGTTATTTGTAACAAGTTAGTTAAACTATACAAGTATGGACCCTGTCTGTGCCGGCGCTCGCCGACATACGCACGGCACCCCCTTAGAGCGCTTTCCAGTCAGTTTAAACAACAAAAAAAACTCTCTAAAAAGGCAGAGCACGCCCGCCAGCTAACACCAACACAGACGAAGTCCTTCATTATACTTTATCTATGGATAGAAGTTAGTATAGGGCTCTCTCTGTTACGTAATTCCATACGAATGACAAAGACAACGAATGACAAAATCAGAGGGCGTTAACCATTTTGAGTGACCAACAAATCACAAACGAACCCATGTTTTCCATTGCATTCCATCAGCCTGTATGAGTGCCCTGTTGGAGATAGGCCTTTCCAAGAGCGCGCCACCAAACACGGTCCTCCGCCTTTCTCATCCACCCGCTCCCCACCACCTTTTTTAAGTCGTCGTTCCAGCGGGCAAGAGGTCGTCCCACACTGCACCTACCGGTACGTAGATTCCACTCCAGAACACGTCTGCCCCATCGACCGCCTTTTCTGCAACAGACATGACCTGCCCATTGCCACTTCAGCTTGCTAATCCTTTGAGCTATGTCTATGTTTTCCCACCCGCTCCCCGCCACCTTCAGGTCGTCGGTCCAGCAGGCAGGAGGTCGTCCCACACTGCGCTTACCGGTACGCAGTCTCCACTCCAGAACACGTCTGTCCCATCGGCCGTCGGATCTGCGACAGACATGACCTGCCCATTGCCACTTCAGCTTGCTAATCCTTTGAGCTATGTTTTCCGTGCTACTCTATTAGGAAACCCGTCTTCAAAAAACATACGAAAACAAAGGTTCGTTTGTGATTGGTTGGTCACTCAAAAATGGTTAACGCCCACTGACTTTTTGCCTTTGTCATTTGTAGAACATCCTAGATTTGTCACAGACTAGTTGATGCCCACGACTTGGTCCGCGTGAATTTAGGTTTTCAAAAATCCCCTGGGAACTCTGATTTTCACTCTCCAAGTCTAAATATACCCATGCAAAAAATCATTTCGATTCGTTGCTAAGTTGCAACGTGGTTGAAGGACAAACCAACAGACAAACACTTTCGCATTTGTAATATCGGTTGTGATGTTCTAACACACAAACATTATGTTACCATTTCAGACGCTACTAGGAAGTTTGATCCTCCACCACGGTCAATTAACCGGTATAATCGGTACCAAACCAGTATTATCCGGCGGAACGGGTGATAAGGCGGCTTCCCTGCTGGCTTCGGCCGATTCTCACTGGTTCTCCATACTACCCGTCGCCACTCCGGCCAATTTGCATAAGAAGCAAGAAAAACCTGTAAGTATTTTTAAAAGACTTACAATTTTGTAAAATACAATAATATTGTGCCTTATTTCACTGTCTCTAAATCTCTAAATCAAACTAAAATAACAGGATATTGCTATCCCTTTCTTAATGCTCCCAGCGGAAAAGGATAGCACTAGATTTAGGCTTGTCAACTAAGTTTAGTATAGAGATTGCGTAAAATTATCCACAATATCTACGCATTTTGATTGAATTGGGCTTCGTCCGCGTGGAATTCCGTTTTTTTTAAATCCCGTAGGAACTCTTTGATTTTCCGGGATAAAAAGTAGCCCATATCCTTCCCCGGAATATATCTCAAGTTTGTACCTCATTAAAATCGGTTCAGCGGTTGGGCCGTGAAAACGTAGCAGACAGATAGACAGACACACTTTCGCATTTATAATATTAGTATTGGTATGGAATACTATTACGTACCGTTTGTAGTAAGCATTTTAATTTTGAATTTTATGTTGTTGAAAATTTTTGTTTATACAGAACGAAGTTCCACATCATAGCTTCGTATTATGAGTCTGGTAAATCGTGTGACTTGAGTTTCGTCAGTAACCTAGTATTCTTATTAATCCCACTTAACCCAATTAAATATTATAGTATTAAGGTGCACTGCACGGGTCTGCCCGCGAAATTCAAATTTAATTTGGTTTTTCGCAATTTGTAAACTAATACGACAAAATAGGCTTATGGTATTCTAATAGCGCCAATAGCAGTATCATCTCCACAGGTTTATATAAAAATCTTTACTTGAAAGTGTTCAGTTTAAGAAATTAGTCAAAATAATGAGTTTGACGTGAGTTACTCACAAATTAGTCGATACTCTGACTAATTTCTTAAACTGGACCCTGTCAAGTAAAGATTTTTATATAAACACGTGGAGATGATACTGCCGTTGGCGCAATTAGAATTCCATAAGCCCACTTAGTCGAATTAGTTTACAAATTGCGAAAAACCAAATTTAAGAATTTCGCGGGCAGACCCGTCTAGTGCACCTTAAGATTAACTTTTAGGTTTGAATAACCTCTAAACCTCATTGTGTGAAGCCTGATTTTTGCAGGCTTTCATTTTAAAAGCATAAAGTATAACTGAGTAGGTTTGGCCTTATGTCCAGCTGTGGACGCTTACAGGCTGATGGAATGGAATGGAGTAGGTTTCTGCGGTAGTGGAGCGTGGGTGGGTGGGGGGGGGGGGGGGTGATGACGTCACGTGGAGCTCAGTGATTCGTCAACTTGTAACAACTGTTTCCCTCCCGCACCGCTCCACTACCGCAAGAGCCTCCTCAGTTATGCGCTATACCTATTACCTTTAACTACCCGCTAACATAGATTTCTCGCCCGCTTGTTAGAAGTAACTGTTCAATCAATCAATCAATCATTTATTTTTAGCCCTAAATGTAGGTTGACAATGTTATTACAATTTTTCGACATGGTTCGACAGATAGATTGATTTATTTGTTTACAAGATGATGCCCGCGACTTCATCTGCGTGGATTCAGGGTTTTTAAAAATCCCGTCGGAACTCTGCTTTTCCGAAATAAAAAGTAGCCTATATTGATTTCCGGAAGGCAAACTACCTGTGTACCAAATTTCTTATAAATCGGTCAGACAGATGAACCTTTAAAAATCCCGTGGGAACTCTGATTATCGGGTTAAAAAGTAGCCTATGTCCGTCCCCGGGATATAAGCTAACTCTGTACATATTAATATCGGTTAAACTGTTGGACCGTGAAAAGCTAGCAGACAGACACACTTTCGCATTTATAATATTAGTATGGATTTAATAATTTCGGCCCTTGTATTAAGTAAAATTTTATTATTAATCGAAGGTTTTTTTACTTGGCAGGTAAAGAAGAAACCAGTATCCGCAAGTCCGAACAAATCGCGCGCAGACATATCGGATCTGATGACCAGTTCCTTACCAATCAACTTTGCTAACGCGAGGAGCGGCGCTGCGTCCTTCTTTAATTCCATGACGTCCGATTGGTTTAGCGGTTGAAGAGAATTGATTCTGTACGTATGTAACCAGAACGCTAGCAAAATCGAAGACAGATAGTACTGATAAGATACAATAAGACAATTTTTTTTTTTGAAAAACATTCTGTATTTTTTAAAAGTCCACAATTTATTGCAAATAAAACATTTGACTGACGCTAGAGGTCAACGAACGTTTCGTTAATAGGTCAATGCCGCGATGCAAGTGGGGCATTGACCCGAGTTTTGCTCGCTATATAATGCGGGTTTTAAAAATTCTAAATCACTACAATTACAAGATAAGGCAATTGGTTATTGTCATTGAATTGTGTTAAGGTAGTATAATAATACCTACTAAGTTTTTGCTAACGTTCTGTTTACATCCTGTATTATTCATATTCAATTATGCAATTGTTTTATAATGCGTATGATAGGACATACCATATTTGATAAATGTATAAATTGTCATCTCAAACGTACGAATTCTTTAATTTCGCAATGTAAAAAGGATAGCAAATACTTTGGTACATGGATATGGACTTATACGAGTACGCTAGATAAGGTGTGCCACACAAAATGACAGTTATTTTTATGCAGTTTCAAAATGCGCCACCGAGCGCACCGGGAATTAAAATTGACACCTATGGTGTTCGTGTTGACACTATGTCGACAGACGTCTCAACTTATAACATATAGTTCCGAGTACGCTCACCGCTGATATCAGCGCCAAAATGGCGATAATCAAGTTCCTTCAAAAACAGGTGGCGATAGCACATCTAACGTACTTGTATTAGTATAGGTCAGTGCTTTTGTACTAGTTAATTTAGTTTAGTTAAGAGATTGTACCTATATTTAGTAAGAACTAAGAAAGTGCTTTAGTATTAGGTTTTTTGTCATATTATTTAAAAATTAAATTAAAATTCATATATTTATCAATGCAGTTTGTTTCTTTGAAAAAATTATACCTACAATGTAATCAGTTTTCGGATTTCAAATCTTATAATACCTAAACCTAATGCTGTTGTATGAAATTTCTAAAGTCTAACAAAATTGACAGTTCTAAAGTTCAACATACTTCTTCTTAAAATGTTCCATGCATGCCGAAAAGCATGGCACTACATTGAGGACGGTCAATAGATTACCTATTAACCGAATTAACATCATTTTAATAAATAGATAATCATATTATTAGCATACTAGCTGATGCCCGCAGCTTCGCCCGCGTGGATTGGTCAGATCCCCTGCAGCATCAGGATTGAGGAGTTGGACTCCAAATTTTTTATGAAACAATGTCGCAAAGTTCCTCTATCGATTAAAAAAGAAATGACGCAAATCGGTTCAGAAATCTCGGAGATTTCGGTGTATATAGGTAGAAAAACACAACTCCCTTTTTAAAAGTCGGTTAAAAAGTAGCCTATTTTACGCCCTGGTCAATCCTCTACTTGCCTGTGAAAGTCCCGTCAAAATCGGTTCAGCCGTTCCAAAGATTAGCCTTTTCAAACAGACAGACAGACAGACAAAAATTTTAAAAACGTGTGATTCAGTTATGGTATCGTTCAAATAACCATATGAGCTTAATATGAGGTAGTTATTTCGAAATTACAGACAGACACTCCAATTTTATTTATTAGTATAGATTATTAATGCATTTACCCTTGCAGTAGGTAAAAATAACTGACTCGCTTATCAGCCAGCCCTAAACCCTTGGACCTAAAAACCTAAAAATTAGCGCAGAGGTTAGCCAGTTTATAATAATAGAAAAGAAAACAATACAGTTCGTTCCATAAATAATTTTATTTCTACAAAAAAGAGTAGCCATTTAACTTATTTTACAAAAATCTTACAATGAACTTAGCCTAAAAAACTTTACAAAGACTTTTTAACGTCCACTTTTGGGTTTAACGACCGCGATCTAATGTCACCGAAACCGCTGTATCCACCGTAATTGTTGCCGTAAGGTCTGTCGTAGCCGGGTCTTTGGTAACCGGGCCTGTAGCCTGGGTAGCCGCTGGAGCCAGGATAACCGACCGAGCCGGGGTAACCCACGGATCCAGGGTAACTTGATGACCCAGGGTAGTTGTAGCCTGGACGGTCGTAACTGGGGCGATAACCTGTAAAAAAAATAGCTTGAGTACTAGTTCTTCATTCCGCATCACTTAGCTTACAATCAGGTTGCTTATCAGGCGATTAAAGTTACGTTACGGTTACAGTTAAACTTTGAACGCAATTTAAAAAAAAAAATATAAGTATAGACTAGCGCTTGGCTGACCTGCTAGTAAGTGATGATGCAGCCTAAGATGGAGCGCGCTTGCCTAGAAGTTGCCTATTCACTGTTGACTTGAAGGTACCCATATTAAAAGTGGGAGGGAAACCTGATGCCGGAAGGGTGTTCCATATCTTAGCAAATTATAATACAATTAAAACAAAATAGGTTATACTTTGACTATGAAATAAAACAATGAATATACCTACATATACCTAGGTACCGACTGTAAGTTTGTCTTGTAATGTAAAATATTTAGACTACTGCTTAAAATATGTAGAATTAATATTTTAGTAACAAGACATGACTGTATTATTGTATTATTGCATGCCGTAAGGTAGAATTTGGCAGAACACTAACAAACTAACCCAAATTCGCAATAATTAAAATTGAATTGAATTGAGATTAAAAAATTATTCATAATGCCGCTCAATACTAAATACCAAAGTAGGTACCTACTTATTGAGAGTAATTTTATTATTAATATTAATAATACCAAGAGAGAGAGAGAGAGAGAGATTTTTAGAGATTGTTTATTATTATCGTTATCTACCTCCTCCAAATCCTGGGCTACCCTGTCCATAACCGCCATATCCTCCCGGATATCCGTTGTATCCGCCTGAAATATTACAAGAAAATAATCTTAAGTAAATACATAGATAAATAAATCTACTAGGTATGTGGTTGTTTCATTCCACGTACCGCACCTACGACTATAACTAAAAACTGACTGAACTGTATTATGAATTAAAATCCTACCTCCATAACCACCCTGGTATTGACCAGGATAGTTTCCTCCATATCCAGAACCGCCGTATCCTCCGCCGTTTCCCCCGCCATATCCTCCGCCATGTCCTCCACCGTATCCTCCGCCACCGTATCCTCCGCCACCGTATCCTCCGCTACCGTAGCCATCATAGCCAGGTTTCAGCAGCCCGTAGCCGCCGCCGCGTCTACTTGTGGAGGTGTAAAGGTCGTTGTCCACGAGACAGAGTGTCATGCTCACTGAGCATAGCAGTAAGATTACGTTCTGTTAACGAAATGAATGCATAAGTAATTCTAATTGTTACGATTTCAAAATAATTAGGTCCACTGTATGGTGCCTGCATTTTTGCACATTGTACAAATCTCTACTGATTATTATTTTCTACTAGAGGATGCCCGCGACTTCGTCCGCGTGGATTTAGGCTTTTAAAGATCCCGTAGGAACTATTTGATTTTCCGAGATAAAAAGTTGCCTATGTCAATTACAGGGACGCAAGCGACCTTGGTACCTTTCATACAAATCGGTTAAGCGGATGGGTCTTTAGGAATCCCGTGGTAACGCTTTGATTTTCCGTATAAAAAGTAGCCTATGTCCGTCCCCGGGATATAAGCTGACACTGAACCAAATTTCGTCAGAATCGGTTAAACTGTTGGGCCGTGAAAAGGTAACAGACAGGCAGACAGACAGGCACACTTTCAAATCGCATTTATAATATAAATATTAAGGGCGCGCTTCCATTTAAACCAAAAAATGCGAGTTTTCGAGCTCCAAATTAACCATTATAGGAAAGACTTCCACATACACATCTTTCGTATTGACAGTAAAGTTAATGTAACAAATAGTTCAATGTAAATGTTTCAATTTTCAAAGTAAAATAACTATACCAAGTGGGGTATCATATGAAAGGTCTTTACCTGTTTATTCTAAAGCAAATTTTTGTTTATTTTTATACATAATAGTTTTTGATTTATCGTGCAATATGTCGGAAAAATTACCCTAGTACGGAACCCTCGGTCTCGAGTCTGACTCGCACTTGGCCGGTTTTTTTCATACTATTTTTACTTGAAAATACTTTTTCAAAAACACAATTTCGGTTCGGTAGTTTCAAGTATCTAAATACCTAATCAAAGGTTTTACTTATATCATAAATGACAAGTGTAAATTAAAAATTTATAACACCCCCGACAAGTGAAGGCATCTTTTGACAGCTTGACATAAATTTGTCAATTGACATAATATTAAGAACCTAACGGTTATCTAACCTTCTTTTCTACAAGAAAACTAGAAAAGAGCTGATAACTCTTAAACGGCTGAACCAATTTTTTTGGATTATAGCTAAGAACACTCTCGATCGAGCCACCTTTCAAACAAAAAAAAGTAAATTAAAATCGGTTCATTCGTTTAGGCGCTACGATGCCACAGACAGATACACAGATACACACGTCAAACTTATAACACCCGTCTTTTTGGGTCGGGGGTTAAAAAAAAAAGAATATTTCAGACTCCACAACGAAAATCGTTAAGTATAAATTTACTTACCAGAAAATACATTTTGTTATTCACAAAAACTTATATTTATTAATTTAAATAACAAAAAACAACAGTTCAGTCCTATATATCTATACACTTAAACTACCTAGGTACTCGTAGGTACTTATTTTAATTAACTTTCAAGAACACTTAAACAAAATAAAACCACTTCAATAACACGGTACGCACTGATAACAAGTCACACCAGTTATAAAGGCGGCAGTACGAGACGTTCGCATTTATACTACTGTAAGAATACTGTTCAAGATCATAGTACGCTGGTTTTTACGCACTCCCGCGCAGAATCACCGTAGATCACTTTTATCAGCTATTTACATACCTTCTTAGTTATTATGAAATCCCATGTTTTTGTTTATACCTCCAAAGAGCTGCAAGTACCTAGTAGTGCGGGTCTTCTCCGTTTGGTCGGAATGGCCAAGCGGGGGTACGGGCCTCGAGGCATGGCCTCCTTACCCGGGTGAGGCGCAGGGCAACTTTGTACCCTGGTGACGAACTTTTAGCCGGGATTTCACCGGCTAGGGCCCGCCATCTTGGCTTATGGCCTTAGTGGACTTCTTTGCATATCCGGTGTGTAGTCAGTCCGGGGCTGGTCTCCGCGCGACGGCGTTACCTTAATAGTACCTAATGGATGACTTAGGTACAAGTAGGTACCTAGTATGTAGATGGCGCTGTCCGTAATTAACTTGCAGTGTTGCACATAAAAGTGTCACACTCTATCTTGTACGATGATACGGAATCCTCCGAGTGCGAGTCCGACTCGCACTTGATCGGTTTTTTTACCCGACTGCGGTAAAGCCAAAAGGAAGGGTTATGTTTTCAGCAGTCTATGTATGTATGTATGTTTGTATCCAGATTCTGTGTGTTCCACCGTAGCGCCTAAACTACTGGGCCGATTTTGATGAATGAGGTGTCAATCGATTCGTCTTAAAGGTCCAGGTGACATAGGCTACACTCGATACGAAAAAAATTGACCTAACGAATGTTACCTGCTTGAAAAAAAGTGGGGGTCTCCAAAATTTTTTTGTTGCTATAATGTCGAGTGGGATGTCAAATGAAAGAGGAGAAAATACTGAGTTCATAGATATAAATCTACTACAACATTAAAATATACCAAGCGACAGAAAAACATTTTACTATACCTAATATTTCAGCGTTTATTAAGTGACAATGCCCCTTCTCAGGGGAGTCCCAGTTCTCAGTAGTGGGCCGGCGATTAGTAGATGATCATTAATTAGTCTTTAATAGGTAATAGGTAGGTAGATACCTCCATGAATTCACAACCGCGGAAGAAGAGTAGCAATTCTTGTGGTGCGTCGACGTGTCCACAACAAATCTTAATTCGGCAAGGATAATGGATAATACATGGGGTGAATACTAAACGTAGTAATACCTATCAATTTATCACAAGTCCAAAATTTGTTTATCATTTGCATGGCGAAATAATATTTTCACGACTTTAAGAGGGGTCTCTCCGTAACTCGCTCCATACAAACGTAGTTCCAATTTCATTTGAATATTAAGCAACCAAAGTCCATGAAATTTTGCAGACATGTTCTAGAAACTAATATCTATGCCTGTAGATTTCCAGATTTCTGCTAAAATATTCAGTTTCAAAGTCACGTGGTCTTAAAAATTCACATACAAATCTTTGAGCCCCTGTAATTTTAAATTGTCTGCAAAATTTCATGGAGTTTGGTTGCTTAGTATTCAAATGAAATTGGGGCTACGATTGTATGGAGTAAGTGACGGAAAGAGCTCTGTCTTTGTCAGTCTACGTTTTGAACCATGAAATAAGAGTCGTGGGTGGTCATTGATGGTCAAACAAGCCAAAGGTCTGCCTAAAACAGCGCAGCGTCAGGGACTAAGATTTATTATGTACCTATACTACTACTACTACTACTTAAGTACTGACGCAATAAATCTATGGTTAGGGACATGACCGTCTACTTATATTGTTTTATAAGTAGACTAGCGACCCGCCCCGGCTTCGCACGGGTGGACATTTATTTTTTCTATTTTCCGGGATAAAATATAGCCTATACGGATTCGGAAGAATCCCCCTAAGTAATGGTAAAAGAAATTTTGAAATCGGTCCAGTAGTTTTTGATTTTGATCTACAGGAATTGTGTATTTTTTCGCGAAGAATTTTCAGAATCGGATCATTATTAGTTCCAAAGATTATTCCCTAGGCATCCTTACTATTTACTTACTTACATACTAACAGATTTTTCCTCTTTATATTATTAGTATAGATAAAGATTCATCCTGCATTCTCTCTTAGATACGTACGCCTATTATAACTAGCTTTTTCCACGACTTTGTCCGCGTGATATAATTTATAGCACGCGGAAGTTTTCAGAATTTTATAATATTAAGTAGAGATAACAATTACGATGATCAGCCCTGATCCTTGATAGTGTACCTTCCTACTTAAAATTACCTGAAACCATGCGAAGTTTGGCGCTAATGCTTAAAAAGACTACCTATCTACCAAGGTCATAATAAATTAACACTTAACAAACCCGGAAATCAAAATCGGAAACTCTACAAAAGAGGTCATCCTAATGCACAAAAAAAACCATAAAATTAATTCGTATGAACCACAGAACAATAAATCCCTACTTATCTATCTACAAATTGTATTACTGTAAGATAAATCTAGGTAATTAGAGGAAATAAACGCGGAACAATTGTACCTATACCGACGCACGGTGGGACTAGGGTGTACATATAAAATAATTTGTTAGGTATTGTTTTTTAATGAGCTCTGTGGCGTAGCTAGCAAGTTTGATTGCTGCTTTGATCAATTTAGAATTAGTACATTACTGCACGGGACCGGAAAGTAAGCGTTTTCTGGTCGAGTGTGAGTTAGACGGTCAAGCCTTGGCAACGACGTCTATAACACGAGGCCAGAAAGGCACCCCCGGTTGATGCATGTATAGTGTTTTAAAAAAAAAAGAAACAAGTACATTATTTAAAAAAAATTTGCTAATCGACCTCCCTTCGCTATCAAATTAGAAGATGTACAATCAAATTCCATACTATCCTCACTTGAACTCATTTTATCTAGTGGGTAACTTGTTTAATATTATATAATTGTGCTTTTAAAAAAAATGAAACAAGTACATTATTTAAAAAAAAATTTGCTAATCGGCCTCCATCCGCTGTCAAATTAGAAGGTTGCAATCAAATTCCATACTATCCTCACTTGAACTCATTTTATCTAGTAGGTAACTTGTTTAACATATAATTTAAAACGAACAGCCAAGTCGCGCCTTTTAATATGAAGACAAAAAAAAATTAACTAATTATTTTTTTATTCCGAATGACGCTTACAGCGCTCGCAACGCTGTAAAAAATCCGATACAGATAACCGTGCTGTGTTGTGAGCGCTGAAAGCGTAATTCGATAGAGTTCCAAATTCAAACTATTTCAGCTAAAGAAAAAAATATGAATATTAATACAAGATATTTAGGAAGAAGAAGAAAAGAAAATATATTAATACAAGATATTCAGGAAGAAAGATTATTCCAAATTCAAATTCAGTAGTTTTTGCGTGAGAGAGTAACAAACATACACACATGCACACAAACTTTCGCCTTTATAATATTAGTGTGATAAACCATCCACTAACAAAGATTTTTTAGAGTTTCCATCCGAGCGAAGCTGCGATAGTCACCTAGTTATATTATGTAACATAACATAGTCATAATAATTTAAGGCTGTTTAGGTTCGCCTTCAAACTAAGAGTTATGTAAGACATGTTGATTCATTTTGGGTTTGGTAAATGGTAACAGTTAACTTTCAAACCAGTGGGTAAGGGAAAACCCTCCTGCAACCAGCTGGGCCACCTTGACATGATACCGACCCCCTCGTGGCTTTATACCTACTAGAGCATGTCTGTGACTTCGCCCGTGTGGGTTTAGGTTCTATAAAATCTCGGGGGAACTTTTTGATTCTCCACGGGATATAAAGTACCTCTACCTACTTACAGTCTAAATATCCGACTCCGGGATACAAACTATAAAAGGTATATTTGTATCAAATGCTTGGTCCACGGGGATTAGGGTTTTTCAATTCTACCGTGGGACTTTTTTGGTTTCAGTCAGCTTTTCGTTTTTTATATACAGGGAGTGTAACCAAAACTCGGGTCAATGCTCCACTTACGACGCGGCATTAGCTTCGAGTGACCTATTTACGGAACGTTTGTTGACCTCTAGCGTCGGTCAGATGTTTTATTTGCAATATATTGTGAAGTTTCAAAAAATACCGGATTTTTAATTTTTTCTTCGTAGTTTTTCTATGGTACCTACCTTATCAGTAATCATCAGTACTATCACCTACTTAGTTACAGCCTAAATAGATAAGTACTGTCGCCTGTCTTCGTGTAATTGCTAGCATTCCTAACACCCTGTATAGTATGCATAAGGCATATCTTGCGTAGTATGTTTTGACCCTAAGCCTGTTTCACCAACTCTGACCCGCCGCACCCGTGAGGTTTTCACTTGCTCTAGAGACACATCATTACAACGTGGCTAAATGGAATTCTATTTAGGTTAATGGAATGGCGACGCGACGGTAAATGCCACAATTTTGTGTTAACATGGTGTTGACTTCAGAATAAGGTGGCTCTTTCAAAATCAGTGGTGTTAACAGCTTGTCACTGGGCTTAAATATAACCTAGGATGAAAGTCTATCATGTTTATACAACAATCAATACTTATTTATTAACTACTAGCTGATACTCGCGACTTCGTTCGCGTGGATGTAGGTTTTTAAAATTCCCGTGGGAACTCTTTGATTTTCCGGGATAAAAAGTAGCCTATGTGCTAATCCAGGGTATAATCTATCTCCATTCTAAATTTCAGCCCAATCCGTCCAGTAGTTTTTGCGTGAAGGAGTAACAAACATACACACACACACACATACAAACTTTCTCCTTTATAATATTAGTGTGATATTTACCAATCACATAGCCTAATGGTTAATGGTGGTTCAAGGCCTGCTATTTGGGGTCCGGTGTTAGTCCCAGACAATACGTCTATGGCTTAGACAAGCAATTCTAGTTCTAAGTATTCGAAGTTGTGTGAGCTTTGTGAGCAATTAATATCACTTGCTTTATCGGAGAAGGAAAACATCGTGAGGAAACCCACATGCACAGCTATGGGTTCTCTGTACCTGATGTTTTCAAAGTGTGTGAAGTCAACCAATCCGCACTTGGCTAGCGTAGTGGACTTTGGCCTAAACACTTCTCTTTTGCAAAGAGACCCAAGCTTAGAATAAAGTAAATAAATAAAAGTTTATTTAGCCCAACAGAACATACAAGGAAGCAAAAAAATAAATATATAGTAGGTACCTACCGAAGATGTCAAAAATGACAAAATTAAAACTAAACTTAAAACTACTTAGTGTTAATTATTATGGGCACTATTCTAGCTGTGATTCTAGTACAGTAGGTAGGTATACAAACATACAAGGAAATTTAGGGAAAAGGCGTAGGTGGGTAGGTACCTATTGTTATAATATAAACGTAAGTTACATTCAATTTATAGATGCATTTATTATAAAGTTTTGAGGTCACTATTTTTGAAGGTCTGTGTTAAAATGTGCAATAAAAAACCAACCCATAAGGCGATATTAAGGTTACGGTGAATCATATTACGCAGAATACTTGGCAAGTAGATTTACTACGGTAGCGAATAGGCTTACATCTTTTTAGGGATCCGCAGTCAAACAAGGAACCCGTATAGTTCGGGAAACTCAATAGCTATAGTTTCTTCCAGTCCGCCTGTCTGAAAAATAAATTATTTCTTAGTAATTATTGAATGGAGTGTCTTCCGAAATTCGTGAAATCCACATTCGATGGTAGTTTTAAGTTTGCTAACCATTTTAACATCGATTTAGTTAAAATATAAAAGATGTCATATTACGTCAAATGTGCATGACGTCACATCTGTGAATTTCATACAAGCTTCCTTACTAAGCGAGTGTTTTGACGTTTGATAAAAAGTCGCTGATTTGATTAGTTAACATGGTTGAGGTAAATACTGAATCCTAGAACAGTTAACAACTAGTTTCTCCCTTTTATTATTTTCTTATAGAATTAAATTCAGATTGTACAAAAAGCTATATCGGCCCATAAACCAATTTTCCTCATATCAACGCCATGCCGGCGGCTGTAAAAAACAATTTTGTGCGTATTAGTCCGGCCGGGAAGATGTTTGGACCTCACGAATGGCCCATAAATAATTGACGAAATATGAGATTTCCTGTGAGAGATGCTGTAGAGTGTAGCGATCATGTTTCGGGTTAGGTTTGACAAACTCCCTGGCGCAGTGGTTAACAGGGCTCTCTCCGTCACTTACTCCATACAATCGTAGTCCGAATTTCATTTGAATATTAAGCAACCAAAGTCCATGAAATTTTGCAGACATATTCTAGAAACTAATATCTGTTCCTGTGGTGTTTTAGATTTTTCTAAAAATATGTAGTTTTAAAATTACGGGGGCTCAAATATTTGTATGTGAATTTTTAAGACCGCGTAACTTTGAAACTGAATATTTGAACGGAAATCCGGAAAACCACAGGCATAGATATTAGTTCCCGGAACGTTTCTACAAAATTCCATTGAGTATGATTGGTTAGTATTCAAATAAAAGACGAACTACGTTTGTATGGAGCGATTGACGGAGAGACTACTCTTAAGCGCTGTGGTCTTATTAGTGGGAGGTCTCGGGTTCGATTCCCGGCATGGCTTTGGAATTTTTTAATTCCTAATTTTCTGGTCTGGTCTGGTTGGAGGTGGCTAGCTACCACCCCACTGGCAAGGTCGTGCCGCCAAACGATTTAGGCAAACCAAAGGCATGGGTTTATTAAAACTGCCATACCCTTATGACTATTTCCATCTTAGGATGCATCATCACTTACCACCAGGTGAGATTGCAGTCAAGGGCTAACTTGTATCTGAATAAAATGAAAAAATGGTAAAGGGATGTGAATTTGAGTCTTGGGTATATTTTCTAGAATAAATCATATACCTACTTAGATAAGATAATAGCAGAAGAGCCGTGATTGCTTAGCGGTTAACACGTCCGCCTCCTGTTCTGGAGGGCACGGGTTCGATCCTGGCCATAGACCTCTCTTGCTTTAACAGTGAAGAAAAACATCGTGAGGAGATCTGCTTGTTTGAGAGTTCTCCATAATATTCTCAAAGGTTATTAATTTAAGGTAATATTCAAACACCAGTTAAGTGGTAAAAAAAATTGATTGAAAATGTACAAGGCTCATCAGACATTATTTCAACATATTGTACCTACATTTTATTGAATAAATCATTCATTCATTCAAGGTGTGTGAAGTCTGCCAATGCGCACGTTCTAATATATAGTTATTTTTAATAAATTTATGAGATTTTGTAAAGTGGTGATAATAAAAAAAAAGGATACCCGGCTGAGTCTGTTGTGGGCTCTTCTCAGACTTGGGCGCGTTTGGAACCCTCGTAGCTTTAGTTTTAAGTAACGTAATTAATTATCACCACTATATCGTACAAGTTTAACAATTTCGACCATCAAAAGGAGTACAATTGTACCTACTTTGAATAAATGATTTTGACTTTGACTTTGACTTTGCACTTGGCCAGCGTGGTGGAGTATGACCAAAACCTTCTCATTTTGAGAGAAGACCCCTGATCAGTAGTGGGTTGATTATATGAATGATTATATTATGGCTTTATCGCTCTACTTTTCACTTCAAACAACAGAATCAGGATACAAAATTACATTTTTCAGTTAAAAAATTAACAAACAATTATTAACAAAATTATACATTAACGAAATGTACGGGAAACGGAAACTCATAATTTAATAAAAGAATCTTGGATACAAAAGTTCTTAAAAGCTTTTACTTCTGTATCAAATTCCAATTTGTTATTGTATAAGATAATGCCCGAGAAATGGAAATTCTCAAATATTTTCATAATAAGGGCGGATCCGCACTCATATCCGATCCGAGTGCGTGAAAATACGTTCCGACTTCCGAAGCATTCATAGATGATAGAACTATTTGTATGGTGGCTTACGCACTAGATCCGACTTCCGTAAACCGATATCTCTCCATCAGCCGTGAGAATATCTCGGATGTGCCTCGGATTCAAATCGGACATAATATGACATAGGTATATCAAAGATGTCCATTGAATAAGTAGCTGGGATTTGGATCAGAAATCGGATTTACGTACGCAATATCCGAATTCGGGCCGAGTTTTTTATATCCATATTTTCACGGATTCGGATCGGATGAGTGCGTAACCGCTCTAAATATTACCTACCTAAATTTTGTCCCTCTTTATTTTTAAGAAATTCTCATAACACATCGTTCGAAGTTTAAATTAATCATAAAACATCATAATTGTAAATATCCATTCCGTAACCGAAGAGTGCCAATGGGAGTTCTGTCTATCTGTCAGCGGGCTCATGTCCCATGAAACATAATAGGTAGATTTATACGAAATTTCGTACATGCTTCCATTCCGGGCCATATTTTTGGTAAATCAATGAGTTCCCATGAATTAAAAAAAAAAATTGGTTGTCTGTAAAGTCGGTTTACTGACGATAGTTGACCGTGACAACAAAGGCCGATTGTGCTTCTTTGTCGCTCGTTCCGCGCTCTTGCTTGCACTTCAAGCCTTACATGGAACGCCTCAGAGCGAGGTAACGCCGCATGAGTCATGTTTTTTCGTGCGTGCAGCCGGCTCTATCGAATTATAAGACGTTGTCACGTCAATAACCAAACCTGCGTGGACGAAGTCGCTAAAATCAATTACTTGGTACAAACACAAAGATATTAGCTTGCATCTCGTATAGGCGTACATTTTATGGGTATGAGCTACTTTTAGCCCGGAAAATCAAAGATTTCCATGAGGTTTTTCAAAACCTAAATCCACATGGATAAGTCGCGGGCATCATAATATGCTGCTTGATATACATAATTTTCTAACCCCCGACCCAAAAAGAAGGGCGATAAGTTTGACGTGTGTATCTGTGTATCTGTCTGTGGCATTGTAGCTCCTAAACTAATGAACCAATTTTAATTGAGTTTTTTGAGTGTTCTTAGTTATAATCCAAGAAAATCGGTTCAGCCGTTTGAGAGTTATCAGCTCTTTTCTAGTTACTGTAGCCTTCACTTGTCGGGGATGTTATAAATTTTTAATTCACACTTGTTGATTTACGAGTAGGTAGGTGATATGTACCTAGATCTGTAGGTATTGAGGTAAGTAGAATAGCTTTTAGTTATGTAATTTTTCAGTTCATGCGCAATAAGTCCAGAAATGATCGTTTCTTTGCAAAGAGGCGAAACAAAGCGTTCCAAGTAGGATCTTAATTAAGAACCGTTGAAGTGTTTTGATGGCAGCACATTAATTTTATCTTGTTTTTCTGCTTTCCCGACCAATTATCTTGGCGAGGCGGGCATCTTCCTTGGGAGTTTTAATTTTATTTCCGCCCCAATTATATTCCGTTTCCACAGTTACGTAGCCAGTGTCCTGTGCCAGGGCAGGATTTGACGGAACTTTCAGCTCCAACAAAATTACATCCACTTTATGAAACGAAAAATCGGCCAAGTGCGAGTCAGACTCGCGCACTGAGGGTTCCGTACTCGGGTATTTTTTTCCAACACTTTGCACGATAAATCAAAAACTATTATACATAAAAATAAATAAAAATCTGTTTTAGGATGTACATGTAAAGCTCTATCATATGATACCCCACTTGGTATAGTTATCTTATTTTGAAAATTGAAACACATTATAATTTTTTTTTAATGAAGTAACCACAAATTTGCAGTTTTCAGATTTATTTCTGTACTTGTGCTATAAGACCTACCTACCTAACATATTTCATGATTCTGGGTCAACGGGAAGTACCCTATAGATTTCTTGACAGACAGACCACAAAGTGATCCTATAAGGGTTCCGTTTTTCCTTTTGAGATACGGATCCCTAAAAAAATTTGTTTAAACTTCTTTCATCATCATCGTCATCACTATCAACTAACAGACGTCCACTGCACATAGGTCTCTTATAGGGACTTATACATACCACGTCCTGCACACCCTGAAACCAGCGGCTCCCTGCAACTTGTTTGATGTCATCTGTCCGTCTAGTAGGAGGTCTAGAAATCTCTAAAATTACCTAGTCAGTTTTGCCTACTTGTCTTTACACTACAGAACCTCTACACTCTTTAAACATAAAAAAAGTTATATACTCCTTTTTCCTAGAAGTTAGTAGAAGTCCTATTGATCAGATCCTGACACCTTTGTATCCAATGTCTAGTTACGACTCTGTCCCAACGTTTGCTGGTGATTTTAGGCCGAGTACCCGCAGTTAGTAATGGCCTATTGTCCATTCCAAAGAAAAGATCCTTTTTCTATTATGAGCTTTAAAAAGCGGGTCACAAGATGACTCCCCAGAGATTTAGGTTAAGTTTCTGTACTTTATCTGTTGCTTTCAGCTTTTAATGGGATTTAGAGATGTATTAAAACGTTTACCGACGTTTATTAAGACTCTGCACTGGCGTGAAGTTGGATGAGAAACGAGAAAATGAGGTCCGGGTATACTTATGTTCGGATATTACTTATATTATGCTTTGTTGCAAACTAGAAAATCAGAAAGAACAATTTACAAAAACCAAAACTTACGGGTACCTACGGTACCTATGTATAAGGCGGTCTTATCGTTCTTCCGAAGAACCTCGACTAGGGATGAACTGAACAAATGGCCAGTGAGTGGTGGTGTATAAATTATATTAAACTTGCAATATGCTAATAAGTTATAACTAACCCAAATTAAACTAAACCAATATTAATATTATATAATTATTAGACTTATTAATAGAAATAGACATATCCATGAAATACTAAATGGGCATAATTTCGCTATTGATGATCAGGCGATATGTTGTGTGTTTTCATTAGGAAAGATGGATAGGTACGATTTCCATGACTTCATTCATGAGATATTTTATATTATTTATCTTCTTCTTATCAAATTAGACAAACAATGCTAGGAAATTTAACTTTGGTTATATCTATGGAATAGTGCTCTTTGCAAATCAATGACGCTTTGATTGTAATCTCTAAAATTGTCAGTTCTCACAGTGCTACTTATATACTTTTTGCAGTGAACATTGTAAAAAACATTACATTAGACTTAATTTAGTTATTATATTATATCGTTCTTCATATTTTTTGTTATTACCTTTAATTATAGAAGATATTAAGATATCCCTCTCTATATATTGACACATTGGCATCATTGGTAGACCTTATCTGGGTCGAATTACCACCATTACATAAACAGTTTATAGTGCGTATGACCTGACCATGGATTATGCTAGTTAGCATATAAAAATAATAAAGAGGACGCATTATAATAGATAATATAATAAAATAATGGGCCTGCCGAGGTCGCATGAGCTGTCCAGATCTGTGACATATAAACAAAAGAATTGCAAGGGTCTTGATGACGCGCTGTTGTGACAAAGAGTACAGGAGACAGGAAAGAACTAATTTCGTATGAATGAATTTTGTAAAACTGAACTCGACTACTAAACCTTGAAAACCTCGAGTAATTCTGTTGTCATGTCT
This sequence comes from Maniola jurtina, assembly GCF_905333055.1. Lineage (NCBI taxonomy): Eukaryota > Metazoa > Arthropoda > Insecta > Lepidoptera > Nymphalidae > Maniola > Maniola jurtina. The sequence continues at coordinate 2,744,293 of NC_060046.1, forward strand.
CAACTCTGTGATCCAAGGGTGAATTCGAAGCAACTATAGATTGCAACTTGAGTGGAACAAAAGTAGCCCAAGTCTTCATCAATCAGCACTCAGTCTTTAAGAAAATGTTTTTAAGTAAATACCATTAGCAGCTAATATTCATAAATAGGCCATTGACACAAGCTAGCAGATATGTATAGACCTACGTTAAAAGTAAGCCTAACAGTACCCTCTCCCACACATTTTGTTTCTCAGAAAATGTTATTTGCGTCTGGTGGTTCTGGGATCTTGCTCTAACGAATTTGATAAAAAAAGACACAAGTGTAAATTAAAAATTTATAACACCCCTGACAAGTGAAGGTTACAGGAACTAGGAAACAGCTGATAACTTTCAAACGGCTGAATCAATTTTTTTGGACTATAGCTAAGAACACTCTGCATCAAGCCACCTATCAAACAAAAACAACTAAATTAAAATCGGTTCATTACTTTAGGAGCTACGATGCCACAGACAGATACACACGTCAAACTGATAACACCCCTCTTTTTGGGTCGGGGGTCAATAAATAGGCCATTGACAAGCTAGCTTTGAGTGTAGTTATACGTTAAAAGTACTAAGAATTCTTTCTCCCACACATTTTGTTTCTCAGAAAATGTTATTTGGGTCTGGTGGTTCTGGGATCTTGCTCTAGTGAATTTGATAAAAAAAGACATAGGTACTTATAATCGAACCGAGGATAATATCTTGCTTGATGACTGATGAGTCAAGAAGCATCACCAGAAGTAGACAATGTAACTGATTATCATAGAAAAGTGTTTGGAAGTTTGTAACATCGATATTTCTATGCCGTGTGAAGAATTAAATAAATAGCCAGACGATCAAACCGCGATTTACAAGACAAGTATGCATTTTAAAGTGGCTCATGTCGTCATAGATTAAGTATTTATTTCAGTAGATACTTGAAAAGTTTGAACTGTGAATCATAAATATACCTATACCTACCTAGATATCTATAGGTTACTGGAATACATTTTGATCTTTATTAGATAAACAAACAACACAATTAATTTTATTATTTTTTATCCTATCTGTTTTTTAGTTATCTGAATCAGTTGATATTTTAAAATTTACTTATTAATTATTGTTATCAGAGTACCTAAGTATCTACTCTGAGACTAACTTTTTTAATTATTATTTTAGTATACTTATCCAAATTACCTAACCTTTCTAAAGTGACTATGTCAAAATGTCTAAAGAGAATGTAAAAAAAAACTTAAAATTACTTTAGTTAAAGTTAGTTAAAACGTTATTTTTTAAACGCTATTTCCTAGGTTAGTCCATGTACTAACCAGGTAGTATATAGTAAAAATAGGGCATATTATAGACCTTTTGCTTCCAAAGAATATGTTTTTTAGTTTGAGGTAGGGCGTAGAGGTGGTGAATACCTATTTGTGTTGATTAGTGTTAACAACTACCTCAAGATGCTGCCTTATATCATGAGTCATAGACATCTAGACCTATATCAGATTAATTATTATTATTTATAAATAATTGGCGGGAATGGATTATAAATCACATTTAGTTATTAACTATTTAGATCAATACATATTGTGTCGTATTTTACATTTAGCTGATATAATTGTTACGTTAATTGTCTATTGCATCACTATGGTTTACCTCTATGGTAATTTGTCAAATAGCTTCCCGAAGACTAGTACCTACCTACCTTAAAAATATATCTGTCAAACTGATTTAAAATAGCGAAGGAGTCGAACAAAAGACGGGTATTGAAAAATAATAATTGTAAGCGAAAACTATGTTCAAAAATACAGTGAAGTGAAAATGGAAAGTGTCTATTATTCAAACCTATCCCTATACTTCTGCAACAGTCAGAAGTGGGATCACAAGAAGAGAAGAGAGCAGAACATTGAAGAACGTGAAAAGAAAAATTTTTTTTTTCTTCTCTTCTGAAGACACCACGCCTCTCTTAGAAAATAACATCATGGGCCTATATCGACGCAAACTCATCTTCAAGATGCGACCCGAGGACTGTTCTGTGTATTATAATATCAGGGGACTTGAAGTTGAAATACCGACGAGCAAAATTACGGTCTACCAATACCAGAAGCCCTACTTACTTTATTGAGGGTACCTACTTATCATCATCGAAAAATTGTAGAAGAATCTACTACTTCGGCGCAGGCTTCAAGATGAAGAAAAGGGGAATAAAACTTTACTACGTCTTCGCCACGCGGGGACAAGAAGCGCAGCTGTAATCTACTGACGGGATAGCCACCACTCGCCGCACCGTGCCAGCCTCCACTCGCCGCACCATGCTAGCCGCCACTCGCCGCGCCGTGCCAGCTGCCACTCGTCGCACCGTGCCAGCCAGCACTTGCCGCACCGTGCCAGCCGCCACTCGTCCTCCTGTGTCGCCATAGCAACAAAATCGAGCATACCCGCACCCGGTGAGTCGTTTTAGGTATATTCACTCTAACCATCAATTTTCTGAGCATATGCAAATGCCTCTCAAAATATTAACATTAGTGCAGATAGAATATTTGCCTGCCCACATTGATACTGGAAGTAAATTTTTCAAATGATTTGATAATACCATAATTATCTAAAGATTTCATCATAAAGGAGGTTTTGGGTGCGCATACATACAATCACGTAGCAGATTATGTAAAAAATGTGCATGCGTGTGTTATAACAGACAAAAATAAATACCTATCTACTTAATTGTGATCTCTGTGATGTAGGCCAATTCACTTAGCAACAGATCGTATTTCATTGAATGAGTGAAATATCGATTTTGTCAAACTACCTTCGTTAGATAAATTAATAATTTTAGGTATATCATCGAATCAAATTTTTTTTGTGAGATTATTATTTACAAATTAAATAACCTGTATACGCCGTTATTAAGTAGGTACTCCAAACACCGCTAATCCTGTGGAATGAATTGAATCACAAAAATTCTGACAACCGCCTCTACCGCCATAGCCCAGTGTGCTGATTAAAAAAGTATATACAAATACAAAATACAAAAATATTTATTTCGTTAAAACAAATTTTACAGAGAACACATAGAAATTGGGACCATCCCAGTAAGTGTCTAGATTTGCTACTAGTACTTGTGGCAGACGGCCCCGCTCTCCCATAACATCTTTTACTATTGAAATAAATGAGTAGTTTCTAATAGTAAGTAATATTCTAACTTGTGACAAAATAATTTAAGCTACATATTTCATCTCTGGAGGTCTTAACAGCATTGAAATATGTAGGTATACAACTTATGAACGTAGGTGATGCAGCAGACTCTGTACTAGTCCAAAAATTAAAGGCTCATGTCTAAATGTAATTACTCTGATTTGTTAGGATAAACCGCAACTAGCGATGGCTATCAGTTCACCGTGGTACTTTAAAATGTGAGGATAATAATATGTTAATAATTTAATCCTTAGCTAACTTTAGTGACTGTGTGACCTATTCATGCTAACGGGTGAATGACTTCCCAAATATCTATATAAATAAGTCTGTGTGAATTATGCAAATTAAAGACTGTATGACAAACCCAATGAAAGTAAGAAAACAGCAATACTTTCAGCCAAATAATCTTAATGTATATAATTAAATTTATAAAATTAATTATAATAGAGATTACTAGGTGATACCTAACCAGAAAGACCAGAAAATAGAGCCAGATTAACCTAAATCGGAAACTTAATTTTTGATAGTGCCAGTATGTACTGAACTTTTTTTTTAGATAAATGCATACCTACTATTTTCATAGTTAAAAACAAATCATTTATACAATTGGGAACACTTTGATCGTCAATTGAATTTATAAGGTAATGATGTAATGGTGTCAATTAATTGCATAAATTCAAAATTAAGCAAGGATTCCAAACGCGCCTAGGCTAGGTCTGAGTAGAGCCTACAACAAACTGAGCTACTTATTCGACGCACTCTGTCGCCTACGCAAATAATCTGGGATACCTGCACGAATAGTCTATAAAACCTACATAATGAGCCTGTGTGACCCAGGCGACGAGTCTGTGTGACCTGTGCAACGAGTCTGAGTGACCTACGCAACGAGTCTGTGTGACCTGCACAACGAGTCTGTGTGACCTACGCAAACGGTCTGTGTGACCTACGCCACGGGTCTATTTACTACTTAGATATACCTATTATAATATCTGTGTGACCTTTCAATGATAAAAATTTATTCTGCATGATTTATTCAAAAAGGGAAAAATATAGTTTTAAACTACGTATGTACGACATAATTTGAAAGTACCAAAAATAAACTCTGCTAAAACAAAACCCTCTGCCGACCTGTTAAAATCTAGGTATAAATTTACAATTATAAAAATATCAAGTAATTGAAAATCACATATACCTTAGAGAAAAATGAGTATGAAATTCAATAAACGTTTAGTACGGATTAAAAGAAAAAGGGCTAGAAATGAAATTTCGTATAAATATGGACACTGTTTTGCTTTCCAGGTTTATAGGTGTCATCACCGTGGCAAATTCATCTTTATAATAGAAAACGCTAAAGCATCGAAAGTCAGTTACTTACCTAATTACTAACATAATAATAATATTATGTTAGCGACCTCGAAAGATACCACCGAAACCTGCGAGATGTTACAATTTGATACCTAACTTTTCCCGTGCACCACAATAAGCAACTAGAAAGTGCTGAGCCAATCATAATTCTAAACCAATTTTAACTTCTTAATAAAATTGTCTCATGAGTCATGACGTCAGCTGTTATAGAACTTATCTTGATAGTCATTTAAGTACCTACAATTTTGGATAGTAGGAAGCTACAACGAAATCTGTTACTTATATTTCGTCAATATTAATCACATACCCACTGGTAATCAAAAGTTATTTTTATTGAATACCTAAATCTTATAGCAAATCATTAAAAAAAAAAGAAGAAAATCAATAACAATTTTAACATGAAGTAGGTAATAACTAAAATGAATCTATAGAATATTATATCATATGTACATATTTCTAATTTAAATTATGAATGTCTACATGACCATGGTTGACTAAGTGAGACACTATTACTATTTAGCCTTTTAATGTTGATCACATGGTGGCGAAACAGATTGACCAAGCGTTTTTTTAGGTAACCTCTTAAGTGCATATTACTGTTCGGTGTTTTTGTTTTGCCAGGTGGCCGATGATGCGAAAGCCGGGTTGTTATCAGCGGGCCGTGGGGCACGGCCTTTCCAGGATGGCCGAGTGTTAACAACTACCTCAAGATGCTGCCTTATATCATGAGTCATAGACATCTAGACCTATATCAGATTAATTATTATTATTTATAAATAATTGGCGGGAATGGATTATAAATCACATTTAGTTATTAACTATTTAGATCAATACATATTGTGTCGTATTTTACATTTAGCTGATATAATTGTTACGTTAATTGTCTATTGCATCACTATGGTTTACCTCTATGGTAATTTGTCAAATAGCTTCCCGAAGACTAGTACCTACCTACCTTAAAAATATATCTGTCAAACTGATTTAAAATAGCGAAGGAGTCGAACAAAAGACGGGTATTGAAAAATAATAATTGTAAGCGAAAACTATGTTCAAAAATACAGTGAAGTGAAAATGGAAAGTGTCTATTATTCAAACCTATCCCTATACTTCTGCAACATTAGTCTATGGTAAAGCCTGTCGTTTTCGAAGCGGAACACGTATAAAATGCATTCAATTCATATTCGAGGCATACGGAAGTCGAGTTCATTGTTTCTTCGTCTGCACTCAAGGACGATTTGTAATACTACTTATTTTTGTATTATAAATATTTGTTGAAGTATTTAATGTACAAAAATCCGGCCAAGTGCGAGTCAGACTCGCGCACTGAGGGTTCTGTACTCAGGTACATTTTGCATGATAAATCAAAAACTTATTATACATAAAAATAAATAAAAATCTGTTTTAGGATATACAGGTAAAGCCCTTTCATATGATACCCCACTTGGTATAGTTATCTTATTTTGAAAATTAAAAACACATTTTAATTGTTTTTTAATGATTTTTTTTTTGATGATGATAAATTCGTGGTTTTCACATTTATTCCTGTACTTGTGCTATAAGATCTACCTACCTGCTAAACATGATTCTAGGTCAACGGGAAGTACCCTATAGGTTTCTTGACAGACAGACAGATAACGAAGTGATCCTATAAGGGTTCCGTTTTTCCTTTTGAGGTACGGAACCCATAAAAGACCCCGCAAGGGTTTGAAACTAGATCGACCACCTGAGTAGGAAGCCGCTACATTTATTAATATTAGGTAATATTTTCACATGATCTTGAAATAATTCGCTGCCTAAAATAGAGTGTTTTTATCGATAGCATTAGATATCATTTACCATTCAACTCAGATCTTATGACACTTGTATAATTAATAAAAACGGTGAGAAAAAACGCGTTCAGATGAGATAAAGATACATAATACGAAAAAAGTGTATCTACCTATTACCTACCCATTCAAATGTAATTTCGTTAGCTCACGCGACATGTTGCATCTAGGTGTGTCAAAAATACAAAAGTATTGTAGGTATATATGCGGAATTGTCTACTTTGAAAATCGGGACGTCTCAAATATTATTACTTACTAGCTGACGCCCGCGACTTCGTCCGCATGGATTTAGGTTTTTCGAAATCCCGTGGGAACTCTTTGGTTTTTCGGGATAAAAAGTAGCCTATGTACTAATCCAGGATATTATCTATCTCCATTCTGAATTTCAGCCAAATCCGTCCCGTAGTTTTTGCGTGAAGGAGTAACAAACATACACACACACACACACACACACACACACACACACACACACACACACACACACATACAAACTTTCGCCTTTATAATATTAGTGTGATTTAATTCATATATTATTAAAGACTGATTTTCTGCTTGATAAGTGATAACAGATTACTATTAATTGAATAGGTAAGAGATACGATTACAAAATGAAAACATATTGCACATTATGATAACAGTGCGGTATGTACCTACCTATAGCCTCTTACAGGAAAAAGAACACTGCCTCTTATGGATATTTTGAGAAACTAGTTCATTACACAAATTGATAGAGTGACTCCAATGAGGAGCAATTGGTTTTTCAAAAATTTGCATATTTATGTTTTAACCTTAAGAAATTTAGTTAAAGTCATTTGTACAGTTTTACTCATGATATATTATTACAGACACCAACAGATTGTTTATTTTAAACCTAACAGAAAACGCAAATGTGGCAATGCAGCCAGTATTCTTGGCACTATTCCACGCGGGCATGATTTGTATAGTAATAAGATAATACTAGCTTTAAGTTTTATTGTAATATTTTCATTTGTTAATATTTAAAAAGAAACCTGACGGATTTACAAACAATAACTGCCAAAATGTTAATTTGGTAATCGGTTAAATCCGTTTAATTTTTTGTGGTAGGATGATTAATGTTTTGAGTGGCGCCCTCTCGCCCCGATGTCTCACCCACCAATTTCATACGGGTGCTAGAAATTCCAACTAGAATTTGAGTGGCTGAAATCCAAATCTCGTTTCGCTTTCGAAACCCCTAAAGGTCTTTTGGAATGGAATGGTAGTTGAAATTTCTCAAAATCCCTTCTTAGTGGGGAAACACCTATATTATAAGAGAACATGCAAAATATCAAGTTTATTAGACTGCCACCCGCTGTTTGAGCTTTAATAATAAATAACAATAATTATAAGAAACCTTTTTATTCTCACAATCCTTAATTAGTTACATAGTAGATTAGTTTTTTTTTTTTAGTTGTTACATTTCTCTTATTTTCTAAGTTAGTATGGTTAGTAAAAGGGTTAGTAAGTGAACACTTTTTGCTATGGAACATGAGTGCCTTGGCGGGTAAAGGTCTCACTCCACCTCTTCCACTTCTCCCTGTCCTTGCCCAAATACAACCATGTTTCTTCCCAGCAGTTTGTATTACGTTTGATAGTCGGTGGCGGTATCCGTCAAAGTATTAACGGCTCCGTAAAAAATAATTGTGTTTGAGCTGTACGTTGATATAATTCTCGAGCCAGCCAATTCCTCCTTTAATATACTTAGATTTCCGGGATTACTTATCGGGCGTCCCGGAAAATGTGGGATGAGTGACAACCCTAATGTAGGTAATTACTCTACTGCTATTACATGAGTCATGTTAACTCAGTGAAGTTGTCATTATTCTTGATTTGTGAAGGCTGCATGTTAATGACCTGATGGTCAAGGTTATACTTTAGTTCTACACTAGAGTTTAGAACCGGTTTGGTCTGCGTTGGTAATACGAAACTTGTGAAAGTACCTAACGGTTATGGGCTCCCAACAAATTGGACCAGAGACAATTTTCAAATAGTGCCTACCGGGAATCGAACCTAGGACTTGCCACTTATAAGACCACACTGCTCACTACTGCATCAGGGTCAACAGAGAAATGAAGATCTAGACTAGAGCATACTTTGAGGATATTTTATTTTTTACGACACACCACTGACGACTATAATTGTTATGGTTTTTTTAAAAGTTAGCGGTGGTGTCGTTACCAAAATATAATTAATTATTCATTTAGGTATATATTATAGGTACCTACTACTTATAAGATTAAGTGTACCTATTGCGCGTAAGTATCCTACATCCAACACACCTAGTCTCTCTATCTAAATCTGTCTGTCTGTATGTTTGTCTGTCTATCCGTCCGTCCGTTCGTCCGACCGTTCGTCCATCTGTAACTTTTAGTTGAGTAATAAAAAACCAGTTAAATCAAGTGCATGCGTAAGTGCATTATGCAACAATGCTTGAGTAATAAGTGCATATAATAAGCCGAGAAGTACCACTTATGACATTAAGTAGGTTTTAACATCAATGCATTATTAATAAGGATGAATCAGGAGCAAATAATTTTACATATACCATGAGTGTGAGTCTTCAGCCGCGACGCGCGTACGTCACTGCCGCGCGGCGCGGCTGGAGAGAATATCGTGCGGGGCGCTGACGCGACGCGCAGTTCCGCTGCAGTGCAGTTGTGGTGCGTGGGCACCTTTAACAATACCATAATTTGTCCAGGGAAAACACTTAGTATAGGGCTATCTCTGTTACGTAATCAAATACACATGACAGAGACAAAAAAATTCAAAAGAAAAATAAAAATCGACTTCAATAAGAAAGTATAATAAAAGAAATTAGAAATCAAAGCATGAAGTTCGCCCGACGTCATACATACATACACGTGTAGAAACAAAAATATTTTTTTACTTTTTAGTGTTTGGTTATTGAAGTCGGTTTTTATTTTTCTTTAGATTTTTTTATTTATCAACTTTTAGTGGCCCCGCTGTACTAAAATATGCTATACCTGGTTAAAAACCTACTGTTTACAAAGACCACCTCGGAAGTATCACCTACCAAACAAAAAAAAAAATTGAAATCGGAACCATATTTGGCGGAGTAATCGCGTAACAAACATACAAAAAAACCATACTGTCGAATTGAGAACCTCCTCCTTTTTTTGAAGTCGGTTAAAAAACTCAGTGGGCGTTAATCATTTTGAATCACCGACCAATCACAAGTATCACAACGGCCACTGAATTTTTTGTCTCTGTCATTTGTATGGGATTACGTAACAGAGATAGCCCTATACTAACTTTTCTCATTGGATAGGGTATAGTTTAACCTGAGTTTAATAAAATCACGACGTACCTACTTACTAAACGATCTAAGTACAATATCATTTGATGACTAAATAAGCCAAAAAAAAAAAGTATAAATAACAATAAAAAGTCAAACATTTATCAAACGGCATTATACCTTTATCTGATTACATTAACAGACTACCGTCTTGTAGGAATAAAGTTTTTACTACCGAATACCGATTGTGGTAATAATTTACTTAATAATTATTGTAGACTAGAGGATGCCCGCGACTTCGTAGCGGATGGGTTTTTTGGAATCTCGTGAGAACTTTTTGATTTTTCGGGATAAAAAATAGCCTTTGTCCGTCCCAAGGATATAAAGTAACTCTGTACCAAATTTTATCAGAATCGGTTAAACTGTTGGGCCGTGAAAAGGTAGCAAACAGACAGACAGACCGACAGACACACTTTCGCATTTATAATATTAGTATGGATATTTCGACTCAGTTGTGTGGGTCATGGTCACGACAGGACTGTCCCATCCCGTCCCAGTTGTAAAGAAGTGGTTTCATTTTTTATACATTTCGAAATTGCCTTATTAAATGAAATATAGCCTTGCAAAAGTAATTTTTAAGGTTCCGTACACAAAGCCTGAAACGGGACCCTATTTCTGGCTCCGTCTGTCAACGGGCTGTAGCCTTGTACTGATTTTGTAAACCGTAATAATAAAAGAGCTGAAATTGGCACAGAATGTGTATTTGAATGTTAGGTATATAACGGTAAATAATAATTTAAATTATAAATGTCCGCCATGAAAATATAAAAACTAAGGTGTTATTTCTTGTACGGTAACTACTCTTCTCGTGCGAGTCCGATCTGACCGATTTTTTTAACAAGTCATTTTCTGTAAACCGGACTTACACCTCAAACCGACTGGCATTTCTAACCCGAGGAATAATAGTCTGCGGTGGTATCTCTTCATCAATTAAAAAGGTAGTGCCATCTCCCTGAGCTCCAAATTTTCCACAATAATACGCTGAAACGGCAGTAACAGATAAGGCTACGAAAGATCCAACTGCAACTAACGTAATAATTAGTGGACTCCAGAAATTATTTTGTTGTTGTGTTGAGGAATCCGAATCCTCAACAGTTGTAGAATTTTCAACTGCCTCTGACTCGGTGGTTACAATAGTAGTCGTTGAGCTTCCACCTGCCTCAGAATCTTCAATAGTAGTCGTTGAGCTTCCACCTGCGTCAGGATCTACAGTAGTAGTCGTTGAGCTTCCACCTGCGTCAGGATCTACAGTAGTAGTCGTTGAGCTTCCACCTGCGTCAGGGTCTACAGTAGTAGTCGTTGAGCTTCCACCTGCGTCAGGGTCTACAGTAGTAGTCGTTGAGCTTCCACCTGCGTCAGGATCTACAGTAGTAGTCGTTGAGCTTCCACCTGCCTCAGGATCTTCAATAGTAGTCGTTGAGCTTCCACCTGCGTCAGGATCTACAGTAGTAGTCGTTGAGCTTCCACCTGCCTCAGGATCTTCAATAGTAGTCGTTGAGCTTCCACCTGCGTCAGGATCTACAGTAGTAGTCGTTGAGCTTCCACCTGCGTCAGGGTCTACAGTGGTAGTCGTTGAGCTTCCACCTGCGTCAGGGTCTACAGTGGTAGTCGTTGAGCTTCCACCTGCGTCAGGGTCTACAGTGGTAGTCGTTGAGCTTCCACCTGCGTCAGGGTCTACAGTGGTAGTCGTTGAGCTTCCACCTGCCTCAGGATCTTCAATAGTAGTCGTTGAGCTTCCACCTGCGTCAGGATCTACAGTAGTAGTCGTTGAGCTTCCACCTGCGTCAGGATCTACAGTAGTAGTCGTTGAGCTTCCACCTGCGTCAGGGTCTACAGTAGTAGTCGTTGAGCTTCCACCTGCGTCAGGGTCTACAGTAGTAGTCGTTGAGCTTCCACCTGCGTCAGGGTCTACAGTAGTAGTCGTTGAGCTTCCACCTGCGTCAGGGTCTACAGTAGTAGTCGTTGAGCTTCCACCTGCGTCAGGGTCTACAGTAGTAGTCGTTGAGCTTCCAACTGCGTCAGGGTCTACAGTAGTAGTCGTTGAGCTTCCACCTGTGTCAGGGTCTACAGTAGTAGTCGTTGAGCTTCCACCTGCGTCAGGGTCTACAGTAGTAGTCGTTGAGCTTCCACCTGCGTCAGGGTCTACAGTAGTAGTCGTAGAGCTTCCACCTGCGTCAGGGTCTACAGTAGTAGTCGTTGAGCTTCCACCTGCGTCAGGATCTACAGTAGTAGTCGTTGAGCTTCCACCTGCGTCAGGGTCTACAGTAGTAGTCGTTGAGCTTCCACCTGCGTCAGGGTCTGCAGTAGTAGTCGTTGAGCTTCCACCTGCGTCAGGGTCTACAGTAGTAGTCGTTGAGCTTCCACCTGCGTCAGGGTCTACAGTAGTAGTCGTTGAGCTTCCACCTGCGTCAGGGTCTACAGTAGTAGTCGTTGAGCTTCCACCTGCGTCAGGGTCTACAGTAGTAGTCGTTGAGCTTCCACCTGCCTCAGGGTCTACAGTAGTAGTCGTTGAGCTTCCACCTGCGTCAGGATCTACAGTAGTAGTCGTTGAGCTTCCACCTGCGTCAGGATCTACAGTAGTAGTCGTTGAGCTTCCACCTGCGTCAGGGTCTACAGTGGTAGTCGTTGAGCTTCCACTTGCCTCAGGATCTTCAATAGTAGTCGTTGAGCTTCCACCTGCGTCAGGATCTACAGTAGTAGTCGTTGAGCTTCCACCTGCGTCAGGGTCTACAGTAGTAGTCGTTGAGCTTCCACCTGCGTCAGGGTCTACAGTAGTAGTCGTTGAGCTTCCACCTGCGTCAGGGTCTACAGTAGTAGTCGTTGAGCTTCCACCTGCGTCAGGGTCTACAGTAGTAGTCGTTGAGCTTCCACCTGCGTCAGGGTCTACAGTAGTAGTCGTTGAGCTTCCACCTGCGTCAGGGTCTACAGTAGTAGTCATTGAGCTTCCACCTGCGTCAGGGTCTACAGTAGTAGTCGTTGAGCTTCCACCTGCGTCAGGGTCTACAGTAGTAGTCGTTGAGCTTCCACCTGCCTCAGGGTCTACAGTAGTAGTCGTTGAGCTTCCACCGGCGTCAGGATCTACAGTAGTAGTCGTTGAGCTTCCACCTGCGTCAGGATCTACAGTAGTAGTCGTTGAGCTTCCACCTGCGTCAGGGTCTACAGTGGTAGTCGTTGAGCTTCCACCTGCCTCAGGATCTTCAATAGTAGTCGTTGAGCTTCCACCTTCGTCAGGGTCTACAGTAGTAGTCGTTGAGCTTCCACCTGCGTCAGGATCTACAGTAGTAGTCGTTGAGCTTCCACCTGCGTCAGGGTCTACAGTGGTAGTCGTTGAGCTTCCACCTGCCTCAGGATCTTCAATAGTAGTCGTTGAGCTTCCACCTGCGTCAGGGTCTACAGTAGTAGTCGTTGTACTTCCACCTGCATCAGGGTCTACAGTAGTAGTCGTTGAGCTTCCACCTGCCTCAGGGTCTACAGTAGTAGTCGTTGAGCTTCCACCTGCGTCAGGGTCTACAGTAGTAGTCGTTGAGCTTCCACCTGCGTCAGGATCTACAGTAGTAGTCGTTGAGCTTCCACCTGCGTCAGGATCTACAGTAGTAGTCGTTGAGCTTCCACCTGCGTCAGGGTCTACAGTAGTAGTCGTTGAGCTTCCACCTGCGTCAGGGTCTACAGTAGTAGTCGTTGAGCTTCCACCTGCGTCAGGATCTACAGTAGTAGTCGTTGAGTTTCCACCTGCGTCAGGGTCTACAGTAGTAGTCGTTGAGCTTCCACCTGCGTCAGGGTCTACAGTAGTAGTCGTTGAGCTTCCACCTGCGTCAGGGTCTACAGTAGTAGTCGTTGAGCTTCCACCTGCGTCAGGGTCTGCAGTAGTAGTCGTTGAGCTTCCACCTGCGTCAGGGTCTGCAGTAGTAGTCGTTGAGCTTCCACCTGCGTCAGGATCTACAGTAGTAGTCGTTGAGCTTCCACCTGCGTCAGGGTCTACAGTAGTAGTCGTTGAGCTTCCACCTGCGTCAGGGTCTACAGTAGTAGTCGTTGAGCTTCCACCTTCGTCAGGGTCTACAGTAGTAGTCGTTGAGCTTCCACCTGCGTCAGGATCTACAGTAGTAGTCGTTGAGCTTCCACCTGCGTCAGGGTCTACAGTAGTAGTCGTTGAGCTTCCACCTGCGTCAGGGTCTACAGTAGTAGTCGTTGAGCTTCCACCTGCGTCAGGGTCTACAGTAGTAGTCGTTGAGCTTCCACCTGCGTCAGGGTCTACAGTAGTAGTCGTTGAGCTTCCACCTGCGTCAGGGTCTACAGTAGTAGTCGTTGAGCTTCCACCTGCGTCAGGATCTACAGTAGTAGTCGTTGAGCTTCCACCTGCGTCAGGGTCTACAGTAGTAGTCGTTGAGCTTCCACCTGCGTCAGGGTCTACAGTAGTAGTCGTTGAGCTTCCACCTGCGTCAGGATCTACAGTAGTAGTCGTTGAGCTTCCACCTGCGTCAGGGTCTACAGTAGTAGTCGTTGAGCTTCCACCTGCGTCAGGGTCTACAGTAGTAGTCGTTGAGCTTCCACCTGCGTCAGGGTCTACAGTAGTAGTCGTTGAGCTTCCATCTGCTTCAGGATCTGTGGTCACAGTAGTGGTTGTAGGACTTGCAGTTATCACAGAGTCATTGGGCACAGCAGAAGTTGTAGGTTTTGCAGTTGTCACAGAGTCGTTAGGCGTTGGTTGACTCGTATCCTCATATCCATTTATCGACCTTTTAAATCGAGTTTTCCAATATTTTTTACATATATCTGATTTTGGGACTAAATTGTTTGATTTCAACTCTGATTTAAGAGTTGTTATCACAAGTGGCAATTGTTTTGGTGATAGAAAACGTCTTTTTCTAGTTTTAACATATCCAGAGTATTGTAAAGAGTCTACAAGAATTATTTCTTCTTTCACGATACCACCTTTGAGATTTAACTGGAAAATAAATAAAAGGTGTGTTCAAGTTGAATATTAGGTATAAAAAATTAGTTCTGAAATTATTAAAATTATTTTCTTATATTTATGCCGTGTATACTTGCTAGTTTAACATAATACTTTCAAACTCATACCCGATGACTTTCATATAGTCTTTTAATTATATTTATTTTAATTTTATATCGTGGGTTGATTTATTTGCAACAAAGTTTATGAGTCTCTAGCACTAAAATCTGCTTACAATGCGATTGCCACAAATGTATCCATTTATATTGATTGATATAAAATCATTTTGTATTAAGTGTAAATTAAAAATTTATAACACCCCCGACAAGTGAAGGTTACAGTAAGAACTAGAACAGAAAAAAACTAAATTAAAATCGGTTCATAAGTTTAGGAGCTACGATGCCACAGACAGATACACAGATACACACGTCAAACTTATAACACCCCTCTTTTTGGGTTGGGGGTTAACAAATAGAGGGTGTTACTTTACTGTCACGTTCCATCTTACATTCTAATCGTGTTGCGATCGCAATAAAATGTTTAGTAAATACAAAAATATTAACCATCTGTTTTTTCACTTAAATGCTTTTAAACATTATATTTTGAGGTTTCTAAAAAATTCTCATACTTACGTAGCCAACGGTATCACGCTTTATATCCAGCAAAATTATATTCCACCCTTCAATATAATTTTTCCTTAACCTATTTAATTCATAATTTACTATAGCAACATTATTTTCATTAAATACAGTCACTGTTAGGCCACTGTCATTTGAAAACAATTCTAAGTACACATTCAGTTCTATAGCTCCATGAGAGAAATGTATTGGATATGACGTAGCACAACTCTTGGATATAACTTGGATGCATCTTGTATTGTTTTCGTTGAAAGGTTTAACCCCCAGTTGTTCGTACTCAGTTAAAATCCACGGGAAATCACCATCACAATAACCGTAGTCTTTATAAAAATTTGTGTCGAAAGTATATTTCAGTTTATTTACTTCTTCGGACGAGACAAGGACGCAAAGCGCAATATACAGCGTTTTGAACCACATTTCATTATAACAATTTGTTAACCTAACTTAATAATTAGTTTTTTATGTAGCCCTTTTAATACTGTGCACATTATCACTAGCACTTAACAACTGAATTACCTGATAAATGATAAAATAACGCAGCGTTCGATTTTTTGTTGAAACAGTAAACGTTTCATATCGGGAAGCTATTAAGAGAAACATAATTTGTATCAGTAGCCTGAATTAGACGATAATGTTAATGCATGATACTGAAAAAGGACCGATTTTGGCTAATTGGGATTGTAGCTATTTCTATAAGTACCTAACACCGAATGACCCAGACAAAACAGAAGATAATAAGTAACGACTCATAAAACCCAACCTATATTGGTTGATTTGTGATCTCTAATACCGGGGATGTGACTTGCAAGGTGGAAATCCGGAAGGTTTTGCAATTAGTAGATCTATAATGAAGTTACAGTTACTAGATCTGGGACGGAAAGAGGACGGAGGAAAGGGCTAAAAACTACTGACGATTGTCTGATAAGGGTTCTTTTCTTTCTAACCATTCTCTCTGAAATAAATTTGGTGTCCTAGAGTCTCTTTCGTGAGGTCTAAAAGAGTATTGATACCTCACGAAATATGTGGGGCTGGAAGCGACTTTCAAAGATAGTAAGTTAGTCTTCCGATCCAGTAATATTTAAATACTTAGTTAAAGGTATAAGAAGGGCCACATCTTCAGAAAATATAAAGGGACAATTGAGATATTAGTGGTACAGGGTTAGGTATGAGGTAAAACAACTAATAGACCTACAAAAGTAGGTTTGATGGACAGATTTATTTTATTTATTTATTTATATTTTATTTGTACCAGAAAGTTGTAACAATATAAATAAAAAGAAACGATGATTAGTGATTTAACGGCGACCCAGACAATGGCATTCGAATTTTACCGAACTTTACAATCAGACGGTGCGACCCAGAATCAAATAACGAATGAATTGAAATGAAGTAATAAATAAAGAACGAATCGTATAATATGTATGTAAAATTCAAATTCAAACTTGACCACCAAAAAAGCTAAAAGGGTTGCTCTAATCAGTATTAAGTATTATTATATTGAGCCGTGGTAGTATTAAGGTTGAAAATTTGGTCATATTTAACTTTAACGGTAATTTTCTTTAACCGTCTTGTGCAACTGGCCCGTAGATATTCCGAACTTGGCCTGAACTAATTGGGAAGTTGCGTACTTATAACGTTAATTGCATAGATATCTGGTAGGTACTTTATCTTTATCTTTGGTTCATGTTTAATAATAATATTGTGATATCAATAAGAAGATTAGATAAGTAGGTACTTAAATAAAATAGGTTAATGGCATTGCTAATTTTTGCGAAATATTTTGTCACACCTAGGTAGGTATATCCTGTTTTATTTTTGAGCTCTATAAAAATCTAGGTATTTTTTGCATGTGCTTAGATTCTTTGATGTGTTAGTCATTGACTGCAATCTCACGGTGGTAAGTGATGATGTAGTCTAAGATGAAAGCGGGCTTACCTGGAAGCGGGATGGTAGTTATGAAACCAAAGGGTGATTTCAACACGCATACGTACCATTTCGTACCAGAACTCTAAATCACTTGGCGGCAAGGCTTTGCTGGTAGGGTTGTAACTAGCCACGACCGAAGCCTCCCACCAGACTAGTCCAGAGATTTAGAAATTTTAAAATTCCAAACCTCTGCCGGGTATTGAACCCAAGACCTCCCACTAATAAGAGCACAGCGCTTACCTACCACTACACCAGGGAGATCATCAAAATTTCATTAAAAACTTCGTAATGCCATCTACAATTGATTAATTGAACTTCTGCGTTCCTTCCTGTGGAGTTTCCATTATCTTTTATATAGGTAATTTTATCAATATTGTTTGTATTGATACTGAAGCCGATTTCACTTATAATAATTTTACCTCTTGACGATAGATGGCACTGTTCACACTATCTATCTACCCTTTGAAGATAATGTAACATGATAATAATTTTGTACTTAGTAAGTATTACCAATTCCCATAGCTATTAGCATTCCATCCCGGGCTCCAATCCACGGGACATACCGTGCGTCGCATGTTGAGTCAAATAAAATCTAGGTAGAAATGCAGCGCTGCCTGTGTCTAAACCAAAGCCTGTATATGCGTCCACTGCAGGGCATTGCCTTATCGCGCCCCACCAGACACGGTCCTCCACCTTCATCCACCCTTTCCCCGCCACCTTTGTCAGTGCATCCAGTCCAGTGAGCTGGAGGTCATCTTAACTGTGCCCACCGGTTTTTGGTCTCCACTCCAGAAGAGTTTGCCCCACTGGTCAGTTCTGCGACACACATGACCTGCCCATTGCCATTTCAGCTTTGATCTGTGTTAGCTAGTGAATTAAGTGTGAAGTGAGCGTGATTACTAGTTCAATGCTTTAAAACTACAGTTTTAAGACATTGAACTAGTAATGTTTTAAGGCTTTCTTAAGACTTCGTGGTAGGTAATTATGTGGGGTTCGAGCACAAAATAGAATTTTAAAGGAGGAGCAAAAACTAAATGAAAACTGTAGCATTTGTTAAATTACCTAGGTAATGGTAGATTGTAGAGTGGTTATAAAAAATTCAGGTTCGTATAAGCACTAAAGAATAAATCAAAATTAATTCGATTTTAAATAAATATAATTTGGTATAATTATCTTCCATAAAACGTCTCTATAATTATTTATTTGCTAGCTATAAAATAAATCAAATATAGTAATAATATTTCATTTCATTGCATTTTAATTGACGTCATCGGAAATTTATTCCAGCTACCGCATTACACTATATAATCATTATATTATTCGTTAATTAGCGATATGATCTGACTATCAGTTTTATCTATCTCCATATCAAATAATCTTCCATTTTTCATCAGACAGTACCTACCTACCTACTTGCTTACCTACCTAGACGAACGCCTCCGAAAATTGTTGACGCCCCGAGAGAAAATATCTATTGACGCGGTAATATTTTATTTATTTTTCGATTTATTAAGTACTAGATGGTGCGCGCGACTTCATCTGCGTGGATTTAGGTTTTTTAAAAATTCCGTGGAAACTCTGCTTTTCCAAGGTAAAAGTTACGTTGTTAATTTCCAGGACGAAGGCCACCTTTGTACCTTTCATGTGAATTGGTTAAACCGATGAGCCTTTAAGAATCGCGTGGGAACTCTTTGATTTTCTGTGATAAATAGTATGCCCGTCCCTGGGATGTAAGCTGACTCTATACGGAATTTCATCCAAATCGGTTAAACTGTTAGACCGTGAAAAGCTAGCAGACAGACAGACAGACACATTTTCGTATTTATAATATTGAAATAGTAAATAGTAATAGTATGGAAGTATGGATAGTTCGTCAACATGGCAATCGGGGAGGGACGCCCCGCACATCCGCAGCGCGGGTGACGCGCGGGTGTGCGGGACGTCCCCCCGCCTCATATCCCGATTGCCATCTCGACCTGTCGCAAATCAAAAGTTCCAGCGGTTTCAAATAACCTATATTCACGCGGATGAAGTCACGGGTATCATCTACTAAGTACCTCTACTTACATTTGATACAGAAATGTTAATTTCTTGTACATTGTTTTAATTTAAAAGTTGAATGTCCACTTTTATCTTCCTAATTTTTGCGATTTGTTACACAATAATAATCAGTAATAAACATAAATAATTACTTATCCAATTAACAAATAAATATTAATGTAAGTAAGGCTAAGTGTCCACTAACCATAAAGCTTTCAGAAGTTAACTCTGGCGAGTCATATTTTGCACGCCACTTGCACTGTGTATAATACTAATGAGTAAACACTCGCAGCATGTCCACTTCTGAAACTTTTGCGTACTAAAACTTGCAGAATATTGTCGTATTAATCTCTCAATTCTAGGGTTGAGATTTAAACAAGCGCACTTTGACTGACGCTGTTAAAATGAGACAACGTTATACCGCTGGCATGAATTTCTCTTGTTTTAACTGAAACTTAAGTCTGTAAGTCTCTTTTTTGGGAGCAAGACAGCAAGACATATAATATGTATCTCCGTCTCCATATAAATCTGTCTCATTGTAACTATCGATATATGTATTTCACCTTCAGACGCCGAGCTCAGACCCTATAATTTATTTAAAATTCAAGTCACAGTCTAAAGTGTAAACAAAAAATATTTTTTTGTGCCCAAAGTGTCGGTGGCTAGAGTGCCAGATAAGGAGTATTAAATAAAATGTGCTATAATTTAAATAATTTGTTTTGTTTACATAACATCTAATACGATTAAAGAGGCCTGCTGCAGTGTCCTTTGCCTTGGCGTTATCATGTTTTGGATTAATTGGATTAACATAAGAATTCATGAAGGCAAATTAATTCGGTAATGTCTACATTTTGATATACTCGTACCTACACGATTTCCCGGAATCTTGTGATATAACCGACCAAGTACGGTTAGACTTGCGTATCGAAGGTTCCGTAGGTATCTTGGAAGGATCATCATAATCATCATCCCAATCCATCGCTGCGCCGGTCCGCTACTGCTGAGCGCGGGTCTCCAATTTCTTCTCAGAATAAGAATAGTTTAAAGCAAAGCCATCCGCTGACTGTGCAGATTGGCAGACTTCACACATAATTTGAGAAAATTATGGAGAATTCTCAGGCATGCGGGTTTCCTCATCATGTTTCCTTTCACGGTTAAAACAAGTGATATATTTAATTGCTTACAAGTTACAAGTTACAGCACCAAAAATCCGAAAAGTTAGGGATGGTGCTTGGTATGGAACTGTGGACTCTTCGAATGGTAGGCCGATGTTTTGAAGGCTATGTTTATTTTAAGGCTGATTCACACCAAACCACTAACACACCGGGTTAAGCATACGTCCACGCTTTATGCAAGCGGTGTGCCATGTTTCATACAGTTCCATACATTACAACGCAATGGTACGCGCTGTGCTTACGCTTACGCAACGCTTACGCAGCCTATGTCAACGAGCTAGGTATTAGGAGGCCGACGTTTTGACGTCTAAGTTTATTTTAGAGCTTTTATGAACATGTGTGTGTCAATACCCAATTTGGCTGCACTAGGTATACCTATTAGTGATATTTATATTTTAATGTTTAAAGTTCAAACTATCGTGAGTGATTCCCATTTTACGTAGGCATAGAATGTACGCTATACTCATGTATTTAGTCGATGTAAGCCGGTTAGTAAGATATATTTATATTATAACAAAACAACAAATTATAAAGAGGCTCCCTCGGGCTTTTTAGTTATAGTTTTAGCTATAGAATTAGTTGTTAATCTAGAAATAAGTACCTACTAACATTGTTTAAGTGATTTGTCACACTAACACAATTATGGGTCTAATGGCCTGAAATAAAAGTTAATTTATTTTACTTTATTTTATTTTATAAAAAAGAAAAAGACAAAAAACAGGCCAATGATGATGTAATCTTTATTGTTATTATTAAATTTGATGAATTCTTTGTCAGCGTTTATCTTGCGTCCAATATTCAAATCTAATCACGATAGTAATAAGATTGTTAATCGATAGGCAATAATCATCTCGGATAAAATCAATTTTTAATTTTGAAAATATACTTAGGCATGTTCAAAATAATTTTGCCCGATTTTTACACTAAAGATATAATTATGTAACCTAATAATCATACAATAATATTTATTATTTATATAACAAGTGTATTCAAAATTTATAACACCCCCGACAAGTGAAGGTTACAGTAACTAGAAAAGAGCTGATAACTTTCAAACGGCTGAACCGATTTTCTTGGATTATAGCTATGAACAAGCCCCCTTTCAAACAAAAAAAAACTAAATTAAAATCGGTTCATTAGTTTAGGAGCTACGATGCCACAGACAGATACACAGATACACACGTCAAACTAATAGCACCCCTCTTTTTGGTGCCTAAATCAAAATGAGCTAAGCATCTAAGATCAGTTTTTATACAATCCACATAGCTACTATGTCATTTGCCTGGTTTGGTTGCACTATTTGTAGTAGGCGACAGGTTGAGATGACAATCAGGGTATGAGGCGGAGGGACGACCCTCACATCGGCACGTCACCCGTGCTATCCCGCACCGGGTTAGCGCGGGGGCTGTGCGGGTGTGCGGGGCGTCCCCACCCCGATTGCCATCTCGACATGTCGCGAACTATACTTGTTTTACGCATGACTCTATTACAACTAACTGAACTAACATTTTGTTACATTTTTAACCCCCGACCCAAAAAGAGGGGTGTTATAAGTTTGACGTGTTTATCTGTGTATCTGTGTATCTGTCTGTGGCATCGTAGCGCCTAAACGAATGAACCGATTTTAATTTAGTTTTTTTTTATTTGAAAGGTGGCTTGATCGAGAGTGTTCTTAGCCATAATCCAAGAAAATCGGTTCAGCCGTTTGAAAGTTATCAGCTATTTTCTAGTTACTGTAACCTTCACTAGTCGGGGTGTTATAAATTTTTAATTTACACTTGTTATGTCCAAATAAACAGCGAGGTTCTAATTGCAAAATGTGTTGCGACTTGTCAAAAAATATTTTTATTGAATGCGTAATATTTAGTTCAACATAATGTTCCTATTATCTTAATCGCTGGATTTTCCTAGAATCGTAAGTCTTCAATGATAGTGATTATTCTATTGGCCGATCTATCGCAATAGCAGCTGCTATAATATTATAACGTCAATGACGTCATTGAAACGTTTTACTACAGGCTGTTTTTTGAAAAAACTAAGCGTTTCCTGGCAGTAATCGTTATGGGACTATCACTATAGTATACCAATAGCATAATCACATTGTCCTAGGAAACCTGAGTCCTTCCCCTATACATATTAATAAGAATTAAATGTTTTATTAATAATTTTACTATTTTAATATTATGTACAGTATAAAAAACTTACAACACTAAAAGTCTAACTAAAATGTAATGAGTATTTGTCCTCTAAAATATAGATTCTAATATTATTTCACTATACTAACTTAACATTTACTTCAGTGTTTTTACAATTTATATACATACTTAGACTAAAATATTTGTACTTAAATTCTTGTAAAATAATCACACTATTTTTGCGGACTACGTACTAAAATAAATACTAAAAATAAATGGTTACATATAATTTAAGCAGATCATTCTATTCTAATAAAGGACGCTAACCTATTGATTGTATTTGAATTAGTCCAAATTTTAGAAACCCTTGGTATATGAAATGTTTTAGGAGGCTCTTCAAAATAAGGCAGAATTATTTGGGACTCCCTGGTACTTTTTCTTTTACCAATATAATACCAGACAACAGCAGTAATAGCTACAATTATTAGTATTAAAAGTACCAACATAATTATAGTATATGCGTTCCAAAATCTGTACCTTGGTCTTCGAGGAGGACTTGTCGTAGTGATTTCTGGATTGGTTCCATCAGTATTCTCCTCGGTTGTTGGTGTATAGGTTTGGTCAGTTGTGCCTAGGCCAATATCTTCAGCAGTTGAAATTGATTCACTCTGTCCAACTGTAGTAGTTTCTGGGTGTACCGTGATTTGTGTTACGTCTTTCGTAGAAGTAGAATACGTTGTAGTTGTATCTGAGCTTGAACTTGTAGTCGTATATGACGTCATTACAGTAGTAAAATACGTCGTAGTTGTGTCTGTCGAACTAGAATCAGTTTTAGTCGTATATGACGTCATTACAGTAGTAGACTCGGTATGCTCTTCCGGATCTTTTGTTGGATTACTTGGAGCAGTACTAGCAGTCTCAGGAGTAGTTGTTGATTCTGGTGTCATCTTAGTTGTTTCCAGAGTAATGGGATTTAAGGTTTCTGTGGTAGGTTCAGTACTTTCAGAAGATAAAGTGGTATCGATACTTTCTGAAGTAGTCGTGGTTTGTTCTGAACTTATAGTAGTAGTTGTGTCTATTTCAGGAGTATTTGATACTGTAGTAGGATTTGAATTTGTTACTAGTTCTGTTGAAGTTGGTGGTTCTATTGTGGATTGAGAAGTCATAGCTTCTGTCGTTAAGGTAATGGGATCAATAGTTACTGTACTAGAGTCTTCAGGAGAAGTGGATTCTGATGTAGCTGTTGTATCAGTAGGGAAAGTCTTGTCTGTAGTTTCAGGGTCTCCCGTTTGTGTTGTCATAACAGGATCAGTTTGAGTTTCTCGGGTTGTATAATCAGTGCCACCAGATTCTGTAGTTGGAACTGAATTCGTTTCTTGAGATTGTTCTGTTGTGGTACTTGTGGAGATAATTTCTGGAGTAATTGTAGTTGTAACTGTTGTATAAGGAGATGAAGGCTCAGTGGTCTCCTTTTCCGTTGATATCTCATCAGTTTGTGTTACTTGCGTTGTTGTGGTGGCAACTTTTTCGTATATAATACACTCTTCTTCGTCTAAAGTAGGTGATATATATCGAAACGAGTCAACCAATACTATTGAATCACGCGCAGCCATTCCAAGCAGGGTAATCTGTGAATGAAAAACAATGCTTTCCATAAAGTAAATTTCCTTTTTTACACTAATATTATAAAGAGGTAAATTTTGTGAATTTCGATGTTTATGGTAGTCTCCGGAACTAATGACCCGATTCTGAAAATTCTTGAATAGCTACATTATCTTTAAGTGATAAAGGCTCTATAGCCTTTACGTTAACCAAGTCATGGGAAAAGATTGTTGCAGCCATTTGAAATGTAATAATAAATGTTTTCAAACAGAATATTAAACAAAGTTATCTAAAATCCTAAACCTTAATCAATGCAAAGGTTATGCAAATGTTTCATGTGTTTATCTTTTCAACCACGTCAGGTAATAACGATTAATCTTAAGGTCTTAACAAGTCATACATTTTATCATAGTTGTTGCATGATTTGATATTATTATCCTTTATTTAGAACACATCATATATACATATTTACAACACATTTTAATTTTAATCAAACTTTCGCTTTATCCGGATCTTGGCGACTCCAAAAATGATAATTTTTAATATTTTCTTCAAGGGTGACGCGATGAAATCTCTTGTGTAATAGAATAAAATGACTAGTGTATAGTAGATTTGTTAATCACTTACATTTCATCCGTATTTTAGTATTTTCTTATAATTTTAATTCTTTTTACTTCTATGTTTTATGTTACGTAATTATTATTAGTTAAATAGTAGTTGTAGTTCTTAAAAAACTTGAATATCTTTTATTGCTCTTGTAAACTACTTTGTACATTTACTTTGATCTATTAGGTCAATGTAATGACATACTGTTTTGTTTGAATTTTAATAGAATTAAGAGAACTTACATAGCCATTAAAAGTTCCAAAACCGGTTAGGGATAACCTGACAGTCCTCCATCCACTGATGAAATTATCATCCGAGGCAATAACCCAAGCGTTTCCAACTACTACGTCCTGCCCGTTAGGGACTATTTGGTTTGCAAGAACCGTCACTTGATCTGTAGCCGAGGTAGGTTCCATAAACAGGTTAACTTCTAACACACCTGTTGCAGCCATTTGAAACGTAAAAGATGACGCACAACTCAAGGTATCACTTGGATATACAAACTTCGCTGAGTCCGGATCAGGGCTGTCTATTGACAGGTCTTCGTATCTCCCAATATTCCACATATCTATACCTAAGCACACACCGATTTCATTACTGAACGAACTATTAAAATCCTTTTCAAAATCGAAAGTGACACAATCCTCACAAATAACACTAGAACAAAACAGCAAAATTAATAGAACACGATAGTCCGTCATTTTTAATCGTATCTATTTATATCATTAGCGAATGTAATAGTTCAAGTGACACCTCTAATTGCTATGATAAATGCCGAATTTCTATGATTGTCAACATATTTATAACGCTGGATCCATACTGTGCGATTGGGACGTAAGTAAGCGATAATGAAACAAAATATTGCACCGTGTATCTCTTTTTGTGAGATAGGATTGAGCTCTGCATTTTAATTAAGCCAATTATCATCATTATCTGGACTGAATTATCCAACACTAAAAATAAAATGAACTATCTTATTTTACTCAATAGCTTTGGATTGAGCACTAGCACGACCCATTTAAGTACCACATGAAATGCAATATTCCTTAAAACACGTATTAACGCATGTGTTTCCAATAGTTAATACTATTATAGAATGTATGGTAATAGAAGTTCATTATTGGACGTAGATTTTAGATCCTACGTCTTCTTGATCCATACATTTCCCTTCGATTTCTTGAGATCATTCGTTCTATCTTATTGAGGCCGTCTTATACTGCGCTTACCAAGTCCAGTGTCCACATTAAACACATTCATCTGTCCCATTGACTGTTGATTCTATGCCAGACATGATCAGTGTCACTTCAACTTGCGAACCCTTTGAGCTATGTCGGTCGTTATACTTAGTTATTTCAATTCATTTCCAAAGATCATTAGTAAAGTATCAATCTTCTGTTTGGCTATGATTTGGTTATGGGTAAAATCGTTGCCAGACGGTACCTACCCTCTCTTTCTACAAGTTTTGGGAAATGTGCAGTGTTTATCCATATTTTGCTATCTAGAATTTTCTGTAAATTCTGAAGATTATCTGATAAATTCATACTCGAATAGAATGATTCTGAGGTAATCGCCATAAACTTTAAAAATATGGGCATTCTGATTGCGGCTTTACATTGTTGCTGATATAACTACAATAACATCACAATTATCGAGGATAAGATACTGATTGGTTACAAAAGTTTATGGGTGGAGTCAAAACAGAGTACAAGTTACCCTAATTTATGGAATAATAATTAATGGTTAACTACAACCAAAGATGTGAAAATATTGTTTTAGATTTTGTCATGAAAATACATTATGTTATATATTATATTAAGTAAATTACAATTTAATACATTTAAAGAAATTTTATGATTTAAAGCTTGTTATTTTATTTTTTGCAAAAAGGTATTTTGAAATTGTTGTACTTACTAAAGAAATCAAGATACTTCAATAAAAAAGAAATTTCAAAAATGTTTCATGTTTTCATTTTCAGTTGTTTCCTTAATCCTAAGCTTGTCTGGCTTTGGGTCACTAGTCACCACTAAGCGATAAGACCGCCTTTTGCATTCTACATTATTGTTTTCTTTATACCTGTATTTTGTGCCATATGATGTGGTATACTAATAAAGAGTATAACAATAACTTTTTTGGACGAGAAAGGAAAAATGTAAGTATTTTCAGGCCGTTTATACTTTGAAAAATAGAATGCCTTTTACCAAGACAGATATTATAAGAATTGATCTGATTTAGAAACATCACGCATAGAGACAACCTATCATCTAAAAAAGTCGATATAATATGTCTGGAAAGTTTATAAATTTAAATAAGTCTAACTTTGTCCTTTTAGCACAACAGTAGGCCAACATTCAATAAGAATTGATGAAGATGGTTATCCTAGGTCATTTCGTGACTCTGAATCAAAATTTTCATTCTTTTCTTTTTTCGAGATAGGTCTCTACATAATGCTAAAGTTGTGATAATATTTAGCAAGTAATAAGTATTCTATTTTCTGAATTCTAGTTGGGATCCATACCGGCGACTTTTTGTTGCACTGTACCAAAGAGGTCACCAATATTGTTAGATAACGAATTTTATCGTCAAATCTTTGAAGATCATGGCCTTATCTTATTATTAGGAGCTATAGATAGCACATCAAAGTCGATTACCTCCCAGATTGTAATCAATCTGATGAGATAGTCGAGCAATTGATATGTTATCGATGTGATAATTATGATCACAATCTTAAGTGGCCAATACCGTCACATTCGTTCAAACACAATGATTGATCATCAAGCGGTTTTCTCTTTTATAGCAGACACCAGTTGAACTAGTTTTGCTTGAATTTTTGCCAGGTTCTAAGACACGCGCGTGTGCTTTCATAGTCTGGCTCTAAAAATAACCTAGTAAGAAAGGTACTTACCCTTTTGATAATTATTAACAGAAGCCGTGTATTATAGATTCTTATTTAAATCAACAATGCAATGTAGGTTGGTTACACTTAGGTAGAGGTAAGTATTATACATATAAAAATCCAACCACTGCTCTTTTAAGAACTTTCATAAACCACGGTCTTGCACTGCCTGAAACCAGCGGCTTCCTGCAACCCGCTTGATGTCATCTGCCCTAGTGGATGATCTGCCAACGGCCAACGCCTACAGGTTGTTCAATCTACGTTCCCATTGCCATTTCCTGTCATAGGTACAGAATGTTTATATTCTTACCTTTTGTGTTTACAGCAATAAAACCCTTTGTCGGTTTCCTATGATTCAATCTATCAATCGTTGTAAAATATAAATTGCTGCGATTTATTGTCATCATTTAAAATTACTATCGACTGTAAACTAATCTTTATTTTAGGTTATAAAATATGAAGTCACAATAACATACGAAATTACTTCCTCATCTATTGGCATAGTGAAGAAATGGCTACTTCCTGAATTCCTGATCCATTGGCATAGTTCCAAAATGGCTTGGCTTATCGAGTGCAAAAAAGTCTAGGATCTGATCTCTGTGCATTCTATTCTTTCTATTGGGATTCTGGATGGCAGAGAAATCTTTTTGCGTGAATAAATTTTGTCTGTCATCTACGAAGGTGACGACGTAAATCCCAAATCACTGATATGAATCACGTTGTCTATTGATGAGAGTCGAGAACCGGAGTTCAAAATTATTTACTGCTCGAACAACCGCCAATCAAAAAGAATATTTATTTATTTATTACCTCTAAATGGGGGTAAAGTCGTGGTTATAAATATAACAATGCCATCTACATTTAGTATCACGAACTAAACAGTAAAGCATGTTATCGATACAAAAGATAACTTTTAATCATCGATTGTTCAACTTTATTATAGTTCCAATGAGAAACTGCAGATAGCACTTTAGATATTAATGCAAACTGAAAGTTTTTAATGTCAACTTATTTACTCTGAATAGTAATAGCTATTGTGTTTTGGCTCTGAATATGTGGTTAGGTATTTCTAACATAAGGCCAGCATAGGGCTTATTGAGATTGAGTTGATTTCCTCCAAATCCCAAGGTTTTCATTCACCATTTTTTTGAATTTTTGTTGAGTAAGTATCATGAGAAATCACTTACCTGTCCACAATTTAATAAATTTAGTCCTCTTCATTTATAATTATAAGTATGTAATGATAAATTGGTAATTAAAGCAATGTACTAAGAAAATTTAAGATCGAAAGATAAAATTCTTAAGAGTATTTATCATTTCTTTGAAACGAATTCTTGACGTCCCAAAATATAATTTAGTACTGATTAGGGGTATTTTATCAGATATCAGAAATATAAAAATTCTTGGTTTATCGCTAAAACCTTCGCTTACTCATTGAAATCAACCAATTATTATCATTGCTTTTATATTTTTTATAAAAATAATTTTGGGTATTCTTAACTTTGAACAGTAAGTACGATAATAACAAATGCATAGATTTGAGATTAGTAAGTGATTTCATAAAATCCAAATACAATCAAAGTCGTAACAACAAGCAATAAAAATGACGGGATACAAATAACACAACTGATGGTGACGAAACATGACGCAAGTTCGGCAAAATAAAAGATAGCAGTAAATCTCATAGGCTTTCCTTATTTTTTTTTGTGGAATTTATTATAAAAATAAGATCATCGTTTGATATGACAATATATATCATTTATCACTAAATATCAATAATTATTACGGAAAAGAACTTAACATTAATATAATACAAATTATTATCAATATAAGCTAATAAATAACGATAGCCTTACAAAATTTTATTTCCTACTAGATGGCCTTAATATCTACGTTAAAATAAGATCTATTTACATACTATTTACAAATTAAAAATACTTATTAGTTGTCATCATTACAGAATTATACTACAAGTGCAGAGTATTATTTAATATTTAAAATTGGGGTTCTCTTCAATTCTAAATGAAAGTGTAGTAAAATACAAATTAATAATAATACTTATACTAATGGCGTCAAATATTTTTAATCATCTGTATTAATAAATCATTTGAGATTATAGATCATTTTAATCTCAAGCTATTTATTTGTAATTCTATTTAAAGTTACTCTTAAATGAGATACATGTCACATTAGATGTAAGTTCTTACAAGTTTTATACAGGATATTGGCTACTTATTATTCTCATAGGATTGGAAATTATTTTACTAACTCTTGGCATAACGAAAGGTTTCGGTAGATCATCGAAATCAACAACTATTGCGTCCTGATCTTCTTTCCTACGACTTTTGCCTAATATGTAGAATGCGTATGCAATTAATACTAAAGCTATTAACGATAGTGCAACTACCATTGTTATTGTAAATGCGTTCCAAAATGTGTAGTAGCGTTCTTCAATAATAGGTGGGTTTGTAGTTGTATTCGGTGAATTTGATGTTGTTTCAATAAATTCAGTTGTAGTATCCATTTCATTTGGCGTTGAAGTTAATGGATCTGTACTAGTTGTTGGATTATCATTAGTTGTTGTAGTGATAGTAGTAGTTGGTTCATTGGTTACAGTAAGATCTGTAGTAGCAGTTGGTTCATTAGTTGTAGTTAGATCTGTGGTAGTTGGCTCATCTGTAGTAGTTGTAATTGGAAGGCCAGTAATTGATGCTTCGGTGGTAGTTGTAGTTGGCTCTTCGGTGGTAGTTGTAGTAGCTGCTTCAGTGGTAGTTGTAGTAGCTGCTTCAGAGGTCGTTGTAGTAGACGCTTCGGTGGTAGTAGTAGTAAGCGCTTCGGTGGTTGTTGTAGTAGGCACTTCGGTAGTAGTTGTAGTAGGTGCTTCCGTAGTAGTTGTAGTAGGCGCTTCCGTAGTAGTTGTAGTAGGTGCTTCAGTGGAAGTTGTAGTAGGAACTTCGGTAGTAGTTGTAGTAGGCGCTTCGGTAGTAGTTGTAGTAGGCGCTTCGGTAGTAGTTGTAGTAGGCGTTTCGGTGGTTGTTGTAGTAGGTACTTCGATAGTAGTTGTAGTAGGTGCTTCGGTGGTAGTTGTAGTAGGCGCTTCGGTAGTAGTTGTAATAGGAGCTTCAGTAGTAGTTGTAGTAGGCGATTCAGTGGTAGTTGTAGCAGGTACATCGATGGTAGTCGTAGTAGGCGCTTCAGTAGTCGTTGTAGTTGGCTCTTCGGTGGTTGTTGTAGTAGGCACTTCGGTAGTAGTTGTACTAGGCGCTTGAGTGGTCGTTGTAGTAGGTGCTTCAGTGGTAGTTGTAGTAGGAACTTCGGTAGTAGTTGTAGTAGGTGCTTCGGTAGTAGTTGTAGCAGGGGATTCGGTAGTAGTTGTAGTAGGCGCTTCGGTAGTAGTTGTAGTAGGCACTTCGGTAGTAGTTGTAGTAGGCGCTTCGGTAGTAGTCGTAGTAGGAACTTCGGTAGTAGTTGTAGTAGGCACTTCGGTAGTAGTTGTAGTAGGCGCTTCGGTAGTAGTTGTAGTAGGCGCTTCGGTAGTAGTTGTAGTAGGCGCTTCGGTAGTAGTCGTAGTAGGAACTTCGGTAGTAGTTGTAGTAGGCGCTTCGGTAGTGGTTGTAGTAGGCGCTTCGGTAGTAGTTGTAGTAGGCGCTTCGGTAGTAGTCGTAGTAGGAACTTCGGTAGTAGTTGTAGTAGGCGCTTCGGTAGTAGTTGTAGTAGGTGTTTCCGTGGTAGTTGTAGTAGGTACTTCGGTGGTAGTACTAGCAGGTGTTCCTGTGTTAATTGGGGCACCAGTGATTATTGGTGCTTCGGTGGTAGTTGTAGTTAGTGCTTCCGTGGTAGTTGTAGTAGGTACTTCTGTAGTAGTTGTAGTAGGCACTTCGGTAGTGGTTGTAGTAGGCGCTTCGGTAGTGGTTGTAGTAGGCGCTTCGGTAGTAGTTGTAGTAGGCGCTTCGGTAGTAGTTGTAGTAGGAACTTCAGTGGTTGTTGTAGTAGGTGCTTCGGTGTTAGTTGTAGTAGGTACTTCTGTAGTAGTTGTTGTAGGCACTTCAGTAGTAGTTGTAGTAGGCGCTTCGGTAGTAGTTGTAGTAGGTGCTTCTGTGGTAGTTGTAGTAGGTACTTCTGTAGTAGTTGTAATAGGCGCTTCGGTAGTGGTTGTAGTAGGCGCTTCGGTAGTGGTTGTAGTAGGCGCTTCGGTAGTGGTTGTAGTAGGCGCTTCGGTAGTGGTTGTAGTAGGCGCTTCGGTAGTGGTTGTAGTAGGCGCTTCGGTAGTGGTTGTAGTAGGCGCTTCGGTAGTAGTTGTAGTAGGAACTTCAGTGGTTGTTGTAGTAGGTGCTTCGGTGGTAGTAGTCGTTGGCGGTTCAGTCGAAGTAGTTGTTGTTTCTTCCTCTTTATATATCACACATAAATCCTTGTCGAATGATGGTGCAATATAGCGAAATGAGTCTATTAATATTACTGAATTTTCTGCCGCCATTCCTATAAACGCTACCTGAAATCAATCAATATAGATTTTAGACCACATAGAAAAAAACCGGACATGTGCGAGTTGGTCTTGTACACGAAAGTTTGCGTACAACGCTTTTTTTTTTTTTTTGATATAACCACAAATTCGCAATTCTCGATTTTCCCCTTTACTTGTGCTACAAAACCTACTATGCTGCAAACTTCATGATTCACTTCAACGGGAATGAGTACCCGGAGTACCCTATACTCGTAGTTTGCTTGACAGACACGACAGACACGATAGACAGACAGACAACAAAGTGGTCTTATATAAGAGTTTCTTTGTTCCTTTTAATATACGGAACCCTAAAATGGGTAACTTGAATACAATGATTTAATAAAAACACAATTAGTGAATTTTTGACAAATATAACTAACTAGCGACGCAGCCCAACTTCGCACGGGTGCAATTATTTTATCGTGAAATAAAAATTTGCACGCGGAACGGTGAGTGTCTGTTGGTAGTGAGGTGTCCATGACCGAGTTTCTGAGATCCTTTCAGATTATTTCCAATGCCTTGTGCTCTATGGGCTATGCACTAACTAGCTGTTGCCCGCGACTTTATGCGCGTCCCTCGGGAATTGTCCTTTCCCGTGGATTTTCCGACAAATCTCTAAAAAATCAAAATCCATAGGGATTAGGTAAGTTGCGTTAAAAAGCTAGTTTCCATAATGTTCTCAAAAGTTTATATAGTCTGTCAATTTGGACGCGGTCAGCGTGGTGGACATACTTATATTTTGAAAAATTTTGATCGCAGGAAATTTTATTATGAATTATCACACTAATATTATAAAGGAGAAAGTTTGTATGCGTGTGTGTGTGTGTGTGTGTGTGTGTATGTTTGTTACTCTTTCACGCAAAAACTACTGGACGGATTGGGCTGAAATTTAGAATAGAGATAGATTATACCCTGGATTAGCACATAGGCTACTTTTTATCCCGGAAAATCAAAGAGTTCCCACGGGAATTTTAAAAAACCTACATCCACGCGAACGAAGTCGCGGGTATCAGCTAGTGATAATATAAGATACTTAGAGCCAAAAACAATATTATTTTTTTAATTTTTGTCTGGCTATGTGTGAACGTTTCACATTGAAACTACTCGACAGTTTAAACGCAAATCTCAAAGCTAATATACCTACTCCGAGTTAAAATATAGGATAGTTTTTATCCTAAATAATAAGAAGGGTCCTTCGGGTTACAAGATTAAATTTTTTGTCTATTTTACTCCATTATTCCGTCAAATTAGAACCGTCCGTCCGTCGCGTCGGTTCCGTCGAATTAGATTTTGTGAAAATTATTCTTTTGTTTTACAAAGATTATACGGTTAAGTTGATTCCTTAATTTGAAAAAGATCTGTTGAACAGTTTCGGAGATGGAGGATGGAACTTCTCACCGCGTGACAGAAAATCAATGGCAATCTGTTTGATAGCTTACAAGGAAGTAGACTCTTATTCATAATAACATTCATAAAACATCATAGAATTTTTATTTCCTAACGTTCTGTTCCCTCAAAGTAGTACATAGACATATTTTCAATTCTTCCGTATTAGTAATAGGTTGTATTGCGGCAAAAAAACTTTGGTAGATACTTAAACTTTACGGATTTACAAGCAGTCTAATTACACATTCATATTTGTCTATGGAATAGGCAGGCTCTTAGGAGGAACTTAACTAGTAATGTTTTCTAAACAATCATCATCATCATCATCATCAGCCTGTGGACGTCCACTGCTGGACATAGGCCTTCCCTATAGAGCGCCACCACACCCGGTCCTCAGCCTTCCTCATCCAGCCACTTCCCTCACTTCACTTCTAAACAATAAAGTATTTATTTATTTAAACTGTGAATAAAATATAACTTCACTTACGTAGCCTTCAAATGTACCAGATCCAAGTATGGTTAATCTTAAGGTTTGCCAACCAGGTACAAAGTTGGGGAATAAGGGATTGAGAACATAAGTTCCAACTGTAGTGTCGGTTCCTCCAGGGATGTGATGGAAAGCTATGATCGTCACTTGATCAGTTGTTGGATTCTCTGACACCATATGCAAGTTGACTTCTAATGCCCCCCCTGTAGTCATTGTGAACTTAAACGACGACATGCAGCTGAATGTTGTCTGCGGTGTGACAAAACTGGTGCTGTTTGGATGAGGACTTTCAAGGTTTAACGATGAATATTGCTTGATATTCCACATGGCGTTATTAATGCACACCCCAACGGTGTTAGTAAAGTTATCGTCGAAGTCATTTTCGAAATCCACTGTCACACAATCCTCACAGAGCACACTGTTGCAAACGAGCAGCAACAAGATACAATAACGGTACATCACTAGAGCAAACTTTGGTCACACTCCCTAAATGTTGTGATTAATACTAAATCTCAACTTTTTTAGCTTCATTATTATATCATAACTATTGAGCATTATCGTGGATAAGATACCGTTCTCTGAACCTGTATAGCCAATCGATAAAACGAAATGTATCCAAATTTCCAATTAAGCAATCAAAAGATTATAATTATGCGGATTTTTAATTATTTACTAGCTAGTGCAAAATGGAGGTGTCAATGCAAGCAGTCAATGGGTATTTCAGGAGCAGATATCAGCGAATATTATAAAAAAATAGTAGGTATATTAAATTACGGAAGATATTATTGTATTAGTGTTATAGTGTGCAGCAAAATTAGTCGCTCTGGCAATCGCTGTGGTAAAAAAAGTATTAGTTAAATAATGGATGGATTCCTTTAAGAGCTAAATATAATACACTCTAAGACTGACAAAGTGGGCTAAAATCGGACTAAGTTGGCAATGTCGGTTAACAGGGCTCTCTCCGTCACTCGTTTCATACAATCGTAGTTCCAATTTCATTTGAATATTAAGCAACCAAAGTCCATGAAATTTTGCAGACATATTCTAGAAACTAATATCTGTGTCTATAGTGTTTTTAATTTTTCTAAAAATATGTAGTTTTACAATTACAGGTGCTCAAAGATTTGTATGTGAATTTTTAAGACCGCGTAACTTTGAAACCGAATCTATTAACAGAAATCTGGAAAACCACTGGAGAGCGCCCTCTTAAAGGTTTTCATCAATAAGAAAATTGAAAAGTCGGAAAAATAGAAGGATGAACGGAAAATTGAGTTAGTTGCGAGTAGAAGAAGCACGAGTTTACACAAGTTTTTTCAGAAGTACTAAATTAAGAACTGAAATCATGAATCATATTTTTATGTTATCAAAATTCGTCAATTCGGCAAAATAGAAAAGGATGTCTTTATCACTTATAGCAGCAATAATAATTTTGGATTTTATTGTTATAGGATGCAAAAACATATTATAATATTCACAATGAAAGTGAGATAACCAAATAAAAGAGCGAACCTTAATATTATAAGAGTATTCAAATTAAAGAAGTTGAGAAGTTGGCATGCTATTTTTCAATAAAATATGAAGTTGAAAGCTATTTATTTTTATGAATTACCTACCAAGACAAGTTTAGATTTCATATTATTTTATACCTAAACATAATATAAATAGTGTCTTATAACTAGCAATATGAAATAGTGCCTAATCTGTGTTCTGTGACTGTTAAAATAATATTAAATTATTTATCTATTATAATTAAGATATATGATAGCTGCTATCATAGAAAAAAGCGAGGAACAATGTACATTTTTAAACAGGACATTAGGTAGATCAAGATTTTAAAGTTTTTATCTTGAAATGGTTTGTGTAACTGTCACTTTATTAGAATTTGGCTGGGATACTAATATGTATTGGTCGGATAGTAATAACTGGTCTAATAAGAAAACAGATTTTCTTGGATAATAACTAAGAACACTCTTGATCAAGCCACCTTTCTAACAAAAAAAACTAAATCAAAATCGGTTCATTCGTTTAGGAGTTACGATGCCACAGACAAATACACAAACATACAGATACACACGTTAAACTTATAACACTCCTCTTTTTGGTTTGGGGGTTAAAATTGCCAAGGGCTAAAGGGCTAACTTGACACATCAACAAAGGTGCGCTTTGACGTGTAGGCACCTGCAATTATCTATTTTTTTTTATCTAATAGGATATCCATGTTTACTTATCGTAATACTTTGCTACAAGGTGATTGGATTTTTATGTTCATTACCTAATTTTTCTATTTCCGGACGTTGCGACCGTATCATAAAACCTTGATGGTTCAATAATAATAATAATTAGCACTTAGAACCAGAGCATTGTGGGTTCG
Source organism: Maniola jurtina (assembly GCF_905333055.1). Taxonomy (NCBI): domain Eukaryota; kingdom Metazoa; phylum Arthropoda; class Insecta; order Lepidoptera; family Nymphalidae; genus Maniola; species Maniola jurtina. The sequence goes on from NC_060046.1 coordinate 2,780,719, forward strand.
AATTTCCGACTTTGGCGGTTAATCACTACCCATATTATTTTAAGGCAAAACCACAGAATATAAAATTATAATATTACTATACGTAATAATATGTTGATGTGTCATGAATCATGATATCTCGTGGGAAACATAAAGACTTATGAGGGGTCTCTCCGTCACTCGCTTCATACAAACGTAGTTCCAATTTCATTTGAATATTAAGCAACCAAAGTCCATGAAATTTTGCAGACATATTCTAGAAACTATATGTCTGTGGTTTTCCAGATTTCTTAAAATATTCGGTTTCAAAGTTACGCGGTTTTAAAAATTTACATACAAATCTTTACGCCCCTGTAATTTTAAAACTACATATTTTTAGAAAAATCTAAAACACCACAGACACAGATATTAGTTTCTAGAATATGTCTGCAAAATTTCATGGAGTTTGGTTGCTTAATATCCAAATGAAATTGGAACTACGATTGTATGAAGCGAGTGACGGAGAGAGCCCTGTTAAAGAATAATAATAATTCTTGAAGTCCTAAAGAGTATAATGCTACGAGGCTCGTTATTTTCTTGGTACGTCTACAGTCTACACATCGATTCTATAACCTCAGCTTGGCGGGATATTACGGACATTATCTAATCTAACACGTTGTGTATGAAAAATCTACCTATAGGTAGGTTTTGTGTACATTGGGGCAATTGTATGTATTTTGCCTGGATATTGCCTGCAGTGTTGATTCGGCCTGAATTTACATTCGGATGGCGTTAGCTATCTATCATGTCTATTGGAGTATGATTAATTGGAGCGCTATGTACCTACATAAATAGTTACCATGCGTTTAACAAACTTTCGAAAGCAATCCTCTTTCAAATCGAAAACAAAATTTTTAAACTCAACCTTAAAGCATTTATTTAAAACTATATGATGTCCGCGACTTCGTCTTTGTGGATTGTTGCAAAATCCCGTGGGAACTCTTTACTTTTCCGTGATGAAATTACCTATGCCAATTTCTAGGACGCAAGCTACAGCTGTACCAAATTTCATATAAATCGGTGAAACGAATGAACCTATAAGAATCCCATGGGAACTATTTAATTTTTCCGGAATGAAAAGTCTAAAGCCTATGTCCGTCCCTGGAATGTAAGCTAACTCTATACCGAACACCAAATTTCATCAATAATTGGCCGTGAAAAGCTAGCAGACAGATAGACAGACCGACAAAAAGACAGACAGACACACTTTCGCATTTATAATATGTATATTTATAGTATGGATATTGTATATTCTTTGATTTTCCTGTACATTTTCAATAAGTTTGTTATGAAAACTGTGACGACTTTGCCCTTGTTGAGAGACGTCTCCAGTTATGTCTCTTTGGAGCTTATTACAAAAACTCAGTAGCTCTTGAATAGTCAGTAATCACTACTTATCTACCTACTACATCAAACTCAAAATAATTTAATACTTATTGATTATAAGATGATTTACATAACATTGTCCGCGTGGATTTTGGTTTTTTTAAAAATCTGTAGGTTTTCTCGGAATAAAAAGTATGTAAAAGTATACACGTTCTGAATTGAAACTATAACCGACTCGACATCAGTTCGAAGTAGGTATTGAAGATATTTTTGATTGATTAAAATATTAATGATTTCATCCCTATCCACGGAACTGGAATACCTATTACCTCCGATGAAGTATTTTGATTTCTAAGATAAATGAAAAAGATTTACAATTGAATGACTTTCGATTATGTCGGTAAAGAAAATTTTTATAGTGAGTTTTTAATTTCCGGTCTTATAAGTTGCTACAATAATTTCATCTAAACCTGTGCCCGATTTCATGGGGATCTTTTTCATGATCAAACAAAGATTCACTTTTGATGTCTGTCTTCGGCCGTGGCTAGTTACCACCCTAGCGGCAAGGCCGTGCTGCCAAGCGATTTAGTGTTCCGGTACGATGCCGTGTAGAAACCGAAGGAGTATGGGCTTAATGAAAACTGCCATACCCCTTCCAGGTTAGCCCGCTTCCATCTTAGACTACATCATCACTTACCACCAGGTGAGATTGCAGTAAGGACTAACTTGTAGCTGAATTAAAAAAATCTATTAAAAATACAATCTCGCGACTTCGTCCGCGTTTAGGTTTTTAAAAGACCCCGTTGAAACTTTTTCTTGTGCATTACGAAAGCATATTGCAATCTTGAGAACAATTAAATTATCATGGGGGTTTACGTACGGAGGTACTTGATAAACAAAACCTACCTACATGCGTAATATCAAGTTTCTAGACCAAGCATTTTGAAAATGTAAGTACGTTGATAAAAATACAATGTCAGTTAGTTTCTTCTTTTATATAAATAGCAAATGATGCCCGCGACTTCACCAACATTGATTTAGATTTTTTAAAATCTCGTGGGAACTCTTTGATTTTGCGGGGTATAAAGAAACGTATACTGTCCCAAAAATCACGTCGATCAAGTCAATCCATTGTGGTGTATTTGAAGGACAATAAAAAACACTGGTCTTTGGCATCAATCTTAATATGACTTGTGATAGAATTAAAAACTATTGCTTGTAACCTTTGTTCGTATGGATTAGGTAAATCATTAATGGCTTAATTACCTATACAAACATTATAAACAACTCCTGGCACCAGCAACAGGTGTGAAATAACAAAGACGTGTTAAATGTAAACTAATGAACAATTTAATTTAAACCATGAGTGACATAACATCACGTAATTCTGTGAAGGTAAGAGCACGACCACACTAGACTTTCGGAGTTGCGGCGTTACATCAATAACAGACACTTAGCGACCCTTGGCATAAAATCACACTAATATTATAAAGGCGAAAGTTTGTGTGTGTGTGTGTGTGTGTGTGTGTGTGTGTGTGTGTGTGTGTGTGTGTGTGTGTGTGTGTGTGTGTGTGTGTATGTTTGTTACTCCTTCACGCAATAACTACTGGACAGATTTGCCTGAAATTCAGAATGGAGATAGATAATATCCTGGATTAGCACATAGGCTACTTTTTATCCCGGAAAATCATAGAGTTCCCACGGGATTTCGAAAAACTTAAATCCACGCGGACGAAGTCGCGGGCGTCAGCTAGTATTATATAAACATACTCTGACCAACGATTAGCTATGTATTTGTCATTGAATAGTCCATGCATACTTTAAAGTTCTGAATAAGGCAAGTTTTACAGTAAAATGTTTAAAGTTACTTTTCTTGATCTGCTACTAAACATAATAGAGTCGAAGCGAAACTTTTTCATTCAGAATTTTTTGTGACTACTATCTGTCACAAACATGGTAGTTTTTTTACAAAAAAATATGTAGGTATATGTGACGGACATAACCGTAGCCAGGAATCCGGGTCTTAATCGAATCTTTAGAGAAAAAAAAATTACTCGACTCGCCGCGAGGTGAATACCTGGTTGGTTGGTGGAATTTTTTCAATTTGACAGCAAGATAGATTAGAATAAGAAATGTAAGCACAAGCGTAGCGAGCGCAATTTTGGTTTGGACCCCTACTTCTGGCTACAGCCATGGTGACGGAAAACATACAGTTGCTAGTAGGTATTACAAATGTGTCCAATTATACACATACGCTATTAAGAAATTGGTTGCTGCTACCGTCCCGTCTGCAGTCTGTAGAGGCTTTAAACACTATTAGTACAGTAAATAATTTAAAATACAAATTCCCACTGTCAAAGCTAAACTTAATTTATTATTTTTCAGCTCTTTTCATTTCTACCCCAGCTTTTTATTTGAAAGTCAAAGGCTTAGGTACGTTGCGCCTAAATTCGCAAAGCTTAAGTTATTGAAATTTTCAACCAAAAATAAAATTAGTCGACACAAAAAGCCAAACTGAATTTCTCGTCGAATCGCACGAAAAAGCGGCAACAGACCAATTTGTAAAAAGAGCTTCGAAAAGCTTTGACAATTGCACAAGTAAATGTAAATTTATCTTCAGCCATTAACACCCCATTCAGTTAGGAAAAATACTCCTAAATCCGTGGAGTTTCGGCAATGGGACAAACTGAATTATTTGCCGTTGATGTTTCTTTCATCAGCTGATGTTGTTTGTATCTAGGGTTCCGTTCCCAGCTATAATTATGAGGCCCATAGCTGTTAGCGACTACGTTTTCAAAAAGTTAAAAAGTTGAAACCTACCCTTTACACGGTGAAGAGCTTTGTCCGATATTATCAACGAATCGACGGACTTGTTTTCCGCATGTTGTCCGCGTTGGCACCGGCCGAATTGTCACAGCCATCTGTTATGAGATCGCCGCGACGACGCCTAATTCAAGTGCCGTTTTGCTGGAGTCAGGTCTAACGGGCTTAGGGAGAGTTCAAACAATACACACTCTGTGAAGTTTTAACTCTACTAATTTCGGTTCATGAGTTACAAACGCCACGAGTAGGTAACGAATAGGCACCCTTGAGAGATTGGTAGAGCCATGGGAGGTGGAGGGTTGTTCCTGGTTCATGAGTTACAGCCCGCGGATAGACAGACAGACGAACGGACGGACAGATGAATAGATGGATGGACGGATGGACGGACAGGCGGATGGAGATAGACGGATAGATGGACAACGGAGGCCCAGGTATAGGGTCCCGTTGGCACCCTTCAGGTACTGACTACGGTACCCTAAAATGAATGAATGTATTTATCACTGATTGGTCTATTAGACAACTGAACGCAGAATTCAGAACTAGAGATTATTGAGAGTGGAGCGCCCTAAATGGGAGGTTTCGATGAAAAATTTAGCAATTTTCCTTATTTATCGTAACAGAACAATGTATATTGTTGTTTGCTCTTCTCGAATATCGTAGTTATGACCCCTGCATGCATTTGTTCTACTAATATGATTGTTAATATGAAAATCTGTTTGTTTGTCTTTCAATCACACTGCAATACAGAAATTATTTCTATGAATACACCTAGTTGGGAAGAAACGTTAGTTACTCCGGAAAATCAAAGAGTTCTCATGGAATTAAAAAAAATCAAAATCCACGCGGATGAAGTTATGAGCATCATTTTGCAATACCTAATAGTAATTACATAATATATTATGTATTCTGAGTTTGATGAAGGAGGTAGAGATTTATTTTTTAAAAGAGTGTCGAAAAATAAACGTTCTAACTGTTATGGAGCACTGTGTAACTGATGACGTCATATCACGTAAATCAGCTGGGAGACAGGTTATTGCCTGTCGCAGTTAACACGGACGTTTGGAAAGCCGTATGAATTTATAGGTTAAGGACCATCGAGCCAAAAACACATTTAGGTAATTCCCTTTAGTAAACGTTGCATGCTATGGGAATTATCTAATGTATTTTATCTGATAACTTAAATTGTCTAGCTTTAGAACTACTTTAAAAGTTTTTATCAACCTCTCTGGTGTAAAAATGAGCGCTGTGGACTCATTGGATATGGGAGGTCGGAAGTTCGATTCGTGGCAGGGACAATTTAGACCTCTACGATTAAGTACTTGATAATTTCAGTTCTGGTCTAGATTCAGCTTTGGCCGTGTTAGTAACCATCTTATCGGAAAAGTAATGCCACAAAGCGATTTAGCGTTGTTGCATGATGCAGTGATAATCTACTGGTTAAAATATTGACCTCCTAGTCCAGGGGTCCAAGGTTCAATGCCGGGCACACATCTCTAAATATATGATGGCTGATTAAATATCACTTGCTTTAACAGAGAAGAATAGCATCGTGAGAAAACTTGCATGCCTGGACAGTTCTCCATGATGTTTCTCAAAGGTGTGTGAAGTCTGACAATCTGTACTTCGCCTAATCCTTCTCATTTTGAGAGGATATCTGTGCTCACTTCTCAGTAGTGGGCCGGTGGTAGGTTGAAAATTGAGATGATGATAAAGATGAAAGTTTCTTTAAATTAATTATTAAAAAATTAAGAGCTCCATTATAGAGGTAGGAACTCATTATATTACAAGAACAGATAGTGAATGAACCAGAATATTCCACGGCATTCCTTGACAGCTTCAAAATTTCCCCGTCACTTGCACACTGGGCGTAAATCAATGTTGTATTCCAGGCTCTTGTGTAAATTAATTGATGCCTTAGATGCATATTCGGGAATATGTTGCATTTCAATTTTGAACCCTAAATCTGAATCTTAAGGTTGGTACTTGGTAGTATAATTATTATCTATGCTTTGCTAACGAAAATTATGTTTGTACGTAACATTTCAAATTGATAGTTCAATTTTGCGTCATTTTGTTATACGAGGACTTAGGTGAATTTATTATGTTATAAGGGAAACAATCACGTAAACATTAGAGATAAGAAATGTGACAGAGCTCTTCTACAATAAGCTTAAAGTTGATTTCAAACTACGGAATATAATATCCATACTAATATTATAAATGCGAAAGTGTGTCTGTCTGTCTGTCTATCTGTCTGTCGGTCTGTCTGTCTGTCTGCTACCTTTTCACGGGCCAACAGTGTAACCGATTCTGACGAAATTTGGTACAGGGTTAGCTTATATCCCGGGGACGGACATAGGCTACTTTTTATCCCGGAAAATCAAAGAGTTCCCGCGGGATCTATACAAATCTAAATCCACGCGGACAAAGTCGCGGGCATCCTCTAGTAATACATAAATATAGCTCACCCTACTTTTAAATGTCGCCGTTCACACTGTGAGATGTAATAATATTACATCTAAGTGTGAACAGTGACATTTAAAAGTAGGGTGAGCGATATTTATGTATTATATTATATTTCCGTAGTTTGAAGGCAACTTAAGGAATGTTAATTTTATAAGAACTTTTTTAATAAGGCTTTCCTCTTCGATATCAAGTTCGACATGCCATATAAAAGTTACTATCTCCAGCAAAGGATTTGGGTCCGTTATTGAATTATCTCAATAATCTATTTAAACTGACTTAGATTCTTTGCTTGAGTGGTAATTTACTTTATTTTTGTAGTTAAATAGCTCAGTTACATACAATCTCTGAACTAAATGATTGAAATTAGACCATAATATGATTAAAATTACGTTTAATATGATTAAAATTAGACCGTAATCATTTTGACAATGTTCTATGGGGAAAAAGATGAAATACAGGACTACAATGTTGAACCTATTGATTCTAAGTTATGTTTATCTATCAATTGTATAAGTCTGATATAGTGCCATATCGATTTATCAGAAAATCGAATTTTTAAAATTCTACTCGAGCAAAGCCGGGGATGAGTCAGATTGCTTGAATACAAAATAAACAAAAAAAGAGGTCAATTTTTTATATCATCCATTAAGCTTCTCCAAGCTTGAAATTAAATCGGCCGTGTGATTTACATTTTAATATGGCGAGGGGCTCCTGCTAAACAAATTTATAGCGCCGAAGGAGCAACATTATCCGTTCATTGGATCGCACCTCCATCGAGATGAGCTAACCTTAGATTTTATGCTGATCAAATTAGCTCCGGCGCCTTTTCGCTTAATGTTTATGGACTCTACGGACTTTGCAGCGTAAAGTGCGTTAAGTAAATGGTTACTGCGTAGGTTTTTAGGGTTCCGCCGCTCAAAAGGAGAAACAGAACCCTTAAAGGATCACATTGTTGTCAGTCTGTTCATCTGTCGTGTCTATCAAGAAAACTTATATTACCTAACCTAACCTCTAATGTTATAATTCTTATCGCTTTTACAACTTTGTAAATATTGTCACTGATAGTAGAAAACAAAAAAAAATCGGTCCATATAACCGGAAGTAGTTGCGATTTATTAGAGAGAGATAATTTTAGAGAGACATGCGAGAGTGTTTTGTCATATGAATTTTGCAAAACGTTGCTTATACGAGTATAATGATTCTCATTGTTTAAACACACATTTCACAAATTATGTAATATTATAAGTCTCTTTTGCAATATTGCGCTGTTGTAGATGCAGTCGTCATGTCACGCAAAAGACGGAAACATTAAAGTGCGGAAACCAGCCAGAAATCAGGAAGAAGAAGAAAAGATTTCGTAGCCAATTAGTTTCGTAGAACTAACATGTCTCCTAGCAACAAAAACGTTACGTACATTGGACGTAGTACATACCAAGAGACGGCGTAGTAAGCTACAAGTATTGTAGCGCAGTTGAGGAGATGTGTCGAAAATCAGTCAGATTGAAAAGTGTCATTCAAACTTTGGTTTGATGCGTTTTTCTCTCTTGAACTCAAAATGTTGGATTTATCGATTACTGAATAGATTTGGTCTAAAAAGTATCGTTTTCGAGAGAAAATAGCATCTCTAATATTGATCAAAAGCGACGTTTACATTGTGTGCTGATTATTTTGTTTTAGTAAAAATTAGTTTACATTAAGTATAAGTTTTAAGTATAAGTTAAGTATAAGCAGAGCCCTTATTAGGTGGACAAACGCCACCATGAGAATCACATGGCTGAATTCTGGCAGCGCAGGAATATAACCGTGGAAGTTCTTTAAAGAGAATAAGAGCTCTATATCCAGCAATAGATGCCTATTATTTGGCGACGATGACGACGACAATAGCAGAACCAACAATTTTACAATATCTTTGTTTATATTTAGATGTGTATGGATTTACCTACCTCATGAAAACAGTAGTGAGAGAAATTTTCCCCATTTCCTTTATTTATTGCTACAGAACAACCTATTATTGTTGGCTCCGTGCGAACATAGCTCTTTCATTGATTAATTGCATTGGCGGGGTGTTTATTTGTTATTTGACGGAGCTGAATGAAAAAGTATTGGAATACTTTTTTTCAATGAAAAAGTGCACTGAAGTGTTAGCTTGGAATTGAATTGAAACAAATGTTTGTGAATGTTATAATGTTGGCTAGTAAATGGATGCAATTTGGTTCGCGTTTTAGCTTTTACGGTTTTATATTATTTTGTGATACTATCGAATGATGTTGTTTCGATTGAAATTTTCTGGTTTTTATTTTATCGTTACGGGATTGATTAGTTCAAGGGCTTACCTTCTTTGCCGCAAAGTGCCGCGCGTATATAGGCAGCGCTGCGACCACGCTGCTTTGTAAATCCATATCTATACTAATAAATAAAATTGGAGTGTCTGTCTGTAATTTCGAAATAACTGCCACATATTAAGGTCATATGGTTATTTGAACGATACCATAACTGAATCACACGTTTATAAAATTTTTGTCTGTCTGTCTGTCTGTTTGAAAAGGCTAATCTTCGGAACGGCTGAACCGATTTTAACGGGATTTTCACATACAAGTAGAGGATTGACCAGGGTGTAACATAGGCTACTTTTTTAACCGACTTTCAAGAAGGGAGTTGTGTTTTTGTACCTATGTACACCGAAATCTCCGAGATTTCTGAACCGATTTGCGTCATTTCTTTTTTAATCGATAGAGGAACTTTGCGACATTGTTTCATAAAAAATTTGGATTCCAACTCTTCAATCCTGATGCTGCAGGGGATCTGACCAATCCACGCGGGCGAAGCTGCGGGCATCAGCTAGTAAGTAAATAAAAACGCGCGAGTGCAGCGCTGTACCCGAGTCTTTAAATGTAAAATTCATGTTTCGTCCTTTTTCAGCAATATTAAAAAGAAAAAAATACAGATACTCTAAATTTAGTGTAGAGAAAGACACAACAATTGGCGCTAACGTCTACCTATTCTAAAAATAATTCATGTGCCTACTATGTAAAAATCTTCGAATTTACGCACATTTACAAAATAAGTCGTAATTCAATTTATCAGACAATTCTGAGGACGCGAGCTTTTCTCCTCATAACAATAGGAGGCTCTTAAACAATTTGATAAGGGATTAGATAAGATAAGAAACAAAAGGGCGCGTTATTTGTAAAGACATTAAAGGAGAAGTATAACAAGAGTGAAGTAAGAATAAATTCGTTTAAGGTAGTAATAATTGTGTTTATGATTATTTGGAAAATGCGTCGCTTATAACCCATATATTTTTTATTTTTAGTGAAGTATTGGTGAGTGATTTTATACCAGTAAACAGTAGGAATAAAAGCAAAACGTCTTCTATTAAAAAAATATAAACAACAACTTGATAGTACATATTTTAGCTCCATGCTACGAATAACCCATTTTATGTATTTTTGTTCTTTAAATATTTTGTAGGATTTTTACATGTGGTCGAAATAGCATACCTAATAGATTGAGTTCAATGTATTATAAATTTTATATGACTATTATACCATGTATGCCTTATTCTTTCATCTATCTAAACACTGAAAAAGAAAAATTGACTGACTGACATCAATTGGTCTAGAAACTTGAGAATTTGATCTCTATCTATAATTGTAAGCCCTCTTTAAGAAGTAATTTTGAAGAGATTCTAACGTGGTCTTAAAAATCCAAATTCATGCGACAAAGTAAAAGAAAAAATAATGTTTGTAAGTTTAACAATAAGAAACGATCTCTCAGAAATTTCCTCGATATATCTGATGTGTCGTATCGAGATTTTCTTAGAATATATGTGACAAAATAGATGATAGAATTTCTATCATCCACGTTTGTGTAACGCATGTTTTGCAACATCGCCTCGCAATTTTCTTGTACAATGTTTTGCGTAATAACACTGATAAAAGCTGTATGTATCGTAAACTGATGTTGTATTATAATACATTTTCCATTACGTAAATTTTATTTGTATAACGCTTTGTGGGTTTGTATACTTTGTTTTTTTTTTTTTTAACTAGCGACCCACCCCAGCTTCGCACGGGTGGCTTATTACGATTTTCGCATGGAACTCTAAGTTTATGAAAATAAAATATAGCCTTTGTCACTCAGGAATAATGTAGTTTTCTACTGGTGAAAGAATTTTCAAAATTGTACTGAACTACTGAACCAATTTTGAAAAGAATTTTCAAAATTGGTTCAGTAGTTCCAGAGATTACTTTCTACAAACAAACTTAAAAACTTTACCTCTTTATAATATTTGTATTTTTTTAATTTCATACTGAGAAACCTTAATATCTTCATCATCATCATCTCAATTTATCGCCAGTTGACTACTGAGCGTGGATGTCCTCTCAGACTGAGAAGAGCTTAGGCCATAGTCCACCATAATAGCGTATTACGAATTGGTAGACTTCTCATACCTTTGAGATTATTGACAACTCTCAGATTTAGGTTTCTCCACGATGTTTTTCTTCACCATAAAAGCAAGTGTTGCCTAATTTACTGCTTAAAAATAACATCACTACGAAAAGTTCAGGTGCATGCCCGGAATTGAACCATAGACCCCCGAATAGGTGGTTAACGTTAAACTTTGGTCGCTAAAACTTTGATCGTTGCGTCTAATTATTATCACATCACGCTAATATTATAAAGGCGAAAGTTTGTATGTGTGTGTGTGTATGTTTGTTACTCCTTCACGCAAAAACTACTGGACGGATTTGGCTGAAATTCGGAATGGAGATAGATAATATCCTGGATTAGCACATAGGCACTTTTTAATCCCGAAAAATCAAAGAGTTCCCACGGGATTTCAAAAAACCTAAATCCACGCGGGCGAAGTCGCGGGCATCGGCTAGTTACTTTATATTAAAAAAAAACTATTTGTAACTTTGTTAACTATCAAATTATTCAAAACGCCCACATTAAAGTGATATTCAAACGTTCGAGTTACGAATAAGTAATTTTTTGAAGCGATTAATATTTTCAACTAATTCCAACACAATATAATAACTTACCTTGTTATAAAACATCTCTCATTTCATGACAGACACGTATCGCGTTTCTGCTGCTAACTTTGAAGTTATGAAAATATCAAACATATGCCAATATAGCATTTATAAAGAACAGTACAAGGTTTATTTTTGGTTGGCTGCAGTTTTATAATGGAGTTTTGGTAAAGGAGCCAAATTGAAAAAAGTTAAACAAGTGTAGATACTTTGCTGCATAGAGGCTGACAGTTGATGGATTCAATAAAAGTTAGTGAGGACACATGTGTTTACTTGATGGATTAGAAGCAAATAAAAACGAAAAGCGAAATAATTAGTACTAATCATTCTGGGTTTGCTTTAGTTTTGAACATCAGTATTTATCGTACAGGTAGTTTTGAAAATCAAGACTTAATTAAACATGCTAACTGAAAATTTAGTTTAACGAAATTACCTCCCAGGATTTATTCAAACTTTTTAAAGGCGACATAAGCAATAATAAAAGTTTTTTGAAAATTATACGTCTATGTTTTTAAGAGAATTTCTTCCTCCTTATTCTGATGCATCGCATGCGTCCACGTGGATTTAGATGTCTAAAAATCTCGTTGGAACTCTTTACTTTTCTGGGGATAAAAAGTAGCCTATGTCTCTCTTCAGGGCTTTGATTTAATTTAGTTGATCCGTTGTTCTGTTGCAGCGTGATGGGCAAATCAACAAACACACTTTCAAATTTTATTACATAATCGGTATTTTACCCATATAAATATTTATATTTTAATGAGAAAATAAAAAATGCCTGCCTTTGTAAATAAAATAGCAATTTATACATGAAAGAAAACGTTTGCTAATATATTCTTCCAGCCCGGCTAGCATGGGCAGTAGATAAAAATTATATCCCCGATTATATCCACTGGTGTCATAGAAATCAGTGGATATAATCGGGGGATATAACTTTTATCTACTGCCCATACTAGCCGGGCAGGCGTCTTTGTTATCTCTCATTCAAAATACCAGATCTGAACTTATCGTTACTCTTTGGAAGTGGGTATAATTCAATGTGTCATAGACTTAATTCGCCTTTAGGAAGTTCTAAGAATGCACCTCTAAAGATTAAAGTATTTATAAGTTAAAGTTACTGTCCAAGCTTTGGAAGTTGCCGTCAACTTGCCGCCAGGAAGTTGCAACCAATTTGCGACTTTTGACAACAAGTGTCTTCTACTGTGTAGTGCGTTACAAAAATAGACATATATTTTACATTATCTTTATATTTGTTATACAAAATTATAAAAAATTAAAAATAAAATATAATGGGAAATCTTTAGGTATATTTCTTGCTAGTTGGAAGGACATTCCGAATCCTGCCCGGGTTTAATTGAAAATTTCAAAACCACTTATTAAACTTTATTAACTGAACAAAAAATCTTTCTATGCCTGTATTATTTCAGTAATCAAAATAATACTGATTCAAAATCTTCATTTATAACAAGTGTAAATTAAAAATTTATAACACCCCCGACGATCCAAAGTATTTGAGTTTTCCAAAACATCATTTTCAAATAAATAATAATGTATATCTAGGCAACGTCCATCTTGACAGCTTGACATTTGTCAATTGACTTAATATTAAGAACCTAACGGTTATCTAACCTTCTTTTCTACAAGAAAACTAGAAAAGAGCTGATAACTCTTAAACGGCTGAACCAATTTTTTTGGATTATAGCTAAGAACACTCTCGATCAAGCCACCTTTCAAACAAAAAAAACTAAATTAAAATCGGTTCATTCGTTTAGGCGCTACGATGCCACAGACAGATACACAGATACACAGATACACAGACACACAGATACACAGATACACACGTCAAACTTATAACACCCCTCTTTTTGGGTCGGGGGTTAAAAAGATAAGCTGACTAACTGACAAAATATCAACGTACAGGTAAAACGTTGAAATTTAGAAGAAGTTGGAATGTCGTAAAATTATTGTCTTTATTTGTGAAACTAGGTGTGTTTCTTTGAGAAAGCAGCTTTAGCAGCTAAATATAATAGTGTTAGATCTTAACTTTCTTCACAGTGTTCATTCTGGACACTGGAAAGTTCCAAGACTAACCTCTTCCTTTTTCTATAGAAAAAAGTTTTTTTTAAAGATTTAAAAGGATAAGCCGGACTGCCATTTTAACAGCCGTACTAGCCTAACCTAGTGTGCAGTCTCGTGAGTTAGTTATTCGTTAGGAGTGTTTATTTCTACCTACTCTACTCTGTCTAGCATTCCATAATCATAGTAAACAGCAAAAGTGCAATAAATCAATATATGTATCATATTGTAATGTAACTATGCAATGGAGTTTAATTTGGACTCAGCTACAGTTACAAAACTAACAAAAATCTTAAAACAATGATCATAAACCAAAATCTTTGGAGGCTTTTAGGCACGTGGCATTCATTTGATTATTATTTAACGGCGTCGTAAACTAAACTTTCATTAACTTAGTGTATAATGTTTGCGTTTGTTACTGTCATTAGCATAATAATATTTTGGGCAATCATTTAATTTTACGTCCTCAAATAAAATTTGATATCGTGTTTAAGTATCTAAAACGAATAAAATTCCTTTATAATCCCGACTTTCAAAAAGCACTTGCCTACCGTACGTCGTATGTATATGTTGAGTTTGTTTGTTTCAGTTTTTGCGACCAAAAGCATAGTTCACTCTGCCCATAGTCACAGAGCGTCCGGATAATTCTTTTCTTTAGGTTCTAGCGAAGGGCGATTCATTTGAAAAACAAAACGGTTGTTATTATTTGATCAAAATCGAATAATCATTGAACAATCGAAAAACAACAATTATTTTTAGGCTGTTCCGTTATTGTTACGTAGAGCGCGCTGAAATTAAATTGAAAATCGAATGCAATTGCGCAATTGATTTGGATTTTCGATTTATTTGTTCTAGACCACATTTGTAACGAATAGAGTTTATAAAACAATCGAAGAATTGAACAATCAATAGATGATTTTATTTATTTTATTGTTTTTTGTGAAGACGAATGGTTTAGGCAATAGTCCGCTGCGCTGGCCAAATGCGGCAGTCATCACACACGTTTTAGAATATTATGGATAACAGAAGGCATGCAAATTCCTAACGATGTTTTGCTTTACCTTTAGCAAGTAATATTTAATTGCTTAAAACACCCAATCCGAAAAGTTAGTTGCGCGTTCCCGGAATCGAACCCTCAACCTCTCGAATGGGAAGCGGACGTGTTAACCAAGAGGCTATCATATCACGGCTTGTCACACGCGTAGATTTCAGTGATAAAACTTTTACACTTTCCTAAACACTACTTACCAAGCTCAAAGGGTAGCATTCGAATATCATTAAAATTGGTTCTGTATAGTTTTTAAAGGAAACTTGAGTGCGAGATACAAAAATTAAAGTTTCATCGAAATAGGTTACTTTATTACTAGTAGAACAGCATTCAATGTAAGCAGAGAGGAAGGTAAGAGCAATTAATTTAAAATACAGATTTTAAGAGAGCTCTTAAGAGGCTCTGTAACTTGCTATCGCGGTAAAATAGAATGGAAGGAGAAACCTTGAATCATTTCATAAGATATAATAGGTAAACCGAATCTTTAAGTTAAAACTGAACCAATACATAGGAGAGTTATGAAATGTTATGTATAAATAATATTATATCATGATACTAGATGATTTTACTATCAAAATATGAGTAACGAGGGGATGCCCGCGGTTTCGCCCGCGTGGATTTCGATTTTTTAAATCCCGTAGGAACTCTTTGATTTTCCGGGATAAAAAGCAGCCTATTTCCTTCCCCGCGATGTATTCTAAGTCTGAACCAAATTTCATTAAAATTAGTTTAGCGGTTGGGCCGTGAAAACGTAGCAGACAGACAGACAGACACACTTTCGCATTTATAATATTAAGAAGAATGGATGGAAAGGAGTCGTGACTTTTTCCATTATTTATAATATTATAATGGTGGTAGTTTCATTGGAGTTTTCATGCGGTGAGTCCCCAGAGTACTCGAGTAAGAGATTTTGACTTTCAGGTCTAAAAGATCTTATAATCTAGATAGGATAATAGCCGGAACCGATGGGACTCCGGGCACTGAGGCAACAAAAATGCCTTTAGGATTATTCTAACATTTAAATAATGTAAGTAATTTTTTTTTAAATTTATATTATTCTAAATATATTTTTGTAATAATAGTAGCGTTTTACCTGAAAATAAAACGCATATTAAAATACTTACCTCACTGGAAGCTTTATATTGAGAGTAGCATTTCCGTTTCCGTCGATTTCATGCCAGTTTTCGTACTTTTATTGATGTCATATCCGGTTTTGTGGCGCCACCTGGCGGGGTCGCGCTCAAAGTTTTCGTAAATTGCTCAGCGCGGCCATGGCTTCATTGGCTCAATATCACCAGGCAGGAATTACTGAAAGCTTCCAGTGAGGTAAGTATTTTAATATGCGTTTTATTTTCAGGTAAAACGCTACTATTAAATAACTTGACCGTAACTGGAAGCTTTATATTGAGACCCTGTTTGTTTTCGCCTGGTGACGCCACATAATAGATATTAGAATTCTACGCCAATGTGATAACATTTGTACCATAATGAGTACTTATATGATATTATGTTCTTTTTCATAAACAAAATTTTGTTTATTTGAATACAAAATCAATAAAGAAAAGAATTTTAACTATCAGTCATAGAACTGAAGAATAGTTAGTTGAGCGATACCACCTGGACTAAGTACATTGCCTTCAATCACTTTACATTTAGAAAAATTTTGAATTGTATTAGCTGATTGCTAATTTTCATGGGCCATCTCATCATAAGAATGATTTTCCCTGAGTTGAGTGTATGCTACGAGAAGTAGCAGATATGCTTGCTTCTTTCAAAAAGGTTTTTACCCAGTCTAAAAATTCAAAAAAAATTCAAAATTCAAAATGTTTTTATTCAATTAGACTTTTACAAGTTCTTTCGAATCGTCAAAAGCATCTACCACTGGTTCGGAATGCCTTCTGCTATACCTACTGTACGAGAGGCACGTTTAATCCGTTAACCATTATAAAATATAGAGCATTATATTTTGTAGCATATCATACTCTGTCGTTCAATAATTAATTACCAATTACACATATAAATCCAAAAAGAGGGTAAAAATACCCGTTATGACTATTCCTATTACAAGCAATTTCTGATTGGTTGTCTATTTCAGATTTTGAGCCGAATTTAGGGCAAATGTCAGATTTTATTTTTATAATCATCAAATTTTATTAAATACACATCATTCGTTCTAAGGTACGATTTTGATGCAATATGAAGTTATCTGAATAGTAAGCAGTAATAAAAACGCAGATATTATAAATGATTAGTTAAGTAATAAGTTATTATTAGCACCCCAAACGGGTGGATTTCAAATCTCTCTGAAGAAATCGATTTTAAAACATGCTTGGACATGAATACATAATTGAGTGAATTTGCTTTTATTCATTAATATAGCACATATAAAACACGCGCATTAACAAACATTACTTGACTTTTATTTCATACATCCAATAACAGATCCAATTACAGATTCGTGTAAGAGGAATGAAAATTCTAAATTATGTCATTTATATTATGTGCCAAAACTGGTGCTAATTGTGATACTTTAGGTTCGTATCAATATTTTTCTTTAAAGACCATGATGATCAACGTTTTCAAGCTTATTCAATAGTTTCAAGATAGATTTCCGCTTGAAATTAAGCAGTGATTTACTGCTTAGGTTTTATGTGTCTAATGTATAGGACCACTCATTATTTCTAGACTTCTTAAGACAATGACAGACCCATTGCGAGTCAATGAGTGCGAGTTTTATATAAACGGTCGAGGCCCGCCAAACACTTTCGATCGGAGTAAATTATATAAACTAAATCAACTATTCAAAAAATATTCCTTTTGACCAATTGAGATGGGTCAAGAGTCAAGACGAAGAATTGAAAATAATGGCGTAAACCAACTATGCCAATGGAAACTTTCATGAGATACAGCATCGTGAAACAGGACTTGATGGTCCATCAAATCTAAGAGTGCATAGTTGTGTACTTCGAATGCTTTCTCCGAGGTGAATAGATCGACCTCCAGGATTACCCACTTTGCAAATATTATTTCCACGCAAGCTCGTATTGCCACTCTGGGAGGTTGGCTATGACATTAGATACAAATTATTTACATGATTACTATACATACCGGATATAATATTGTAAGCTATGGTGTATTTGTCAAGCCATAATTCCAGTATCTGGAATGTTTTATTCAATAAGGATAACAACATCCTTAAACCTTGTAAATATGCTTTATTAACAAATGAATGAATGAAAGAATGAACATCATTCCTCTTTTTCTTAGTAAATGAGAGAGTAACGTCTCGTCGTTACTTTGAATGAGACTTGAACTAAGGCGTAAGAAGTGAGCCTTCTTGAAGCTTCTGAAGGGTAAATTTGACTATCATTTTGATAAGAGTAAAGCATTTGTTCCTTTCATGTCAAAGAGCATGATAGATGAAGATTGTTTATTAATGCTCCCAAGCCTGATCCAAAGCATCCGTTACTAGAACATGAACTAGTGGAGGTAGCTAATATTTCTCCTTTAGCCCTTATAATTTATTTATCGCATCTGCCAGCTTGGAGTGCAGCGTGGAGATCGCTTGATGGATAGACGACATTAACGGGTCGCAGGGATCCATGCAGTGTAATTACGTGGCATGTGGTAGTCTCTTTATGAGACCTATGTCCAGCGTGGACGTCTAACGAATGATAATAGTGATCTACCAGTATTGGATAGATCTTGGATTATCCAGCGGTCATTGGTTTGTTAACTAGCGTTTCTAACTGTTCTTACATCCATCAGCCCTCTTTGGAGGCATTTTCTAGGGTCTCCATAGTATTTCTAAATAGTTAGCCTCACTCTTTCGTGGTCAAAGAACCAATTCTCAAATTTTATATATCAAAAACAGTAAGTTCGACTGTAGTAGATATTAACTTAATGCATGTAAAAAATGTACATGTATTAAGTCTCTTGTACATTTAGCATGTAGTTACTTGCCTTAACTTGCTATGACAAGTTGATAAGTAAAATAGGACTCATATTTCACCATTCTCTTAATATCACCCATAGACACCGTGGTTAGTCCGAACGGCAGGTAGGTTATCATCTAATCTATCTAACTTTCCCGTATGGCCTCAATAAGAAGCACTGACACAAGACTGTTTCACTACATGAAAACAGACTTTGCATGTTTATCAAAATGAAATGTTCTGCCATAACATACATAGTTGTTTCGTACTTTAAGATCTTGGTCGGGATGACACTTCGGAGTTCGGTACCAGAAACAAGGTGAAAAGGAAGCTTGGCGTGCGGTGCAAGCTTCATGATTCATTTTACGCACTATTGCGTACAGTTCCTTGGGAAAAACAATAGGCGGTTTTTTAAATGTTGGTATGCGATACCATTGAAATAACCTTTGTATAACCTCTGGTGCCTCTATTTTCTTTCATTGCGAAAGACAGTGCACTAAATAACCTGCTTGGAACGAGGTCGGTTTAGTTTCTCTGATTTGTCTTGGAGAATTCGGGTGCAAATAATCATGCTGTGGCTTACTTACCTTTTTGGACCTCCAGTCCTGATTGAGGAACGATAAGAACTTTTTAGATGACCTTTGTAGATATTACCGGTATGTTCGTTTCCACCCCGCGAGGGTGTATGATATAGATCATGTTGGCATCCACCCCGCGAGGGTGGATGATATTGATCATACTGGTATTCACACCGTGAGGGTGTATGAGATTGCTCAAACTAGCATCCACCCCGCGAGGGTGGATGATATTGATCATACTGGTATTCACACCGTGAGGGTGTATGAGATTGCTCAAACTAGCATCCACCCCGCGAGGGTGGATGATATTGAGCATACTGGTATCCACCCCGCGAGGGTGTTATAATATTGCTCATGTTAGGATCAACCCTGCGAAGGTTGAATGATATTGATCATACTGGTATCCAACCCACGAGAGTGGATAATATTGATCATTGAATAGGCTCAATGCACGGCAAAGGTAGTCATGGCAGCTCTATGTATTGAAATGGTAACATTTGAAATGCATGGCCCCTACGAGGGGCGGGTGACCATTTTTCAGAAAATGCAATGTGCATGTCGAGTAGTTCCACGCGATGGAACGGCAACAATTATAATTTTCTGTGCTTGTGAAGCGGCGAACGCGTTCAATGTGTTTTCTATTTATTGCTGGGTCAAATAAATTTATCTTATCTTTATTCAAATACACTTTTGCAATTGCTTTTGAATCGTCAAAATAATTTACCATAGTGTATGCAAAATAGTTCCACGCGATGGAACGGTAACATTTTCAATGCCTTGCCCCCGCGAGAGGCAGCGGACTAATAATAATTGATTTTTGACTGAATAAATGTGTTCTTTTCGACCCAAAAAATATTAACAAACTCCACTCGTTTTTTCCCATATGGATGTAACCAAAAGACCCACCTGGCTCGTGATAATTTCGCAGCGCATCGCAATACCTTCTATGCTGTAGCTACCCACTAATTGTGGAAAGACCCGACGAAGTCTGATTATTGATTTCAGTCAATATTTTAGTTAATTTAATATTATTATTTAAGTTAATATTGATTTTCAGTTAATTTATATACGAATAAAAATAAAGTCAAGAAAGCACAATTTTTAGGAAAACCTAGGCTTATTTTTGTTTATGCAGTATGTGATAGCTGCATAAGCTTTATCTGCTAGAAATTGCAAGGTATCATACTTTTTTACCTCTTTGTTTGTTTCTAGGTCTATGAACCTTGAGTTTTATCAAAGACTTTTTAATGTACTGTGTAGGTACACGTAAAAACCAAGATGCGCTAGCTAAACCTGAAAAACCTGGAACCTGGTCAATTAAAGGTTAGAACCTGTTGAAAGTAAAATCTAAACACGAACTTTGTTATTCGATTTCATCCTGATGATCGTCAGGTGTGATATTTCTATTTTTATAAAGGTTACCTGTAATTTCATTACTATTCGATGTAACAATTTGAATTAACAATAACAATAACTAGAAAAGACATATCATAATCTTAAAAGAATTTCTCGTATAAATCCGAGAGGATTCATTTCAAAATGCAATCGGGGTCATAACTATCGTCATGTACCCTCTAAATAAAATGAGCATATTGTAACAGACTTAAAAGGTAAATTTTAGCTAAATAATATTAATTTCAAATATTTGAAATTCATTTCTAATAATCGGTTTCTAATTGTTACATCGTCTCAAGTACGAAAAGTTTTTAATAACTACCTTCTGGCAAATAAATATAAAGTACTGTGATCCGAACGGACAAACCGTTAAAAATATTGATCACGTACATATTATTATATTTTACATTTTACATAATGTAATATAAATTAAAAATAAGTACTTACTGCGAATTATTCACCAAATTCACTTTATAAAGTACCACACAATAAAATAAAATATCTTGCAACGTTTCGTGTTGACTGATTGCAAGTTGCTTCGACGGCAAACAAAACGCCAATGAAGCCATGGCCGCGCTGAGCAATTTACGAAAACTTTGAGCGCGACCCCGCCAGGTGGCGCCACAAAACCGGATATGACATCAATAAAAGTACGAAAACTGGCATGAAATCGACGGAAACGGAAATGCTACTCTCAATATAAAGCTTCCAGTTACGGTCAAGTTATTTAATAATCAATAATTGTTGTAGGCACCTTTAGTAAAACAAGTACTTAAATGGTAGTTTTAGTACCCACTTGCTTGGGCTATAATTATTGTAGTCGCTTCGTTGGTAATGCTACGTGCTTCGGTGGTATATTTTGTTGCAGGTAGGTAGTAGTTGTAGCATGAGTTTCGCGCGTCGCGATGGTTAGTGTTAGTAAATACTTCTGTGCTACCTATGTGCTTCTGCGTTATAGCTATAGTAGTTGCTTCTTTCGTAGTTATAGTATGTGCTTCGGCGGCAGTTGTAGTTGTCGCTTCGATGCTCGGTTTCAGTTTTAGGAGGCGGTTTATCTTATTGATATATTACGCATGAATCCCTGTCCGTTGATGGTCCGATATAACGAAACGAGTCTACGTAAGTCATTGGCTCTGCCGACTGAGTGAGTGCTACGAATGTTACCTGAAACAAAAATTGTAGATAGATATAATTACGGTTTTTATTTATGTGTTTATCTAAGTTGATATCTAGGATCTAATTTTGATAACGCAACTCCGCTCTCTTTTCCCTCTATATTATGTTATATTGGTAAAATAAAGCTAATTAAAGCATAAATTAATAATTCCCTCCCAACCGATTATTGGCCATGGCATCTCCATAGAGATTAGTCAACTGTGCAAAAGATTTATAGTGCACGCACAGTTGCACTGTCTATTCCCTCACTCTCATATCTTGATGGGACGGAAATGCGACACGACTGATGAAAACTCAGATGCAGGACCAACGGCTTTAGATGCTCTCTGACTCCAACACACGGAGTGAAACATCGCCAACTTCCTATCTAGGGGCTACTGAGAATTTCTTAACAGAAACTATGACTGACTTTATTGGTCCGACCCAGGATTCAAACCCAGGACCTCATCAGCAGTCAAAGCATATTTGACTGTAGATGAGGTCCCACTAAATCAATGAGGCAGTCAAAACTTAAATTATCGTTTTATTAAACTGCGCCTTGAATAAATATTATCACACTAATATTATAAAGGCGAAAGTTTGTATGTGTGTGTGTGTGTGTGTGTGTGTGTGTGTATGTTTGTTACTCCTTCACGCAAAAACTACTGAACGGATTTGGCTGAAATTTGGAATGGAGATAGATAATATCCTGGATTAGCACATAGGCTTCTTTTTATCCCGGAAAATCAAAGAGTTCCCACGGGATTTCAAAAAACCTAAATCCACGCGGGCGAAGTCGCGGGCATCGGCTAGTTTAAAATATATAATATTATTTTAAATATAAGAAATTATTATCTTGTAACGTTCCCTATAAATAATGTATATATTATTTATGGAAGCACTATACCCAAAATCGATTAATGGACGGAATGATAAGCAACAATACTAAACCTTAGTGGTTTTTTTGTTGTGTTAAAAGCATTTGTAAAACGTTCAATATTTGATAGTTAATTAAAAAAAAAAAAATTTAATACTGGATTACTTACGTAGCCTTGAAATCTGCCAGATCCACCGAGAGTTATGTTTAATGTTTGCCAACCAGGAGCAAAGTCAGATGTCTGATGATTGAGGGAAACGCCACCTATGAAATCATTGGTTCCTCCGACAGTGGGCTGAAATACTGATACGTCCAGTTGATTATGTATCGTTGCAGCCATCATATAAACGTTCACTTCTAACGTGCCTCTTGCAGTCATTGTGAAGTTCAAGGATGATACGCAACTTAAGCCTGCTTGGGGTGTTATGAATCTGGTACTATTTGCATGAGGGCTATTGATAGTGACAGATGAGTATTGCTTGATATCCCATGCGGAGAACCCAGTGCAATCTATATTATTACTGGTGAAGTTATCTTCGAAGTTATTTTCAAAATCTTCAGTTACACAATCAATAGGTGCTTCTTCATATATCACGCAAGAATCCTTGTCAGATGACGGCCCAATATAACGAAACGAATCTATCCAAATGATTGGATTTGGTGACCCAGACGTTGCTTGAAACATTACCTGTAACCAAAAATGGTAAATACTTGAGCAAATTGTGTATTATGCATAAGAGCCTATTTTAATTAAAGCGTGATTAACCATTTTTAACCCCCGACCTAAAAAGAGGGGTGTTATAAGTTTGACGTGTGAATCTGTGTATGATTGTAATGAACCGATTTAAATTTAGTTTTTTTTTTGTTTGAAAGGTGGCTTGATAGAAAGTGTTTTTAGCTATAATCCAAGAAAATCGTTTCAGCCGTTTGAAAGCTATCAGCTCTTTTCTTCGTCCGCATGGGTTTAGGTTTTTTGAAATCCCGTGGGAACTCTTTGATTTTCCGGGATAATAAGTAGCCTATGTGCCAATCCAGGGTATAATCTATCTCCATTCTAAATTTCAGCCCGATCCGTCCAGTAGTTTTTGCGTGAAGGAGTAACAAACATACACACACACACACACATACAAACTTTCTCCTTTATATAATATTAGTGTGATGATTATCGTGACTAATATTCTTTAAAAAAAATTTAAAAGCTAACAAAACATAGATGACTCAGTTTTAATATTTCAAAAATTTACTCACATATCCATCAAATCTAGCAGGCCCATCAACTGTCATGTTTAATGTTTGCCAACCCGGGACAAACTCTGGGCTCATGTTGCTGTGGAAAACTCTACCGATTGTGATATCATTTCCTCCAACAATTGACTGAAACACTGTAATAAACAGTTGGTCAACTAACGATGTTGACATCATGTATAGATTCACTTGTAACCTGCCCCCTGTAGCCATCGGGAACTTGAACGATGACACGCAGCCAAAGCCTAGCTGCGGCACGATAAAACTTCTACTTTCTGGATGAGGACTACTGATATCGACAGATGCGTATTGCTTGATATCCCATGCGAAGAACCCAGTGCACTCTGTATTGTTACTGGTGAAGGTATCCTCGAAGTTATCTTCAAAATCTTCAGTCACACAATCTTCGATAGGTGCTTCGTCAGATTCACCTTCATATATCACGCAAGAATCCTTGTCAGATGACGGTCCAATGTAACGAAACGAATCTATCCAAATGATTGGATTTGGTGATCTAGATATCGCGTTAAACGTTACCTGGAATCAAGAATGGTACCTACTTAAATATAAATAGTTAAGCAAATTTATGAATGCGTAATAACTTCTTTTAATTTAAGCATGAATAATTATTTCACGTTAGGTCCATGAGTGCAATATAACAGACTAGCCGATGCCCGCGACTTCGCCCGCGTGGATTTAGGTTTTTCGAAATCCCGTGGGAACTCTTTGGTTTTCCGGGATAAAAAGTAGCCTATGTGCTAATCCAGGATATTATCTATCTCCATTCCGAATTTCAGCTAAATCCGTCCAGTAGTTTTTGCGTGAAGGAGTAACAAACATACACACACACACACACACACACACACACACACACACATACAAACTTTCGCCTTTATAATATTAGTGTGATGAAGTAATTAATGTGTTAGGCTAGACGTGACAGAGCCAGAAAGAGACTATAGACACTCTTGCGCAGATCTTGTACATGTAAGAGTTGTCGTAAACAGTCGTAAGATGTAACGCATATTTGTGCTCTTCACAAACCATGGCCCAACTTTGTATTATGGGTGGGTAGCTATTTCACTAATAAACCAACTGAAGATTAATATATGAAAGGTAGCAAAATTTACCATAAACAACTCAGTTTTAATATTTTAACAATTTACTCACATATCCCTCAAATCTAGCAGGTCCATCGATTGTCATGTTTATTGTTTGCCAACCCGGGACAAACTCCGAGCTCATGTTGCTGTGGAAAACTCTATTGATTGTGATATCGTTTCCTCCGAGAATTGACTGATATATTATAATAGTCAATTGGTCAACTAGCGATGTTGACATCATGTATAGATTCACTTGTAACCTGCCCCCTGTAGTCATCGGGAACTTGAACGATGACACGCAGCTCACGCCTGGCTGCGGTGTGATAAAACTTGTACTTTCTGGATGAGGACTATCGATATCGACAGATGAGTATTGCTTGATATCCCACGTGAAGAACCCAGTGCACTCTGTATTATTACTGGTGAAGTTATCCTCGAAGTTATTCTCAAAATCTTCAGTCACACAATCCTCGGAAGGTGCTTCGGTGGTAGTTGTAGTTGGAGCTTGAGTGCTAGATTCATCTTCATATATCACGCAAGAATCCTTGTCAGATGAAAGTCCAATGTAACGAAATGAATCTATCCAAATTATTGGATTTGGTGACATAGACATTCCGTGAAACGTTATCTGTAACCAAAAGTGATAATGTTAAAAGAAAACTAATAAACCCGTAAAACTTACTAGGCTCATCCATATAGTTGAAATGATTGCAATATGACGTATTATGAAGTAGGTAATTCATGCTAGAAGACCATGCCATATCTATGCCTCATCTGGGCAAAAATAATTGTTCGCGTCATTTGAAAGTCGACGCGGCGGTGCCAATGTATACCAATATTAGCCAATCTAAGTGATGGTTTATTGATTTGACACAACATATCGTACAGCGTCATAGGTGTTATAAGGCCATGTAAACCACACAAGATCGATGGCTCTGAAGTCTACTGAAGTTAAACTATGAAAGGTAGCAAACGGTCGACTATGCATAAATGTACGTAACGGCTCAGTTTTAATATTTATTTTAACAATTTACTCACATATCCCTCAAATCTCTCAGGCCCATCGACTGTTATGTTTATTGTTTGCCAACCCGGGACAAACTCCGAGCTCATGTTATTGAGGAAAGCTCTACTGAGAGTGATATCATTTCCTCCCACAATTGACTGAAATACTGTAATAGTCTGTTGGTCAACTAGCGATGTTGACATCATGTATAGATTCACTTGTAACCTGCCCCCTGTAGTCATCGGGAACTTGAACGATGACACGCAGCTCAAGCCTTGCTGCGGCACGATGAACCTTGCACTTCTTGAATGTGGACTGTCGATATCAACAGACGAGTAATTCTTGACTTCCCACGCGAAAAGACCAACGCATATTCCATAATCATTCGTGAAGTCTTCCTCAAAGTTAGATTCGAAATCCACAATTACACAATCCTCATTAGGTGCTTCGGTGGTAGATGTTGTGGTCGTAGTAGGTTTTGCTGTAGTGATTTGATCTTCTTCATATATCACGCATGAATCCTTGTTAGAAGATGGTCCGATATAACGAAAAGAGTCTATCCAAATAATCGTATTTGTAGATAGCGCTAATGATTGAAATGTAACCTGAAAGGAAACAGCAAATAATTTAATCAATTCATATTAAATGATAAAAATTGTTCATTTTATTTATCATCGCGATGTTATCTATATAGAATAAGTATAAGTAAAAGTAAGTTGAATGACTAACAGATCAAAGTATAGATAGTTTACTGGCATAGAAACTTGCGATTTCGCATGTAGGTTGTCGTTATAATTTTAGACCTCCACAAAGAAAGGATTTCCAAAAAAATCCACCCTAACGAAGCTGTAATGTGCCAGTCAGTAGTTCATTCATTATTATTCACGAATAGACGTCCACTACTAGATATTAGTCTCTTGTAGAGAATTCCACGCGCAAAGGTCTAGGACCATGTTAATCCAGTGGCTCCCTGCGACTCGTTTGATGTTCCACCTGATCTGTCTACCTTGTGAGGAGAGTCTTACAACGATGCGGTTTCTGGTGCAAGTTCGCCATTCTAGTATGTACATAAAAGTTACTTACGTAGCCCTCAAAGCTACCATTTCCATGAATGGTCATGTTTATAGTTTCCCAGTCCGGATAAGAATTTGATATATGGAAAGCTGTGCCAATAAGAACATCTTCTGTTCCGACTGTAGACTGAAACACCCTAGCAGATATATGATCAAATGGTGATCCTGATATCATATATACGTTCACTTCTAATATACCACCTGCAGTGACCGTGAACTTGAACGATGACACGCAACTTATGCCTGCTTGAGGTGTGATTAATCTAGTACTTTTTACATGAGGACTATCGATATCAACAGATGAGTATTGTATGACATCCCACGGAGAAAGCCCAAGGCACACTCCGTGATTGCTAGTGAAATCCTCGAAGCCATTTTCGAAATCCACAGTAACACAATCCTCACAGATCACATAGCTACAAACGAAGATCAATAAAACACAATAACGATACATTGTAAAAAAACTATGTCACTCGCTCGAAGCGTTGTGACTAATAAATAATAACAATTATTTTTAATATCAATTTATCATTATTCTAGTCATACAGTTAGGTAAGATAAAATTGTGGATAAGATAGCGTTCCTAAGAACCAAATTGCACCCGAATTAAATAATTCTTGCATCCGTTATTGTTTTCACTTAGGAATGTAGTACTGTTTTTAATAAATTTTATGATGGTTGTAAACAGTCAAAATGCTTGGCTAAAGCAGAAATCTGCACTTCACGTCGTGCTTGACCGTCTCAGAAGCCCTTAAGACGACAGTGTCCTATTCAGAGGTCCAGGGTTTGATCCTGGGCACACTCCTCCACGGGTTGCGTGCTTGGCCAGCCTGGTGCTAATACGCCTCCTCATTCTGAGAGGAGGCCCGGGATCAGTAGTGGGTTGGCAATGGTTCAGATGATGATTGACCGAGTGAGATGGGCTCATGTGTCAATCAATCAATCAATCAGCCTGTTTGCGTCCACTGATGGACATAATATACCTTCCCAAGAGTGCGCTACCACACACGATCCTCCGCCTTGGTCAACCACCCACTTCCCGCTATCTTCTTAAGGTCGTCAGTGTAGTGGGTTGGAGGTCGTTCCACACTGCGTTTGCTGATACGCGGTCTCCACTCCAGAACACGTCTGTCCTAGCGGCCATTTTGCAGCAGCAGATGGGCTAGTGTGTATAAGGCTTTAAATAAAGTTAACGTTTATCGGCGCACGTCACCGCAGACCACGGGCCGCGCTTTATCGCCAACACTCTAGATTTTATGGGCGATAATGAATCTAACTAGCGCTAAGTTAATTAAATTTCCTTTAAACTACAGCCGATTGAGAGAAAATGGCATTTACTAACGAACGCCTGTACCCGACTGGCGACCTTATTATTTAATAGTTTCTTGATATCATTTAAATTTTAGATACCAAGAAACTCACTTTCAAAATTCAAAATTCAAAATGTTTTTATTCAATTAAACTTTTACAAGTGCTTTTGAACTGTCAAAAAAATCTACCACTGGTTCGGAATGCCGTTCCTACCGAGAAGAACCAGCAAGAAACTCGGCGGTTGCTCTTTTCAAGTACATATTCAACTTACAATAATATGCCACTAAAATATTACGTCTAGAGTTTAAAGTTAAAATATTATTTATTATGTAGGGGGCATAGTTCAAAAAACAGGTAGACGTTGGGTCTCAAGGTACTGAATGGTGGATCAATGTGGGCATTAGGGTTCCAATTGGGGAGTCAAACGGCCACATTGATCCTGTGTTATGCGTGAAAAAATAAGTATTTAAAAAAGTTTTATTGTAAGGAGACACAATAATGATCCTGATAATGTACTTACTGAAAGCAAAAAAGAATTAGGTAGGTCACCACACCATTCTCCATATAAAATTAAAGTGATCAGGCTAATATGAAATCAGAACTAAAGTTGTGTAACGAACAGAGCGATCGGTTAACAAAGAGGGAGTAAAAATTGCAATAATTAGATTTAACCCACTCAAGCCACAAATTAGGCAAGCTAAATAAAACAGTTTAGTAAAAATAAAAGGACGTCTTAGTTTAAAAATTTTAATAACGTTGTTGTACTCCTGTAAGATATATTGTGAGAGAACACATATTATTGGATTTCTATGGAGTCCAAAAAAATTTCATTATGTGCAGATGATTTATTATCTGTGCCTATTTTATTCACAGAGTAGGTATAATTAATTAATTAATAACTGTGCTTTTGTCTTCCATCTTGATTAGTGACTTTAAGCCAAAGATTAAAACTATCCGAGCGCCCGAGACATGCTAATATACAGTTTCATTAATCCGGGGGACCAAAATAATTTTAGGTTTGGTGGGAATTAATTACAGGCCTGTCCCGGCCTTACGTTATCTTGAAATTTGAGGATTTGGGACATCGATATAATTATCTCAAAAGCAGTGATGAAGCTAAAATTAAATTTCAGTAGGTAGGTACGAACGGTTCATAAATGATTTGTTGACATTGTACTGAAACTTTTCGTAAGTTTACCAAAGTTTAGGTTCAAATTGTCTTTATCAAATTATTGCCCATATTTCTTCAGTTTTTATCTGCTCTCGAAACTACAAAACTCAGGTACTTTAAAATAAAAGCTAAGATCGCTTTAAAGTTTGAATAAAGTATCGACACCTCCCACGTAAGTTGTTGTATCCCCAAAACTACAACTTTTCAGTAGAGCGTTTTAAAGATATAAATTGAAATTAAAGCTCCATTTTTCAATATATTTTTGTGAAATTCGGTATCTAGTTATAGTTTACAGTACTTTCACATATTCTGAAAGATAATTTATAGAAATACTTCACATTTCTGAGATTTTGTTCATACAACATTTTACTGCGTGTTTCATCTTTGTAAAATGTTGTATAAGATACTTACAACAAATTACGCTGGAAAAAACGGGTTGAGTGTCATCGTATGTGTTAAATACAACAGTGTACATCGTTTAAAATTTAAAAAAAAATGTAGTATGTGTAGTCCGATTCATCATTTCCAACCAATGGATGTCCACTACTGGACATAGGTCTCTTGTAGGGACTTCTATATGCCACGGTCTTGCACCACCTGAATCCAGTGGCTCCTTGTGACTCGTTTGATGTCGTCTGTGCACCTAGTGGGAGTCTGTCAACGCTGTGCCTTACAGTGTGAGGTTCCAGCACCTTGGGACCTCAACGTCTATGGGTCCTTCGAATTATGTGCCCCGGCCATTTACACTTCAGCTTCGCAACCCATTTATGCCGGTTACTCTGATTTTCCTACCGATATCCACATTCCAGATTCGATCACGTAGAGAAACTTCAAA
Source organism: Maniola jurtina (assembly GCF_905333055.1). Taxonomy (NCBI): domain Eukaryota; kingdom Metazoa; phylum Arthropoda; class Insecta; order Lepidoptera; family Nymphalidae; genus Maniola; species Maniola jurtina. The sequence continues at coordinate 2,811,196 of NC_060046.1, forward strand.
TATAGCTCTTTAATTGCCCGCTTAGTGACTCTGAACTTTTTTATGAATTCCATTATAATATGTGACCATATTATCTCGGATCCATAATATGTCATCACTGGTAACACGCACTATTCGAAGACTAATTTACTTTCCGTACGCTGCCGCCGATTCGGATTCGTTGGCTGACCTGTTTCTTGAAATTGCACTTACCTACCTGGTCCAGGTACCTGTTCCAGGCTTACACACTTTTCTATAATTTCGAGTGCAGAGCCCTCAACGATTACTGGGTGGGCCGAGACATAAGAATTAGAGATAAATTTCGTCTCACTCATGTTCATTTTCAGGCCCAGCTGTTGTGAAACTTTGCAAATGTCATTGAGCTGTAAATGTAGAAACTCTGGGAAACAAAATGAGGTTTCCCAGAGTTTCTGCGATAGTGACTATGTCATCGACAAATCGAAGGTGAATTTCTTTTGATGTTAATGTCAAGTTCATTCCAATCCAAGCTTAAAGATAAGGACGTCTTCCAAAGCAGCGGTAAAGAGTTTCAGAGAATTATGTCTTAATGTGCACTCTGTCACTGCAATTGGACTGGCCTAGTCTGGTCCTATGCACATGGTGTTTTCGTACAGGATTCTATTTCAGCATTTGTATGAACAGGCAGTTGTTTCAGCATCTCAATAGCAACCTTAATACAGCCCCAGTTTCCACCAAATCAAAAACTTTCTCATAGTTTACAAACGCTTAGCAAAGAGGCAGATTATTATAATAGCCTTCAGTTATATTATGCATAACATGTCGCAGCTTATGAATGTGACCTTAAGTGTTAAGTGTGTGCTTAATCTTTTTCAGAATCAAGCTTGTTAGGGATGCTGAAAGTCATCGAACTTATTATTATGAACACAGCTTGATGAACAGCTTATAGACATGGCTTAGCAGCGAGATGAGTCTATGACTCTTCTTGAGTAATGTTTGTAACTTTGTAATTTCGTTATGCAATGAACTAGATTAATTTGAATATAAGATTCACTAACCTTTTGTGCCCACATTACAACAAATAAACCATTACTTATTATTTATTACGGCATTATCGCCATGACGGGATTGAAAATCCATAGAGAGCCATACTTATCTCGTATAAACTGGCATCTGGGATATCTTGGGTATAGTGTCCCGTCAATTTAGCTCTGGGATCTTTAGCCAAATCTTTAACAAGTCTTTGTTTTGTGGTGTATAACTGTCCATAGAACTTCTCCACTTATTTCAAGAGCTCAAGTTTAGCTGAAATGAGGTGTTGTCAGTTTTTTGTCGTATCAGCAGGCCCTGTTTAGTAGACAGATCTTTCGTGAATACTTTTGAGTTCCTGTTCCGCTCTATGGTATCTTTAAAACGAAATTAAAGATCCATAAGTCACGTGTTTGTACAATAGAGATCTGCCAGTAGGTAGGTGCATCTGCTGAAAACTACAGTATCATTTCAGGCCTTTTTCTGGTCATGAGCTTTAAAATCATAAAAAAAATATTTATTATTTTTGGACGATAGGCCGTAAAGAAATTGGACTCCACCACCTGGCAGGTTCTACCAACCTATTTATTGGAAAGGTAGGCTCTGAAATAATATATTGTAGTAGTGATTTTTTTTTTATTATATGGTAACCTAGTGGTATGATGAGCCGATTAGTTATTTCATTGACTATCATAGGTTTACGTCGCCATCAAACTAAATTTTAGCATAGTTTTATTGTATGCAATGTCGTATGTAAGAAAAAAAACAATGTCATAGCAACGTAAAATATAGCATGTAATCATACAACCAAATTTTGAGAAATAAATGCCGAAGTAAAATGTTGTATGTATCACTTAACACAAAATTTATTATAATTCTGCAACGTAAACGGTTGTATGTCATCATACAATACTGTTTTTGGGTGTCCTCAACGACGTAAATTGTTGTATGTATTCTATACAATAGTTTAGCTTGGCATCACTATTAAATTACTAAAATACGATAGTGAAATAAAAAAATGCAAACACAACCGTGACATATCAATGTCTTGAGTTACAAACATTTCATTTGAACTCCGGCGTGATCTGTTGTATCTGTCACATACGAGGCGCAAACGTGCGACTTCACCCCACATAAAACGTTGTAAAGGTCGATATGATATTTTACGTCGTCCTCGTTTGAAAAATACAACATTATACGCCTCATAAGTACTTTAAAAAACAACATTTTTAGGATTTTTTTTAATTGAACATATAAAATAGATAAAAATAGACATTGTTATGTAAAAAACGCAAAATGGCAATTTTGTGGCTTACAACAACTTACGTGGGAGGTGTCGGTATGACCTTAGACGATATTAAATAGCTTCATTAGGTAAAGAAAATAACTGACAGTCATATTTTTTTTAGTAAGTTGCTACTTATGCTCTTTGATTTCTTCTTCAAAATGCAACCTTTTCTTAACCGACTTCAAAAAAAGTAGGAGTTGGTTTCCAGAAACGTGCTCAGGGTATAAAGTCAGGGTAAGCAGGTACCTACTTTCTGGTAAGTCGTAAAGAATAATGAGTATTCAGCTATTTAAAGGGCCCTTAGTTATTGCATATCTTTGATTTAGGATATCAATGATTAGGTGCTCTGAATTCTCTTAACCCACGTCTCCATAAAACTTACCTTAACATCTACCTACATGGAAAGTACGAATTTAATAGTGACTGTGAAATTGGTTCATGTCACTTTAGTACTTATGTCTTTGGTTTAAGGTTCATTTTATTATTTTACACTATTTTCACCTTCTAACGGGTTAATGTACAAAACAAGGGTCTAATGAAAGGAAAATCCTGTATAGTCCAAGAGATCACATTCTCAAAGCCTAAAACCTTTAAAGAAAGAATTCTTACCCAATATTGCTTTTTTAGAGTAGACAGACTTAATTGACTTGCAATGTAATTAATTTAGAAAACCCCAAAAATGGCACAATCCAAAAATTGACTTACATTATCTAGAATCTATACAAGAAAAAACACATCCGTTTTAAGATCCTTGCCTGGTAACTACTTTCGCTAGATGACCTACGTTATAGTTTCCCTTTTCCTTTTGATTAGCTCGATTGCCAAACGCCAATCTTTAAGAGGGCTCTCTCCGTCACTCGTTTCATACAATCGTAGTTCCAATTTCATTTGAATATTAAGCAACCAAAGTCCATGAAATTTTTCACACATATTCTAGAAACTAATATCTGTGTCTGTGGTTTTCCATATTTCTGTTAATACATATTATATTCGGTTTCAAAGTTACGCGGTCTTAAAAATTCACATACAAATCTTTGAGCCCCTGTAATTTTAAAACTACATATTTTTAGAAAAATCTAAAACACCACAGACACAGATATTAGTTTCTAGAATATGTCTGCAAAATTTCATGGACTTTGGTTGCTTAATATTCCAATGAAATTGGAACTACGATTGTATGAAACGAGTGACGGAGAGAGCCCTGTTAATACTGAAAAATCAAGATTTTTGGTTATGTGATACAATACTTACTTTACTTATTACTAGATGATGCCTGCGACTTCGTTCATGTGGATTTAGGTTTTTCAAATTTCCGTGGAAACTCTTTGATTTTCCGGGATAAAAGTAGCCTATAAGTTAATCCAAATTTTTAGTCTATCTCCATTCCAAATTTCAGCTAAATTGTCCAGTAGTGTTTGCTTGAAAGACTAACAAACATACACACACACATACACACAATTGAAATATTTGACTTAAAAAAGTGTACACTGTGTTTAATAGTTGTTCTGAAATAAAATCTTTAAATCTTTGAAGCAAGCGTGACTATATTAACACGCGCAAAGGGATAAGACCAAGTCATAACCTACATTTAACGGTCGCCCCTCGGCCTATTCCCAGTAAATTATAGAGGAATAAAATATCGGTGACAAGAAAGAAAAGTTACAGCCACTAAAGGGGCCAAGGGACAGTCGTCGGACACACAAGATTTTATTACTCCAAATACAAAGGACGAGACCCTCCCACGATATTCTTTGGGGACGAAGCAAACAAAAAAATTCAGTCGAGAGAAAAATGTGTCAACACCAGAGAGACATTTTTCTCTTCTTTGTTTAGCAAAATGATATAGGTACGTATAGGTACGTACCTATATCATTACGTACGTATAGGTACGGTAGGTATTTTAATTATCTTAGCTAACTTAAACGATAAATAGATCGCAGTTTTTTAATTTTGTAGTTTATAACATCTTTTGTGTTTATTTCTTTGTATTGTTCTGTGAACTAAATAAACTTTTATTTATATATTTAGATATACTTTATCAGAGAAATGCATATCTAAGCGACGCTATTTGCCCACCGCTTTAGACCTTCTGGAGTTAGATTTTTTCACTAAGAAACTTTTTCATTAGACATCTGCTAAGAAAGTCTTTTTAATAATTTAATCCTTATGGGAGTAAAATAGGGTTTGTGAAGACCACGCGGGCAACTTCGCGTAGATAAGCTAGTATTTGATATGATTACCTAAAATTATGATCAATGTTGTTGAATTCCATCATAAATTAAATACCTACATAATTAATTTTAGTACGCGAAAAGCTCGATGAAAGATCGAAACAGTTTTAATGACAAATGTGCACAAATTAATAATAGCTTGATAAAATATTAGCTCTATCTATTATTTTAGTGTTAAAGCATAATAATTTAAACAGTTGATTTATGGATTGATCGCATACAACGAGATAACCAGGAAAAGTAACAACGCATTTTTGTTCAAATCATTTTGAACAAAAATGCGTTCAAACATTTTCAAATTGGGTATCATTGTACCTATCTATAAGTACTTTTTGATTGTCAATTGTGGGATTTGTAAAATAATGATCTAATGCTGATACTTGTTGAAAGAATACGTCTCCACTCTACTTCTGTGGATACGCACTTTTATGTTTCCATTTGCATAGTCGTGTGCTCTTGCTTCGGCGTAAAACAGCCTTAATATCTTGCATAAATCATGATTTGAGTATTTTTTTTTAAAGCACCGTATGTAATAAAAACTGCATGCATTAATTACCAAATTATCTTAATACTAATACTGATGACTTTTAAGGCGCGGACAAACGTAATTATTGATTTTGCCTACTTTAAAAGGGGGGGTCTTCCAATGTTGCGCTTTCTTGCTGACACTACCCAAGAGCCCGTTGAAGAATTGCCAAGTAACCCCAGACCCAAACTGACCGACACTACACCGAAGATATCCCAGATATCGGCCTGTACGAGATTATTATTTCTCTCAAACAACTCAAAAACAACAGTTTATTCATCGATATTCTCTATTTTCTATAAGTAATTCAAAAATCTATCCAAAAAAAAATTGTGCTAAAATAAATCACGACAATAATCAAGTATATTCTCCTTAATGGGGATTTAGTTAGACTATTCAAAAACTCCAACATAATCCGATAATTGATTAATTACTGCAAATTCAGATCCGATTAACTTTGTCGTTTCATCGATATCTTAATAAATATGAAAGAGGATAAATATTAATGTAATCCAGTGCGTAAAAAGTTTTCAATCATGCATCGTTACTGTCTTTTGGTTCTGCTTCTTTGTTACAATGTTTTATGTATTCCTGAGAAATGTGTGACTTACAATTTTGAAGAAAACCAGAAAGTTAACTTCACGAACAGCTATGGAATCTGTCATGGAATGAGCACTTGGGACGTTGGACAGTACTCATCTTTGTCCATAGACAGCCCCCATAGAGACAGTAGCCTTTTTATAACACCACGGACAACTTTAAGCTGTATTTCTTCTTTTAAATTCTCTGTAACTGCTGCAGGGATATTCGAATTGAATGTGTTTATGGAACCGGCTGTAAAATCAGATCAGATAACACTTTTGGTCTTCCAATCTCTTCCCGGCGCGAATGACGCAACAGTTGGTAATGCAGTCCTTTCGCCTAATGACCCCAACTTTGTGCCAGGCTGGCAGACTCTGAGACTGAATATTGTTGGTCGAGGCACACACGAAGGATATGTAAGTTTTTTTGTTGCTTTTACTATTATTATTATCTTTGTAAAGCTTTTTTTTTTTAAGAAACAGTTGGTGTTAACCACTTGGAAAAGACCCATAAATCAATATGAATAATATCATATGAACTAGGAATTTAAAACCCCAATTTAATATATTTTATGTCTATTTATTTGTAGTGATAAAATAGATTTTGTCATTTCAGATAACACTTCTTGGTATGGCTTCTGAATCATCAACTGTATTGGTGGACTCGTTTAGATACATCGCACCAAAGTATGATGAAGATTTGTGTATAATTTATCCAGATAAAAAGGCTACTACTGAAATGCCTGCCGAAATAACTACGATACCAGTTACAGTAGAAAAATCAACTGCAACAGCAAAACCAAGTACAATTACAATTCCTACGGTCACAACTGAGAAACAAAGTACACCTACGATACCAACAATACCTGAAACAAGTACAACTGAAATACTGACTACTATACCTGAGGAACCAAGTACAATTACGATACCCACAATACCTGAAGCAAGTACAACTGAAATACCAACTACTATACCTGCGGAACCAAGTACAATAACGATACCAACTATACCTGAAACGAGTACAACTGAAATACCGACTACCATACCTGAGGAACCAAGTACAATTACGATACCAACTATACCTGAAATAAGTACAACTGAAATACCAACTACTATACCTGGGGAACCAAGTACAATTAGTTTACCGACAATACCTGAAACAAGTACAACTGAAATACCAACTACAATACCGGGGAAACCAAGTACAATAACGATACCAACAATACCTGAAACAAGTACAACTGAAATACCAACTACAATACCTGAGGAACCAAGTACAATAACGATACCAACAATACCTGAAACAAGTACAACTGAAATACCAACTACTATACCTGCGGAACCAAGTACAATAACGATACCAACAATACCTGAAACAAGTACAACTGAAATACCAACTACTATACCTGCGGAACCAAGTACAATAACGATACCAACTATACCTGAAACAAGTACAACTGAAATACCAACAACTATACCTGGGAAACCAAGTACAATTACTATACCAACTATACCTGAAACAAGTACAAGTGAATTACCAACTACTTTACCTGGGAAACCAAGTACAATAACGATACCAACAATACCTGAAACGACTACAAGAGTTACATCACCAAGTTCAACTACTGTTACAACAAGCCCTTCTACCCAGAAACCACGCCTCTTTGTATCTATTTTGCTTATAAAAATTAAGAAATTCTTTAGATAGAATGCGTAATGTCCATTGAATTAGGAAAGTTTTAATTTGCAAACATAACGTTACCAATTTTTTCACATAGTCATTTTAATAGAAATTTTGTATTAAAATCAAGATTAAAATCAATATGCACATTCACAGTATGTATTTATAACCTATGAGGATCTGGGAAAGTATTTGTATACACATTATTATAACGAATTTTTGTTTGTTATTTTTATTTACAGTTGTTATTGCTATAGATATCCTAAAACATTTTCTTTTCATTAGATACTATTGCTTACCTATGAGTTTTTATTAAAACATGTTATATTGTATTAATTATATTATATTAAAATATACTTATTATATTACATCAAAATTATATGAAAAGTGCAATTAAATAATTTATATTCGTTATTCAAATATTTTTCGAAACTCGTTTACGTAAACGTTTAATTTACTTGTCACAAGTACTTATATTAAAAAACTTGGTGCGTGAGACTGACTAGCACTTGCTCGGATTTTTTGTCTAAATATATTATGTCTGTGTCCAGGTTGTCAATTAAAGCTTTGTGCCTTTCGCCAAGAACGGTTCACTCTTCGAGCCGTCAAATGTAACACAGACAGACAGTCACACTCTCGGATTAATAATATTTATTAGTATTTTAAGTAAAGTATAACGTAACACCATTTTTTTACAATATTTAATTGTAAAAACTATTAACTTTCACAACACTTCTGTTATAACTGGATAGTATTGTTAGCTACTTGGAAAGTACTTGAAGTTTTGAACTCCACTGTGAAGACATCAGAAAGCTTCTTAAATATCTTTTCGCTTTTGAAACTAATTGTTGTTGACTAAGTTTATAACTAGACACCTGAGAATCTTCTGTGACAGCTTTATTATTGCCTTATTTCTCTACAAACGCGAAATTTTCTAAAAAGATGTACTATTGCTGTCTTTTACCGTACCCGAAAGAACGGGACCCTAATACTAAGCCTCTGCTGTCCGTCCGTCTATCCGTCTGTCTATCTGTCAGCGGGCTGTATCTTGTAAACCACAATTGGTACAGTTAAAATCACAGAATGTATATTTCTATTGCCGCTATAACAACAAATAATATTTTTTTAAAAAAAACCGCAATGAAAATTAAAAAAATTAAAAAGTATTTCTTGTACGATGTTACGGAACCCCTCGTTTGCGAGTGTAACTCGCACGTGACGGAATTTTTCTTTACCAAGGTCCCTTTAAAATAAATATCTCCTTTCATAGTACCTCCACGTTTTAAATACCCCAATCAGCCGTCCTTTTTTTACCAAGATGTAGGGTTTGTAGAATCAGAGCTTGTAAGTAGAGTGATTTGTTATTTATTGTTATAAATTTGATACAGTCAAGAACATTTAAGAGCTATATTACTTTGGACTTGGGATAGGTCCCATGGCCAGCACAAATCTAAGCTCAGCTAGGGGCTTGGCTCTACTAGAGATCTCATAACTTTTTAACAGTGAAAACATTATGAACTTGTAAGTCTTGGCTACCTTTTTACATGAAATGTTTTTGGTGGGATATTTATTGTGCGAAGATATTAAGTCGAAGATTACCGAAAACTATCTAAGCGAACAAGACATGCTAATTTATAGTTTCATTATCCCAAGGGTGGACCCTAGAATATAAATCTTAGCTTTGTAGGAAATTAATTACAATGCCGTGTGAATTTCGCTTTATCTTAAAATTTTAGGACTCGGAGGCCCTGTTTCCTTACATCTTAGATAATTAGAAATGTTTTATCACACTAATATTATAAAGGCGAAAGTTTGTATGTGTGTGTGTGTGTGTGTGTATGTTTGTTACTCCTTCACGCAAAAACCACTGGACGGATTTGGCTGAAATTTGGAATGGAGATAGATAATATCCTGGATTAGCACATAGGCTACTTTTTATCCCGGAAAATCAAAGAGTTCCCACGGGATTTCGAAAAACCTAAATCCACGCGGGCGAAGTCGCGGGCATCGGCTAGTAATCCATATATCCAAACATTAAGTATATATACCTACATGCGAAAGTGTGTTTGAGTTGTCTGTCTTTCTACTAGCTTTTCACGGCCCATCCGGTTAGCCGATTTTGACGAAACTTGGTACATAGATAGCTTGCAACGCCGAGACGGACATGGGCTACTTTTAATACAGGTCAGGTACAGGGTCAGTTTATATCCCGGGGACGGATATAGGCTACTTTTTATGCCGGAAAATCAAAGAGTTCCCACGGGCCTCCTAAAGATCCCTCCGCTTAACCAATTTGTATGAAAATTGGTTCCGAGGTAGCTTACGTACCTGTAATTGATATAGGCAACTTTTTATCCCGGAAAATCAAACAGTTCGCACGGGATCTTTAAAGACCTAAATCCACGCGGATGAAGTCGCGGGCATCCTCTGGTATATTATTCAAAGGTGAATTCCAATGGCTATAAGTATGTAGCTACAGTTAAGGAGTGCTGACTCCTCAGTAGAAGGCTGCCGCCGCGCTGACCGCTGGTGTGAGACCGCCGCCGCCAGCCGCTGTTGTCTTGCAGTGAAGCCGGTGGTGAATTGAAAGTCGTTTAGATGAGGTTTTGATTTATTAACCGAATTGTACAATTGTTACTTGATAATGAGTTCAATTAAATTTATATAAAAATGATTCGCGGTATTAACGATTGCGAGGGTGAAGCGAGTTGGAGCTTCTACGCGACGCGTTCGTAGGGTTGCTTGTAGAACCGGAATAACGCTATTCCTGGGGGATGATATATTTATATGCAGCACCGCGTGGGTAGATTGGTGGGGTCGCTCTACAGTCACGTAGGCCTTGGAGCTTCTGGTATTCGTCACTAATGGATGTCTGGATTTTTGCTTATCGCTGCAGTTTAGAGTTTTTGTACATTTACGCCGTCGCGACGATGGTGCCACAGATATGGTTCCCATGCTTTGGACTGATAAGCTGTGTGTCTGCGACATGTTGCATCTTTCTAATGGTTACTTGGGAATAAGTTTATCTTTTAAAAGCTTTTAAAATGTTTTTGTTGATGTAGGTCTGTTTACAATCTATCCATTTGCGATGTCTGGTTTCTTGACTCTACTAATACTCTCGATTTGAATATCAAGTGCACAGAACAGTTTCAAATATCAAAGGTTTCAAAACGTCAAACACCGTCTTGAGCAAACTGAATGAGACGCGCGGTTAAATCACGCCCTATTCATATTCAAATTACTCATTTCAGAATTGAGAACTTGAACAGACCTTTTAAGGGCTAGGACACACTATTCTTTTTTTCCGCAACCGGTTTTTTAATAGCCACAAAACTGGTCCTTGGTATACGATTATCGCCGCACATGAATATCTCCAGCGCCAGATGAGCGCCAATACTGGTGACCTCTCAAGGAGTTTTAAACTCCGACCCAAAAAGAGGGGTGTTATAAGTTTGACGTGCGTATCTGTGTATCTGTCTGTGGCATCGTAGCTCCTAAACTAATGAACCGATTTTAATTTAGTTTTTTTTTGTTTGAAAGGTTGCTCTTAGCTATAATCCAAGAAAATTGGTTCATCCGTTTGAAAGTTATCAGCTCTTTTCTAGTTACTGTAACCTTCACTTGTCGGGGGTGTTATAAATTTTTAATTTACACTTGTAGCTTACAGACCTCGACTACTGAAGGCCTTTCCCAAAGAGCGCCTCCACAACCGGACCTCAGACTTTCTCATCGAACCACTTTCCACCACCCATTTTTACCTTCTGTTACTATTTAGAGCAAAACCGCAGGCGGTCGCTAGTCGATAATATTTATCAGCCCAGGTTGATTTCCGAATCGCAATTTTTTCCGACAAACAGCCGCTTGCGTTTTATCACAGTGTATTATAAGACTTATGTCGAATAATTCAATTTAAGGTAAATCACAGTGGCTTCTTCGATCTAGCATTTCACTGGTGTAATAAATAACCAGGGTTAATTGAGGAGCTCGCAATCAATAGTGCTTTGATTTGGACAGTTGAAATTTTTAGCAATCTTATCTCGCTGAATAAGATGGCACACAAATACATTCATTATTCTAATTATTTTATTATTCTAATAATTTAATTATTTTTATTAATTATTCTACGCAATCAGGCCGCCTTTGCACACAATTGTTTTTTCTGTTTTCTTCTTTCTGTGTTGTGTTCCTTCTTTACATGTGTTTTTGTGTGCAATAAAGACTTCTATCTATCTATCTACATTTTGAAAGCAAGTACGCTTATACTGGCAATTGAGATTATTTAATTCCAGGCAATTTAGTAAATTATGACGTCACGACCATATAATGTGTGGTAAGGTAAGATACCTGACATTTTGGAGAAGCCCTTCTCATATTAGGTTCGGATGGGTTCAATAGGCAATTATGTTTGTATGTATCATTCTTCCACGTATACATAATATTATAATAGAGCATACAAAAGAGGGCTTCAACACTCTATGGGGTATGATTTGACAAAGCTATGGGGCTATATAGGGCTTCATATAGTTTTTTGTGTTTTTTTTCAGGTTATTATCTTCTACATATCATATAAAAGGAGAAACTGACTGCATAATCAGCGTATAGCCAGAGTAAATTATTCCTACCCTTATTCTTTGAGACAGAACACATATATTTTCTTCTGGATAAGTAATTGGAGTCAATCTAAATGGTCTTCCGCCTTTACATAACAGCGTCAGGATAAAGAGGTTTACTTTTTACATCGACGCAGTCACCCGAAATAATGACAGATAAGTGAGAAACTCTTTCAAATACTTCGGTTCCGTACTTACATCTTACGATTAAACATTTTCTTTTAGTAAATAGATTTTTTCACAAGATCTTCTACTTATCGTCAAATTGTCATATCTGTACAATGTCACATGAGGATTTACCAGCTTATTGTTGGCTTGTTGGCTTATTGTTGGCTAGGTTGGGCAGCTTTTGGGAAATTAAGTCAAGTCTTCTCATCGTCAATTCCTCAATGCCTGAAAACAAAAGTCTTTAACCAGTGTGTCCTTCCCGTCCTCACCTATGGTGCTGAAACGTGGACACTGACAAACGGCCTTGTCCACAAATTCAAAGTTGCTCAGCGAGCTATGGAGAGGGCTATGTTAGGAGTTTCCTTGAGGGATAAGATCCGAAATGAGGAGATCCGCAGGAGAACCAAGGTCACTGACATAGCCCAAACTATTAGCAAGCTGAAGTGGCAGTGGGCAGGCCATGCTTGTCGTAGAGGCGATGGCCGTTGGAGCCGGAAAGTCCTTGAGTGGAGACCGCGTTTAAGCAAACGTAGTGTGGGACGCCCTCCAGCACGATGGACCGATGATATTAAGCGGCTGGCGGGAAGTGGCTGGATGAGGAAGGTTGAGGACCGGGTGTGGTGGCGCTCTTTAGGGAAGGCCTATGTCCAGCAGTGGACGTCCACAGGCTGATGATGATGATGATGATGTTGGCTTGTCACTGAGTTTGCTAGGGTCAGCACTCTAGCAAATTATAGCAAACGGCTAAGAGATCACGTGAATTAAATATCTGTGAATTATAATATAGATGAACCCGGCTATACTCACGCTTTTTCACAGGGATTCAGTTGCAACACGAGCTGATTCCCTGTGAAAAAAGACCTAATTGACACTAGTCGGGCTTACACCGACTAACTTCGTGACTATAGCCGGGTTCATTTATATTTATAATCGAAATCACTCACCATAGCTTAAAAGCTGTGAAGTAGCTGTGGTTACGGAAGTAGACAAAAGGGATGTCAGGGTTCTATGTATCCTCTGACTAAGGAATCCCAAAACAGAAAAGGTAAGTAAGCAATACAAATAAATAGCCTCATGAATAATGCCACCGCGTTTATGTGGAGGACGGGAGGTGTTTCGCTCTCCGACGCTCATTCGCCACAGACTTAAACTCTCGTTCTAGTAATGGCGGATAGTTTACGTAGTGGCTCCATATCTATAAAATAGATGATACTAACCAAATGATAAGGCTGTGATAGTCTAGTGGTTAGGTCGTCCGCCTTCTAATCGGAGGTCGGCAGTTCATTAAATATCACTTGCTTTAATGGTGAACCCTCCATGCAGAGCATGCATATAGAGTGACGAGACGCCGGAACACGTATAGTGCTCTACATTTAGTAAGCGTAAGCGACGTATAGTAAGCGACATCAAGTAAGCGACGTATAATACGCGAATTATAGTACGCGACGTATAGAATGTGACACGTATAGTATACCCGCACAGCCCCCGCTCTAACTCGGTGCGGGCTAGCGCGAGTGTCGTGCGGGTATGCGAGTCCCCCCCCCCCCCCCCCCCCCCCGCCGCGCCTCAAACCCCGATTGCCATCTCGACCTATACTACTATACCTACGCGTACTATACCTACTGCTTAAATCATGATAATGTAGTCCAGTATCCAACCCAACGAGAAGCCTACGTTGACTCCCCAGCAACACTTCCTGAAGTCACCAACCTGGATTCTGGAGTGAGTTCGGCTCGCTGGGGTGATCTGGTGGGGAGCCGCACCATCGGTCTCACGTAAAACGGATGATTAAGTTTAAATGCGGAAAAAAAATTGAAGATGCGGCAAAGCTGTGGCTCAACGTTATCGCTATAAAAAAATAGCCGTGGCCCTGCGGTAGCAATCTAAATAGAATAGAAAAATTGGGTTCTGTGAAATGATGACATCTACTTAATTTTAATTACGTGGATAATTTAGGGACGTAATTAAAAGTTATTAGAACAATTAGAAAATAAAAAGAGCATGGCAATTTAAAAACAATTCCATGTTATTTGAGCAAAGATAAATTTTAATAAGGGTCGTCACCCATTCGTCTACTTCAATGTCAACTTAAATGGTCGAGAGCTTTTTCTTGTACCAAAAACAAAAATCTAAGAACTGGGTCTAGTAAAGAATTAAGTCCAATCAAATCAACCAAACCAACAAACAAACACACTCCGCATTTATGATATTATGGGTAGTGATAGGGAGAAAAAACTTTGTTTAATTTAAAAAAATGGGTGAATTTTTGTTTTTTTCGAATTGAATTGAAACAGGTTTGCAGATATTTTGAATCCGCATCCGTAAAAGCTCCGCATTAATCGACGCGGATGCGGATGCGAGTATCCGTAAAACCCCTAAATACCTACTTGTTATCAATTAACTGGTTGATCCTTACTTGTTATCTTGATAATATGTAAACTATTCGCTAACTCGGTGTTAATTTAAAGTGTTACATAATACTTCAGATTATGATAATTTACTGAGAATAATAATAAAAAAAAAATACTTAAAAAGTACTGACAACATGTTCACAACAAGTTCGAAATAAAGCACAAAACACGAAAACTCGATAAAAAAAAAACTATCGTAATTTTTCGATACGATAGAAATGGCTACACTTTTTAATATTATTTTCTTGGTAGGTATAAATATGTCGGGATGTGTGAGCAATTCGTTACATAAAAATGTAGATCGACGCAATCGGTCTATTCGATTTAGATAGATAAATTTGATTCGGCGGAGCAAATTGACCAAGTGATCAACAATTTCAATATGCAAAAATATATTTACGCCCGATGAATTTTATCGTGAACAAGCTGGGTTCCGCTACTTTGCACGGATTTAGGGGTTTGAGATCTTGTTGGAATTTATCGAAATTGAACCCCTAGGGTTTTCAAGGAACAAACTAGGTACACCGGTTTAGGCTTTGCGTTGCGCATTGTCTGTCTGTCATTCGAGAATCGAGATACTGTTTTATTTGTGATCATTATAGAATTTATATATTAAGTTGTAGCGAATATCCCTTTCTGATGGTGTTGGTATGGTGCACATATCTGCACTGGAGGGGCTCCCTAAATTGTAGGTAAGTACTAACAAGATTAGTGAATTGTTACTAACATTGGATGTTTGATGGTTATAAAATAAAGACAAATACTCATATATTTATTTTCCTGTCATTGTGCAAAATATAGAAGGACCTCTAATCGGTAGAATTTTAGTAGGTATATACAGGGTGGTCAAAAAGTCGTGGATCAAACGCAATAGGGAGATAGAGGAGGTGATTTCCAGCAAAAAACATTTCGACAGCATGGCCATATTTAAATTGCCCTAAAAGTTATGAATATTTTTGGGTTTTTTTTAAAAATACCAAATTCTTTTACAATGAGACTAATAAAAAAAAATGTAACAAAAAAACAATAAAATAAACGATGTTGTGTCATTACTGGATAATGTATCAGCACTACAAAAGTTCTTTTGAGGCTCTGGGTACCAAATTACAAGAGCAATTAATTTTTTTCCGAAACTTTTAAAGCGTTACCAAAAATTAAATGTCACTTTAAAAGCGCACTGTGAAAAAAAAATGTACTACGGAAAAGTGACC
Source organism: Maniola jurtina (assembly GCF_905333055.1). Classification (NCBI taxonomy): domain Eukaryota; kingdom Metazoa; phylum Arthropoda; class Insecta; order Lepidoptera; family Nymphalidae; genus Maniola; species Maniola jurtina. The sequence continues at coordinate 2,826,890 of NC_060046.1, forward strand.
CTATATCAGGAAAACTTGCCGATTTAATGCCAATTTAAATGAGGTATAACACATTACCCTTTGTTTTATAATTCTGGTTTTATAATCGTTCTTTCATATCAAGGTGCAAATTTCAGTAGATTAGTTTAATTCAAAAAAAAATTGAAGATTATCATGCTGCTAGTTAAACTGCTAGTTTTTTGTACGTTGGAATGCTAAAAACATCACTGTGCTTCTCACACTTAGTGAAAAGAACAGAAACTCTTCACTACCACCACGTGCCAGAACTACCCAGAACGCCCGTCTTGCAAGTAGTTCATCTTTTCTAGGAAACAAAAGGATAAAGAAACTATGCCTCTCTTTCACACTAATCATTGTTCCTTATTCCAACAACGCAAATAGAAAGGATGATTAGTGCGAAAGAGAGGCATAGTTTCTTTATCCTTTTGTTTCCTAGAAAAGATGAACTACTTGCAAGACGGGCGTTCTGGGTAGTTCTGGCACGTGGTGGTAGTGAAGAGTTTCTGTTCTTTTCACTAAGTGTGAGAAGCACAGTGATGTTTTTAGCATTCCAACGTACAAAAAACTAGCAGTTTAACTAGCAGCATGATAATCTTCAATTTTTTTTTGAATTAAACTAATCTACTGAAATTTGCACCTTGATATGAAAGAACGATTATAAAACCAGAATTATAAAACAAAGGGTAATGTGTTATACCTCATTTAAATTGGCATTAAATCGGCAAGTTTTCTTGATATAGGGTCACTTTTCCGTAGTACATTTTTTTTTCACAGTGCGCTTTTAAAGTGACATTTAATTTTTGGTAACGCTTTAAAAGTTTCGGAAAAAAATTAATTGCTCTTGTAATTTGGTACCCAGAGCCTCAAAAGAACTTTTGTAGTGCTGATACATTATCCAGTAATGACACAACATCGTTTGTTTTATTGTTTTTTTGTTACATTTTTTTTTATTAGTCTCATTGTAAAAGAATTTGGTATTTTTAAAAAAAACCCAAAAATATTCATAACTTTTAGGGCAATTTAAATATGGCCATGCTGTCGAAATGTTTTTTGCTGGAAATCACCTCCTCTATCTCCCTATTGCGTTTGATCCACGACTTTTTGACCACCCTGTATAGCACAAATTTACGATGGTACTTTTAGGCGGGTTAAGTCATAATATTGGAACTTAAAGTATAAAGGCTTTGACGTGTGTCTGAGTATTGTTTTGACGTCTCTGCAGAAGAGTGGAGGGGGAGGCGGGAAGGGGGAAGGAAATTATATAGGAGTCGGGATATGCCGAAATATTTGAGTGTTAAAATATAACGGAGGCTTTCTTAAGAAAGGTTTTCGCTAATGGTCACCCATGATGCAAAGTGTAGAAAAAAAATATACCTATCTCATGTCGAGATAGGTATAGCTGTCGAGCTTATGTGTTTAATTCTTAGTCTATGACCGGCGCAAACTGTCATGTTGCAACTTCAGATTGGTCTACTTGTTTTGCGCGCACTCAAGGGTCAACTCATATTGACGTAGCGTTGGACAACGCGACGTGACGCCTTTTTAGGGTTGCGTACCCAAAGGGTAAAAACGGAGCCCTATTAATGTCACTCTGCTGTTTTGTAATATGTTACTGAACATATTAGAATAGTAGGTACTTCAAATTCAAACATCACTATTTCATGTAATATTTATGACGTTTTTACTTTGTCATGATTCTAACAGCACCGGGTTGAAAAGCAAATTCTACTGAGAAAAGCTGACAATAAAACTCAGCAGTTACTTACTCATTTTCCACAACCAAGGCAGTCAGGCAAGCAGTTGGAAACTTGGAAAGTTCAGTATAAACCATGAATTCAGCTTAACCACAAAACAAATTATATTTCACAGTCTAGGTACACTGTAGAGCCTATTGAGCCAGCTTAACGCAAATTACCTCCTGGGGCCAGTATTGGTCAGGCAATAAAATTTATTAATTGATTTCCATTCGATACACCTGCGCGCCTCTGTCGTTATACTACTCTATGGTATTAATAGACTAATATGTACTGACAATAAAATTAATGTTCCATGTGTTACGTGTATTGTTCAGTATTTACCATTATATAGATAGGCACAGCTTACGAACATGACATGAAAAATTTAAAAACCCCCGACACAAAAACCTGTATAAGAAAACTAGAAAAGAGCTGATGACTTTCAAACAGCTGAACCGATTTTCTTCGATTATAGCTAACAACACTCTCGATTAAGCCACCTTTCAAACAAAAAAAATTTAGTTAAAATCGTTTCATTTGTTTAGAAGCTACGATGCCACAGACAGATACACAGATACCCACATCAAACTTATAACACCCCTCGTTTTGGGTCGGGGGTTAAAAAAGGCATCCGACGCCTTTTCAAACATTTTGACCTAACAAAATGAAGTCTACTAGCACTACTCTACTTGGGTGAATTTGCATTTTATTTGTCGGACCGCCCGTCTATCTCTGTGGTCTATCTTTATAACTTTTGAATTAATGCACATAATTACTCCTATAAATAAAGTATCTCAAACTCAGTTATGATTTACTCACTGATATCCGCGACTTCGTCCGCGTGGATTTAGGGTTAGAGGTAGGAAACGTAGAACTCTTTGATTTTCGGGATTAAAAGAAGCTTATGTTACACTGCTCTGGTTTTTAATAATATCCATGCAAAAATTCATGTAGATCCAATGTTCCATTGCAGCATGAGTGAAGAACAAACCAAAAAACACACTTCTGCATTTAATGGTCATCTAGTCCAACAAAAAAAACCGGCTAAGTGCGACTCAGACTCGCGCACTGAGGGTTCCGTACTCAGGTATTTTTTAACATTTTGCACGATAAATCAGAAACTATTAATCATAAATATAAATAAAAATCTGTTTTAGAATGTACAGGTAAAGCCCATGATACCCCATTTAGTATAGTTATCTTACTTTGAAAATTGAAACACTTTTTTTTTTTAAATGATGTAAGTAACCACAAATTCGCGGTTTTCAGATTTATTTCTGTACTTGTGCTATAAGACCTACCTACCTACCAAATTTCATGATTCTAGGTCAACGGGAAGTACTCTATAGGTTTCTTCACAGACACGACGGACAGACAGACGTACAGACAATGAAGTGATCCTATAAGGATTCCGTTTTTCCTTTTGAGGTACGGAATCCTGAAAATTAAAAATACTCAACCGTAAAGGAAATTGAAGCAGTTTATCAATTTTCCTTGCAGTCAATAACTACGTTTAAGCTCGTGGCTAGATAATAAGCCAGCATAACGCAAACTTGCAGGCTCAGTTACTATCAGGCGATATCCTTAATTGATTCGAGCAGAGAGTTATTGGTATTTCTCGGTAGATTCGAGGCACCTGCGCTCCTTGCAAACTATATTGTAGTGCAACTTGCAAGTGCGAGTTGTAAAAATCAGAGATACTTTCAAATCAAATCATTTACTTGTTTGCTGATTGTAGGTAGGTAAGTACATAAATTAGTTGTTAGGTACATTTCGATCAGTAGAGCTGAAATTGCACAGGTTGTTTGTGTTGAAAGTAATTTTCAGACTATGATTATGAGAAAACTCGTTTTAGCAAAGATTTTAACTAGATGCATTCTAAATTCTAGCACGGAGCGATGCAAGTGCTCTCGCTCGCGCGCTCTGAATTCAGGTCTATGACTTTGCACTTGCCAAATTTAAACAAAAAGGGGGATTAATTAATGAAGGTACTTATAATAGTTTTCAAACTTTGTGGGATTTTGCTTCGTGATTTTTCACAGGCTACTTTAAATAAGGTAGCGACGTGTTACACCTGAAAAGGCTTTTAAGGCCGATTCATACCAAGCACGTGAACGTGACACGTGCGTAGTGACGGGCGTAAACCCCTAACACACCGGGTTACGTCAACGCTTTACGCAAGCGGTGTGCCATGTTTCATACAGTTCCATACATTATAACGCAATGGTACGCGCTACGTCTACGCTTACGAACGAGCTATTAAAGTAGAAAAGCTTTCTGAAGTATGTGCTTCAAACGGTAGTTAGACTATTTTGTAGGTGATAGGTTCGCTGCTATGTAACCGTACCGTACATCCTGAGGAAACATGTACCTATGCCTGACAATTCTCCATAATGTTCTCAAAAAGACCTCCGAAAAAGAGGTGCGTGCCCGGGATCGAACCCGGATATGCGATTAAGAGATTGACGCATCGATATGTTCATAAAAGATCTCGGAGCGTTCCAATATGCGTTGAGGGTGGCCACCGGGGGCGTTTTAGTAGGTAAAAATCCTACATAAGTAAATGAAATGAAATTAAATGAAATGAAATGAAAATTTATTTCACAAATTTAGATACACGCATTTCATGGAGTCCTGGCCCCTAAACTAGGACAGCCCGTATTATAGGGGCCAGTGCCTTCCCATACAATGTTTATAATTAATTGAAATAAATCTAATTATAAGTTAAAAATACAAATATAAATTGTTATGTAAAGGTTGATGTGTGTGTGTGTGTGTGAGTGTGTGTGTGTGTGTGTGTGTGTGTGTGTGTGTATGTGTGTGCGTATATGTCTTTGTAACCTGATATGTTTCTCAGGACGTCAGTTTATCATAAGAAGATATCCCAAAAAAACGTTATCACCTCTAAGTAAGACCCTGATATTTACAAAAAATATAACAATGGATAGGTACCAGAGTTACGGACAATTAGTGTTTTCATTACGAAAGACCCAGGTGTACCTGTCGTCCAACTCCATTCCAGTCTCAATCAAATAAATCGGGATAATTATATCCAAGTGGACCAATTAATTTGATTGAAGTCCGTTCACTCCGAATGTTCTGATTATGTTTATGTAATGGAGTGTCGATCGATAGCCTCCTGGTTGTAGTGTTCAATTAAATGACTACTTATTTAAGGTTAATTATTTTGTGTACCTATCTACTTACTTTATTCCACATTGGTATCACACTTCACACTAATATTATAAAGGCGAAAGTTTGTGTGTATGTGTGTGTATGTTGTTACTCCTTCACGCAAAAAGAATTGGCTGAAATGCGGATTAGAAATAGATAATATCCTGGATTAGCACATAGGCTACTTTTTATCCCGGAAAACCAGAGTTCCCCCAGGATTTCGGAAAACCTAAACGCGGACGAAGTCGCGGGCGTCAGTTAGTAAATTATTATTTTTAGCGTAGGCACCATCGTGAGAGCGATTACGCACTCATCCGATCCGAATCCGTGAAAATACGGATACCTATAAAAAACTCGGGCCGAATTCGGATATTATTGCTTACGCACGAATCCGATTTCTGATCTAATGCCCAGCTATTCAGTGGACATCTTTGACATTATCTACGTCATACGTCGTATGTACGCCGTTTACATATGTCTATATATATCTTTACAACGTACGTCGTCGTACGCTGTAAAGATACTGTAATAGGTACAAATTATTTCTACTTTCTATTCATACTCTCTCCTATGAATAATTAATCGATAGAACGTATATCAGGTATATTCAGTGACATTTTAATGACCCAGCCGTTGGGCTGTTACTGAACGTAATTATAAAGACACTCGTGTGGCTTCCATACCAGCAAATAAGTGCCTAATGAGATATATAATGAACAGCCCTTTGAGAGAAGATATACAACTTTATAGTGCGTCGAATTTGACAATTAAACGTTACGCAAACGTAACTATTACATAGCAGTAGATTATTCAACGTAGGGGTAATGTAATATCTTACGTTACGGGCGCCGCCGGGATAAATCCCAAGCGTAATGAGGGATTTTAGAGTAACTACCGAGCGTAGCGAGCGTGTTGCATCTAGAATCCTGAAAGAAGCGCGGGGTTTAGGGGCGCCCTAGAGAAAGATAGCAATAAGTACATAGTTTCTCGTTCTTTCTTTCTAAAAGACCTGTTAATCTAAATGCCTACCTATACTTGATATTTTGTAAGTCTTGATCTTTTATATTAGCTTACTAGAGGATGCCCGCGACTTCGTCCGCGTGGATTTAGGGTTTTAAAGATCCCGTGGGAACTGTTCGATTTTCCGGGATTAAAAGTTAGTATGTCAATTACAGGGACACAAGCTACCTTGGTACCAAATTTCATACAAATCGGTTAAGCGGATGGTTTTTTAGGAATCCCGTGGGAAATCTTTGATTTTCCGGGATAAAAGTAGCCTATGTCCGTCCCCGGGATATAAACTAACCCTGTACCAAATTTCGTCAGAATTGGTTACACTGTCGGGCCGTGAAAAGGTAGCAGACAGACAGACAGACAGATAGACAGACTAACAGACTGACAGGCACACTTTCGCATTTATAATATTACTATGGAAGTATGGATATACGAACATGATTCTGTAAATGGTACGCGCTCAGATGTATGTACGACAGATGTACCCACTTGTTTACATAAACATGTATTCAAAACAGTCGATCAAAAGGGTTTCAATCAAACTAATTGGTAGGACCCTATTTGGATATTACATGAGGGATATATTATGTACATCAGAGATTTATATTAATTGTATATTTGACTGGCACACCTGGGTAATTCCATAGGGGAATTATATCACCAAATATTATGTATATTCCCCTTATATATCTACGTATTATACCGTATACTGAATTTATTTATACTTGGGAAAATCATATTTATTAAGTTTATCAGTGGAGCTGCCCCGGCTTCGCACGGGTGGTCTTACCTATTTTGTACGCAATTAATATGAATGTGTTATAATATTAGGTATGTATAAACCTTCCTTCTGAAATATTCTGAGTGATAATGAATTCCACTGAATTTCAGTACAATTTTTTTAACGTAAAATATCGATCACATTAAAATAAGACGTAAATAATAAAAATTGACAACGAATACTCGAGCGGTCCGTAATCCCCGTGAAAAATCACTTAGCGCATTTTGCTATTATATTCTTTAAGGGTGGCCATAGAATATAAATGATGAAACAGTGGGTTTAAATAAAAAGAGCAAATCAGTATAATCGCCCAAATTTATTATATCACTTCACTAAACACACTAATACAAATCACTCATTGCTTTATTACTATTGTTACTTTGTTACTATTTATATAATTTACACTTGTTTACACAAATGGACATAGTTTCAGCTTACAATGCGTACGATAGAACAATAATCCTAAAAATGAGCTCGCATAGCTTTATATGGCGTTATCCCCACCGAAGGGATTCGGCAGTGGTGGCGGAGTTGCGTTCGGCTGTCAATGGCGCTGGCGTTGATTGGCTGTCATGGCGGCAGTAGGCTATGATTGGCCGTCTTGGCGGTTATCGGCTGTAACAGGCGGTGATTGGCCAGCTTGGCTTGACTCGGATAGTCTAGTTGGCGTTGGCGCGTTGCGATTGGCTGAGGCGGCGTGGCGTTACATTCGGCCGTCCTGAAACAATGAATTGCTCCCGCAATGGGAAAATGCTTGGTTAGCTTTCTGGTAGACAATAGCTCAACAAGGTCTTCGGTTTCAAGTTATTTATCGGAACAGTTAGCACTGTTGGATATAAGAGCCGTAGGCGCTGTGATATGGCTTTAAAGAGTCTGCTCAGGCATGTACAAGCTTCGTAGCCTCGAAACTCCTTAACACTTCGAGTTCTCTTAATGCCTACCAGCTTGGTTACGAAAATGAACCTGAGTAAATGCTATCAGTGTTTACTTCTATTGCAATGCTTGTGGGAACTTGCCACTAAATAACTAAATTCCTTTGTTATAATTAAATGAAATATTAATTTTGTCAGTTACATTATCTAGTTAGCTTTATCCTATCGCTTGCTATCCTTTACCGAGCATTTGCCTTGTTACGCATAACCATCCCGAGTTCGCTAATTTTACATTAATAGTAACATGGCATCGTGACCTAGGTAAATACCAAATTATGGATATCACATTAATTGAGAGTATTGTCAGTAGTCCAAATAATATCAGTTAACAGTTTGTCCAATCATTTTATTCGCAGTTTCGCTAGGACCTGTGGCACAACACGTTTAACATGGTCTGGTTAGTGCTTGGATTGGCTTGACTAGGCACTTGACTCGTGGTAGTATCATGGAGGTCAAAACATACCTAACTATTAATCAGTCGACACTCGGAAACTCTAAAATGTCTACTAGTAAAAGCATTCTTATGCTTACTTTATAAGTTTACTAGGATGTCCAAATAAGGCAAATTATGTATAATATTCTACGAAACTGATCGTTTTCGGCTGATAACAAATTTTGCAAAAGCATCTGTAATAATCAAATTGTACCTACACTACTGATGAGCGATATCCTATCGCTGTCTTACAAAATGGCTTTACAAAATGTGGTCAGTATGAACTCTACAAAATTCTAATCCAATGCCATTGGTCTGTGATCTAAACTGCAATCTTATCTACTTTAAAACCAAGACGAAACAAAAGAACATTATTTAATTTATAAATTATTATCGTTTTCAGTTGTACTGTTTTTCCACGTTTTACTTTAGAGACATTTTTGAAAGAAAAACCGTCAACAGACTGGCTTGTAGAAAGGAAAATAGCTTGTAAATGGCTTCTCGTGAAGCTGTGAATGCTATTACTCTGACTTGAAGAGGAATCTCACTTAAATCCTTGCAGGGAGATCTCTCAACGAGCAACGAGATGAAAGTACTCCTATCGAAAGTAAAACTTGGCTTTCGAAAGTAAAACTTGGCTTTCGAAAGTAAAAATTGGCTACCGAAAGTAAAAATTGGCTACCGAAAGTAAAACTTGGCTATTGAAAGTAAAACTTGGCTACCGAAAGTAAAACTTGGCTACCGAAAGTAAAACTTGGCTACCGAAAGTAAAACTTGGCTACCGAAAGTAAAACTTGGCTACAGAAAGTAAGACTTGGCTACTGTCTTCACTTCGGCATCTATGTAATTCCGAAAACAGTTCACGATTGAATTTAGGTAATACAGGATCATCAGTCAAATAACAGCTTTCTATTCCATTCCTATTCCCTACTATGTAAGCTACATAACCAGGCAGGCATACTAACACCAACTGAACTCAAGATATTATGTAAAACGTCAGTCTAGTCGGCTTAGTGAAAATTCTTACGGTACGTCCGGTCCACCTGACTAACAATGAACGGCACAAAGCTATATCATGGTTATAATTAAAAGTGCCACTTGAACTTTCTACTTACATTATGATTGGACCGACAATCTTAAGGTAGAATGATGAAATTGACTCGATTGAAAGCTTGTTGGCAAAAGTACGTAACATACATGCTGCCTACAAGCACTACTTTTTTTCTAAAATGACAAAAGCATTATCAAAATCATAAGGATATCTAACTGGTAATAGTTATTATTTCCTCCAAGTGCCCAATTCTGCCTACATTACACTACCTATTTGTATTTACTCATACGCTGTGCCACTGGCTTGTATATTATACGAGACAGTTCCAAAGCCGTGAGTAAGATCTACTTACTATGCTCTCAATCATTCAAAGAATGTGATTTAAACTACAAGTTACAACACGTACAGACTTCATAAACACTAACTTTTAGTAAAAATAAAAGAACAGTCATACCATACAGCATAAACGCTTAACAGCGCTTATGTCACCCCAAATAGGCAACAATGCGGCGGCTTATAGATACCCATTGGCTGCAACCCTGCATCGTTAGCGCGCCACGATGTGGTGCCTCGCAGTGACACGCTCGGCATCAGGCACACAGCACACAGCAAAGCATCAGTGGTGACCATCGTAGGCGATGACGTTTGCACTTCACGAACTCACCAAAAATTCCGAGAAAAGAAAGATAAACACAATATTATTGTTTGACTACAAGTAGCTCCCAGTCGATTTATAAAGTACGTCTGCCCCAATTATGAAGATCTATATTCATTTTACATAACAATCATATAACCACATGAAAATCAATTTCACAAGAAACTCAAAAGTGAACATCATAAAACAATTCGATTTTACATTCAAATTGCGATCGCCATGCTATATGCAAAACTGGGTTTGAGCACACTGAAAGTGTTCATCAACCGATTCTGACGTAAATGATATTATTGTACCCTTAAAAATAATTTACAGGTACCCCACACGTACCCCGTGTTGTCTGTATGACTGCAGCGGGAATATCACCGACGACGCGAAAAAAATAACCTTAAAGGTTTATAGAACCTTATACTATAACTGAGCCTTGTGCAAATAAAAACACTAATAGCGTCAAAGCTTGTTTCTTGAAAACTTCTGGTTGAAATTTGCGGGTAGTCTGAGAACTATTGTTACCATCCGATATACTAGATCTTTTTTTTTTTTTAATTAATTCCTGATCAGTATGTATTTGTGTCAGTTCATAACCACTCAACAATTTTAACCGATTTTGATAAATGATACGTCATTCGTCTTGATGGCGTGTGTGTCAATGGATATATAAAATTCTTTAAACAATCAATGTGGTGGATTTTATACGATTTAATGTAAGAGCCGAAAAATATGCAGCGCAAACTGCAGTCGGGAGTTTTTATTTTTTTATTATTTAACTTATTGAATTACTTGTTAACTTTTTCGTACCGGTAGCACTTGGTCATAATTTCCACATACTGGAAAGCACTACTACTAACCCACTAAGTACGTTTTCTAGAATTAAACTGCGAATTCAAATTGCGGGTATCTCGGCGAGATGCAACGTGAAAAGTGGATGGTTGAGCGGGTTTTTACCTGATTCGATAAAAAGTTGACTAAATCAATCGGTTGCAATTTTAGCATTAGTATTCACCGCCATTATTTTATCAGTTATATATATACAATACGTGTATTTTTGTTAGGAAAACTATAAATAAAACAATACACACAAATATCACATTTACAAAAATTAAAACTAAAACTCGTCGAGCTAGTTACCTTGCCTTACCCAAAACTAGAACAATTTATGGCAGAAAAACCCTTACCTATGAAGGAGCTAAACTGTACATCAAAATACCTGCACACATAAAAAAATGTACACTCATTCAATCCATTTAAAACTGAATTAGCTGCTCACACTATGAGTAATGCGAATTACTTCAACAAATGCGCTGAATGAGTACTTAATTAAATGGCGAATATTGTAAACTTTATTTTCTTAGAATTAAGTTCTTATGTAAATGACTTTTTTGTTTTTATGAGAATTAAACATCTTTAAACCTAAACCTTTATTTGACGGTCAGATATGCCACAAATTATAGTTATATTTATCTTCAGCTATCACTCAAACCATTCACTATCCGCGAGCGTATAATGACCACCTATCATAACCCGCGTGCTCTAATACTAATTTCATAACCTCAAACAGGGTGTTAGCAATATTAACCTTTCACGGTCATCTCATCAGTAGAGGTTACAAACACGATCAACCTCATTACACTATGCATCAATATCATTAAAAACGGGATTATTTGAAATGGAATAATGGATGGATCATACCTCAGTTATTACGCGTAGAAGTTGAGGGTAGGTTGCCATTGGGCGTAGAAACCATGCACGCTGCAGATGAATGTACCTCCGGTTCAAAACTCTTCTAAGGACCTTCCGGGCCCCAGAAGTGGACGATCTTCATTGTCGCTTGATTTTTACACGATGATTCGTTTCATCCTTGCGGATGAACAAAGTAGATGGCATGTCTTTGCCGACTCGTTAATTGGCGCGATTATGCATCATAACTTTCTTTATTAATCCCACTTCTGAGATGAAACAGTGGGTTTAAATAAAAAGAGCAAATCAGTATAATCGCCCAAATTTATTATATCACTTCACTAAACACACTAATACAAATCACTCATTGCTTTATTACTATTGTTACTTTGTTACTATTTATATAATTTACACTTGTTTACACAAATGGACATAGTTTCAGCTTACAATGCGTACGATAGAACAATAATCCTAAAAATGAGCTCGCATAGCTTTATATGGCGTTATCCCCACCGAAGGGATTCGGCAGTGGTGGCGGAGTTGCGTTCGGCTGTCAATGGCGCTGGCGTTGATTGGCTGTCATGGCGGCAGTAGGCTATGATTGGCCGTCTTGGCGGTTATCGGCTGTAACAGGCGGTGATTGGCCAGCTTGGCTTGACTCGGATAGTCTAGTTGGCGTTGGCGCGTTGCGATTGGCTGAGGCGGCGTGGCGTTACATATACGAAAGAATTGGTTATAAGATGTTCTAATAATAATAATTAAAGATTATAAATATATAGCCACACTTGCGCATTATGAAGGAAAGTGGAACGCGATGCGGGAGTGTAACAACAAACACACCCAAACACACCCACACACACACCCACACACACACACACACACACATACAAACTTTCACCTTTACAATTTTGCCATATCCATAGTCAATGTCTTTCGAGATTCAACACAGAATCCAAGAACGTAGACAGTGTATCGACGCCTGTACAAGATGGCGTTCGAACAGTAAACTATCATGCATGGAGGCAGCACACGTCCTAAACTCACACCGAAGTATGGTAATAAAACATCGTTGTCTCGAATATTGCTGCATAATGCCCGTCGCCTTAATTTATGCCGTTGCTAAGTCATAAGGTAGGACAAGGCAGGGAAAGGAATTAAAATTTTCTAGATGTGATTTTTATTCCTGTCGAATCAAATCAAATGATGTTTTCAAAGTGAATAAATAGATACATACAACCACTGACATTTTTTTATTTTATTTTTTTATTAGTGTCACTCAGGATAATAACATAAGGGTTCTACGATACCCTATACCTATAAGCCAATCTGTTCAGGCATTTAAAAGTTATGATGGAATAAAGAAACTTACTTACATTAACCATGGAAAATCCTTTTTTTGGGTAGTCGTGTGGTAAATATAAGTTGGGTAACGGTAAAACGTAATGCTACAAGAGTTGCAAACTTGTTCTGAGAAGAAGCCCACAACAAACTCGGCTAGGATCTATTTTGATTTCCTTTCTATTTAATAATTGCTTAAAACGCGCGCACTACGAATAAACAATACGAAATTAGCGGCACAAAATTAGTTTCACGACATTAATTTCACTATCAATTACACGTGTCTAATTTTGTAATGCTGCATTTTTGCTGTGTTTGTTACTTAATCTTGTGCCACTAATTTCGTTATGTGAATTCCGCTTAGGAGTTGTCGCATCCAGCACATCTACACCAATGTTCGTCGACTGCCAAGAAGCGGGGAAACTTGGCGATTTATTATCATACTCCTTTCTTAAAGTTTTATCTTAAACGTTAGGCGGTAAGCTGACACGTTGCGCGGCGGATGTTCCAAACTATTATCACTTTATTTTGCCATTTAAATTTTTGGGAAGAAACAAGATTTATGGGTGTTCTTTCGTGTGTTATGAAAATGTGGACGTATTCAGTCGTTACTGTGGTTAATGTTGTGTTTTGCTTTAAAGAATAAGTAGAAAGATTGATGGTTATATTATGTACTAACATCGCATGTAGTTGCATCGCATCGCATGTACTAACATGTAGGTATCTACAGTAATTACTTTAACTTCTCCCCTAATATTCCCCCAAACCACATCCCCCCCCCCCCTTCTCACGTCTTAACCACTAGGCCTTCCACCATACTAACTTCTAACTACTCAGGAAAGATTTTCTAAAATTTCATCCAGGTGAAGCCGGCATGGATCATCCAGTTAGATATAAGATAACATAGACAGCTTGATATCAAGTTTCAGAACTATGCTCTTTGACATGATATATTCAGTTCCACGCTTACTATAATTAACCAATCCCTAATTGATTTCATGTGGGACACGCGCTGCTTGACATACTCTATACTTTAAATAGTAATACGGTGGCTCAACCCACATATAGTTTTCAAGTTAACGTTAACTGTACGTAAATCTGTCATTTATATTCGGTATGCGGGGCGTCCCCACCCCGTTTCCCATCTTGACCTGTTGCGTACTACTGTACTGCTCGTCGCTGTCATGGCAAGTATTAAAGACTGCAAATATCATTGTCTTATCTTATTTAGAATTTTGTGATAGCATCACATCAAAAATCCACGCATATTATATACATCCGTGTGTATAGTTTTTTGCACATTTAAATTGATCACTTGATTATTTTGCCAGATGTACCGCCTGGTAAAAGCATCCCGAAAATGTGTCATGTTCTATCTAATCGCGTCAGTCTATGGTTCCATCTTACGTTAATTAAATCCGATTACGTACATGACATAGTATAATAACTGTACATTACATTACAATTATTGTGAATTGTGTCTGGAATGTTAGCTCATGACTAGTTGCGACTTTGTTAGGGTGAATTCAGGTTTTTACAAAATCCTAAAAAAAAACCCTTTAATTTTCCGAAATTAAAATTATTCTACGTCATGTTCCTCTCCAGTCGTCGAAATGCTAGTTTTCTTAATACAAAAGATAACAGACCGATCAATTTTTCAGACACTTTAGAATTTTTTTAATTTTTATTTCAGGTATTCCTGCCTACCTGAAAATCATACAGCATAAGGATCCATTACAACTAAGAAGCAGTTCCTCATCAGTTCGTCGATCAAGAATCATGAAAATGACTGTAAAATTTTATCAATAAGGGCCAACGCATACCTACGAAATGGAGAGAAGTCAAATCTTTTAAATCTCAAACTTCATTTACTTTGGCATTGATACCCAAAGGACGCGTGGCGTGTTAGCGAAGCGTACCGCACGCTGCCGCTATTGTGAAAAGTAAATAAAGATTAGTTTGCGTCGTTATCAAGAAAGATGCTACGTCTCATCTCCACTCCAATCTGCCAGTAGGTATGCTAGTCACCCTAAAGGGATGACGTATAACATCATTACAGCGTATCTAATTTTTATCCCATCCTTAAATAATACAAAAACGTTTTCCTAACCATAATTTACCGTACACACAAATCAGTCGATTGAACCGGTGTACAAATCCTTCCCTAACAAACGATCCGTTAAAAAAAAGGATACAAAAATGCTGCCACGGGTAAGCGCCCTTACAGCCGAACGGCATTTTATCACGGGACAAACTGCAGTCTGAAATCCAACTCCGTATCGCGTCGGCGACTTGCCAGTCAGTAATGTCAGACTGAGTCAGTACGTGAAGAATCTATATAATCACACTAATATTATAAAGGCGAAAGTTTGTATGTGTGTGTGTGTGTGTATGTATGTTTGTTACTCTTTCACGCAATAACTACTGAATGGATTTGGCTGAAATTTAGAATGGAGATAGATTATACCCTGGATTAGCACATAGGCTACTTTTTATCCCGGAAAATCAAAGAGTTCCTACGGGATTTTAAAAGACCGAAATCCACGCGGGCGAAGCCGCGGGCATCTTCTAGTATATAATATAATAGATATAATTATGGTAACGCACAATAATAATATTTGCACCCTTGATTTCACGGCGGGATGTTTCGCCGACTCAGTGATCAACACTGAATTGCTCCACCGAGCTCATTGAACATATTTTATATTTAATCCATTGAAGACTTCGCGTTTGGCATCCAAATTAAACCATGAAGCAACCACCAAAAGCATTTTTTATTACGATAGCCATTCTTGATTGACTTTTCAGTAATTGCGGCTAAAGGCCGGCAACGCATCAGCAATACCTCAGGTGCTGCAAATGTTCATGGGCGGCGGTAATCACTTAATACCAGGTGACCCACCTGCTCGTTAGCTCGCTATTTTCAATAAAAAAAGCGTAATAAATCAGTGCGAAAACGCTTTTCGTCATTTTCGGAACGCTGTAGACTATGACAAGTCTAGTGTCGCTTCAGGTGTAGCATCAACTTTTCGATACAGCCATCAAAGCAGTGACGCTTGCGGTAGTCGATCGGCAATGTATCGTTTGTCTGCGAGAGCACTTACGCCAAATTTAGACCGAGGTCTTAATAAGACGAAGATGCGGTAATCCCGAACGAAGGTTGTAAATTGTCCCGTACGGTAGGGGAGCCAGATAGATCAAGTTCGTAATCTCAATTCAGATAGTTTGGGAGCTGGTGGCCTTAATTTGTAAATGGTTTTGACATCGTTGATAGAAAATGAAAGAAAGAACAAAGGTGGATTTTTTAAAAATTAAGTACAACATTATACCTGTTGCTATATAAACTGCAACATCCTTAATGACAATTATTTATATTAATAATATTCTAATGTACCTAAATCTTAACATAAACCTATTCAACAAAGGTGGGTTATGCCAGCGCCTAATATATTAAAACCTAATATATAAAAAACTAGCCGATGCCCGCGACTTCGCCCGCGTGGATTTAGGTTTTTTGAAATCTCGTGGGAACTCTTTAATTTTCCGGGATAAAAAGTAGCCTATGTGCTAATCCAAGATATTATCTATCTCCATTCCAAATTTCAGCCAAATCTGTCCAGTAGTTTTTGCGTGAAGGAGTAACAAACATACACACAGACACACACACACATACAAACTTTCGCCTTTATAATATTACTAGCTGATGCCCGCGACTTCGTCCGCGTGGATGTAGGTTTTTCGAAATCCCGTGGGGACTCTTTGATTTTCCGGAATAAAAGTAGCCTATGTGTTAATCCAGGATATTATCTATCTTCATTCTGAATTTCAGCCGAATCCGTCCAGTGGTTTTCGCGTGAAGGAGTAACAAACATACACACACACACACACACACACACACATACAAACTTTCGCCTTTATAATATTAGTGTGATAGTGTGATTAAGTGAACCACGAGTTTTCCACCTAGAATTATGCAATTTATAATACATTAAAAAAAAGATTCCGATGAATTGAGAACCTCTTCCTTTTTTCGAAGTCCGTTAAAAATAATTTTAATTTTGGTAAATTTGAATAGTTTTAGGGAATAGCAGCCATGATGATTGTATTTGAATTCCACTTATTGAATTATTCCTAAAACAAGGTTGTAGAAGAGAAGCCTGTTTTAAAAAATTGGTTGTCTGTAAGTCGGTTTACTCGATAGTTGAACGTGACAACAAAGGCCGATTGTGCTTCTTTGTCACTCGTTCCGCGCTCTCGCTTGCACTTCAAGCCTTACATGGAACGCCTCAGAGCGAGGTAACGCCGCATGAGTCATGTTTTTTCGTGCGTGCAGCCGGCTCTATCGAATTATAAGACGTTGTCACGTCAAAAATTGCTACTACCTCTTAAACTAGGTAGGTAGGTATGGAATGGAATCTTTTGCCCACTGACCCGTACCGGGGGGTTCACTTGTATTTTGTTTAACATTCTATACCCGATATATCAGGAATTCGGTTTTTTCGCTAATGCATAAAAGAAATCGTTCCTTGTTCCATCAGATCGCATTTTTGACTTGGGTTTACGCATTGGATCTATACAGCTAGATCTGTACAGCTTTGATGCACAGCTTTTGCTAGAACGACTGGTTATTCAGATTCTATAACGTCCTGCGGGGTGATTTGACCTTAATTGGCTTTACATTGCTGCTTCATTAAGTGACAATAAAATAATATTTCATAGAAAACCTTCAATAGACTAAAAATAAATGCCAAATGAGCTCGGCATGGCTATAATTTAGGAGTTAGATTATCGGTGGGTGGCAAAGGTAGAAGACACTAAGGTTAGTGTCAGTTTCCTTTTATTTATTAGATCCGAGACAGGATACCAAGAATTTTGTCGCGACGCATTTTGCTAAACCAAAACAAGTCGAAAAAAATACAAATCCCCCTTCACGTGCGCAAATTTCCATGATAATGACATACACACGCGGTCGAGACGGGGAAGCTGATTGGCTATTATGCAAATGTAACCGCCGAGCGCTACACTTCCGCCAATGAGATGCCAGGCCAAGCGTTTCATAGGGCAAGGGTGATCCATTTACATTCATTAGCCTTCGTAAGCGATTCTTCAATTTACATGTAACATAGTAAAAGGTGATGGCGTATGGCGCTGAAACGTGAACAATTATAGTTAGATTTGTCCACAAGTTGAAATTCGCTCAGCGTGTTATAGAGCGGGCTATGTTGGGTGTCTCTCTGAAGGACAATATCTGTATCAAGTAAATCCGTAGGTAATGGGCTGGCCATGTCCATCGCAGAACTGATGGCCGCTGGGGCAGACGTGTTCCGGAATGGAGACCGCGTAGGTACCTACCAGCAAGTGCAGTGTAGGACGACCTCTAACCCACTGGACTGACGACCTTAAATTAACCACTGAACTATTCAAATTATTTCTCCATTTTGTATTATTCCCATAAAAATAAAACTTTTAGAGGTAATAATCAAAATTTAGGTAATTATCCGAATTTCGGAATTTAAACAATCGCGTACGACCGTAAACAAGGACAAAATCGCGTTAAAAAGCTAGTAAACCGCTAAACTGATTGTTCAAAATTATAGATAGATAGATAGAACACTTTATTGCACACAAAAACACATGTAAAGGATCACAACACAAAAAGAAGAAAACAGAAAAAAACAATTGTGTGCAAAGGCGGCCTTATTGCTTGGAGCAATCTCTACTAGGCAACCTTTATTTATTATCTTCATTTTATACTAAGTCAAAAAAAATAATTCAAAAAGAGGTCAAATTCTCTACAGTAGTGTTGGATGGGTTGTAAGGTGAGTTGTACAAACCTTTAAACCCGACTTTTCTGTTTAATCACATTATTGTATTATACTGAATCACTGTAGTCAAATTAACTTGGTACAGTCAACTGAATGGCGGCCGTATTGACACCGGCACGGCCGCGGACCGGCTTACTATGTAGAGACGGACCTCTCGATTGTATTACGTTGAAACTTCTACTTATATCACAAAATGCAAAAAACTCTGCAAGCGCGATGCAGCCCTATCGATTGTAAACAGCAATAGAATACCCGAAAAGTATTGCTTTTTACAAATATGTTACGATTATATACAAGACTTACAGAAAAAATATCAAAAAAAATAATAAAAAGCTATTATAAGGTGTTTTTCCGGACACCAATTTAATTATGAACATACCATAATAATACCTGGACTTTAGGACCATACCATAGACAAATAAATGTAGGATGAAACAAATTCTTTTTTAATTAAATTGTTGAACAAAATATTAATGTTAACAGAAGTATTTTTGTATTAATAAGGTTTAAATACTTGATATTTCTTTTGTTACACACGACAGCGATATCTATCGGAGGGTAGAAAAACTCATCGCAGCAGCGAACCCTAGTGGTGTAACTGGAACTTGAATCTCTAGGGTGGAGTTTAGTTTTCAGGCTGTGTAAAACGTAAGTAATATAATAAAGAAACGTTGTACTTTTATTTAATTTATTTAATCATCTTTATTGCTTGATACTGACAAAGAATAAAATACAGGATAGACAACGCCTTCTGTTTTTAACAAAGGGCGACCTTATCACTTATCTCTTGTATAGAACTGTAAGACGGGGACTTTTAAATAATTTCCACTATGAATTAAATGGGTTAGGTACCTATTGCACAAACATATTTTTTACTAGCCGATGCCTGCGACTTCGCCCGCGTGGATTTGGGTTTTTCAAAATCCCGTGGGAACTTTTTGATTTTCCGGGATAAAAAGTAGCCTGTGTGCTAATCCAGGATATTATCTATCTCCTCAGCCAAAATCCGTTTGGTAGTTTTTGCGTGAAGGAGTAACAAACATACACACACACACACATATACACACAAACTTTCGCCTTTATAATATATAGTGTGATTTGTGCTTATTTGGTTATAGAAAAGTAGGTACTTTTATTGCGATCGTCTAAACAATAGTGCCTAGGTACTTACATAATGCCTAGATGATAGATACATAGAATTGTAAGCAATATTCTTCTCTATTATAATACTTTACTATTTATTGGTAGGTAAGTAGGTACGTAGTACGTACCTATAGTACGCGACATATCGAGATGGCAATCGGGTGATGAGGCGGGGGGACACTCCACACATCCGCACGTTACCTGCACTATCCCGCACCGGTTAGTGCGGGGGTTGTGTGGGTATGCAGGGCGTCCCCACCCTGTTTGCCATGTCGACCTGTCGCGTACTATATAATGATATTAATAATAATTAATTGATACCTATTAGGTAGTTACTGTTGTTCGTAGTACTAGATATGTACTATATTAAGTAGTATAAAAGGTAAATAGGTGTAGAATTATTATTGAGTAGTACCTACTAGTACGTACGAGTAATTAGTTCTTTAAAGAAACAAGATAAAGTTAAAATAGCACTAATTGTATTTAGGAACTCAGAATTTATTCCTCTTTTATTTGATACCCCCCCCCCGATCCTACAATACCTACCAAACAAAATTTTTGACTCCCACTTTTTTGGATGTAACAGGACGATTTTTTTCATATCAAATGTAGTTTATGTCACCCGGACCACATTGACGAATTGATTGACACCTCATTCATCAAAATCGGCCCAGTAATTTAGGCGCTACGCTGGAACAAACAGAATTTGATCAAACAACATACATAGACTGCTAAAATCATAACCCTTCCTTTTGGCTTTTTTAATTTTTTTTATTCAGATACCTACACGTTAGCCCTTAACTGCAATCTCACCTGGTGGTAAGTGATAATGCAGTCTAAGATGGAAGCGGGCTATCCTGGAAGGGGTATGACAGTTTTTATTAAAGGCTAAATCGCTTGGCGGCACAGTTTTACCGGTAGTGTGGTAACTAGCCACGGCCGAAGCCTCCCACCAGATCAGAGATTTAGAAATAATAAAATTCCAAATCCCAGCCGGGAATCGAACCCGGGACCTCCCTCTAATAAGACACTGCGCTTACCACTGTGCCAGGAGGTCGTTAAAACACGGCCTTGGTCGGGTAAAAAGAGGACAAATTCTCTACAGGAGTGGCATTGGTTTAGAACTAGAAGCCCTAAACCTACCTTTTCACCAGTGATGTGTGAGTTCTCTAAGTTCACGAAACACGTGGCCGATTTAGACTGGCTCGGTCAACAACCAGCTTACTCTGTAGAGACGGTCCTCCAAACTAGCGCTTGTTGAACTTGTATATATACCCTAACGACGTAAAAACTCTCATAGCGCGATGTAGGATTTTTCACTGTAACTTCTAAAATACTAAACTTTTTTACATTTTTATACTACAAGTTGGTTAGTATTGCTAAAAAGATGATGTTAAAATAATGTTTTGTAAATTTATCTAGTGCTAATTCGTTAAATTATTAATTTTAATAAAAATTGAGGCCTTAAAATCAAAGTTATGGATTTACTACAGCAGATTTTTGCAGTTTTATTATACTAGAAGGTATTTTAAATTTTTTGTCGTATTTATATGGAAGGTGTATGGCAGTTTTCATTAAACCATATTTCTTTTGGTTTCTACATGGCATCGTGCCGGAACGCTAAATCGCTTGACGGTATGGCTTTGTCAGTAGGGTGGTAACTAGCCATGACCAAAGCCTCCCATCAGACCGGACCAGAAATTTAGAAATTATAAAATTCCAAACCCCTGTCGGGAATCGAACCCGGGACCTTCCACTAATTGCACACCGCAGTGCTCACCACTGCGCCAGGTAGGCCGTCAAAGATTTATAAATTGTGATGTACACCTACTATTGACTGAGGATCAGTGTAGCTAGTTTTAAATACTTCTATGAATTTCTAAAACTTTTAATATTTTAATACTTCTTTTATGGGGTAATTATAATAGCTAAAATTCAAAAAGCATGCATTTATATTTTTTTTTAATAAGATCGCCGACAATGATAACTTAGCTTATATATACTAGATAGCTTTTTAGGGTTCCGTTCCTCAAAAATCAAACTCTTCAAAATAGGTACCTAGCCTAGACCTACCATTGTACAGTACGCTGTCAATTGTTGGATTTGTAAGATATTGATATAATGGTGATAATGAATTACGTAAACTTTAAAACTAAAGCTTTAGAGGGGTTCCAAACGCGTCCAAGTTTGAGAAGAGGCCACACCAAATTCAACTGGGGAGAAAAGAACCCTTCCCCCCGGGAAAAGAACCCCGGGGAGAAAGACAGATAGACAGACAACAAAGTGATCCTACAAGGGTTCCGTTTTTCTTTTTGAGGTACGGAACCCTAAAAATCACTATATTTTACACGATTGCAAAATATCTGCGTATTCCCTTATCCCCAAGAGGTCACAAATAAAGGACGAGGTTTAGGAGTGATTTACGAGGAAAGCCTTTCCTTTTCTTATAAAAATCCGTGAACAATCACCCCTTAACCCTTGTCACTTCGACTGTACGTAGATTTGTGTGGCTTTATACAGCCGCAAATATCCTATACAGTAGCAAAAAAAAATTTTGGAGACCCCACTTTTTTTCATGTAACATCCGTTAGGTCAATTTTTTGGTATAAAATGTAGCCTATGTCACCCGGACCTTTACGACGAATCGATTGACACCTCGTTCATCAAAATCGGCCCAGTAGTTTAGGCGCTACGGTGGAACACACAGAATCTGGATACAAACATACACACATATAATATACATACATACATAGACTGCTAAAATCTACCCTTCCTTTTGGCATTGCCGCAGTCGGGTAAGAAGCTGACGCTTATGATTTTTCGCTGTTCTGTGTCTACAAAATATATCTGATAGCAGACCGGTGACATTACGACGATATTTTTTTTGTATCATCATTTTTATCATTATACTGGTTGAAACCCATACCACTACCACTTTGCAGCTTGCTGATAGTCCGGTCTATGTAGACCTTGGATTTTAGCATTTCGTTCTTATCCTTCAGAGAAATCCTATCATAAATATTTTAGATAGCCTCTTCGATAGCTGTTCGCTGAGCAACTTCACACTATAATATTATAAAGGCAAAGTTTGTATGTGTGTGTGTGAGTGTGTGTATGTTTGTTACTCCTTCACGCAAAAACTACTGGACGGATTTGGCTGAAATTTGGAATGGAGATAGATAATATCCTGGATTAGCACATAGGCTACTTTTTATCCCGGAAAATCAAAGAGTTCCCACGGGATTTCAAAAAACCTAAATCCGCGCGGGCGAAGTTGTGGATAAGTCCGCAAATGTCCGAAAGACAATATAAATTAACTTCACCAGTTACAAGACTATTCCTCTCTTTAATAGTGCAATTCGTCTCGTTACCTGAGCTAAGTTAGGATAGTTAACTTACCCTAAGAGTGCTTCTAGTTAAGTAAAGTAATAGTAGTTAAGTAAGATTTTATTGCGCTACAAACAAGGTTAGTGTCGAGGTATTCGCAATGAGGACTTGAATAGTGGTTGAGTTCCGAACAAAGCTATGCAATTCTATGATATTTTTACCTGACTACGGCAAAGCCAAAAGGAAGGGTTATCATTTTTGCAGTCTATGTATGTATGTTTGTATCAGATTCTGTGTGTTCCACCGTAGCGCCTAAACTACTGAGCCGATCTTGATAAATGAGGTGTCAATCAATTCATTTATTAATAGCCCGGATGACATAGATTACATTTTATACGAAAAAAATTGACCTAATGTTACATCAAAAAAACTGGTGGTCTCCAAATTTTTTTTTGCTATTGTATCGAGTGGGATGTGAAATGAAAGAGGAGAAAATTCTGAGCTCATGCATATAACTTACAACAACATTAAAATATGCCAAGCGACAAAAAACAATTTTACTCTAATACTAGCTGATGCCCGCAGCTTCGCCCGCGTGGATTGGTCAGATCCCCTGCAGCATCAGGATTGAGGAGTTGGACTCCAAATTTTTTATGAAACAATGTCGCAAAGGAGAATGATCAAACACGGGCCACGCTTGTGTCAGAAGATAATTATTTTCATAATTTATGTTTTATTTTATAATTCAGTTTGGCATAAAAAACAAAGTGCTGACTATCCCGAGATTTTTTCCTCATTTTAAAAGTACTTCAATTGTTACTATACTCCAGTTAATCGAGTCTCCATTTTTATCGGTAAACATACCATAGTGATGTTATTTTACGAAATCGATGATCTAAATCGGTGGTGGTCGAGTTATAATCGATTAAAGACTATTATTTTCATAGTAATATTTAAAAAAATCGATATTTTTTTACAAACCATCTTGATCGAATCGAATCAACTCGATAAGTGCTAGTTGCAGGTCTATGGTTTTTGCTTTCTGTCAATTTCGATAATTGCAGTCGTAGTGTTCACATACTCTTTGATTGCAGTTTTCAGGGTGGTTCGAATTTAGATATTTTAATCCCATATCGTTGACCGTTGCGCGTTGTCTTGTACGTCGAGTTGAGAACTATATTTCCTTATTATAATATTAAGCTCCGTCTATGCTATAACTTCATCATAAAAATATAGGTATAGGTAAATGCAATGGCACCTTGTACATCTTCAAATAGTGATTCATTGGGAATAACTATGTACTTGCACCATATAGGCAGCACTAAAATCGTCCTGGTGATATGTGGAAACTACTACCTACTTTACTTTACCTAATAAAACCTACTTACCAAACCTAACCTAACCTTTTACATAAAACTGTTTTTCTCAGAAACTGGGAGGAATAAATTAAAAATTCTTTTTTTATATGAAAGTAGCGATATCAAACTTTATTATATGTAAACTTTCATTGAGACACAAAAATATTTGTAAGTGGCCCAAACTCCATAGAGTGCTGGTCATTCTCTATTCTTCTATCGATTAAAAAAGAAATGACGCAAATCGGTTCAGAAATCTCGGAGATTTCGGTGTACATAGGTAGAAAAGCACAACTCCCTTTTTGAAAGTCGGTTAAAAAGTAGCCTATGTTACTCCCTGGTCAATTATCTACTTGTCTGTGAAAATCCCGTCAAAATCGGTTCAGCCGTTCCCAAGATTAGCCTTTTCAAACAGACAGACAGACAGACAGACCGACAAAAATTTTAAAAACGTGTGATTCAGTTATAGTATCGTTCAAATAACTATATGACCTTAATATGTGGTAGTTATTTCGAAATTACAGACAGACACTCCAATTTTATTTATTAGTATAGATTTCAGACGATCGCAGTCGGGTTTTATTTTTCAACTTTTTAAGCGTGATTGTCGCTAAGCCCAAGCCTACCAAGCAATGAAGACAATAACAGTAAGTATTTAGGTACCAAAACAAAAACGTGTGTTGAAAATCTTTTAAAAACTTCAATGAAATATTGCCATCCCGAATCTTGGTCAACTTATTCCATCTCGATAACAAAGTTAAGTTAGCAGAAGTGGTTAAAACTGACGGACGGCTCGAGCTTCATCAAGCCGGGTTCACTAAACAGATTGATTACATTGCATCGAGTTTTTTCAGTTGATTTTATAAACAACGTAGCTGATACCCATGACTTTATCAGTATGATTTACAAATTCTTAGGAACTCCGTAGGAACACTTTTTTAAGTGATAAAAGTAGTTTTTGTTGTGCATCATTACTCTTCGTCTCTTTAATTTCAAATATACTTACTTAAAACAATATGAATTATAAAGAACTTAGTGGACATTAACATGATATTGAGATCAACGAAATGTAAAAGAAATAGTCTATGTACAATACATAAAAGAAATACTGTTATATCTTGTACGATTGTATGGAGAACGCTTCGTGTATGTAATAATAAATCAAATATTCGCCATCTTGGCTCTTTATTATTTGTTGTTATAAAAGTGATAGAAATACTCACAGAAAAATTCAACTCTGTACCTATTATTTACGGTTGATGAGATACATACAGCCCGCTGACAAACAGAAGGACAGATAGACGAACGGACAGACAGACGGATAGCGTGCGGACTGCGGCGGCTTAGTAATAAGGTCTCGTTGGCATTCTTCGCGTACGGAACTCTGAAAAGAACCTAGATATTATATTCGTACAGAACCTCACAATCAAGATGGCAGGAAAGCTACGCATCATTGTACAGCAAAGACTTCTTCTTAATCGATCACTTTTGTCAGAGTGGCCGTGGCTATAGTTCTTGACTGCTGCTCGTGCGATCTCCCTCTAGCGACTTCTGTTGGTGGCATTGCGTGCACATACAGACAGAAGTGTTCATTGCGGAGTGTCCACCTATTTAGGGAACGCTCACGTGGCCGTGTGCCCTCTACGCGGCAATGTACCACGATATGTTCGATGGTACCACTTTTCCTCGTAATATGCCCAAAGAACTTGACGATTCGCAATTGCACAAGCGACGAAAGCTTTCGATTTAATTTCAGTGCTTTGAGCATGGAGCAAAGACGAAATAGTATCAAATGGCAAGCTTCAGAACTATTGTATGACAGAGTTTTTCTAACAAGTAAAGTTGTAACAAGCGGACATCAAAGGGCAGAGAGACATCGTTATCTTTTAAGTCTAGTTTTATAACCGAGGCTACATAAAGAGTAACTTTATCTTTGTGTGGCGACGGCGGATACTTAACGGCGAACGGAGTAGGTAATAAGATGTTAGAATGGTGGGCTATCATTAATGTGAATATATAAAAGGAAAAGATGACTGACCGACTGATATACAACGCATGGCTCAAACTACTGTAGATACGGATCGGGCTGTTTGGCATGCAGATAGCTATTTATGTCGTAGACCTCCGCTAAGAAAGGATTTTTTAAAATTAAACTCCCAAGGGGGTAAATAGGGGGTTTAAAGGGTAATCCACGCGGACGATGTTGGAGGCATGGTAAAAATAAATAAATAAATAAGTTTAGCGTTACTGACCGAAGGGTTGACTTGAAGATTACGGACCTGGATTAAAAAAAAAATGTATACTTAACCATATAAGTAACTAACTGTGTCTTAATGAATTGTGCTTAATCTGCATAACATCCTGAAAATGCTTCGGTGTCGGGTATTATGGCTGGTAGGCTTTATTGAGTAGGTATTTATGGTCGAGTTTCTTCCTTGTTCTTCTCGTAGAAAGAGCATTGCGGACCATTCAATGGTAACCACTTAACGATTCATAAGAACATTGTAGTAGGTAAATTTAAATTAGACACCTATTTGTAATTTATTTTAAGAAAAAAGAAAACTTTTAAAGTACCTTACAGGCGTAAAGCCAAGCAAAAGTAATGGCAATAGCAAGCAAATACAAATAAAGCTTATAAGTATAACACAAGATAAAAGTGAAGGGAGAGGCGAAATATACTTTTTATTAGGGTTAGCGTCCCTGCAAATGTGGCGAAATCTTTTTATCGAATTGTTTATGCGTAGGACATTTAATTTTTAACTGCCGCAGGATACATAAAATCTATGACGTGAAAATCAGTAGAAGAACCAGTCAGGCTTATTAAGCTAAAATGGTGGTTATCTACGCGTAGTTGAGTAGCTTATGTCTGTTGCAGAACTGATGGCCGTCGAGTTAGACGTGTTTTTGCAGTGCCGACGCAGTGTGGAAAGTTCCCCAATCTGATGGACTGTTGGTCTGTAAAAATACAGGAAGCTGGTGAACGAGGAAAGACTCTGTGTAGTGGCACGCTTAGAAAAAGCATGCTTGCATTATTACAATCGCAATTGTTGTGATTGGCTGAATTTATTGTATACATGTTGCAACAATGCATTGTAGCCAATAGTGAGCGAGCATCAACGAACCAATCAGAGGTGATTGGTACTGTCATTCTACCACAATCGAGAAGCACATACCTACCTACAAATATAGGATCACGGACCCATGGGTAAATTACATAAGTACCTAGTACCTACTTATTATTATTTCAAAATCATGTAGGTGAAATAATTACATTAGTAATCACTTATTGCACATTTTCTTCGTAGTAAAGTGCGAAATTGATAGTCAAAGCCAAATTTTTCCATCAAATATTTCGCGACGTTACAGGATAAACATTACGTTAGATGTGATACCTATTAATAAAATGCCAGTGCAGCCGTAAAATCCACTCTACATATCCAAAAAAATTACAGTGTAAATAAAATGTCGAATAAAATTATCAATATAAAATACAACCAAAAAAATGTTGTTCACCACTGCCTGCGCGAGCCAATAAAAATGCGTAATTGAATTCGGTCGGGATCGTCCCACTCGAGAGGCGCGCGTTGATTGGCTGATATTCAAATTTGCTCGTAACAAGATCTTGCACGACGCGTGCACTGATGACGTTTCGGTGGCTAATATTTTCCCTTGCCCGAGGGTTAACATGACGTAATGGACCGCGAAATTGCGGCACTGCATTTGGTTGGGTGGCGGTTTTTTTTTCGTGTTTGATGTTCAAATATTTTTGATGTTTTTTAGGAAAGCAGCATGTAAAATGCAAAATACTGTCAACTTATCGAAGCTACAAACAACGTAGTCAAAAAACCGGCCAAGTGCGAGTCAGACTCGCGCACTGAGGGTTCCGTACTCAGGTATTTTTTCCGACATTAAATATTATATTAAAATTATTAAAAATAAATAAAAATCTGTTTTAGAATGTACAGGTAAAGCCTTTTCATATGACACCCCACTTGGTAAATTTTTATTAATTTGAACGTTTAAAACCTTTTTATTTTTTTTAAAATGATTAGACCAGACGGTTTTCGAATTTAGTCCTTTACTTGTGCTATAAGACCTACCTACTTGCAAAATTTCATGATTCTAGGTCAACGGGAAGTACCCCATAGGTTTTCTTGACAGACACGACGGACGGACGGACGCATAGACAGACAGACAGAAAACAAAGTGATTGTACAAGGGTTCCATTTGAGGTACGGAACCCTAAAAATTTAAAGTCGTTTCAGCAAGCTGCAGTTTAACTAGTAAAAGATTAAATGTGGATACAGCCTTATGCTATGTTGTGATGAAACCCAAACTAAAATGATATTGTCCATTAAATATGAACAGAATAATTAATGAAATTACTCGTATGTTGAAATGTTACACTCTCTGCACGTACGTCCAATTTATTTTCATGTTTAGTTTAATTTAGTTTGTTGACATAACTTTGTGCAGTATACCGTGACATTATTTTTATTTTGAACACTTTTGGAATATTTTATACCAAAAAGTCTGTTTTTTTTACGCATATAATATTATTTAGCTGTTAAGCTATTAATATAATCTGCAAAATGATATTTTATATGTTAACTTTTCACGGTGAATTTATGAACCTGCAAGGCGACATTAGAAGACATGAGTGGTACTGTGATTATCTTCTAGCACCGAGGTCCAAGATCGTGGGTCTTTGTGCCAAGATTTTGTAACTAAAGCCATCGGCTTAGGTGACGTCATATCCGTTACTGTTAACTTCCGTCGCCGATCATTTTCATAAAATCACCTCCATGCGGTACGTCCTGTAGCCTTTTCTACGCGACAAAGAACTTTCACTTTAAAAAAAACCGGCCAAGTGCGATTCTAGGTCAACGGGAAGCAGTGACGGATTAAGACTACTTGGTGCCCTAAGCAATCCATGCCTATGGGCCCCCATATCCGTGTGTCAACTAGAATCGGTCTTTAAACCCTTACCGCCTAAAAACATTAGTTTTTTGTAAAATAAGATGATGAGATGTAACGTACTTTAGAAGTGAAGTAGGTGCGACAACAATAAAAACCAAAGCATAATTTATTTATTTATTGAAATGCGCCTTGCGGCTTTCGGGGGCATTCGAATTGTCGAATGCACAAGCGGGTAGCGAGTGGGCAAGCGTGAGTGGGGGTTATGACTCTAGATCGGACTCTATGTCAAATTTTCAAATTAGTCCTAGAAACTCTTTTTGGTGTGGTTTTTGGTGACGTGAGTGAGGTGAGACGTGATGCCCTAAGGGCGAATTTTTTTTGTGCTTCTTCTGGTGCCCCCTCAGACGTGATGCCCTAGGCAATTGCTTAATTTGATTAAGGGTTAATCCGTCACTGACGGGAAGTGCCCTATAGTTTTCTTGACAGACAGACAGACAACGAACTGATCATATAAGGATTCTTTTTTCCTTTTGAGGTACGGAGCCCTAAAAAACGAAGCCTAGGTATATAACACGATCTCTTCCTTGCGATTTCTTAAATAAAACGAATTCCCTAAAGCCTATAACACTTTCGCTCGTCGGTAAATGCAATGACACGACCTTTTTCTGGTCAATTTAAAGTCTGTAGGTTTAATGGCAGGATTTATATGGCCATTTTATGGCGCTATAAAGTTCTCTAAGAACGCAGTAAGACCATTAATCTCGGGGCGAGTAAAATCTTCGAAATGACATGGCCGAGAATTAAATTGTTGATTCAATTAAGGGCGTTGTTTTAAAGTGTGTTGACTACATTGACCGTGCCATAGAAATATGCAGCAGCAGTCATCTGTAGGAGAACCAAAGTTTTAGCTAACTTAACCAAAGTTTTAGCTAACTTAACCATAGTTTTAGCTAACTTAACCGAAGGATTAGCTAGCCTTCCGTAATGCTTCCGTATGGTCTCCAATAGAGAAAAAACCGGCCAAGTGCGAGTCAGACTTGCGCACTGAGGGTTCCGTACTCTGGTATTTTTTCTAACATTTTGCACGATAAATCAAAACTATTATGCATAAAAATAAATGATCATCTGTTTAGAATGTACTGGTAAAGAAGCCCTTTTATATGATGCCCGTTTTGGTATAGTTATCTTACTTTAAAAATTGAAACATATTTAATTTTTTTTTTAAATGATGTGACCACAAATTCACGGTTTTCAGATTTATTCCTGTACTTGTGCTATAAGACCTACCAGAACCCTGGTTAGTGATGCCCTTAAATTTTGAGAAGTGTATTGAATATCAGTATTTGCGATTAAGGGCCATAAGACCGGCTTGCCCGCGAAATTCAAATTTAATTTGGTTTTTCGCAATTTGTAAACTAATACGACAACGTAGGCTTATGGCATTCTGATTCCGACAGTGGCAGTATCATCCTCACAGGTTTATATAAAAATCTTTACTTGAAAAGGTCCAGTTTAAGAAATTAATTAAAGTATCGACTATTCTCACAAATTAGTCGATACTTTATTTAATTTCTTAATCTACAGACTAATTCTAATATACAGACAAGTAAACTGCTTGCAGCTTGCAGGCTTGACTTAATCTGAATCAATCACTATCGCTTTATGATGTTAATACTAATTAACTACACATGGGAATTAGATCGCTTCATTGAATCAAATTAATTGACGACCGTGAAATTGCATGTGCAAAATATATACCTACCTATTTAGCGTACAATATCATATGAGTTATGAAACAATAGGAAGTACCTACGTGCTCTAACGCACGTTCACACACACACACACAAACACACACACACACACACACACACACACAAAGGCGCGCGCGCGCGCGCGCGCACAAACACACACACGCACACGTACACACACACACACACACACACACACACACACACGCACACGCACACACTAAATTCTACGTTCTGTTTTATTTATAACTGTAAAACTTAAATAGGTACCTAACTCAAAATAATTAAAAAATAATTAAATTTATGTCTAATAGTTGGTACTTAGTTAACTATTGTACAGTTTCACTGAATTATTTTTATTTGTTAAAGTGCTCTAGATTATAAATCAGACATTTATCAGTGTTTGGGAAGGCATTGGCTCCAGATACGGGCTCTTCTTCTTCTTTCTGCAAAAGTTGGAAAAATAAAAAGAAATCTTAATAAAACATGCTACTATTTAACGTTTGTACATAATAATTCAATGCTATTTAATTAAATATATTCCCACGGCTTAAATAACTTTAGCCCCGTATCAAATCTCTGACGACTATGCGTCTATGGGGAGTCAGTTGTTTTGGTTAAACAGTGAAATATACCCGCAAGGGGCAACTAATGTGCAAAAAGAGGTTTTTGGACCTTTGCTTTTTCCCCATTAGTGGAGCTGTTGCGAAGTTTTACTTTTGTAGTAAAACACGTTTTTAGGGTTCCGTATCTCCAAAGAATATGGGTACCTTCAAGTCAAGAGTGAATAGGCAACTTCTAGGCAAGCGCGCTCCATCTTAGGCTGCATCATCACTTGCTAGCAGGTCTGATTGCAGCCAAGCGCTAGTCTATATAATTTAAAAAAAAAAAAAAGAAAAAGGAGCCCTTATAGTACGATCACTTCGTTGTCTATCTGTCTGTCAAGACCTGTTATGGGAGTTAAATGGTACTTCCCGTTGATCTAGATTCTAGAATCATGAAATTTGGCAGGTAGAAATGTCTTATAGCACCGAAATCCAAAACTGTGAATTTCTGGTTATTTCATAAAAATTAAGTTTTTAGTGCTATATTAGTACTTAACCTACGTCTTACTTAATCTAACCCATAGATATAAAAGTATTATTTGCATTTCTGTGATCTAACCTAATATTAAATTAAATTAAATTTAAGATGTGCGTCATGTTTATCTACGCACTGTTCTATCATAGTGTCCCACTACCAAAGGTTTACCGGACCAATGAGGATTTTAAAACAAAATGATTATAAAATCCCCGAAATAAAAATATTGATCATGTGATATAAGTATCATCCGATAATGGCCCGTATTCAAGTTAACAATACATTTTCTTAGTCCATTCAAGAAGGTGCCTTATTCAGTAGATCTTGGAATAAAATGAGAAAGGATCCATCGCAATTCATTATAATACGATTCAGATAAATCTATTGTATGTCTGATCCATTATACTCTCATTTGCCTTAAATCAGATAGATAGATACTTACAATGGTTTTATCACATTCAAATTAAAAGGGGTTTTAATTTTAACATAATTAATGTAGATACTGTGATAAGCTGCGATAGTCTAGTATAGGCTGTGATAGCCTAGTGGTTAGAACGTCCGCCTCCTAATCGGAGGTCGGGGGTTCCTGGGCACGAACCATTAACTTTTCAGCTATGTGCGCTTTAATTTAACGGTGAAGGAAAACATCGTGAGGACACCTGCATGCCTGAGAATTCTCCATGTCCTCAAAGGTGTGTGAAGTCTGCCAATCTGCATTGGGCCAACGTGGCAGACTATGGCCTAAACCCTTCTCATTCTGAAAGGAGACCCGTACTCAGTAGTGGGGCGAAAATGGGTTGATCATCAATGTAGATACTATTAATGTAGACACAAGTACTAGTTTTATTTCTTAGGAAATCAGTATCAAAGGATAGGTATATACTACTCGGTCAAGCTAAGTTTGCACCTCGCGTCGTAATCGACAAGCGACAATCTTGATGCTAACGCCACAAGACGACCGCGGGGAGGTGAGCGGGGAAGTGGGAGAGGCACCGCATTCCAGAGAGGTGCAAACTTAGCTTGACCGAGTTATATAGTTCATCATGTGACCTAGAGGTCAAGACGTCCGCCTTTTACTCGGGAGGTTGCAGGTTCGATCCCGACTATGCACCACTAACTTTTCTTCGTCTCCTACGAATAACCACACTGTAACAAGGCCTCAGGAGGAACATTTTTGTTTTTTATTTTAATACTTATAAACATGTATGCAACCTTATAATACACACACATAGGCGCCAAGAGGCTCCCTCGGGCTTTTTAGTTATAGAATTAGTTGTTAAGCTAGAAATAAGTACCTACTAACATAGTTTAAGTGATTTGTCAGTTAACACAATTATGGGTCTAATGGCCTGAAATAAAAGTTTATTTATTTATTTATTTATAATTTAACAATGTTGGCAAAGGATGTTAGGGTTATAATAAAGGGGTTTATTGGGCTTTTCTTCAATTGCAAGCATTAAAATTGTCCTTTAGGACTTTATTTCACGTTCCACTTAAAATATTTACTTACAATATTCAAAAACAGTTTTTGCGTGGATTTATGTTGGCAGCACCTCGTTCTCACGTCCGGTGCTGGTCGTTATGCTGTGGTCATGACGTCAGCGTCCCCTCCATGGAGACTGAACAGAGGGCGCTAGGGCGACGATGTGGCGTGGAACGACAAGCGACACTTTCTGTTTGCGCTCCGACCGGTTTACATTGCATTATACGGGTTGATTTAACTATCTGAGAGTTTAATTGATAACATCAGAAGTGTGTAGTAACTTACGCTTTGAGGAAAAATCGGTCGAAACGCAAACGTACTTTTTCCATCTAGAGGTCTTCAAGTGCCAGGACACCGTCGGCTGCGAAGGAAACGTAATAAGGTATCTCGTAAAGATACCGAAACTGTGAGTACTTTGAGTAATTATTAAATATTGAGTGAATATGGTTTAATATTATTCAATCTTATGCTCAAACTTTTGTATAGTCAGGTGAGATAATTCGTTACTAGACTCTAAGTTGAAGGTATCAGGTAAAAGTCTGGTACGATTTAATATTGCGTACAGTCTATAAGTGGCCCGCGTGGAAATAGTGATTGGTAAACGAAATTGTCTTTTACTTTTCAAATTTAAAGGAATGTGTTTGAAAAATGGTTAATTTTTAATTTGTTTGAATTTTATTTTGGAACAAAATGTTAAATTCACGGTTGTGTCAACTTTTTTTTTTAGTTTCAAGTAGTCAACTATTATAGTGGGTCAATTATTATAGTAGCATCAGTTATATACGTCCTTAGAATATAATAATTTAAAAACGAGTGACGATTGAGCTAGTTACCTACATAGAAGTTTTTATAGTAAAAATATTAAACACGTGGGTTGTTCACGTGACGAACAAGTTTAAATGTGATGGTGGTAGTGGTAAAAGTAATCAAAGAGTGTCATAGGTTAGTCAAACTTCACAAGTGAAATGTTAGCTCAGATATAAGTCATGATAACCAAACCCGAACTCGTATTGTAAGTAAATCTTACATAATAATATGTGGGGTAGGGTAAATCATAAAAAGTGTATATTTTCGACACATGTCATGAGGCATTCATAGATTCCGGAAGTAGTTGTCCGCGTATATCAGAATCGTTAGTAAAGGAATTTCAGTTTAAAACATTTATTTCTCAATAAAGAGCAGAAAAGTCCTTTTAGATATCAGGAATTACAGCTATTTACATTTACAATGGTAGGTACTTACGCACATGATATCAAATGTCATATTCTAGTACTTCGTATCTACATTAAATAATTGTGTGGGTAAGTAATAATATCCATACGTTTACAATACTAGTTTTAGGGAAGAGATGTTTTCGTAATTGTTCTTCTTTTAAAGCATAATTGGGAGTATATAATCCTGTTATTATTTTCCTTATAAGAATACAAGTTTGAAGCGCGTACGAGTGACTTATATTTAGAATTTTCGTATCTTCATAGAGGTAATTCTTTATTTTTTCTTTATTTGCATTCATGTCTTACATCATAAAAAAAAATATATACTTATAATATTACAACATGAAGCCCCGCAAGGGCGTTGCAAAGTACAACATAGGTAAATAATTAAAGGTAATATTACAATTCTATTAATTGCCAAACAATTACGAAATTATGAAATATGAATAACAAAAATTATGAATTAATTATATGGGAGCTTTCAAATTATGTCCTACTATAATTAATTAGTCTTAAAAAAAGTACTTACAAACAAAAAGTACTTTACAAAGTTATTAAAATCTTCTTATATCGTATCATCGTATTATTGAGGTCTATTCATTCAAAAGTTCTTGCACACTGTAGTAACATTCTTGGATTAGCCATTTTTTAGTTTTGGTTAAATATTGTTGCTTTTGTTTCATCTATTATTATTATCATACTGGTTACTTAAAACAGTAAATATTTAAAAAGAGCCTTTGTTGCAGTTTTAAATAAGTACCTTACAGTTTTATCTTAGTGCTACCTACGTAAATAATTAATTAGATAGATAATAACTTTAAATTATTACAGTAAAGATTATTTACATATGAAGTTTTAGTTCTATTTTTTATATTCTGCGTGCCCATCGAAATTTCGATATAATATTCAATATAAAATATAATAGAAGAGAATAGAATAGAATAGACAAGACAAGACCAGACTAGACTAAAATATAATGTAATATAATAGAATAGATTATAATTCAAGTAAACTTGCAAATGCTTTTGAATCGTCAAAATAATTTACCATACATTCAATATGAAGTTTGACTAGAGCGTTATAATATTAGGGCGTACTTTTGGTATGCAAGATGAATAATTCTACGTAAGGTTTATTTTTAAAGATAAAGCCGAAGGTTTTTTTTTTTGTTGATACAAGGGATTTTAAGCAGAATTGCAAAATATTAACATTTCTTTTGATTCAATTGCGTTAAGTGAATTTATTTTTACGTTAAAGGTATCTACCTATTGA
Organism: Maniola jurtina; assembly: GCF_905333055.1. NCBI lineage: Eukaryota > Metazoa > Arthropoda > Insecta > Lepidoptera > Nymphalidae > Maniola > Maniola jurtina. The sequence goes on from NC_060046.1 coordinate 2,863,048, forward strand.
CTAGGGAGTAATAACTTGCTCGGACGGAATGTAACAGAGTGATCCGATTTGGTTTATCCTCGAGAAGAGTACTGTAATAGTAGTAGACTCGTATACACATTGACCTCTGAAAGCATTTTAGCTATTTTTTTTTTGTCCATCCAAACAGAAAACCGTTTTGTATACATACACAAGTCAATTAGGTTGAACTAGTACGAAGGTAAAAGGATTGTACATTATATTTTAATAAAATAGACACAAACAGACTAGTATCGATGAAAGTAATATTTCTCTTCAGAGTTAGAACTATTGCCTGTATTGTCTGTTCACTTCAAAAGTTTCGTTGTATTTGTTAGGTACCTGCTTCAGAAACAAATAATAATTATTAATTACAGATTGTAGTGTGTATAATATAATAATGAAGCTTTATTTAGTTTGTAAAGTTATAGTACGTCATTAATAATGCAAATTGGAATAATATTGATATAAGTTGGTAGTTAATAATATTACAAATTATTAAGTACATACATTATAGTGGTATCTTGTGTGGACTCTTTTGGGTAAAAGCTGTGACATTTGCCTTGAGTAAAGAAACATTCTAGTCCAGATAGCTAAGTGGGTATTATTAATTTGGAAAATTCTCATTTAAAAGATTACAATAAGAGGGTAGACAAATACAACATTTTTATGCTCTCAGCTGCAATTCTGTGCTATAATCAGGACAGGCCGAAAATAATAAAGGCCGAAATTATTATTATTGTTTGATACTAGAGTAATTCATGAATTAAAATAGTTTGTGGGTTATAAGATTATATTTGGTGAATGGTGACCAACCATCGTAATTAATAATGCAGTGAACTAGTGAAATCATTAATATAACTGCAGTTAAGATATTGATTAGTTTAAAAAGTGATAATAATTATTTAAAGTTAACATTGATAGTACCAGCTTTACAATCAAATGATCTGTTTATAATAATAAAGCATTGATAGTTAAAATAAAATGGATAAGATTGTTGTTGTTGTTTATTTTAGAAAGATTCTTATGAGATCAAATAACTTGTATTATGAACTAGGCACCAGTGATCCCTTGCTTTGATGCGCGGTAGATAAAGATAGTGTGGTGATTGCATACGTGGATGAATAGTGTCGGGGCACTGTGTGGGTACAAGATGCTATGGCATTGAGTATGTGTTAGAATTTAGTAAAGAACTTTGAGATTTAGTAAAGAGGTATGATCTGATTTTAATCGTGAGTGCTAATGCATTGATTCTTTAAAGAGTATTCATGGAGTATTAAAAACCGTGTTGGCAAGGCTACCTTGTGTATTATGTTGAGTAATCTATTCAAAATTAAGTATGTATAGCAACATAATTGATATAGCGAGCCGTGATAAAATTTTGGAAGGTTAATTAGTGGGAATATTGCACCATGGATATCACATTGGGATACGAAGCTTGAACTATGATAAAATATTAGAGGGTTAATTGGGAATATTGTACCATGAATATAAATTGGAAATTGATTTAAGAAATAAGACGCTTGAACTTGAAGTCGAACTTGGTACGTTTAAGTGAGCGAAATGCTCTTTAAGCGCAAGTGGTCTTCAAGTGGTCTTCTTCGATGCTTGGAACTTGAAGGCAACTTGATAGTCTTAAGTGAGAGAAATGCTCTTTAAGCGCAAGTTGTCTTCACCAACTTGGTACGCTGAAGTGAGCGAAATGCTCTTTAAGTGCAGGTGGTTTTCAACTATGACAAACTTGGTCTCCTAAGTGTGGCAAAGTCCCTTTAGGTGGAGTTGTCTAGTTGTTTAAGTTGCAAGCGAAGTATAATTGTAAAGTGTTAAATGGTAACGAATGTACAATATTCCTTAGGAACCTTACGAGTATGAAACTACGACAAACTTGGTCTCCTAAGTGTGGCAAAGTCCCTTTAGGTGGAGTTGTCTTGTTGATCAAGTTGCAAGCTATCGTATGATTGTTAAGTGATAAGTGACAATGAATGGGCAATATTCCTTGGGAAGTTAGGAAGGATCCTTAGAAGTATGTAATGTAAATGAGGTGTTAACGGTTGTCTATTTTGCAGTAACTTTATCCCGACTCGTGGGGTGCCCGGGGCGGGCACCATGCAGCATGGCCGTGTTGGCAGCACCTCGTTCTCACGTCCGGTGCTGGTCGTTATGCTGTGGTCATGACGTCAGCGTCCCCTCCATGGAGACTGAACAGAGGGCGCTAGGGCGACGATGTGGCGTGGAACGACAAGCGACACTTTCTGTTTGCGCTCCGACCGGTTTACATTGCATTATACGGGTTGATTTAACTATCTGAGAGTTTAATTGATAACATTTAATTGTTTTTCTTGTTTAATTATAGAATATCATATTAATTGTTGTTTAAAATTTGACTTTTCTATTGTATTGCACTGTGATTTTGATATTGCTACATATTTCTTTCAATGATGATTTTGTATAAAACTCAATTTTAAATTTGAATTAATAAAAATTATTTTAATAGTTGATATTATGATGACATTCATGAAAAATTCTAATACCTAATCCTAAGAAAAATTGCACGCCCCCATTGTATGGCGGATTGAAGAGGCTCTGGGTGTAACACTGTAACACCCAGAGCTTCGATAGCTCAACGGTTGGGGAGCGGACTGAATTCCGAAAGGTCGGCGGTTCAAAGTTCAAACCCCACCCGTTGCACTATTGTCGTACCTACTCCTAACACAGCTTTGCGCTTAGTTGGAGGGGAAAGGGGAATCATTGTACCTGCAATCGTGCAAATAAATAATTTGTATTTGTATTTGTTTTTATTATAAAATGAGTTTATTTGTCTGTACCTAAGATATTATAAGATATCCATGCAATCTATGTGCCAAAAACTTTTGGAACAGTATACATAGACTCATGTGCTGTAGAGATCTAATATAGACAGACGGACGCTGAAATAAATGAAATCACACTAATATTATAAAAGCGAAAGTTTGTATGTGTGTGTGTGTGTATGTTTGTTACTGCTTCACGCAAAAACTACTGGACGGATTTGGCTGAAATTTGGAATGAAGATAGATAATATCCTGGATTAGCACATAGGCTACTTTTTATCCCAGAAAATCAAAGAGTTCCTACGGGATTTCGAAAAACCTAAATCCACACGGGCGAAGTCGCGGGCATCGGCTAGTTACATATAAGTACTTACCTACCTATATTATAATACCAGTATTGATACATGTATGGATTAGGCGAAAAAAAAATTATATAATCCTTTAAGACATTCTGGGAATCACATATGTAACGCCACACCGCCTCAGCCAATCGCAACGCGCCAACGCCAACCAGACTATCCGAGTCAAGCCGAGCCAAACGCCGGCCAATCATAGCCTAGCGGCCATTGAACGCCAACGCCAGCGCCATTGACAGCCGAACGCCACTCAGCAACAACTGCCGAATGCCTTCGGTGGGGATAACGCCATATAAAGCCATGCGAGCTCATTTTTAGGATTATTATTGTATCGTACGCATTATAAGCTGAAATACTGCCGGTCTCTGTAAATAAGTGTAATAAGTGTGTAATAAATGTGTAATAAGTAAATAAGTGTAGTAGTAACAAATATATGAGAGTAATTATTAGTGTGTTGAGTGAAGTGATAAAATAAATTAGTGCGATTATACTGATTTGCTCTTTTTATTTAAACCCACTGTTTCATCTCAGAAGTGGGATTAATAAAGAAAGTTATGATGCATAATCGCGCCAATTAACGATCCGGCAAATACATGCCGGCTACTTTGATCCTCCGCAAGAGGGAAACGAATCACCGTGTAAAAATCAAGCGACAATGAAGATCGTCCACTTCTGGGGCCCGGAAGGTCCTTAGAAGAGTTTTGAACCGGAGGTACATTCATCTGCAGCGTGCATGGTTTCTACGCCCGATGGCAACCTACCCTCAACTTCTACGCGTAATAACTGAGGTATGATCCATCCATTATTCCATTTCAAATTTTAATCCCGTTTTTAATGATATTGATGCATAGTGTAATGGGGTTGATCGTGTTTGTAACCTCTACTGATGAGATGACCGTGAAAGGTTAATATTGCTAACACCCTGTTTGAGGTTATGAAATTAGTATTAGGGCACGCGGGTTATGATAGGTGGTCATTATACGCTCGCGGATAGAGTAAATGGTTTGAGTGATAGCTGAAGCTAAAAATATAACTATAATTTGTGGCATATCTGACCGTCAAATAAAGGTTTAGGTTTAAAGACGTATTCTCATAAAAAAAGGTCATTTACATGAGAAAATAAAGTTTACAATATTCGCCATTTAATGAAGTACTCATTCAGCGCATTTGCTGAAGTAGTTCGCATTACTCATAATGTGAGCAGCTAATTATTCAGTTTTAAATGGATTGAATGAGTGTACATTTTTTTTATGTGTGCAGGTATTTTGTTGTACAGTTTAGCTCCTTCATAGGTAAGGGTTTTTCTGCCATAAATTGTTCTAGTTTTGGGTAAGGCAAGGTAGCTAGCTCGACGAGTTTTAGTTTTAATTTTTGTGAATGTGATATTCGTGTGTATTGTTTTATTTACAGTTTTCCTAACAAAAATACACGTGCTGTATGTATATAACTGATGAAATAAAGGCGGTAAATACTAATGCTAAAATTTCAACCAATTTATTAAGTCAACTTTTTATCGAAATAGGTAAAAACCCGCTCAACCATCCACTTTTCACGTTGCATCTCGCCGAGATACCCGCAATTTGAATTCGCAGTTTAATTCTAGAGTGCTACCGGTACGAAAAAGTTAACAAGTAATTCAATAAGTTAAATAGTAAAAAATAAAAACTCCCGACTGCTGTTTGCGCTGCATATTTTTCGGCTCTTACATTAAATCGTATAAAATCCACCACATTGATTGTTTAAAGAATTTTATGTATCCATTGACACACACGCCATCAAGACGAATGACGTATCATTTATCAAAATCGGTTAAAATTGTTGAGAGGTTATGAACTGACACAAATACATACTGATTAAACGCTTAATCCCTACTTTTGCAGCAATTAATAAATAAAAAAATCTAGTATATCGGATGGTAACAATAGTTCTCAGACTACCCGCAAATTTCAACCATAAGTTTTTAAGAAACAAGCTTTGACGCTATTAGTGTTTTTATTTGCACAAGGCTCAGTCATAGTATAAGGTTCTATAAACCTTTAAGGTTATTTTTTTCGCGTCGTCAGTGATATTCCCGCTGCAGTCATACAGACAACACTGGGTACGTGTGGGGTACCTATAAATTATTTTTAAGGGTACAATAATATCATTTACGTCAGAATCGGTTGATGAACACTTTCCGTGTGCTCGAACTCAGTTTTGCATATAGCACGGCGATCGCAATTTGAATGTAAAATCGAATTATTTTATGATGTTCACTTTTGAGTTTCTTGTGAAATTGATTTTCATGTGGTTATATGATTGTTATGTAATATGAATATAGATTTTCATAATTGGGGCAGACGTACTTTATGAATCGACTGGGAGCTACTTGTAGTCAAACAATAATATTGTGCTTATCTTTCTTTTCTCGGAATTTTTGGTGAGTTCGTGAAGTGCAAACGTCATCGCCTACGATGGTCACCACTGATGCTTTGCTGTGCGCTGTGTGCCTGATGCCGAGCGCGTCACTGCAAGGCACCTCATCGTGGCGCGCTAACGATGCAGGGTTGCAGCCAATGGGTATCTATAAGCCGCCGCATTGTCGCCTATTTGGGGTCACATAAGCGCTGTTAAGCGTTTATGCTGTATGGTATGACTGTTCTTTTATTTTTACTAAAAGTTAGTGTTTATGAAGTCTGTACATGTTGTAACTTGTAGTTTAAATCACATTCTTTGAATGATTGAGAGCATAGTAAGTAGATCTTACTCACGGCTTTGGGACTGTCTCGTATAATATACAAGCCAGTGGCACAGCGTATGAGTAAATACAAATAGGTAGTGTAATGTAGGCAGAATCGGGCACTTGGAGGAAACGTAATAATAATTATTACCAGTTAGACATCCTTATGATTTTGATAATGCTTTTGTCATTTTAGAAAAAAAGTAGTGCTTGTAGGCAGCATGTACGTTACGTACTTTTGCCAACAAGCTTTCAATCGAGTCAATTTTATCATTCTACCTTTAGATTGTCGGTCCAATCATAATGTAAGTAGAAAGTTCAAGTGGCACTTTTAATTATAGCCATGATTTAGCTTTGTGCCGTTCATTGTTAGTCAGGTGGACCGGACGTACCGTAAGAATTTTCACTAAGCCGACTAGACTGACATTTTACATAATATCTTGAGTTCAGTTGGTGTTAGTATGCCTGCCTGGTTATGTAGCTTACATAGTAGGGAATAGGAATGGAATAGAAAACTGTTATTTAACTGATGATCCTGTATTACCTAAATTCAATCGTGAACTGTTTTCGGAATTACATAGATGCCGAAGTGAAGACAGTAGCCAAGTCTTACTTTCTGCAGCCAAGTCTTACTTTCTGCAGCCAAGTCTTACTTTCTGCAGCCAAGTCTTACTTTCTGCAGCCAAGTCTTACTTTCTGCAGCCAAGTCTTACTTTCTGCCGCCAAGTCTTACTTTCTGCAGCCAGGTCTTACTTTCTGCAGCCAAGTCTTACTTCACGCAGCCAGGTCTTAATTTCTGTAGTGAGGTCTTACTTTCTACAGCCAGGTCTTACTTTCGGTAGCCAAGTTTTACTTTCGGTAGCCAAGTTTTACTTTCGGTAGCCAAGTTTTACTTTCGGTAGCCAAGTTTTACTTTCGGTAGCCAAGTTTTACTTTCGGTAGCCAAGTTTTACTTTCGGTAGCCAAGTTTTACTTTCGGTAGCCAAGTTTTACTTTCGGTAGCCAAGTTTTACTTTCGGTAGCCAAGTTTTACTTTCGGTAGCCAAGTTTTACTTTCGGTAGCCAAGTTTTACTTTCGGTAGCCAAGTTTTACTTTCGGTAGCCAAGTTTTACTTTCGGTAGCCAAGTTTTACTTTCGGTAGCCAAGTTTTACTTTCGGTAGCCAAGTTTTACTTTCGGTAGCCAAGTTCTACTTTCGGTAGCCAAGTCTTACTTTCGGTAGCCAATTTTTACTTTCGAAAGCCAAGTTTTACTTTCGATAGGAGTACTTTCATCTCGTTGCTCGTTGAGAGATCTCCCTGCAAGGATTTAAGTGAGATTCCTTTTCAAGTCAGAGTAATAGCATTCACAGCTTCACGAGAAGCTATTCACTTCCTTTCTACAAGCCAGTCTGTTGACGGTTTTTCTTTCAAAAATGTCTCTAAAGTAAAACGTGGAAAAATAGTACAACTGAAAAACGATAATAATTTATAAATTAAATAATGTTCTTTTGTTTCGTCTTGGTTTTAAAGTGGATAAGATTGCAGTTTAGATCACAGACCAATAGCATTGGATTAGAATTTTGTAGAATTCATACTGACCACATTTTGTAAAACCATTTTGTAAGACAGCGAAAGGATATCGCTCATCAGTAGTATAGGTACAATTTGATTATTACAGATGCTTTTGCAAAATTTGTTACTAGCCGAAAACGATCAGTTTCGTAGAATATTATACATAATTTGGTTTATTTGAACATCCTAGCAAACTTATAAAGTGACTATAAGAATGCTTTTACTAGTAGACATTTTAGAGTTTTCGAGTGTCGACTGATTAATAGTTAGGTATGTTTTGACCTCCATGATACTACCACGAGCCAAGTGCCTAGTCAAGCCAAGCCAAGCACTAGCCAGACCATGTTAAACGCGTTGTGCCACAGGCCCTAGCGAGACTGCGAATAAAATGATTAGACAAACTGCTTACTTGATATTATTTGGACTACTGACAATACTCTCAAAGAATGTGCTATCCATAATTTGGTATTTACCTAGGTCACGATGCCATGTTGCTATTAATTATTTAAATTAGTAAACTCGGGGAGGTTATGCGTAACAAGGCAAATGCTCGGTAAAGGATAGCAAGCGATAGGATAAAGCTAACTAGATAATGTAACTGACAAAATTAATATTTCATTTAATTATAACAAAGGAATTTAGTTATTTAGTGGCAAGTTCCCACAAGCATTGCGACAAAAGTAAACACTGATAGCATTTACTCAGGTTCATTTTCGTAACCAAGCTGGTAGGCATTACGAGAACCCGCAGTGTTAAGGGATTTCGAGGCTACAAAGCTTGTACATGCCTGAGCAGACTCTTTAAAGCCATATCACAGCGCCTACGGATCTTATATCCAACAGTGCTAACTGTTCCGATAAATAACTTGAAACCGAAGACCTTATTGAGCTATTGCCTACCAGAAAGCTAACCAAGCATTTTCCCATTGCGGGAGCAATTCATTGTTTCAGGACGGCCGAATGTAACGCCACACCGCCTCAGCCAATCGCAACGCGCCAACGCCAACCAGACTATCCGAGTCAAGCCGAGCCAAACGCCGGCCAATCATAGCCTAGCGGCCATTGAACGCCAACGCCAGCGCCATTGACAGCCGAACGCCACTCAGCAACAACTGCCGAATGCCTTCGGTGGGGATAACGCCATATAAAGCCATGCGAGCTCATTTTTAGGATTATTATTGTATCGTACGCATTATAAGCTGAAATACTGCCGGTCTCTGTAAATAAGTGTAATAAGTGTGTAATAAATGTGTAATAAGTAAATAAGTGTAGTAGTAACAAATATATGAGAGTAATTATTAGTGTGTTGAGTGAAGTGATAAAATAAATTAGTGCGATTATACTGATTTGCTCTTTTTATTTAAACCCACTGTTTCACATAGCTAAAGATCCGGTGGTAATTCATGCTGACTGTTTCTTATTTTCATGTAGTTTATAAATTATAATCTGAAAGTTTTGAAGGTCAGATAATCCAACTGAGGAATAAATTTGGAACGTTCCAAATGGAAAAACTATCGAGATTCCAAATCTATTACTTTGAGAGATTTTTTGGCGTATCTAAATCAGATACAATTGGACAGAATAGAGAAATATGAATAGAATGTAACACGTGTCTTCAATCTTCGTCTTTGTCTTGGTTGACTTTGGACCAAAGTTTTACCACTAAAGGTTCATCATTCCAAGTACTATGGGAGTACGCTATTGGGTGCAAGTCGGGAGTGGGGAATGTTAACTTTGTGCGCGTTTGTAAACCTTCGCAAAACGCATCTAAAGTGTGGTTAGTCTTTATCGGAAATCTTAATTCATGTGTAACCCATGACGTAACCTATGTACAGTCAAAGCCCGTAAGTCTTTTAGCACCTTAATCATATTCGCACGGCACGGTTATGCACATGCGTTAGGTGTGTATGGCGTGTTTGTAGAAAAAGGTCATAACTCATAAGTGCGACATCGACAGGTTCTTGATGCAATAGTTTCGTTGAATTGCTACTCGAATTCTGAGGCCGACCGTACTTTGGTGTTTATTAATGGTCAAAGTTTGAATGTAACCGTAACGTAACGTTAACCATCTTAAATTTTCCTTAATCACCATAATGATTTCAATTTATTGCCACCAGCTCTATATCAATATTTAAAACTGATATAAACACTGAATTTCACTTAAATTCATAGTGTGAATCCAAATATTAGGGGAGTTTGACATCTCTTTTTTATGATGTACCGTTTTTGTTTTTTGTTGTTACTTGTTTGCAATGTTGTACTCTGTAGGGACTGTGTGACTGAGGATTTTGAAAATGGCTTCGGAAGTAACTTTACTAACGCTGATGGGGTATGCGTTAGGGACCGCATGTGGAATATCCAGCAATATTCATCATTGAATATGACAAGTCCCCATCCAAGAAGTACTCGTTTTATCACACCGCAGACAAACTTGTGGACATGCATGACATCGTTTAAATTCACAATAACTGGAGGCGGAACTTTAGAAGTCAACAGATTTGCTATTTCAAATGATAATTTTGGAATGTTTGTTGAAATTTACCAATACGTCGTTGGAGGAACTGATCTTCGTATTCGTACTTGGGCCATCTGGTCTAGTTACATGGATCCTGGTTGGCAAACAATAAGATTTAGCATCCCTGGATCTAACAGTTTTGAAGGCTACGTAAGTCTATTTGCAATTTACCAATTTATTAGTTAGTTGAATTCCTAGGCTTTTGTGAAAGCTTCTTTCGTAACGTAGTGATTCGATTTTGTGAAACTAAAAAGAGAAAAACACATGCATCTATAGCCTAGGATTAAGCCTGCGAGATAATAAGATAGAATTCATTATTGCGAGTTAATGTTTCCATATGTTTCATCATTTATTGTCCACATCGACTGGTACATAAATAATATCCATACTTCCATACTAATATTATAAATGCGAAAGTGTGTCTGTCTGTCTGTCTGTCTGCTACCTTTTCACGGCCCAACAGTTTGATTGATTCTGATGAAATTTGGTACAGGGTTAGTTTATATCCCGGGGACGGACATAGACTATTTTTATCCCGGAAAATCAAAGAGTTCCCACGAGATTCCCAAAAACCCATCCGCTTAACCGATTTGTATGAAAGGTACCGAGGTAGCTTGCGTTCCTGTAATTGAAATAGGCAACTTTTTATCCCGTAAATCAAACAGTTCCCACGGGATCTTTAAAAACCTAAAGCCACGCGGACGAAGTCGCGGGCATCCTCTAGTAAAATATAATTTGATCATAAATTCGCTATAATAATGAGTCTGAATAATATGTAACTAAGAATAAAACGTAAAACAACAAAACTTTGTGAGTTGTGAGATTTATCTACACTTCTATACTCTGTCTTATCAATAATCATCAGTATTGACACCTGTCTTCGTTTTTGTTAGCTTTAAATCCTGTAATATAAATAGAAGTTTAAATTAATGTTATAGATTGCAACGTTAACCCACCGCATTATGGTCACAAGAGAATTCCTGCCATTGTGATTAATGGAAAGGGGTCACTCTCAGCAATGAAGGAATAGGACTATTAAGAGGGGTCTCTCCGTCACCTGCTCCATACAAACCAGTTCCAATTTGATTTGAATACAAAGCAACCAAAGTCCATAAAATTTTGCAGACATATTCTAGAAACTAATATCTATGCCTGTGGTTTCCCAGATTTCTGTTAAAATATTCGGCTTCAAAGTTACGCGGTCTTAAAAATTTACATACAAATCCTTGAGCCACCGTAATTTTAAAACTGCATATTTTTAGAAAAATCTAAAACACGACAGGCATAGATATTAGTTTCTAGAATATGTCTGCAAAATTTCATGGACTTTTGTTGCTTAATATTCAAATGAAATTGGAATTACGATTGTATGGAGTAAGTGACAGAGAGAGCCCTGTTAAGAAGAATAGACTTGCTAATGCCTGGCATACGTTTCAATAAGACTTGCTTGCCACCGCATATTTTACGAGTACGTTGAAGGTACTATGATCATTAACTTTGGCGCAAGTCCCAACGATAACTGTACAAAATTTCAACTCAATCGTGTGAAAGATGCGTGAATGGATAAGGGAAGAGAGGACAGATTAAAAAAGTTTATTTTAATAAGGAGATTGGCGAATTCCATAGAGTTTCAGACCCAGACTAACAGGACAGTGAGCCTCAAGTCCACGTTCACGAATCACACTTCTCATGCTTGTTCTAGTAAACCAGTCTAACAAAAAACTTCATCAAAGACTATTAAATAAAGTTGGGAGAAAAAAGATATTCGCTTGTATTGCCATGTAACGGTTATTTATAATGTGTGCTTGTGAATAATTATATTATTGATCCCCATCTTCTAAAAATATCAGGCTTACACAGAAAAATACACTGAAAAATATTATTAAAATTAAATGATTTCTGAATCTGAACGGTTTTTAAAAATGCTGGGTCCCAATTCGCCAACCTCCTTTAGAAGATTAGGAGACAAGATATCATACTTAGTAAATAGATATTTTGTTTTATTTCAGTTAGTGTTTTCTGGATCGACTTCAGCAAACTCTACCGTGTTGATTGATTCATTCCGGTACATTGCTCCATCGTTTCACGAAAATTTATGTACGATATATAAAGATGAACAAACTACTACAACAAGTAAAGCAACAACAACAACGACTACTACTACGAAAGCACCGACTACAAAAACTACTACCACTGAAGCACCGACTACAATAACTACTACCACTGAAGCACCGACTACAAAAACTACTACCAGTGAAGCGATCACTACAAAAACTACTACGGAACAGCCAATTACTACTACAGAAGTGTCAAGTTCAACCACAGTAGTGACTACTCCCGAAAAACCATCAACATCTACGGCAGCCACAAAACCGCCCATATCTTCCACGGTAATAACGCCAAGCGCATCTACTGAAACACCACGTCTCTCTATATCTCTGCAAAAAAAATATTACAAAGAGGTAAACGCTAATATAATGAAATATTTGAAGTAGAACTTATCGTCCATCTTTTGCTGAAATATTAATAATATAATTTATTACGCTCTGTATGACACAAATGATTAAAATCTTAATCAAAAGGTATACAACTGAAATTTTATTAAAATAAGCCAGTTTATTAAGATCTCCGTATCCAAGTCCCGTTATAGTACATTCTATACTCAGCACATAACCACAACCTTGACGAGCCTTTTCCCACGACATCCGTATGCTAAATTAAGTTTAATGGAGAGTCTGCGTTGTATAGAAAACATACTGTACTGTATGCAGAACCTTAAGTTTCTTCATCTAGTTGTTCGTGCTGTAGGTACGTTGATACCTAAATATCAGAAAATCGGTTTCTTCTTCTATGTTAATTAACTATGTGATGCCTGCAGCTTCGTCCGCGTTGATTTAGGTTTCTTAAAATCTCATAGGAACTCTTAAACTTTCCTGAACAAAAAGTAGCCCGTGTCCGTCTCTGAAATATAGGCTATCTCTGTATGAAACGTCGAAATCGGTTAACTAGATGGGCGTGAAAAGCTAGCAGACAGACAGACAGAGTTGACAAGAGTAGGACACACTTTCGCATTTATAAGATATATTAAAGGATATACATATTGTATAGATTTTATTTTTGTGCCTTTACATTATATTTATAATTATGTAGAATAAAAAATGTTATTTCGATCTTTTATTTAATCCTTTCCGTATTGATCAATCAATACCATTAATCCTACTGCACTGGTACGAGTTTAATAGAAAATATGATCAATTAATTCTACTAATCCTAATACCTGCGACTAGCTTGTGCTCGTATGAGACTATTTTTTATCAACAGCATTAAAAGTATTTCCATTAATATTTTCAAACGATTTTTTTGACAATTGTTTTTGAAGTAGCTTACCTACAGTGATGAACGCACAATTTTTATTTATTAATTTACCTATATACTCGTCCATAATATTCTATATTCATCATCTGGCATCTAATCTTACGTTCGTGTATTTCATTTCAATTCCTTATATATGGAAATACAAAATAAATATAGTGCACCTACTTAATTATACATATTATAGTCAAACAAACTTATACAAACAAATTGATAAATCTTAGAAGCGGAGACCAGTGGGCTGGGAATAGGGTGACAGGTTGAGGAACCGACAAACTAGAGCCTCAATAGCTCAACCGGTAAAGGAGTGGACTGAAAACCGAAAGGTCGACGGTTCAAACCCCGCCCGTTGCACTATTGTCGTACCTACTCCTAGCACAAGCCTGACGCTTAGTTGGAGAGGAAAGGGGAATATTAGTCATTTAACATGGCTAATATTCTTTTTTAAAAAAAAAAAAAAAACTAAGCTGAAAGTGTGTCTGTGCATTGTCCTCAACGCAGGGAGGAATGATCAGCGACTATGGATCATGGAGGGGCTTTGGTGGATAACAGGTAACAAAGACGTCTAAGAATTTTCGGTCAAAGTAATTCTCATTCAAAAAGTCTAATTTTTGTTCGGAACACTTGTATCATAGCAACTCCCTGTTAAACACCCTTAAACTTTTATATGTCTTGCCCGTGTCTGGCAGGATATTGCCAGGATAGCTGATGGCCATGATTTTATACGCGTAGGTACCTATAGCGTGAAATTTTGATTTTGGGTTTTGATTTTGTTTTTTGTATGAAATGTTTAAATCTATATCCTAGATAGCAGAGGTACAAGCTTTTTCTATACCAAAAACATTAAAAGGGTAGCGCTCTAAAAGATAATATATAAAACACTGATACACTCTAATTAATAATATGGAAAAGGTGAAAAATATTTTATAATTCTTTATGACATTTTGGGAATTAAGTACATAGCTAAGGAGCCGGTGATATAATTTACGCTGAGCTGGTGATATAATTTACGCTGAATGTTTATCATTTTAATGTAAGTAGTTCATTAGATATAAACTGAGTTTCTAAAGGTTAGATAATCCAACTGAGGAATTTATTTGACAGGGTTCCTTTAGAAAAAAAGTGTTAAGACACCAACATTATTACTTAAGAGATTATAATCTTGACTATGCCCGTGACTTCGCCCGCGTGGATTTAGGTTTTTTGAAATCCCGTGGGAACTCTTTGATTTTCCAAGATAAAAAGTAGCCTATGTGCTAATCCAGGATATTATCTATCTCCATTCTCAATTTCAGCCAAATCCGTCTAGTAGTTTTTGCGTGAAGGAGTAACAAACATACACACACACACATACAAACTTTCGCAGGTTTTCTTACGGTGTTTTCCTTCACCGTTAAAACAAGTGATATTGTATTTTAATTGATTAAAACGCACATAACTCCAAAAAGTAGAGGTGCGTGCCTGGGATCGAAGTGCCGATCTTCCGAATAGGAGGCCGATGTCTTAACACTTCGCTATAATCGCTCATAACGTAACTTTAATCACCTTAAATTTTCCTTAAGCATCTTAATCACCTTAATGATTTAAATTTACCGCCACCAGCTCTATATCAATATTTTAAACTGATATAAACACTGAACTCGAATTAAATTCATAGTATGAATCCAAATATAAGTTGAGTTTGACATCTTTTTTCTAATGATGTACCGTTATTGTTTTTTGTTGTTACTTGTTTGCAATGTTGTACTCTGTAGGGACTGTGTGACTGAGGATTTTGAGAATGGCTTCGGAAGTAACTTTACTAACACTGTTGGGAGGTGCACTGAAATCCGCATGTGGAATATCCAGCAATATTTATCATTGAATATGACAAGTCCCCATCCAAGAAGTACTCGTTTTATCACACCGCAGACAAACTTGTGGACATGCATGGCATCGTTTAAATTCACAATAACTGGAGGCGGGACTTTAGAAGTCAACAGATTTGCTATTTCAAATGATAATTTTGGAATGTTTGTTGAAATTTACCAATACGTCGTTGGAGGAACTGATCTTCGTATTCGTACTTGGGCCGTCTGGTCTAGTTACATGGATCCTGGTTGGCAAACAATAAGACTTCGCATCCCTGGATCTAACAGTTTTGAAGGCTACGTAAGTCTATTTTACTAATTTATTATTTAGTTGAATTCTTAGGCTTTTGTGAAAGATTGTTTGGTAATGTTGTGATTCGATTTGGTAAAACTAAAAAGAGAAAAACACATGCATCTATAGCCTAGGATTAAGCCTGCGAGATAATAAGATAGAATACATTATTGCGAGTTAATGATTCCATATGTTTCATCATTTATTGTCCACATCGACTGGTACATAAATAATATAAAATATAATTTGACCATAAATTCGCTATAATAATGAGTCTGAATAATATAATATAAGTAAGAATAAAACGTAAAACAACAAAACTTTATGAGATATTATCTACACTTCTACGAGAGGACAGATTAAAAAATTGGTTGTCTGTAAAGTCGGTTTACTGACGATAGTTGAACGTGACAACAAAGGCCGACCGCGGCGTTACCTCGCGTTACCTCGCCTGCGGCGAGGTAACGCCGCATGAGTCATGTTTTTTCGTGCGTGCAGCCGGCTGTATCGAATTATAAGACGTTGTCACGTCAAAAAGTTTATTTTAATAAGTAAAAAATTATATATATACTTAATTAAGGAGATTGGCGAATTCCATAGAGTTTCAGACTCAGACTAACAGGACAGTGAGCCTCAAGTCCACGTTCACGAATCAAACTTCTCATGCTTGTTCTAGTAAACCAGTCTAACAAAAAACTTCATCAAAGTCTATCAAATAAAGTTGGGAGAAAAAAGATATTCACTTGTATTGCCATGTAACGGTTATTTATAATGTGTGCTTGTGAATAATTATATTATTGATCCCCATCTTCTAAAAATATCAGTCTTACACAGAAAAATACACTGAAAATATTATTAAAATTAAATGATTTCTGAATCTGAACGGTTTTTAAAAATGCTGGGTCCCAATTCGGCAACCTCCTTTAGAAGATTAGGAGACAATATATCATACTTAGTAAATAAATATTTTGTTTTATTTCAGTTAGTGTTTTCTGGAGCGACTTCAGCAAACTCTACCTTGTTGATTGATTCATTCCGGTACATTGCTCCATCGTTTCACGAAGATTTATGTTCGATATATAAAGATGAACAAACTACTACAACTAGTAAAGCAACAACAACAACAACGACTACTACTACGAAAGCACCCATTACAAAAACTACTACCACTGAAGCACCGACTACAATAACTACTACCACTGAAGCACCAACTACAAAAACTTCTACCACTGAAGCACCGACTGCAAAAACTATTACCACTGAAGTACCGACTACAATAACTACTACCACTGAAGCACCGACTACAAAAACTACTACCACTGAAGCACTGACTACAATAACTACTACCACTGAAGCACCGACTACAAAAACTACTACCAGTGAAGCGACCACTACAAAAACTACTACAGAACAGCCAATTACTATTACAGAAGTGTCAAGTTCAACCACAGTAGCAACTAATCCTGAAAAACCATCAACATCTACAGCAGCCACAAAACCGCCCATATCTTCCACGGTAAAAACGCCAAGCACATCTACTGAAACACCACGTCTCTCTATATCTCTGCAAAAAAAATATTACAAAGAGGTAAACGCTAATATAATGAAATATTTGAAGAAGATGAATAGTTCAGCAAAAGATGGACGATAAGTTCTAACTTATCGTCCATCTTTTGCTGAACTATTAATAATATAATTTATTACGCTCTGTATGACACAAATAATTAAAATCTTAATCAAAAGGTATAAAACTGGAATTTTATTAAAATAAGCCAGTTTATTAAGATCTCCGTATCCAAGTCCCGTTATAGTACATTCTATACTCAGCACATAACCACAACCTTGACGAGCCTTTTCCCACGACATCCGTATGCTAAATTAAGTTTAATGGAGAGTCTGCGTTGTATAGAAAACATACTGTACTGTATGCAGAACCTTAAGTTTCTTCATCTAGTTGTTCGTGCTGTAGGTACGTTGATACCTAAATATCAGAAAATCGGTTTCTTCTTCTATGTTAATTAACTATGTGATGCCTGCAGCTTCGTCCGCGTTGATTTAGGTTTCTTAAAATCTCATAGGAACTCTTAAACTTTCCTGAACAAAAAGTAGCCCGTGTCCGTCTCTGAAATATAGGCTATCTCTGTATGAAACGTCGAAATCGGTTAACTAGATGGGCGTGAAAAGCTAGCAGACAGACAGACAGAGTTGACAAGAGTAGGACACACTTTCGCATTTATAAGATATATTAAAGGATATACATATTGTATAGATTTTATTTTTGTGCCTTTACATTATATTTATAATTATGTAGAATAAAAAATGTTATTTCGATCTTTTATTTAATCCTTTCCGTATTGATCAATCAATACCATTAATCCTACTGCACTGGTACGAGTTTAATAGAAAATATGATCAATTAATTCTACTAATCCTAATACCTGCGACTAGCTTGTGCTCGTATGAGACTATTTTTTATCAACAGCATTAAAAGTATTTCCATTAATATTTTCAAACGATTTTTTTGACAATTGTTTTTGAAGTAGCTTACCTACAGTGATGAACGCACAATTTTTATTTATTAATTTACCTATATACTCGTCCATAATATTCTATATTCATCATCTGGCATCTAATCTTACGTTCGTGTATTTCATTTCAATTCCTTATATATGGAAATACAAAATAAATATAGTGCACCTACTTAATTATACATATTATAGTCAAACAAACTTATACAAACAAATTGATAAATCTTAGAAGCGGAGACCAGTGGGCTGGGAATAGGGTGACAGGTTGAGGAACCGACAAACTAGAGCCTCAATAGCTCAACCGGTAAAGGAGTGGACTGAAAACCGAAAGGTCGACGGTTCAAACCCCGCCCGTTGCACTATTGTCGTACCTACTCCTAGCACAAGCCTGACGCTTAGTTGGAGAGGAAAGGGGAATATTAGTCATTTAACATGGCTAATATTCTTTTTTAAAAAAAAAAAAAAAAACTAAGCTGAAAGTGTGTCTGTGCATTGTCCTCAACGCAGGGAGGAATGATCAGCGACTATGGATCATGGAGGGGCTTTGGTGGATAACAGGTAACAAAGACGTCTAAGAATTTTCGGTCAAAGTAATTCTCATTCAAAAAGTCTAATTTTTGTTCGGAACACTTGTATCATAGCAACTCCCTGTTAAACACCCTTAAACTTTTATATGTCTTGCCCGTGTCTGGCAGGATATTGCCAGGATAGCTGATGGCCATGATTTTATACGCGTAGGTACCTATAGCGTGAAATTTTGATTTTGGGTTTTGATTTTGTTTTTTGTATGAAATGTTTAAATCTATATCCTAGATAGCAGAGGTACAAGCTTTTTCTATACCAAAAACATTAAAAGGGTAGCGCTCTAAAAGATAATATATAAAACACTGATACACTCTAATTAATAATATGGAAAAGGTGAAAAATATTTTATAATTCTTTATGACATTTTGGGAATTAAGTACATAGCTAAGGAGCCGGTGATATAATTTACGCTGAGCTGGTGATATAATTTACGCTGAATGTTTATCATTTTAATGTAAGTAGTTCATTAGATATAAACTGAGTTTCTAAAGGTTAGATAATCCAACTGAGGAATTTATTTGACAGGGTTCCTTTAGAAAAAAAGTGTTAAGACACCAACATTATTACTTAAGAGATTATAATCTTGACTATGCCCGCGACTTCGCCCGCGTGGATTTAGGTTTTTTGAAATCCCGTGGGAACTCTTTGATTTTCCGGGATAAAAAGTAGCCTATGTGCTAATCCAGGATATTATCTATCTCCATTCTCAATTTCAGCCAAATCCGTCTAGTAGTTTTTGCGTGAAGGAGTAACAAACATACACACACACACATACAAACTTTCGCAGGTTTTCTTACGATGTTTTCCTTCACCGTTAAAACAAGTGATATTGTATTTTAATTGATTAAAACGCACATAACTCCAAAAAGTAGAGGTGCGTGCCTGGGATCGAAGTGCCGATCTTCCGAATAGGAGGCCGATGTCTTAACACTTCGCTATAATCGCTCATAACGTAACTTTAATCACCTTAAATTTTCCTTAAGCATCTTAATCACCTTAATGATTTAAATTTACCGCCACCAGCTCTATATCAATATTTTAAACTGATATAAACACTGAACTCGAATTAAATTCATAGTATGAATCCAAATATAAGTTGAGTTTGACATCTTTTTTCTAATGATGTACCGTTATTGTTTTTTGTTGTTACTTGTTTGCAATGTTGTACTCTGTAGGGACTGTGTGACTGAGGATTTTGAGAATGGCTTCGGAAGTAACTTTACTAACACTGTTGGGAGGTGCACTGGAATCCGCATGTGGAATATCCAGCAATATTCATCATTGAATATGACAAGTCCCCATCCAAGAAGTACTCGTTTTATCACACCGCAGACAAACTTGTGGACATGCATGGCATCGTTTAAATTCACAATAACTGGAGGCGGGACTTTAGAAGTCAACAGATTTGCTATTTCAAATGATAATTTTGGAATGTTTGTTGAAATTTACCAATACGTCGTTGGAGGAACTGATCTTCGTATTCGTACTTGGGCCGTCTGGTCTAGTTACATGGATCCTGGTTGGCAAACAATAAGACTTCGCATCCCTGGATCTAACAGTTTTGAAGGCTACGTAAGTCTATTTTACTAATTTATTATTTAGTTGAATTCTTAGGCTTTTGTGAAAGATTGTTTGGTAATGTTGTGATTCGATTTGGTAAAACTAAAAAGAGAAAAACACATGCATCTATAGCCTAGGATTAAGCCTGCGAGATAATAAGATAGAATACATTATTGCGAGTTAATGATTCCATATGTTTCATCATTTATTGTCCACATCGACTGGTACATAAATAATATAAAATATAATTTGACCATAAATTCGCTATAATAATGAGTCTGAATAATATAATATAAGTAAGAATAAAACGTAAAACAACAAAACTTTATGAGATATTATCTACACTTCTACGAGAGGACAGATTAAAAAATTGGTTGTCTGTAAAGTCGGTTTACTGACGATAGTTGAACGTGACAACAAAGGCCGACCGCGGCGTTACCTCGCGTTACCTCGCCTGCGGCGAGGTAACGCCGCATGAGTCATGTTTTTTCGTGCGTGCAGCCGGCTGTATCGAATTATAAGACGTTGTCACGTCAAAAAGTTTATTTTAATAAGTAAAAAATTATATATATACTTAATTATGGAGATTGGCGAATTCCATAGAGTTTCAGACTCAGACTAACAGGACAGTGAGCCTCAAGTCCACGTTCACGAATCAAACTTCTCATGCTTGTTCTAGTAAACCAGTCTAACAAAAAACTTCATCAAAGTCTATCAAATAAAGTTGGGAGAAAAAAGATATTCACTTGTATTGCCATGTAACGGTTATTTATAATGTGTGCTTGTGAATAATTATATTATTGATCCCCATCTTCTAAAAATATCAGTCTTACACAGAAAAATACACTGAAAATATTATTAAAATTAAATGATTTCTGAATCTGAACGGTTTTTAAAAATGCTGGGTCCCAATTCGGCAACCTCCTTTAGAAGATTAGGAGACAATATATCATACTTAGTAAATAAATATTTTGTTTTATTTCAGTTAGTGTTTTCTGGAGCGACTTCAGCAAACTCTACCTTGTTGATTGATTCATTCCGGTACATTGCTCCATCGTTTCACGAAGATTTATGTTCGATATATAAAGATGAACAAACTACTACAACTAGTAAAGCAACAACAACAACAACGACTACTACTACGAAAGCACCCATTACAAAAACTACTACCACTGAAGCACCGACTACAATAACTACTACCACTGAAGCACCAACTACAAAAACTTCTACCACTGAAGCACCGACTGCAAAAACTATTACCACTGAAGTACCGACTACAATAACTACTACCACTGAAGCACCGACTACAAAAACTACTACCACTGAAACACTGACTACAATAACTACTACCACTGAAGCACCGACTACAAAAACTACTACCAGTGAAGCGACCACTACAAAAACTACTACAGAACAGCCAATTACTATTACAGAAGTGTCAAGTTCAACCACAGTAGCAACTAATCCTGAAAAACCATCAACATCTACAGCAGCCACAAAACCGCCCATATCTTCCACGGTAAAAACGCCAAGCACATCTACTGAAACACCACGTCTCTCTATATCTCTGCAAAAAAAATATTACAAAGAGGTAAACGCTAATATAATGAAATATTTGAAGAAGATGAATAGTTCAGCAAAAGATGGACGATAAGTTCTAACTTATCGTCCATCTTTTGCTGAACTATTAATAATATAATTTATTACGCTCTGTATGACACAAATAATTAAAATCTTAATCAAAAGGTATAAAACTGAAATTTTATTAAAATAAACCAGTTTATTAAGATCTTCATATCCAAGTCCCGTTATAGTACATTCTATACTCAGCACATAACCACAACATTGACGAGCCTTTTCCCACGACATCCGTATGTTAAATTAAGTTTAATGAGGAGTCTGCGTTGTATAGAAAACCTCCTGTACTGTATGCAGAACCTTAAGTTTCTCTATCTAGTGGTTCGTGCTGTAGGTACGTTGATACCTAAATATCAGAAAATCGGTTTCTTCTTCTATGTTAATTAACTATGTGATGCCTGCAGCTTCGTCCGCGTGGATTAAGGATTCTTAGAATCTCATAGGAACTCTTAAACTTTCCTGAACAAAAAGTAGCCCGTGTCCGTCTCTGAAATATAGGCTATCTCTGTATGAAACGTCGAAATCGGTTAACTAGATGGGCCGTGAAAAGCTAGCAGACAGACAGACAGAGTTGACAAGAGTAGGACACACTTTCGCATTTATAAGATATATTAAAGGATATACATATTGTATAGATTTTATTTTTGTGCCTTTACATTATATTTATAGTTATGTACAATAAAAAATGTTACTTCGATCTTTTATTTAATCCTTTCCGTATTGATCAATCAATCCCACTAATTCTACTGCACTGGTACGAGTTTAATAGAAAATATGATCAATTAATTCTACTAATCCTAATACCTGCGACTAGCTTGTGCCCGTATGAGACTATTTTTTATCAACAGCATTAAAAGTATTTCCATTAATATTTTCAAACGATTTTTTTGACAATTGTTTTTGAAGTAGCTTACCTACAGTGATGAACGCACAATTTTTATTTATTAATTTACCTATATACTCGTCCATAATATTCTATATTCATCATCTGGCATCTAATCTTACGTTAGTGTATTTCATTTCAATTCCTAATATGGAAATACAAAATAAATATAGTGCACCTACTTAATTATACATATTATAGTCAAACAAACTTATACAAACAAATTGATAAATCTTAGAAGCGGAGACCAGTGGGCTGGGAATAGGGTGACAGGTTGAGGAACCGACAAACTAGAGCCTCAATAGCTCAACCGGTAAAGGAGTGGACTGAAAACCGAAAGGTCGACGGTTCAAACCCCGCCCGTTGCACTATTGTCGTACCTACTCCTAGCACAAGCCTGACGCTTAGTTGGAGAGGAAAAGGGAATATTAGTCATTTAACATGGCTAATATTCTTTAAAAAAAAAAAAAAAAAAACTAAGCTGAAAGTGTGTCTGTGCATTGTCCTCAACGCAGGGAGGAATGTTCAGCGACTATGGATCATGGAGGGGCTTTGGTGGATAACAGGTAACAAAGACGTCTAAGAATTTTCGGTCAAAGTAATTCTCATTCAAAAAGTCTAATTTTTGTTCGGAACACTTGTATCATAGCAACTCCCTGTTAAACACCCTTAAACTTTTATATGTCTTGCCCGTGTCTGGCAGGATATTGCCAGGATAGCTGATGGCCATGATTTTATACGCGTAGGTACCTATAGCGTGAAATTTTGATTTTGGGTTTTGATTTTGTTTTTTGTATGAAATGTTTAAATCTATATCCTAGATAGCAGAGGTACAAGCTTTTTCTATACCAAAAACATTAAAAGGGTAGCGCTCTAAAAGATAATATATAAAACACTGATACACTCTAATTAATAATATGGAAAAGGTGAAAAATATTTTATAATTCTTTATGACATTTTGGGAATTAAGTACATAGCTAAGGAGCCGGTGATATAATTTACGCTGAGCTGGTGATATAATTTACGCTGAATGTTTATCATTTTAATGTAAGTAGTTCATTAGATATAAACTGAGTTTCTAAAGGTTAGATAATCCAACTGAGGAATTTATTTGACAGGGTTCCTTTAGAAAAAAAGTGTTAAGACACCAACATTATTACTTAAGAGATTATAATCTTGACTATGCCCGCGACTTCGCCCGCGTGGATTTAGGTTTTTTGAAATCCCGTGGGAACTCTTTGATTTTCCGGGATAAAAAGTAGCCTATGTGCTAATCCAGGATATTATCTATCTCCATTCTCAATTTCAGCCAAATCCGTCTAGTAGTTTTTGCGTGAAGGAGTAACAAACATACACACACACACATACAAACTTTCGCAGGTTTTCTTACGATGTTTTCCTTCACCGTTAAAACAAGTGATATTGTATTTTAATTGATTAAAACGCACATAACTCCAAAAAGTAGAGGTGCGTGCCTGGGATCGAAGTG
This sequence comes from Maniola jurtina, assembly GCF_905333055.1. Lineage (NCBI taxonomy): Eukaryota > Metazoa > Arthropoda > Insecta > Lepidoptera > Nymphalidae > Maniola > Maniola jurtina. The sequence continues at coordinate 2,887,194 of NC_060046.1, forward strand.
CCGATCTTCCGAATAGGAGGCCGATGTCTTAACACTTCGCTATAATCGCTCATAACGTAACTTTAATCACCTTAAATTTTCCTTAAGCATCTTAATCACCTTAATGATTTAAATTTACCGCCACCAGCTCTATATCAATATTTTAAACTGATATAAACACTGAACTCGAATTAAATTCATAGTATGAATCCAAATATAAGTTGAGTTTGACATCTTTTTTCTAATGATGTACCGTTATTGTTTTTTGTTGTTACTTGTTTGCAATGTTGTACTCTGTAGGGACTGTGTGACTGAGGATTTTGAGAATGGCTTCGGAAGTAACTTTACTAACACTGTTGGGAGGTGCACTGGAATCCGCATGTGGAATATCCAGCAATATTCATCATTGAATATGACAAGTCCCCATCCAAGAAGTACTCGTTTTATCACACCGCAGACAAACTTGTGGACATGCATGGCATCGTTTAAATTCACAATAACTGGAGGCGGGACTTTAGAAGTCAACAGATTTGCTATTTCAAATGATAATTTTGGAATGTTTGTTGAAATTTACCAATACGTCGTTGGAGGAACTGATCTTCGTATTCGTACTTGGGCCGTCTGGTCTAGTTACATGGATCCTGGTTGGCAAACAATAAGACTTCGCATCCCTGGATCTAACAGTTTTGAAGGCTACGTAAGTCTATTTTACTAATTTATTATTTAGTTGAATTCTTAGGCTTTTGTGAAAGATTGTTTGGTAATGTTGTGATTCGATTTGGTAAAACTAAAAAGAGAAAAACACATGCATCTATAGCCTAGGATTAAGCCTGCGAGATAATAAGATAGAATACATTATTGCGAGTTAATGATTCCATATGTTTCATCATTTATTGTCCACATCGACTGGTACATAAATAATATAAAATATAATTTGACCATAAATTCGCTATAATAATGAGTCTGAATAATATAATATAAGTAAGAATAAAACGTAAAACAACAAAACTTTATGAGATATTATCTACACTTCTACGAGAGGACAGATTAAAAAATTGGTTGTCTGTAAAGTCGGTTTACTGACGATAGTTGAACGTGACAACAAAGGCCGACCGCGGCGTTACCTCGCGTTACCTCGCCTGCGGCGAGGTAACGCCGCATGAGTCATGTTTTTTCGTGCGTGCAGCCGGCTGTATCGAATTATAAGACGTTGTCACGTCAAAAAGTTTATTTTAATAAGTAAAAAATTATATATATACTTAATTATGGAGATTGGCGAATTCCATAGAGTTTCAGACTCAGACTAACAGGACAGTGAGCCTCAAGTCCACGTTCACGAATCAAACTTCTCATGCTTGTTCTAGTAAACCAGTCTAACAAAAAACTTCATCAAAGTCTATCAAATAAAGTTGGGAGAAAAAAGATATTCACTTGTATTGCCATGTAACGGTTATTTATAATGTGTGCTTGTGAATAATTATATTATTGATCCCCATCTTCTAAAAATATCAGTCTTACACAGAAAAATACACTGAAAATATTATTAAAATTAAATGATTTCTGAATCTGAACGGTTTTTAAAAATGCTGGGTCCCAATTCGGCAACCTCCTTTAGAAGATTAGGAGACAATATATCATACTTAGTAAATAAATATTTTGTTTTATTTCAGTTAGTGTTTTCTGGAGCGACTTCAGCAAACTCTACCTTGTTGATTGATTCATTCCGGTACATTGCTCCATCGTTTCACGAAGATTTATGTTCGATATATAAAGATGAACAAACTACTACAACTAGTAAAGCAACAACAACAACAACGACTACTACTACGAAAGCACCCATTACAAAAACTACTACCACTGAAGCACCGACTACAATAACTACTACCACTGAAGCACCAACTACAAAAACTTCTACCACTGAAGCACCGACTGCAAAAACTATTACCACTGAAGTACCGACTACAATAACTACTACCACTGAAGCACCGACTACAAAAACTACTACCACTGAAACACTGACTACAATAACTACTACCACTGAAGCACCGACTACAAAAACTACTACCAGTGAAGCGACCACTACAAAAACTACTACAGAACAGCCAATTACTATTACAGAAGTGTCAAGTTCAACCACAGTAGCAACTAATCCTGAAAAACCATCAACATCTACAGCAGCCACAAAACCGCCCATATCTTCCACGGTAAAAACGCCAAGCACATCTACTGAAACACCACGTCTCTCTATATCTCTGCAAAAAAAATATTACAAAGAGGTAAACGCTAATATAATGAAATATTTGAAGAAGATGAATAGTTCAGCAAAAGATGGACGATAAGTTCTAACTTATCGTCCATCTTTTGCTGAACTATTAATAATATAATTTATTACGCTCTGTATGACACAAATAATTAAAATCTTAATCAAAAGGTATAAAACTGAAATTTTATTAAAATAAACCAGTTTATTAAGATCTTCATATCCAAGTCCCGTTATAGTACATTCTATACTCAGCACATAACCACAACATTGACGAGCCTTTTCCCACGACATCCGTATGTTAAATTAAGTTTAATGAGGAGTCTGCGTTGTATAGAAAACCTCCTGTACTGTATGCAGAACCTTAAGTTTCTCTATCTAGTGGTTCGTGCTGTAGGTACGTTGATACCTAAATATCAGAAAATCGGTTTCTTCTTCTATGTTAATTAACTATGTGATGCCTGCAGCTTCGTCCGCGTGGATTAAGGATTCTTAGAATCTCATAGGAACTCTTAAACTTTCCTGAACAAAAAGTAGCCCGTGTCCGTCTCTGAAATATAGGCTATCTCTGTATGAAACGTCGAAATCGGTTAACTAGATGGGCCGTGAAAAGCTAGCAGACAGACAGACAGAGTTGACAAGAGTAGGACACACTTTCGCATTTATAAGATATATTAAAGGATATACATATTGTATAGATTTTATTTTTGTGCCTTTACATTATATTTATAGTTATGTACAATAAAAAATGTTACTTCGATCTTTTATTTAATCCTTTCCGTATTGATCAATCAATCCCACTAATTCTACTGCACTGGTACGAGTTTAATAGAAAATATGATCAATTAATTCTACTAATCCTAATACCTGCGACTAGCTTGTGCCCGTATGAGACTATTTTTTATCAACAGCATTAAAAGTATTTCCATTAATATTTTCAAACGATTTTTTTGACAATTGTTTTTGAAGTAGCTTACCTACAGTGATGAACGCACAATTTTTATTTATTAATTTACCTATATACTCGTCCATAATATTCTATATTCATCATCTGGCATCTAATCTTACGTTAGTGTATTTCATTTCAATTCCTAATATGGAAATACAAAATAAATATAGTGCACCTACTTAATTATACATATTATAGTCAAACAAACTTATACAAACAAATTGATAAATCTTAGAAGCGGAGACCAGTGGGCTGGGAATAGGGTGACAGGTTGAGGAACCGACAAACTAGAGCCTCAATAGCTCAACCGGTAAAGGAGTGGACTGAAAACCGAAAGGTCGACGGTTCAAACCCCGCCCGTTGCACTATTGTCGTACCTACTCCTAGCACAAGCCTGACGCTTAGTTGGAGAGGAAAAGGGAATATTAGTCATTTAACATGGCTAATATTCTTTAAAAAAAAAAAAAAAAAAACTAAGCTGAAAGTGTGTCTGTGCATTGTCCTCAACGCAGGGAGGAATGTTCAGCGACTATGGATCATGGAGGGGCTTTGGTGGATAACAGGTAACAAAGACGTCTAAGAATTTTCGGTCAAAGTAATTCTCATTCAAAAAGTCTAATTTTTGTTCGGAACACTTGTATCATAGCAACTCCCTGTTAAACACCCTTAAACTTTTATATGTCTTGCCCGTGTCTGGCAGGATATTGCCAGGATAGCTGATCGCCAGGATTTTATGCGCGTAGGTATGGCGTGGGTTAAAATTTTGATTTTGTTTTTTGTATAAAATGTTTATCTATATCTAAGATACACGCATACAAGCTATTTCTATGCCAAAAACATTAAAGGGGTGGAGCTCTAAAAGACACGAAACACTGATACGTTCTAATTAATAATATTGTATTATACGTACCTGTTTAATACAGTATGGATTAGGTGAAAAAAAAAATTATAATCCTTTCTGACATTCTGGGAATTACATAGCTAAGGAGCCGGTGGTAATGTACGCTGAATGTTTATCATTTTAATTTAGGTGGTTCATTTGGACTTTGGACAAAAGTTTCTAAGGTTGCTTCCAAGTATTATGGGAACAGTCTGCATGTGGGTCGGAGGTGTTCGTGCGTGTTCGCACGAATCAAATTCGTACGAAAACGCATCCAAAGTGCGGTTAGCCTTAATGAGGTGTTGTTCTACTTTTGCTTTTTGTTGACCGATTTTAAGGGTAACTATGACATTGAATGACCTTAATTAGTTATTGCCGCCAGCTCTATATCAATATTTAAAACTGATATAAACACTGAATTTGAATTAAATTTATAGTGTGAATCCAAATAGTGTTCGGAAAGTTCGACATTTCTTTTTATGATGTACCGTTATTGTTTTTTGTTGTTACTTGTTTGCAATGTTGCACTCTGTAGATACTGTGTGATTGAGGATTTTGAGTATGGCTTCGGAAGCAACTTTACTAACACCGGGGTGTGCGCTAGGCACTCCATGTGGAATATCCAGCAATATTCGTCCATAAATATGAAAAGTCCTCATCCAACAAGTACTCGTTTCGCCACACCGCAGACAACGTGGTCATGCATGGCATCTTTTAAATTCACAATAACAGGAGGCGGTATTTTAGAAATCGATAGATTCGCTAACCCAAATGATACACGTTCAATCCTTGTTGAAGTTCAACAACACTTGCCTGGAGGAAATAATCATCACATTGGTGCTTGGTCCATCTGGCATAGTAACATGGCTCCTGGTTGGCAAACAATAAGATATGATATCCCTGGAGTTTTCAGTTTTGAAGGCTACGTAAGTGTATTTACAATTTAGCAATAATTTATTAATTAATTGAATTCCTATGCTTTTAAGAAAGCTTTTTAGCACCGTTTTGAATTGTGATTCAAAACTTAATGAAACAAGAAAAACGACACTAAAAAGAGACAGTCGCATACATCTTCAGGATTTAGCCTGCGAGAGAATAAGATAGAATACGTATTGCGAGATAAATGTTTCCTTATTGTTTCACCATTTATATGTACATACATACATAAATAATTTAACCATACATTATGTAAGTATAGGTAATTATATATTATGTTATACATAATTTATTCATTTATAATTATTAACGTGCAGTAATGAGTTTGTTTATTATTATGTGACGTAGAATAAAACAAAAAATAATTTTTAAACTTCGTAACATAATAATATTATAATAAATATACTGTACAATTATCCTACTCCAATCAGCATTCGTCTTATTCTCTCGAAGTTTAGTGTTTTCTGAAGGTTTAATTTCTCTTGCTTAGAATAATAACGCTACAGCAACCTACACAGGTGTTTTTTTTTCATTTTGAATTTATGTATCTATTATTATCTTATAAAATAAATATTTAGTGCCACAAAGCACTTATAATATCAATTATAAAAGTTTACATTAATAAAATAGATTACCTAATGCCTGGCACACGTTGCAAATTGACTTGCTTACCACTGTGTATTGTAGGTATGTTGAAGTCCAAAGTTTCTTTGGGCATTTACAGAGAGGAGGACAATTCTCATTCCCAAGATTAGTTTTGGAAGGGAGAATTGCACGCAAAAGAGCTCAAGGTCGCCTAAGACGTAAATGGTTGGACGATATAAGGGGGTGGACAGGGCTAAGTTACCCGAAGTTGAAAGAGGCGGCTTTTAATAGAGAAGCTTTTCGAATGATGAACGCCAAACTTCGTTTCGAAGAAGGCACGCGATGATGATGATGATGAAGTCCAACCATGTCGCAAGTCCCACGATAACTGTACTTTCAACTAAATCGTGGAAAGTTAAATGAGTGGATAGAGATAAGAACTTTATTTTTATAGTTAAAAAAATTATATAACAAGTTTAGAAGATTAGGGGATAAATATTTTATAACAATAAATATTTTGTTTCATTTCAGTTCGTATTTTCTGGATGGACTTCTTCACCATCAAACGTGTTTATTGATTCATTCCGCTACATAGCTCGATCATTTGATGAAAAATTATGTAAAGTATATAAAGATGGAATAACTACTACAACTAGTAAAGCAACAACAACAACTACTACTACTACAGCAGTTCCTACTACAAAAACTACTACCACGGAAGCACCCACTACAAAAACTACTACCACTGAAGCACCCACTACAAAAACGACTACCACGAATGCACCCACTACAACGACTACTACCACGGAATCACCCACTATAAAAACTACTACCACGGAAACCCCCACTACAAAAACTACTACCACGGAAGCACCCACTACAAAAGCTACTACCACGGAAGCTCTTACTACAAAAACTACTACCACTGAAGCATCTACTACAAAAACTACTACCACGGAAGCACCCACTACAAAACCTACTACTACGGAAGCATCCACTACAAAAACTACAACCATGGTAGCGCCCACCACAAAAACTACTACCACGCAAGCACCTATTACAAAAACTACTAATTCTGAAGCACCCACTTCAAAAACTATTACAGAACAGCCAATTACTACGACAGAAGTGTTAAGTTCAACCACAGTAGTAACTACTACTGAAAAACCATCAACATCTACGGCATCCACAAAACCGCCCATGCCTACCACTCTAACAACGCCAAGCACATCTACTGAAATGCCACGACTCTCTATATTTCTGCAAAAAATATATTACAAAAAGGTAAACGCTAAAATAATGAAATATTTGAGGTAGAACGTATCATCCATCTTTTGCTGAACTGTCAACAATTATTACTACTTTTAGACAAAAATTAAAAACTTTAGGTACCTAAGTATAAAACTGAAAAAGGAATATTTTGAATTAAATATATATAGATTTTACTTGTGGTTCCCTTAAAATATAATGTAATATTCTTATTACAATTCTTATTACTCTTTCATTTAATCCTTTCCTTTCGCACTGTAAAAAATAGATAATAATAATTATGACATAACACTAATAAATTCTTTAAATTTTTGGCATATCCATACTTAATATTATAAATGCGAAAGTGTGTCTGTCTGTCTGTCTGTCTGTCTATCTGTCTGTTTGCTACCCTTTCGCGGCCCAACAGTTTAACCGATTCTGACGAAATTTGGTACAGAGTTAGCTTATATCCCGGAGACTGACATAGGCTACTTTTTATCCCGGAAAACCAAATAGTTCCCACGGGATCTTCAAAAACCTACATCCACGCGGATGAAGTCGCGGACATCGTCTAGTTAAATATAAATAAACAAATAAATAATTATATTGTACGTAATTAGTGTGTATTTATCACTACCAACCCATCGCCAGCCCACTACTGAGTATAGGTCTTCACTCTGAATAAGAAGGGTTTAGGCCATAGACTGCCATGCTGGTCCAGTGCGGATTGACAGACTTCACATACCTTGAGCATGCAGGTATTGCTCACGATGTTTTCCTTCGCTGTTAAAACAAGTGATATTGTACTTAATTGATTAAAACGCACATAACTCCAAAAAGTAGAGGTGCGTGCCCGGGATCGAACCGCCGACCTTCCGAATAGGAGGCCGATGTCTTATCACTTGACTATCACCTTAATTTTTCCTTAATCATCTTAATCACCTAAATGATTTCAATTTATTGCCACCAGCTCTATATCAATATTTAAAACCGATATTAACACTGAATTTGAATTCAATTCATAGTGTGAATCCAAATATTAAGGGAGTTTGACATCTATTTTTTATGATGTACCGTTATTGTTTTTTGTTGTTACTTGTTTGCAGTGTTGTACTCTGTAGGGACTGTGTGACTGAGGATTTTGAGAATGGCTTCGGAAGTAACTTTACTAACACTGTTGGGAGGTGCACTGGATTCCCCATGTGGAATATCCAGCAATATTCATCATTGAATATGACAAGTCCCCATCCAAGAAGTACTCGTTTTATCACTCTGCTTACATCATGGACATGCATGACATCGTTTAAATTCACAATAAATGGAGGTGGGACTTTAGAAGTCAATAGATATGCTATGTCACATGATGATTCTGATTCAGCATTTGCTGCAGTTTTTCAATATGTCGTTGGAGGAAATGATCTTCATATTGGTACTTGGCACGTCTGGTCTCATTGGTTGGTTCCTGGGTGGCAAACATTAAGATTTCGCATTCCTGGATCTAACAGATTTGAAGGCTATGTAAGTTTACCTGTTTAAATTCTTAATTGCTCAAAAGCTATCATAGTATAATAAACTTATTTTTAAAGTCACACAAACTAGATAGGTATATAAAACCAACTATCCCTAAGCTGGTATAAGCCTGCGTTATTTATTATTAACCAGTTACATAGTTGTTGACTTCCTATGCTTACAGATACTTTGCATGCATTTTAATACGACTCACACGTCACCACTTCATTCATTGTCTATATAATTTTTTGCAACCAGTTCCGACAGTAAATTTACATCATGACTTAAATTATAAAAATACTTGAATGCATAGGAAACAAAAAACGTTGCTTAGTGTAATATAAAAATTATATATTATTTAAAATTAACAGACAATACATCATAATCAATATTTGTTTCATTTCAGGTAGTATTTTCTGGAGCGGTTTCTTCAACATCCACCGTTTTGATTGATTCATTCCGATACATATCACCATCTTTCGACGAAGATTTATGCGTGATATACAAAGATGAACAAACTACTACAACTATTAAAGCACCAACAACAACTATTCCTTCGGAATTACCAACTACTACAACAACTACCACAGAATTATCCACCACAAAACCTACGACCACAGAAGTGCCCACAATACAATCTACTATGGAAGTGCCAATTAGTACTACAAATGTGCCAAGTACAACAGCAGCTATAATTACTACAGTAGAATCTACAACAACAACAGCAGCCACAAAGCCGACATCTACCACGGTAACAGCACCAAGCACATCTACCGGAACACCCCGTCTCTCTATAACTGTACAAAAGATATATAAAGAGTTAAATGCAAAAATATTGAAATATTTTAGATAGAATCGTACATCTTTCTGGAAGGAATCACTGATATTGTAAAGGTCGTTTTTTACTTTAAGTGTTCATGGTATTATAAATAAATCTTTTACTAATATTTTTTCCTTGAAATACTTTTTTACTTAAGGACCCCTAAATTTTGGTAGGACTCGGCAGATCCTCATTTCTAGTGCTAAGATAAAGTTATATACAAAGTTTCATTGATGTACAAATTTTGCTGCAAAACGCTTATATGTATTTATTTTACCTGTACATACTAATATCGAGCGGTTTGAGTTGTACGTTGATATGTCAAAGCCAGGTTCACGTGTATGTTTTGTAGTTTTATTTTTCTGCCTATAAATATTTATTTTATTTATATAATTAAAAAAATGTTTAAATAAGTTCTTAACACATTGTCTGGGTAAAATTTGGACCTAAAATATGTTATATTCTGGTTATAAAGAATAAAAAATATTATTATTTCAATATTTTATTACTGCATTGGTACGAATTACATTCAAACGATCAATTAATTCTATTAATCCTACCACTATAATATGACTAACTTGTATACTAAATTTTATCCTCGTGAAACCAATTTTTCTCAAAAACTAATAACAGAATTGATAAGTGCTTGCTAACAGTATTTAAGTTAACAATAGGTAAATATTTCAAACTGAAAAAGTTCTGTTACTTGTTCAAATACACGTGATGTGCACACAAAAGTAAAAAACTTATTTACAGATACATTAAAATAACACACTGGTAATGATATTAATTGTGAAATCATAGACCATTTTTGTTTAACAAGTGTAAATTAAAAATTTATAACACCCCCGACTAGTGAAGGTTACAGTAACTAGAAAAGAGCTGATAACTTTCAAACAGTTGAACCGATTTTCTTGGATTACAGTTAAGAACACTCTCGATCGAGCCACCTTTCAAACAAAAAAAAACTAAATTAAAATCGGTTCATTAGTTTAGGAGCTACGATGCCACAGACAGATACACAGATACACACGTCAAACTTATAACACCCCTCTTTTTGGGTCGGGGGTTAAAAAGGTATTGGCAACACAAAATATGTCATGCGTTGTTATTCATGTTGTAGAGATAACAGGGCCACCAGGGCCAATGTATTAAAAGCATTTAACTGAACTGATTGATCATTCTAATGCTAATCCAAAATAATACAAATTTATCAAAAAATGATACAGACTATATTTTAATGATTAGTTTTTGAGTAATATATAGCTAAAGAGACGATGGCGTATTTAACCTCTAATTTTATTAATCGCCAAAGACAGATTTTTAAATTTATTTAGTTTAAATCTATATTTAAAGCCTCAATTTGAAACCGAGAAATCAAAAGAAAATTTAGCATAGCTTGATTTGAGCCACTGAGTAGAAACTAGAAATTGCAGGTAGATTTTTTGCTATAACACACCCCCTCAAAGAAAGGTTTTAAAGATTCACCCCGGGGCAAGTCAGACTTGGCTAGAAGCTGATAATAATTGTGTATTACTAAAAAAAATACGATTCTAAAACGTTAGGAAACGTTAACTATAGGAAAAAGATGGCGTCTGAATAAATAAAGTCTTATTTGATTACGGCGATATTAAGTCAACGATTGCTTTTCAATGAAATCATTAAAAGTTTATTTCCACTTGCTCTTTAGTGATTAAGTAATAATATAAAAAGTGAAGTTGAAATAATAGATATTTAGTTCCAAGCAAAATTTTGAGGAAGTTTGACAGTACATTTTAATGATTTATTTATTTATTTAGAAATCTTTATTGCAAACATAATATATTGTTTATAGGAAAACGATACAACACACAGAAGAAACAATACAAAAGGGTGCAAGGGTGGCTTTATTGCTAAAGAAATCTCTGATCTCCGATAAAATGATATACCATTATTGTTTCTTGTTCCTTCTTGTTTGCCAGGGAGGGTTCTGCATTGACTGTTTGATTGAGGATTTTGAAAATGGATTCGGAAGCAACTTCACTAATACCTATGGCTGGTGTAATGGGATTAACATGTGGGATATTGAAACATATTCCTCATTGAATATGAAAAGTCCTCACCCAAAAAGTACTAGTTTTATCACATTACAGACAACGTGGACATGCATGACATCGTTCATGTTCATGATAACTAAAGGCGGAATTTTAGAAGTCAATAGATACATGACGTCAAGATACTTTTTAGATAATGTGAATATTGAAGTTATGCAGTACGACGTTAAAGGGAACGATTTTGTTGTAGCTAATGGATCTTTTAGTCCCAGCCAACCAGATTTCGTTCGAGGATGGCAAATCTTAAGAATTCCTATCCCAGGATCAGGAGAATTTAAGGGATACGTAAGTATTAACTATTGTGAGTGAAAACCATAGACTGTAGATAGACTTAGTGTGTAGGAAAACACCTACGAAAAGCAGAAAGAGTACTTATCTGATAAAATTTCTATTAAGATTTTTAGTCACAATAAAATATTGCGATGAACTCCTACTTTCTTCGCCCGCCTATCAGTCCTGTAGCTTCTAAAGATAAGATTTTTTTAATAACAAAATTATTTGTAAGTACCTACTACTTATATAATATTATAGTATTTGTCCTTCCGTCCTTGACGATCTTGTTAGTTTTATTCCCAGCAGGGCAGTTTATCCTAACCCTATCCAAATAATATTATAAATGTGAAAGTGTGGATGTTTGTTACTCAATCACGCAAAAATGGCTGAATGGATTTAAATAAAATTTGGAATGGAGATAGATGATACCCTGGATTAACACATAGGTTACTTTTTATCCCGGAAAATTAAAAAGTTCCCACGGACTTTTGATAAATGTAAATTCACGCGGACGAAGTCGCGGGCATCAGTTAGTAATTTATAATTTGTAAATGGTTTCTGGTCTTGTCTGATGGAACGCTTCAGCCATAGCTAGATACCATAGTACCGTCAATTGAACCCCTGTTATTATTTAAAATCTTGTTTTATTTACAGTTTAGATTTTGGGGAAGAGCTTCACCAAGTTCAGTGGCTTTGATTGATTCTTTCCGATATATTGCACCTTCAATCGATGAAAATTTATGTGTGATTTATCAAGAAGAAAAATCTACTACTAATGCTCCTATTAGAACAACAACTATTACGGAATTGCCAACTGTTACACCCGCTATAACAATTACTGTTACGGAATCAACTACTTCTACAACTACCACTACGGAATCACCAACTGTAACAACAGCTTCTACCAAATTACCCACTACTATAAAATTACCAACAACAACAACGACTGCTACGGAATTAACAACTACAACGAAAAAGACTACAAATGCACCTACTACAAAATTGACAACTACGACGCCGTCGACTAGTACAACACCATCTACTGAAACACCGCGTCTGTCTATATCTATTTTGCTTGTTAAAATAAAGAAATTTTTCAGATAAGACTTTTTATCTTTTATTACACCTGTTTTCTATATTGAAATCGTGTCTTTGTGGAAAATGCATTCCTATCTCCTTCATATTTGAGACTAGTTGATGTCCGCAACTTCGTCCGCGTGGATTTAAGTTTTTTGAAATCCCGTGGGAACTCTTTGATTTTCCGGGATAAAAAGTAGCCTATGTGCTAATCCTGGATATTATCTATCTCCATTCCAAATTTCAGCCAAATCCGTCCAGTAGTTTTTGCGTGAAGGAGTAACAAACATACACACACACACACACACACACACACACACACATACAAACTTTCGCCTTTATAATATTAAGTGTGATTAATATTTGGATAAGATCTATTAACATGTTCAAATGAGAGGGTTTTACGATTAGGGAACCCATTGACTAGGAAGAGTGAATCGGGACAAGAGCTAACTGTTCATAAATATACGTATATTCATCTCTAGTCTCATCTCGAAATCGTGCAGTGGCAAGATTATGAGTGACATGTCGATGAGATTAAGCGGGCTGTGATGGTCAATATATATACTCGTATGCACGGTTTCAAGTGCGATAAGGTAAATGGTGGCATTCATTGCAAAATCCACAGTAATACCTGCAGCAGCATACCAGCAACCACGCAACGCAATTATAAATTTATATAAAACTGCTTCACACTAATATTATAAAGGCGAAAGTTTGTATGTGTGTGTGTATGTTTGTTACTCCTTCACGCAAAACCTACTGGACGGATTTGGCTGAAATTTGGGATGGAGATAGATAATATCCTGGATTAGCACATAGGCTACTTTTATCCCGGAAAATCAAAGAGATCCCACGGGGTTTCGGAAAACCTAAATCCACGCGGGCGAAGTCGCGGGCATCGGCTAGTATATAATAAAGGCTGCTTTACGTCGGAACAATAACATGCGAATTGCGATAATGCGGATTGCTAATATTCAATGGGAATACTTTGCAGCATGTGGCAGTCTATTGTATGTCGCTATAGATACGACGTCTGTCGAAGATTCTTACTAAGTTTTAAATTTTATTATTGTACCATGTGGTTCTACGGCACGGTACAATGTTGCACTATGCAACTCTAGCGTATATGAAGCTTTATTTTGTTGGATGATTTAAAAAATCTGCCATTTTTCTTTCTTGTTTGAAAAGGTATTAAAATGTCGGATGTTATTAATTTTTATACTACGATTTAAATTTCATAGGAATTAGGGCCCTGAATTAGTAGAATAATTAGTAAGACTGATCGATCTTTTTAATTATAAATCCAAAATAATTCACTTTATTGATTATCGTTACAAGTTAATCCATGATATAATTTTATGAATTGTATAGCTACAGAGTTGGTGGTACACCCATGATTTTGTTTATAGACCTTATCATAAATTAAAATACATATATACCTACTTCACCAGTCACGAACTACAATAATAGTCATGAAAAATACAAACACTTGTCACGCATAAAATTATACTATTCAATTCTTATTATTTTAACTAAGTACCTTAGAAGCATTATAAATTTTATAACATACTTTTTTCAGATTAACGATTTTTATCTTTGACTGTTTTGGAATTTTTTATAGTATCATTTTCAAATTGCTGCCACTAGCTCCTTATCAAAAAGTTTAATATAAAATACTGAAGTTGGAATAATAAAATATATTTAGTATTGAACGTAACGGTACGAAATAATAGAAAATGTTAATTTTGAATAGATACCTTTTTTATTCTTTATTGCTTTTTATTTGCAACAGCGTGGTCAGTGAAGATTGCGTGACTGAGAATTTTGAAAATGGTTTCGAAGACAACTTCACTAATGCATCATCTCCAACTTGTTCTTTGTATCCTATGTGGAGTATCAAGCAATATACGTCTTTGAATGTGAAGAGTCCTCATCCTAAAAGTACTAGATTTATAACGATGCAGCAGTCAACGTTGCACTGCATGACATCCTATAACTTCAACATAACAAGAGGGGGGACGATAGAAGTGAATAGATATATGATGCCGACAAATGATTCTGATGCAGTGTTTGTTGACGTCATGCTGTATTCTCCTGTAGCATCTGATCTTGCCGTAGTTGGGAGCAGCTTCTTTGCCACGCAAAATAACTTTGTTCGGGGCTGGGGAATCCACAGTTTTCGCGTCCCTGGCCAAGGAAGTTTTGTAGGCTACGTAAGTGTTTGTTATTTAATAGCTTATATTTACGACTTGGTCTTCATGGATTTAGGTTTTTAAAAATTTCGTGGAAACTCTTTGGTTTTCCGGAACAAAATGTCTTAATTTAGTGTATAAGTAATTTTCATTCCAAATTTTAGCCCAACCGGTGCGATTATTGTGGCATTACTCATTCATGCTACAATCATTCAAACAAACATTCGAACATCTAGACAAAGTTGAGCACCGTGGAACATGACTGATTTATATCATATCATAACATAATATTCGATTGGATCTTCGATATGTTTTTTATTTATCATACTTTTAAAAGATTTTTAAACTTGTAATAAGCTTCGAGTGCTAGTGCGTTCACTAACATAGATATTTTTTTTTGTATTATATTGGACTGATTTTTTTTGTAATATTTAATGATAAGTACCAATAAAACGAATTAACAGTAAAATTGAGAGATAAATAATAACAGCCCCAGATAAACAGCCTTTTATCTGGCTGGTTAAAGACTTAGTAATAAACTTCTTTAGTATTAATACTTACTATAATACTTTTTCTTATTTGTTGCAGTTAAGGTTTAGAGGAAAAGCTTCACCTGATTCTGTTGTTTTGATTGACTCGTTTCGATATATTGCACCATCATTCAACAAGGATTTGTGTGTTATATATAAAGAAGATAAATCTACCACAACTACTAAAGAACCTACAATGACTACTACTGGACTACCGTCTACGACATCTACTACTACGGAATTACTACCACCAGCATCGTCTACTACGCAACAACAAACTACAAAAATAACGACTACGGAAATTCCAAATACAAAAGTTACTACCGTTGCACCAACAATAACTACAAAAGCTGAAACATCGACTACTATAGTTACAACAACAAGGTCACCTACTGTAACACCGCGCCTCTCTATATCAATTTTGCTTGTTAAAATAAAGAAATTCTTTAGGTAGGGTATAGTATTATTGTGGTTGGGGTCTACACGAAACAGATTACGTCACGTCACGTGTTAACTGAAATGAAAACCTTGTAATAGTTTTTTTGACGTCACCAAATGTGTTTGTTGCGTATACAATCAAAGCCCTGTATTAGTGGGATTAGTGGAACTGATTGATTATTCATTGCAAATCCTAATTCCTTTTATCAATACCTGATAGAAACTTGACCATGACGAAATAGCAGAGAAGAATTTTTTAAACTTTGCTTATTGATTATATATTTTATGGGTAGGAACTTACATAATATTGTTTAATTTTCATGTTTATTGAATGAAAAATAAACGAAATTTAGAAATAGAAATAATCTTTTGATAATAAATACAAATATTAGACGGACTTCAGTCTTTGCAGTAGATGATTAATTTTTGGATATTATAAACATAATCTATTATTACATAATATTATTTTAACTTATGTTACAAAAAACTATAATCGCGATATTATAATAGTTATATTTTTTTATTGATTTTAATAAAGACACCTGCCATAAAGTATAAAATTATTTTTAAAAAATGCCACCAGCTCATCAACTCACAGTTCAAGTGTTTCAGATATAAATACTGAAAGTGAAACAATACAGATTTAATGTTAATCACAACGTTACAAGAGTTTGGCAATATAGTAGTTGTACAGTAGTATAGTTTGATGATGTATATTTATTGTTTTTTGTTGCTCCTTGTTTGCAACAATGCGCTCTCTAAGGATTGTGTAACTGTAGATTTCGAAAATGACTTTGAGGACAACTTTAAAAATTCCGGAGTGTGTGCTACACGCTCCATGTGGAATATCAAGCAATATTCGTCTTTGAATATAGAGAGTCCTCATCCTAGAAGTACAAGTTTTGTCACACCACAGTCAACAATGAGTTGTATGTCGTCGTTCAATTTCACTGTTGTTGGAGGAGGTACTTTGGAAGTAAATAGATTTATGACGTCTAGAGAAACTGCTGATTATGCGATTATTGAAATATTCCGGCACAACGACGGAGGGTCCACATCTATGGTTGCTACAAGGGCCTTCGGGCCCAGTTACACTGATTCCGCACAAGGTTGGCAAACTTTAAGTATTCCCATTCCTGGAGCTGGCAGACTTAACGTCTACGTAAGTTTATTTATTGCTGTTATATTATTAATCCTTAAATAGATTTCTAAAAAGAGTACTTCTTACTGTACTTCTAAATAGAGAGAGAGAGATGGACTCTTTTATAAAAAATCATCTACTTAAGCAGCATCTCCTGTTGTTTAAAGAATTTGTTTTAAATCTGATAGAAGTAATTCAGATCGCCAGAACTACAATTCTACTGAAAACTATTCATTAAGTTATATTTCGGAAGTTCAAAAAATAGGCTATAATTAGTTTCTACATAATACAATGAAATGTAGTACTTAGTTATAATAAAAATACCTTGTGTTATTTCAGATACAGTTTTGGGGGAGGGCTTTATCAACATCAATTTTGTTGATAGACTCATTCCGGTATATTGGACCATCATTGGATAAGGATTTATGTGTAATTTATACAGAAGAAGAAACTACTGCTACTGAAACTTCAACTACCACTGCTGCACCAACTACCACGCAAAAACCAATTACCACCCAAAAACCAACTACCACCCAAAAGCCAACAACCACCCAAAAGCCAACTACACCTCAAGAGACAACTCAACCACCTAAAATAACTTCTACCCAAAAGCCAACCACTACAGAAAAAATACCTCCCCCTGAAGAGACAATAACAACTGGCGAACCAGTTACAACAATAAATACAACTACTTCGGCAGTAGTAAGGCCAACTACTACTACGATTATCACACCAAACACGTCTACTGAAATACCAACAGTGACTTCTACAGTATCGTCAACTAAAGCAACAATGTCTACCAAAGCACCTACTACAATGACGGCATCTACAACAGCTCCGACGAGTACAACATCAAGCTCATCTATTAAAAAACCGCGCCTTTCTATATCTATTTTGCTTATAAAAATAAAGAAATTCTTTAGATAGTGCGCATTATGTATTTTTCGATGAACTGTTTAAAAAATGAAAAGTCTTTATAAGTCGTCTTAATACAGAGATGATATTTGTCTTAACCCAAATTATATATTATTCTTAAACAAGATAGTATATTAAGCAATATAGATGTTTTATTTCCCCCCGTTAATCCTGTACCCAATCAATTGATGATATTATTGGAGTTGGTTGGTTTTGTGCCAAAAATAATTCCTTGTTCGGATCTGAATCAACAACCAAAACCCTCCTGAAACCAGATAGTTATTTGAACTTATAAATTATGTGCTTTCTTCATGCCTTTTAAAAAATTGACCAAACTAATATTATAATTTGCACGTTGCTATTGCGTCTTCAGTATTAGGAATTATATTTTTTGATATTTATTATAAAGAGTCCAGCTTAGCGTCACTGCGCTATATCAGTAGAATTAGCAAGACTGATTGATTATTTAGTTGTTGATCCAAAGCAATCCACCCTATCGATTATTTAATCGTCGTTTAAGTTTATTTCGATTATATAGATAAAGAGGAGGTGGACAAATTTTAAGTGTACGATCATATTATTATCATGAACGAAATAATAGTTATAGTATTATGTTCGTTTAGTTATGTTATCTTAATTTTACCGAATGCAAATTATTAATTTGGAAGTCATTTTTTTAATACGTCTCTTTATAATGTAGATTGTAATTACATTTTTATTTTAATGCAACTATATTAATTATTTGCATAAAGTGCTTGGTTAACAATTAATTCAAAAATAACTTCTCCTAGATCTCCAACTATATTTTTTAGATTGTAAAGGTAAAACAAGGAATATGAAATAATGAATATTTAGTGTATATCACAACATTATGGAAGTGTGACAAAGTTTATTACAAAGATGTATCGTTATTTATTTTTGATTATCTATTTTTACCACGGTGTATTTTGTAACGATTGTGTGACTGAGGATTTTGAAAATGGCTTCGAGGAAAGATTTACTAACACTCATGGGGTCTGTGTTGGGAGTTCCATGTGGAATCATGATCAATATTATACGTCTTTGAATATTGAAATTCCTCATCCCAGAAGTACTAGTTATATTACACCGCAGCCATCTTTGAGCTGTGTTTCGTCGTACAAGTTCATACTAACTGAAGATGGGATATTAGAATTGAATATTTATATGGTCCCAGCAGTTCCGGAAAGTGATGAAGTGACAGTTCTAGTTTATCAGTCGGTCGACCAAGGGAACGATCGAGTAGTAGGAGCTATGAGCCTCAATGTATGGAGTCCGACTTTTGTTCCAGGTTGGCAAACTCTAACAGTACCTATCAGTGGAAGTGGTAGAGTTAAAGGCTACGTAAGTGTGTTTATTTTATTTTAGAGTTTCTTTATAAATAACTGGCCTCGACTTAAGATTTAATGTAATATTTTGAACTACGAAGCGTAACAGAGGTCGCCCACGGCGACTTTTTGCAGTTTTGTATCACTACTGAATCGCTGCTGTACCGCATTACAAATGCGACTAATGGCCAAAAGTAGCAATGATATGTAATTTATCTATTTTTCTGAGAATCGAGTACAAAAATATAGCGGTAAATTAAGTTTCCAAATCTGATATAATATTATTAATGAAATAGTAGTAAGCAGTTTTATTTACTCAATCAGCGTCTATTATAAAATTCAATATTTCCTTTTTTTTTAGATATCGTTATTTGGAAGGGCTTCACCGACATCAATTGTGCTGATAGACTCATTCCGATACATTGCACCTTCAATCGATAATGATTTATGCGTGATATATAAAGAAGAAACTGTCCCCGAAAAGCCTACGAGCACTGCTGCACCAAATACCACTCAAAAGCCAACTACCACCCAAAAGCCGACTATTACTCAAGCTACAACTACTATTCAAGAGTTAACTTCCACAGAAGGGACTGTTGCTACTCAAACCCCAAGTACCACTACTAAGGAAACCACCTATCAAGAACCAACAACCACTCAGAAGACAATTACTACTCAAAATGCAACGTCTCAAGAGCCAACTACGACTCAAGAACCAAGTACTAGTGAGAGGCAACCAAGTACCACTCAAGAGCTGAGTACCACAGTTGAGACCACCATTGCTGAGAAAGCTACCACCCAAAATCCAACTACTGCTCGGGACCCAACTACCACTCAAGAAACAACTATTACTCAGAAACAAACTACTATACAAGAGGGAACTACAAGTCAAAAGCCAAGTACAACTCACATGCCAATTACGACTCAGGAGCCAGCTATCACTCAAGAGACAACTACTACTCAAAAACAAACTACTATACAGGAGGGAACTACAAGTCAAAAGCCAAGTACGACTCAGGTGCCAACTACAACTCAGGAGCCAGCTACCAGTCAAGAGACAACTACTACTCAGAAACAAACTACTATACAAGAGGGAACTACAAGTCACAAGCCAAGTACAACTCAGGTGCCAACTACGACTCAGGAGCCAGCTACCAGTCAAGAGACAACTTCTACTTCTACTCAGAAACAAACTACTATACAAGAGGGAACTACAAGTCAAAAGCCAAGTACGACTCAGGTGCCAACTACAACTCAGGAGCCAGCTACCAGTCAAGAGACAACTACTACTCAGAAACAAACCACTATACAAGAGGGAAATACAAGTCAAAAGCCAAGTACGACTCAGGTGCCAACTACTACTCAGGAGCCAGCTACCACTCAAGAGACAACTACCATAGAGGAACTAACTACCATAAAACAGGACACCACAAGTCAAAAGCCAAGTACAACTCAGGTGCCAACTACGACTCAAGAACCAGCTACCACTCAAGATACAACTACCATAGAGGAACTAACTACCATAAAACAGGAAACCACAAGTCAAAAGCCAAGTACAACTCAGGTGCCTACTACGACTCAAGAACCAGCTACCACTCAAGAGACAACTACCATAGAGGAACTTACTACCATGAAACAGGAAACCACAAGTCAAAAACCAAGTACGACTCAGGTACCAACTACGACTCAGGACCCAGCTACCACTCAAGAGACAACTACCATAGAGGAACTAACTACCACAAAACAGGACAACACAAGTCAAAAGCCAAGTACAACTCAAATGCCAACTACGACTCAGGAGCCAGCTACCACTCAAGAAACAACTACCAGAGAGGAACTAACTACCACAAAACAAGACACCACAAGTCAAAAGCCAAGTACAACTCAGGTGCCAACTACGACTCAAGAACCAGCTACCACTCAAGAGACAACTACCATAGAGGAACTAACTACCATAAAACAGGAAACCACAAGTCAAAAGCCAAGTACGACTCAGGTGCCAACTACGACTCAGGAGCCAGCTACCACTCAAGAGACAACTACCACAGAGGAACTAACTACCATGAAACAGGGAACCACAAGTCAAAAGCCAAGTACGACTCAGGTGCCAACTACGACTCAGGAGCCAGCTACCACTCAAGAGACAACTACCATAGAGGAACTAACTTCCATAAAACTGGAAACCACAAGTCAAAAGCCAAGTACGACTCAGGGGCCAACTACGACTCAGGAGCCAGCTACCACTCAAGAGACAACTACCATAGAGGAACTAACTACCATAAAACAGGAAACCACAAGTCAAAAGCCAAGTACGACTCAGGTGCCAACTACGACTCAGGAGCCAGCTACCACTCAAGAGACAACTACCACAGAGGAACTAACTACCATGAAACAGGAAACTACAAGTCAAAAGCCAAGTACCACTCAGGTGCCAACTACGACTCAGGAGCCAGCTACCACTCAAGAGATAACTACCATAGAGCAACTTACTACCACAAAACAGGATACCACAAGTCAAAAGCCAAGTACAACTCAAATGCCAACTACGACTCAGGAGCCAGCTACCACTCAAGAGACAACTACCATAGAGGAACTAACTACCACAAAACAGGAAACCACAAGTCAAAAGCCAAGTACAACTCAGGTGCCAACTACGACTCAGGAGCCAGCTACCACTCAAGAGACAACTACCATAGAGAAACTAACTACCATAAAACAGGAAACCACAAGTCAAAAGCCAAGTACAACTCAGGTGCCAACTACGACTCAAGAACCAGCTACCACTCAAGAGACAACTACCATAGAGGAACTAACTACCATAAAACTGGAAACCACAAGTCAAAAGCCAAGTACGACTCAGGAGCCAGCTACCACTAAAGAGACAACTACCATAGAGGAACTAACTACCACAAAACAGGAAACCACAAGTCAAAAGCCAAGTACAACTCAGGTGCCAACTACGACTCAGGAGCCAGCTACCACTCAAGAGACAACTACCATAGAGGAACTAACTACCATAAAACAGGAAACCACAAGTCAAAAGCCAAGTACAACTCAGATGCCAACTACGACTCAAGAACCAGCTACCACTCAAGAGACAACTACCATAGAGGAACTAACTACCATAAAACAGGAAACTACAAGTCAAAAGCCAAGTACCACTCAGGTGCCAACTACGACTCAGGAGCCAGCTACCACTCAAGAGATAACTACCATAGAGCAACTTACTACCACAAAACAGGATACCACAAGTCAAAAGCCAAGTACAACTCAAATGCCAACTACGACTCAGGAGCCAGCTACCACTCAAGAAACAACTACCAGAGAGGAAATAACTACCACGAAACAGGACACCACAAGTCAAAAGCCAAGTACCACTCAGGTGCCAACTACGATTCAGGAGCCAGCTACCACTCAAGAGACTACTACAATAGATGAACTAACTACTATACAAAAGGAAACTACAAGTCAAAAGCCAAGTACGACTCAGGTGCCAACCACGACTCAGGAACCAGCTACCACTCAAGAAACAACTACCAGAGCGGAAAGAACTACCACAAAACAGGACACCACAAGTCAAAAGCCAAGTACAACTCAGGTGCCAACTACGACTCAGGAGTCAGCTACCACTCAAGAGGCTACTACAATAGATGAACTAACTACTATACAAAAGGAAACTACAAGTCAAAAGTCAAGTACGACTCAGGTGCCAACCACGACTCAAGAACCAGCTACCACTCAAGAGACAACTACCATAGAGGAACTTACTACCATAAAACAGGAAACCACAAGTCAAAAGCCAAGTACAACTCAGGTGCCAACTACGACTCAAGAACCAGCTACCACTCAAGAGACAACTACCATAGAGGAACTAACTACCATAAAACAGGAAACCACAAGTCAAAAGCCAAGTACGACTCAGATGCCAACTACGACTCAGGAACCAGCTACGACTCGAGAGACTACTACAATAGATGTACTAACTACTATACAAAAGGAAACTACAAGTCAAAAGCCAAGTACGACTCAGGTGCCAACTACGACTCAAGAGCCAGCTACCACTCAAGAGACAACTACCATAGAGGAACTAACTACCACAAAACAGGACACCACAAGTCAAAAGCCAAATACAACTCAGATGCCAACTACGACTCAAGAACCAGCTACCACTCAAGAGACAACTACCATAGAGGAACTAACTACCATAAAACAGGAAACCACAAGTCAAAAGCCAAGTACGACTCAGGTGCCAACTACGACTCAGGAGCCAGCTACCACTCAAGAGACAACTACCATAGAGGAACTAACTACCACAAAACAGGAAACCACAAGTCAAAAGCCAAGTACAACTCAAATGCCAACAACGACTCAAGAACCAGCTACCACTCAAGAAACAACTACCAGAGAGGAAATAACTACCACAAAACAGGACACCACAAGTCAAAAGCCAAGTACAACTCAGGTGCCAACTACGACTCAAGAACCAGCTACCACTCAAGAGACAACTACCATACAGGAACTAACTACCATAAAACAGGAAACCACAAGTCAAAAGCCAAGTACAAGTCAAATGCCAACAACGACTCAGGAACCAGCTACCACTCAAGAGACAACTACCAGAGAGGAAATAACTACCACAAAACAAGACACCACAAGTCAAAAGCCAAGTACAACTCAGGTGCCAACTACGACTCAAGAACCAGCTACCACTCAAGAGACAACTACCATAGAGGAACTAACTACTATAAAACAGGAAACCACAAGTCAAAAGCCAAGTACGACTCAGGTGCCAACTACGACTCAGGAGCCAGCTACCACTCAAGAGACAACTACCAAAGAGGAACTAACTACCACAAAACAGGAAACCACAAGTCAAAAGCCAAGTACGACTCAGGTGCCAACTACGACTCAAGAGCCAGTTACCACTCAAGAGACAACTACCATAGAGGAACTAACTACCATAAAACAGGAAACCACAAGTCAAAAGCCAAGTACAACTCAAATGCCAACAACGACTCAGGAACCAGCTACCACTCAAGAAACAACTACCAGAGAGGAAATAACTACCACAAAACAGGACACCACAAGTCAAAAGCCAAGTACAACTCAGGTGCCAACTACGACTCAAGAACCAGCTACCACTCAAGAGACAACTACCATACAGGAACTAACTACCATAAAACAGGAAACCACAAGTCAAAAGCCAAGTACAACTCAAATGCCAACAACGAGTCAGGAACCAGCTACCACTCAAGAGACAACTACCAGAGAGGAAATAACTACCACGAAACAGGACACCACAAGTCAAAAGCCAAGTACAACTCAGGTGCCAACTACGACTCAGGAACCAGCTACGACTCGACAGACTACTACAATAGATGAACTAACTACTGTACAAAAGGAAACTACAAGTCAAAAGCACACTACGAGTCAGGAGCCAACTACTGCCCGAGAGACAACTACTACTCAAAAACAAACTACTATAGAATGGGGAACTACAAGTAAAAATGTAACTACTACTCAAGAGGTTAGTACTACTGAACAGACAACAAACACTACTGATGAAACTTCCACCCAAAAGCAAACTACGACTCAGGAGCCATATACCACTCGAGAAACAGCTACTACTGAAGAACTAACTACTATACAAGGGGAAACTACTAACAAAAATCCAACTACCACTCAAGACGAGTTGAGTACGACTATAGAAACAACTACCACTGTTGCGCCAACTACCACCCAAAATCCGACTACAACTCAGGAGCCAGCCACTACTCGAGAAGCAACTGCTACTGAGGAACTAACTACTGTACAAGAGGGAAATACAAGTCAAAAGCCAACTACGAATCAAGGATCAACTACAACCAGTATAACAACTACAACTACGGGGGCTACAATACCAACTTCTACTTCGGTTACAACGCCACGGCCTCCTATAATAGAATCATCGCGCCTCTCGATATCTATTTTGCTTGTAAAAATAAAGAAATTTTTTCGGTAGGACTATAGTAAATATAAGACGAATTTCACCGTCCGTCTATTGATAGGGCGCGTCATTTACATTGTCCATATTTTGTTAAAGTTACCTACCTCTAATACCTATTTATAAATAACGTTGATAGAACATACTAAGAAGTCAAAGTATAAAATGTATCTAGTCTTTTCGGTACTATCTTTGTATAGTATCATAGGTTGAGATGACAATCGGGGTATGAGGCGGGGGGACGTCCCGCAGGGGCTGTGCGGGTGTGCGCGGCGTCCCCACCCTGATTACCATCTCGATCTGTCGCGTACTATACCCATAGTATTTAACCCCCGACCCAAAAAGAAGGGTGTTATAAGTTTGACATTTGTATCTGTGTCTGTCTGTGGCATCGTAGCTCATTAACTAATGAACCGATTTTAATTAAGTTTTTTTTTGTTTGAGAGGTAAGTTAAGTTGATCGAGAGTATTCTTAGCTATAATCCAAGAAAATTGGTTCCGCCATTTGAAAGTTATCAGCTCTTTTGTAGTTACTGTAACCTTCACTTGTCGGGGGTATTTTAAATTTTTAATTTACACTTGTTTCGATAATACTATCGATTTTTGTTTTACTTCCGAACTAAACTGATGAATTAGAACCTTAACCAACTACGTTAAGGTAGATTTTGCTTTGACGTAACAGTGATTCGGTACTCGAAATGTATCAACGAACAGTCTCTATTTCATTTTACTCTGTTTCATAACGTCTTTATTTGTTAGATAAAGTTTATCTGGAGATTGTGAAACAGACCCTTAGTGAGGAAAAGAGATTCTTCTTATTGTGAAGTATTTACTTGTAGTAATAAAGATGATGTCTCACTACTTGCTATTGGCATATTGTGTTCGCAATCATAATTTGAGGAAAACATGTGTGAACTCAATTTAAATTTTATGAATATTGGTATTTTTAACCCCCGACCCAAAAACAGGGGTGTTATAAGTTTGACGTGTGTATCTGTGTACCTGTCTGTGGCATCGTAGCTCCTAAACTAATGAACCGATTTTAATTTAGTTTTTTTTTTGTTTGAAAGGTGGCTGGATCGAGAGTGTTCTTAGCTATACTTAATCCAAGAAAATCGGTTCAGCAGTTTGAAAGTTGTTTTTTTTTCTCTCGTCTGGCTTTACAAAGATTAGCCAATGTCAAGTTTGTAGTTATTTGTAACAAGTGAGTTAAACTATACAAGTATGGACCCCGTCTGTGCCGGCGCTCGCCGACATACGCACGGCACCCCCTTAGAACGCTTTCCAGTCAGTTTTAACAAAAAAAAACACTCCAAAAAGGCAGAGCACGCCCGCCAGCTAACACCAACACAGACAAAGTCCTCCGTTTGAAAGTTATCAGCTCTTTTCTAGTTACTGTAACCTTCACTTATCGAGGGTGTTATAAATTTTTAATTTACACTTATAAACATGTATATTAAACAAACCTTTGAGTATTTCGGCAATGAAAGTGTATGAATTTGTTAGCGATTCTCTCAAATTGTTATACTTAGTTTTAGATTTAACTATGTACTTAGTTTTATTTAAAAAAAAGTTCAGGCTGCGTGGTAGCAGCAGACTCATCACTTTTCGTATAGAACCCCGTATACGATACACGTAAACTCTAAATCCTAAAAATCTTATATTTTTAGTATAACGCCTCACTATATCATGTTTTGTTTATAAAAATAATAAACAATTTTTCTTTCATATAGATACATTACTTTTCCTTTACCGAACTGTTAACCGTCTCATTGTTTCTGTTAAAATAAACTCTTACATACTCATTTGGGCTTAGGAATAAAATACTTAAATGAGGAATTTTAATGTGTATCCGGTTTTGATGAACCACCCTGCGTGACAATATTTATTAATCATTCAGTTGTTAATCCGGCGCATCCGTTCAATTAATTATTCAGAATCAACGATAACGTCTCAATACATAGCTAAAGAGCAGTTAGCAAAATTTGATGAGTGTAGATCATTATCACCTTCATCATCATCAACTGGTTGCCAGCACATTACTGAGCACGAGTATTCTCAGAATGAGGTTTGTCCGGAGTCTACCACACTGGTCAAGTGCGGATTGGCAGACTTCACACACCTTTGACAACATTACGAAGAACTCTCCGCCATGTACGTTTCCTCTCGATGTTTATTTAATTGCTTAACAGGGCTCTCTCCGTCACTCGTTTCATACAATCGTAGTTCCAATTTCATTTGAATATTAAGCAACCAAAGTCCATGAAATTTTGCAAACGTATTCTAGAAACTAATATCTGTGTCTGTGGTGTTTTAGATTTTTCTAAAAATATGTAGTTTTAAAATTACAGGGGCTCAAAGATTTGCATGAAAATTTTTAAGACCCCGTAACTTTGAAACCGAATATTTTAACAGAAATCTGGAAAACCACAGACATAGATATTAGTTTCTAGAATATGTCTGCAAAATTTCATGGACTTTGGTTGCTTATTATTCAAATGAAATTGGAACTAGGATTGCATGAAACGAGTGACGGAGAGAGCGCTCTTAAAACGCACACAACTTCGAAAAGTTAGTGGTGCGTGCCCGGGATCGAATCCCTAGGAGGCCAACAACTTAACCACTGGGCTATCACCACGTGTAAATAATAATATAATGCTTTTGATACACCTAGTTGATGATTAAAATTCATATTAAGTACAGTACGTAATAATTTATTAAGTCTATGTTAGCAGATAAAATACGGATTAAAAACACACCTTCTTCATTAGAAAATATTAACAAGTTCAGCATAATTAAATTATCTAATTTTACTAATTTTTATTTCGTATTTGCGTCAACTGTGTAGGTTATTAATAAACAATTAATATTATACAACGGTCGATACGATATTATACGGTAACGGTACGATATGCTACGATATTAACGGTACGATATTATACGGTCTACAATTACTTGCATAATTAGTTCCAACATTCCATAGTTTTACTTTTAATAAAATTATTTCGTAAAGAACAAAATAAATTATAGAATTTTCAAAATGCATCTCATAAAAGCTGTTAGCTCCTGCCCTATACAGAAAAGATAATATTATACAATAAAAACCAGGGTGTTGAAAAATTAAAGTTTAATATTAATCGCAGAATTTCGGGAGAAGGATAATTATCCTTATAATTTCATGATGTATCCTTATTATTTATTGTTAGTTTTTGTTTGTAATAGCGTGATGTGTGAGATGTGCTTAACTATAGATTTTGAATATGGCTTCAAAGATAACTTTACAAACACGTACGGAGTGTGTACTTTGGGTCATAGTATGTGGAACATCGAGCAATACACATCTTTCAATATTGAAAGTCCTCATACGAGAAGTACTAGTTTCGTTATGCCCCCACAACGAGGTACCTCTACCTGCATGACATCCTTCACGTTTACAGTGTCCAGTGGAGGCGTTTTAGAAGTGAACAGATTTATGATATCAAAAGCGCTTTCTGATAGAGTGGTTATTGAAATATACCGTATCACTGATGAAGGGCGCAGTTCTATGGTAGCTAATAGCGCATTTGGTCCCCAAGAAGTAGATAGCATTCCGGGTTGGAAAACCGTAAGAATTACCATTCCTGACAGATTTGGAACATTCAACGGCTATGTGAGTAACAAAATAATTATTAGGATCCTGTCCGAAAGGTCAAACGGGACCCTATTACTAAGACTGCTGTCTGTCCGTACGTCCTTCCGATATATACAGCGTATCGGAAGGACGGGTATCTTTAAAACAAGAGTGAATAGGCACCTTCTAGGTAAACGCGTCCCATCTTAGACCACATCATCACTTTCCATCAGGTGTGATTCTGGTCAAGCGCTTACCTATTGTGAATAAAAAAACGGACGGATGGTAGTGGCATGTTTGAAATATAAACCAACAAACCAACAATTTTCGCCTATATAATGTGGGTAGTGGTGACTTAAATGTGTTTTCACACCACTCGCTCCAGAATGCCTTATTACTGACCTGTTATTCTAAAGGTAATATACGTCATTACATTCCTATGAATTAGCCGGGCTGTAATGTTGTACAGAAATCCATTAAAGCCCATAGGGCGTAATGTAGCGTCTAAAAAGTTTTTAGTTATCATAAAAAAAGTTATCAACTATAATTGCTGTCTCGCTTCGACCTGTGATGGTGACCCTCTCACACGCGCGATTTAAATTTTCTATCTTGCTTTGATGAGTGATGGCGTCTCTTTCACAAACCATAGATTAAAGAATTGAAAATTCCCTTCAAAACTTATCTGCAACACCTTGTGCGAAACTTTATATTATGGTGTTATTGAAATAAATTATTTATTTAACCTGAAATTAAAATGTCGAGTGATGACGATGATGGCAGCAATAATCTAACTCCGGAAACTATTAAAAGTGTTCAAAAGTGCTTAAAGTGTAATAAACGATTTGCTCCCAGATATTTCTAAAGACAGATAGGTAGGTACCTATATAAGCATACGAAGATTTTGATTTTATTGCGGGGTGTGAAAAGCAGAGTATACAACTTGGGGACAATGCTGTCTTAGTCTTGGGCACCCCTAAACCCCGCGCTTTACTCAGGATTCTAGATGTAACACCCTCGCTACGCTCGAGAGTTACTCTAAAATCCCTCGTTCGCTTGGCATTTATCCAGGTGCCCGTAACGTAAGACATTACATTATCCCCATAATCTACTATTATATTATACGTAGTAAAAAATTTCGTTTTGTTTTAGATAATATTTTGGGGAATTAATTCACCAACATCGATTATGTTGATCGACTCATTTCGGTACATTGCACCATTTTTTGACAAGGATTTATGTGTGATTTATAAAGAAGAAGAAATTACTTCTACTGACAAGCCAACTTCTACTGCAGCGCCAACTACTACTCAAGAGACAATGACGCCTGAAGAATCAACTACAACGATAATCACAGATTCTTCTCAAAAATCAACTACAATAACTGCGGCAGCTACAACACCGACTACTACGGTTGCAAGCACATCTACTGAAACACCGCGCTTTTATATGTCTATTTTGTTTATTAAAATAAAGAAATTCTTTAGATAGGACGTACTATATTCCATTTGCTAAACTTTTAGTAATCAAATTGTCTTCAATGAATAATACTTACCTATAGATAAAAATAAATTAATAAAGGTTTTTGATAGCTTAATCTTAAGTATCCGGTTTTGATCAAAAGTCATAGCTCATTAGAGCTACCCGGCACCCGTCTTGCACCGCCTTAACTCGCGCGGTTAGTAAAATTCTTTAAATGGACATACGCTCATTATATTATCAACTTCCAGCGAGGTGTTAGTACGTTACGAAGTTAGAAGAAGTAGTGAGCGATTTCCATAGAAGTCCATAATATAAAGAATACTAACCGCGCGATTCGAAGTTCCGCAGCTTAATGCCGGGTGGCTCTAATAAGCTACGACCTTTAATCTCAAGTAAGCCACATCACCTTGTTTCACAGCCTAAAAAACTTTAATTGTCTCCTCTATCTTTTTTATCCATCTTCTTATCTAAGCTCACTGTAGCTTCAAAACTTATTTCTTATTTGCACAAACTTTAAAAATTGAATAAGTTTCTACATTTTCCTCTGAAAAGATCGCGTTGATAAGTTTAAATCTACCACTTTAGAATGTTATTCAAGCAAATGAATCTAAAAGGAGGCCGCGGAGCCATTTTTAACCGCAAACTTAGTTTTCGAGTCAAGATATTCAAATGCCTTATTTGTTTTGGAACTTTCCAGCGTTAGGTAGCGGGAGTGAGGACTAGCACTACCCATATTATAAATGCGAAAGTTTGTTTGTTGATTTGTCCTTCAATCACGCCACGATGGAGGTGGCTCCAGTTATTATCACTTAACAGGGCTCTCTCCGTCACTTACTCCATACAATCGTAGTCCCAATTTCATTTGAATATTAAGCAACCAAAGTCCATGAAATTTTGCAGACATATTCTAGAAACTAATATCTGTGCCTGTGGTGTTTTAGATTTTTCTAAAAATATGTAGTTTTAAAACTACAGGAGCTCAAAGATTTGTATGTGAATTTTTAAAACTGCGTAACTTTGAAACCGAATATTTTAACGGAAATCTGGAAAACCACAGGCATAGTTCCCGGAACGTTTCTACAAAATTCCATTGAGTATGATTGGTTAGTATTCCATGAGTATGAGAGCCGAACTACGTTTGTATGGAGCGAGTGACGGAGAGACCCCTCTTAAGTTTGGCTAAGTTAAGGCTAAGTAACCATCCCTTGTCGAGAACCCTAGAAATTATTAAGGTGGAGAAGAATGAACTCGGTTTAGCACAGCGCAATTGCTCCGAACTTTAATTGCAGCTGCAATTGACCGTAGACAGGTAGACTTGATCTAGTTTCATATTAGACTCAATTTATGCCACTCACAATACACACAACTCAAAGAAAGGGCGCCAAGCAGAACGCATGCGCTCACCAATCCAGCAAATAGAGGGAAGATCACCAGTTACGCGAAGCCAGTCGACCCGCGAACGTCGTCAGACGTGACCGTTCAGGCGTATCCCTTGAACCAGGGAATACACGCGAGTGCAAATTAAAAAAAATTACGTAATGAAGGTTGGGATGAGAGTTCGTGAGTGGTAATGCAATGAGCGGCGTGCGTGATGCCACCTATTCTCTTGGTCGTGCTATTGGCAGTGCTGGACTTGTGTGTGCCGCTGTACCACGATCAGTTTGCGCTGTTAGTGCCCGACGGCCGTGCAGATGAGCTTGCTCAAAGGCATGGCTTTATCAATCATGGACAAGTAAGTTTGATATCGTACCTAGATGTTAACGATGCAAAACACAAGTACTGATGTATTTACTCGGAAGTTGGTAAAGCAATAGAGATAAAATGATGTAGGCGTCAAGTGTGGCTTCTTCTTTGCCAACCCACTATTAGAACGTTTCAAATCTATTTATAAATTGATTGATTCCGGGTAACTGATTGGTTTATTGTATTTTAATATCAATAATTATCTATGTTACAATTATAATTAGAGCGGTGATAGTCTAGTGGTTAGGACGTCGAATGTCTATTCTAAAGATAGCAGGTTCGATCCCGGGCACGCATCTTTATTTTACCGAGTTAGGTATGTGCGTTGACAATTAAATATTTCTTGATTAACGATAAGGAAACCATAGCGAGGAAACCAGCATGCCTGAGAGTTCTCCATAATGTTCTCAAAGGTGTGTGAAATCTGCTAATCCGCGCTGGGTCAGTGTGGCAGACTATGGCTTAAGCCCCTGATGGCATTCAAAGGGGAGACCCGTACTCAGTAGTGGGCTGGCGATAAGTTTATCAAGATATTGATAATGTAATTTTTGGTTTATAATGAGTAGGTACTTATTAAAAAGTGTCAAAAATTAAATCTGATAAAATTTTGTGTTGTTATTAATCCCAAACCTACAATCTACAATACACTAGTAGTACCTAGTTAAACTGTTAATATTACATTGTAACCGTTCTATACTAATAAATAAATTAATAAAGTAACTAAAGTTATAGTTCGTACTTATCTAATCGACACACATTTTACGAATAAAGCCAATTTAATATGCCCTGTAATTAATATAATTTAAACAGCCTGAAATGAAAAGATATTGAATTTAATATGTCAAAGATCAATTTAAAGAAAAGTTTCTTTTTCAAATAACCACACACGCACTCACCCTCTTACACAACATTCACACATTCACACTTATATAAGCGTAAGTATTAAGTATACAATTTTAATCGGGCCCCGGGGGCTCAAGCTCTTTTTGAGAAAATTTCGAAAAGGGTTATCAATCAAGGGTCAGCATCTTGAGTATAATGCCTCGCTGCGATGGTTTCGATGCGGTTTTAGATTTAATTTAATTTATTTTGATTTTTAATTTAATATAGGTATAAGTACTTTTTAAATTTGGATTTAATTAACCCCCGACCCAAAAAGAGGGGTGTCATAAGTTTGACGTGTGTATCTGTCTGTGGCATAGCTCCTCAAGTGATGTACCAATTTTAACTTAGTTTTTTTTTTGTTTGAAAGCTGACTTGATCAAGAGTGTTCTTAGCTATAATCCAAAAAAATCGGTTCAGCCGTTTGAAAGTTATTAGCTCTTTTTTAGTTACTGTAACCTTCCTTGTCGGGGGTGTTATAAATTTTTAATTTACACTTGTGATGGATGAACCTAATTCTGTATGTAAATAAAAACTAAAAGTTTTATTTTAAAATTTGCAAGATCAAGAACTGGCTATCCTAGCTAGACTTTTAGATCTGTGTCAAGGAATAAAACGGTTATAAAATAAACTGGTTATCGGTCTACAAATGGAATTTAAAAATTGACCTAGATAATAATATAGTTAATAAGAAATGGCGTCATTTCAGTTTAAAACTACGACCTCACGAGTAGGTACCCTAGGGAAATTTGACTGCGCATAGTAATAGCCTTAACATTTTGATCATACCGTATCTACCTGGCATCGATAATAATCTGAAAGTAGGTATCTATAACCCTTACTTACATATCAATCAATATTAAAATTTACTTAATTACTTATACTTCCATACTAATATTATAAACTAGCTGATACCCGCGACTTCGTTCGCGTGGATGTAGGTTTTTTAAAATTCCCGTGGGAACTCTTTGATTTTCCGGGATAGCCTATGTGCTAATCCAGGGTATAATCTATCTCCATTCTAAATTTCAGCCCGATCCGTCCAGTAGTTTTTGCGTGAAGGAGTAACAAACACACACACCCACACACACACACACACACACACACATACACACACATACAAACTTTCTGCTTTATAAAATTAGTGTGATAGTGTGATGTCTGTCCGTCTGCTAGCTTTTAGCTTAATGTTTGGTACAAAGTTTCACATCCCGGGGACGGACGCTACTTTTTATTCCTGAAAATCAAAGAGTTCCCACGCGATTCCTAAAAGTCGATCCGTTTAACCGATTTGCATGCAATTTGCTTCAGAAGTACGAGTAACTTGCGTCCCGGAAATACACATAGCCTAGAAAAGAGCTGTTAACTTTCAAACGGCTGAACCGATTTTCTTCGATTATAGTTAAGAACACTCGATCAAGCCACTTTTCAAACAAAAAAAAACTAAATTAAAATTGGTTCATTCGTTTAGGAGCTACGATACCACAGGCAGATACACAGATACACACGTCAAACTTATAACACCCCTCTTTTTGGGTCGGGGTTAGAAATAAACGTTTTTTCTTTTTTCTTTTCCGTCTTTATTCGAAGTAATACTTTTTGAGCTTCTATGAATTGGCTGCCAAAAACAAAAAGGGTCCGTCCCATGTTAAAGTCAATGGTTCTTCTCGCAATAAATAAGCAATTTCTTTATTTACAACTAACATTGCGCTACCAAACTTTGGCTCGATCGTAGTCTAAGAAATTTATAGGTTACGTATCGGAAATCTTCGTGAACTAGGTACTCCCAATTTGTTACCAGCCCCGAGAGGGTTGAATATTTGAGGATGACAGATAGACGAGGAACGTTTACAAGCACGAGGAAACGATAACTTGCTCCAGTTTTTAACCCCCGACCCAAAAAGAGGGATGTTAAAAGTTTGACGTGTGTATCTGTGTATCGGTCTGTGACATCGTAGCTCCTAAACTAATTAACCGATGTAAAAGTTTTGTTTCGTTTGAAACAAACACAACACAAGCCAAGGTGGCTTGACCGAGAGTGTTCTTAGCTATAATCCAAGAAAATCGGTTCAGCCGTTTGAAAGTTATCAGCTCTTTTCTAGTTACTGTAACCTTTACTTGTCAGGGGTGTTATAAATTTTTAATTTACACTTGTAGGCGGGTTAATTTAAGAGAAGCCTTAATTAAACCCTACCGCATTCTGCAGCGTTTCCACGCATTTTTGAGGACCTTTCTGGCGCAGTGGTGACTAGAGTGAGGTCTTGTAAGTGAGAGGTCACGGGTTCGATTCCAAGCAGGGGCAATTTGGGAATTTATATGTAATTTCTAAATTGTATCTGATCTGGTCTGGGGAGACGCTTCACGCGTGGCTATTTACCACTCTAACATGCCGATAGGGTGGTGAATAGCCACAGCCTAATTTTCTGAATAATAATAAAGTTTGTTACATATACCTAGGTACTAGGAGACATATCATCTTATCTACGATCCAAGTTGCGAACTGGTCATATAAACGACTCGTTCAAACTTGTTCCACCATAAAATCTTAGGGACATGCCATTGGTCAGATCTTATGACTTTTATGTAAGAATGTTGTGTTTTATCGTTTTATTTTCTGAGTTTATTTGTGACAAAAAATATATATTATTTTATTATCTGGACTCTTTGTCTCGCTTCTTCTTCTCATGGGTGTCAAAGTATTTATAATAATACTATTGTTTATAGGTAAGTACTAAGTACCTTCCTTTTACGAGAGAGAAACTCAGTCTATTTATCGCCACTTTATAACATTTTTGTCAAAAAAGGGACTCAAATGTCTCGGTATTTTTATAATAATACCTAATACCTGGTGTGCATTGCAATGATGCTAATGCGAATGCTATTATAATATGTCGATGATACAACCAAAAAAACGTTCACGCAAGTCCCAACAACAATTTGTGGAGCTTTTAAGTGGTTTTTAACTCAATCTGATGAACGGCTAAC
This sequence comes from Maniola jurtina, assembly GCF_905333055.1. Taxonomy (NCBI): domain Eukaryota; kingdom Metazoa; phylum Arthropoda; class Insecta; order Lepidoptera; family Nymphalidae; genus Maniola; species Maniola jurtina. The sequence goes on from NC_060046.1 coordinate 2,923,053, forward strand.
GCATAAACGACAGCATATTAATTTTTAAAATTAGAAGATAGTATTTTAGTGATAAAAACGTTATTCATTGAATATAATATCATTAAATCACTAGTAAACTTTCGGCAACTTAGGTAGTACCTAAGTACCTACCTACTATGATACCAAATTGGGTTACTGTGTCAAAGCGATTTTCTTTTATAAACAAGTGTTAATTAAAAATTTATAACACCCCCGACAAGTGAAGGTTACAGTAACTAGAAAATAGCTGATAACTTTCAAACGGCTGAACCGATTTTTTTGGATTATAGCTAAGGAAACTCTCGATCAAGCCACCTTTCAAACAAAAAAAACTTAATTAAAATCGGTTCATTCGTTTAGGCGCTACGATGCCACAGACAGATACACAGATACACAAATACACACGTCAAACTTATAACACCCCTCTTTTTGGGTCGGGGGTTAAAAAGTAGTAGAACTTCTCCGCGTGGTTTTCTAACTAACCAAACCATTCGTATTACCAGTCCAATATGATTTTTTCTAACAAGGAACTTTGCAACCGCACTGTCATAACAAATCTCTATCGCAGCCCGGTCGCAAAGTTCCCAGTTTTTACGCAAATTAACTGCCAACTCGGATGCACCGTGAATTTGTTCTAAAACTTTTTCTTTGAACGCAGAACTCCATTCATATTCATCTGGAATATGATTTTTGGTGAATATGGTAAAATAAAACGAGTATTTTTCGCGGAAATATTTCGTTTGAATTGTTAGTAGAATATGTACGTTTTCGAACCTTTCGAATTACTACCTATTGAATTGTTTTACCTATCGAATTACTACCTATTGAATTGTTTTACCTATCGAATTACTACCTATTGAATTATTACCTGTTGAATTGTTCGAATATGTATGTTTTCGTACCTTTGGCGAGCCTATTTTAAATATCTCTACCCAGAAAGAGAGGTGTTACAGCAAAAGCATTGAGAGTTTTGGTACGATGGCGTGTAGAAACCAAAGGGATATGGGATTAATAAAAACTGCCATACCCTTTCCAGATTAGCCCGCTTCCATCTTAGACTGCATCATCACTTACCTACCACCAGGTGAGATTGCAGTCAAGGACTAAGTAGGTACATTGTATCGGAATAAAAAAGGGAGCTCGTCAAAAATAAAAACTAGAAAAGTAACACTAAAACTCCACACTCGCGAATCTCAAAATAATGAATCAATAGGCCTCCAAAGCCTTCGCCATGTATCTCTTCGACCTAAAACATCGAGGGTGCCTTGGCAGTACAATTGACCCCTTTTCACTTCTTGGCCTTTCACACTCCTAGCCCCTAATGAGTATACTGGTGTGTGATACTTTGGAGCTTAATTTGAGTGCCTACATTTGCTATTTAGGCTAGAATCTGGTTTTTACAAAATGTGTTTTATTGCGATAATAGGATATTTTCTCTTATTAAAAAGTAATTTATGTCTTCAGAATGTGTTTAAATTCCCTAATTAGTTAGCGCAAGACTTCTTACCAAAGGGATCCGAATTTCAGAAGCTAGAAATTGTTTTGTTTTTTAATTTTTGCCATAAGTACCAAGTAATATCATTCGATGTAAGTAATAAGGACTCTAGGTAATCGAATATGGGATCCTTCGAAAGCAACGTATAATAAGTTATTTTAAAACACCAAGTTACTCGACATGGAATATGGCCGAATACCTACTGAAAATTACTCAGTTGTTTAGAACATACTTAACTACTTCAAATACATTAAGAAAGTAATGGATAAAAATTGCAGAAGAATAATAGCTGCATTTAAAAAATTTCTAGAAGTCCTAGAATATTCAAGACGTTCTTAAGTTTAAAGAGACGTCAGCCCTTTCATTTTAGGCGTCTGTACCCTAATAATAATTATCCCTTAGGCACACATAGTCCCGATGCTTGCAATACACTTAACTTAATTTAAACTTAAGATTAAGTTGGGAAGTGAGTCCCGGGCTGAAATTAATTGGTTTAAACCATCCCCTCGGTTTCTTGGACCTTTTTTAGTGTTGATGTTTTTGGAAAATTTCAGCCAGTTATCTTAAATTACGTAGCAACTTTAAGGACCGAAGCATACAGACTTAGTGGAGTTGAGACCAATCTTATATTGTCAAAGATATATTATAATAGTTAATGCTATATACACCTTGTAAATAGCATTAGGTATTATAATATCTATCAATATCTGGATAAAATATTGTGCCATACAAAATTGTAGCTTTTTCTTAATTGTCAGCTACATAAATACTTTGTCGCTTGTCCAGTCAGTAAATGACGCTTTTGTCAGTAGGTATTCAGTTCTTCATTAACCCTAACTAACTAAGGAACCCTTTCCATCGGGTGCGGTGGGTTCCTTTCTTTCGCATACTACTCTATTGAGAGAAAGAGATATTGACTGCTAAATGTACATGTATTATTATCAGATAAGATAGTGTGTGTGATAGCGGTAATAGCCTAGTGGTTAAGATGTGAGCCTCCTATTCGGGAGTCTGGGGTTTCCTAGGCCTCTAACTTTTTGAGTAATGTGCGTTTTAGCTACTAAAACAAAAAAAAAACATTGTGAGGAAATCCAGGGAGTGTGAAGTCTGCTAATCCGTTTTTGGCTAGCGTGGTGGATTATGGCCTAAGCCCTTCTCATTCTAAGAGGAAATCTGTATCTACCTAATCAATGGTGGGCCGACGATAGGTTGAGATGATATTTATACAAATAAACCAAATATTACTGCTATACACACAAACATACGCATATAATAAACATGAACTTAATTATGTAAGAATACAAAAATAGTACTAACTAAAAAGCCTTTCCAAAATATCTGCAAAAATTTGTAATACACTCATGTTTCCTAAAGCATCCGAATATTAAAAGAAACTTTTTAATTACATTATCCAAAGCAGGTACAGCCTGAACCTTTTACATGGGTGACTCGTGTAAGCTCCGAGATTTTTTATTACAGGGGATATAACAATAGCCTTCTGCGAACAACCATCTGTGACTCTTAAATTTTTTGTAAGTAAATAAAAGTCCCAACATACAACCCTTCTTACGAGACCCATGCTTACTATGACAAACATTATATACTAGAGGATGCCCGCGACTTCGTCCGCGTGGATGTAGGTTTTTGAAGATCCCGTAGGAACATCTTTTGCATTTACTTTCGAAGTCCTCCAATTTTTTTAAACCAACCTGCTGTTAATTTAAATAGACTTTTCATTTTTAAAATATGATGAAAAACCTTTTTATACGGGATGTAGTCTACAAGTACTATGTTGAGCAACCAGTTTTGAATACAAATTACATTGTAACTTTTATTTTTAATCTTTTTAACATTTTTTCTGCTTGCGAATATAATTTTAATAATGAAAATCTTTCTGTATGATCACTATCTTTATTATTATAAATAACTAGAGGATGCCCGCGACTGGGTGGCAACTAGCCACGGAGGAAGTCTCCCAGACCAGCCCAGAGATTAGAAATTATAAAATTCCAAACCCCTACCGGAATTTGAACCCGGGACCTCCCACTGATAAGACCATAGTGCCATGGAGGTCGTCAAATTTAAGAGGCTTTCAGGCACAGCTACCGATGGGTGCTATCTTCGAGGAGAATCTCTTTGAGCACCGAGCGGAAGTCGACCGCGTAGATATTGCCTATCAAATAGAAATTGAGGTTTCTTTGCCGCGTCCCAGTTATGTTAACGGCAGATTAGGCTTTAATGGTTATTTACATTTTCTTTATATCCAAGTAAAAGGGTCTGACCCGCGGCTTGAAAAGTACGGAATTATTCTTTCGGTGTATATTATAGGACCAGTCTGTTGTATAAATAGACGAAATAAAAAAAATGCATTTCCGAAACAGCGCCAAAAAGGGCTGGTTTTTCAATCGTCCAATAATCATCATTATGTGAGGAATAAAGAGCACTTTGGCAGTTTTTGCGGTTTTTGCTTAGAAAAACTGTCAATACATCAAATATATTCTCAGATAAAAGTTATTTGACGATTGAAAAATCGGCCCTGCAAATAAGTATATGCAAACACCGATTAGCACAGCAGTTAATAAAATCTTAATGATACATTGTTTGCCTGGATGAAATATGGTACAGAGTTAGTCTACATCCCGGGGACAGACATAGGCTACTTTTTATCCCGGAAAATCAGAGAGCTCCCACGTGATTCTTAAAGGCCTATCAATTTAATCGATTAGTATGGGTTCTGTACCCATACTAATCGATTAAATTGATAGGTAGCTTGCATCCCGGGAATAATTCTTTATCCCGGAAAGTTAAGGAGTTCCCACGGGATTTTTAAAAACCTAAATCCACGCGGATGAAGTGAGCATAATGTAGTACTTGATAATTGTTGAATTGATATAATCAGCGTGTTTTTTAGATACTTTAGAAGTATGAGACCGCAATACAAACGATAATAATAAATCAAGGAAAAGTCATTGCCCGTTATTAACTATTTTGTATCAATCCAATTAGTGGGCTGATAAACTTATAAGTGAGTAGATAACCTATAGTAGGCTTTATATTATTTAGACTTAAACTCAACACGCACGCACATTTATTGCTTGAAACCGTAAATTCAATTAATGTATTATTGAGATTGTTATTGAATAGTTATTGAGTAGTAGTAGAGTATTATAAATTGTTAACAGAAGTTTATTTAGGTTGAGTTTATTATTATTTAGTTACAGGAGTGTATTATTAAAGATTATTCTTGTATAATAATATTCGTGGAGCTCACGCCAATTAGCCGCACGACCGTCTACTCTTCATATTTTGTCTACTCCAGACCACGAACTCCAAATAATATTTGAAGTCAGTTAAAGACATATTTAAGTTTTATGGTCTCTTCTTCAGTTCAAAAATAATATACATACTTGCAGGTACTTTCTTCCTCTACAACTTTTCAAAAAAGAACTCGCTCTAACGATCTATTATCCCGACGACACTGAAAACAAAGGGGATACGAAAAAGCCGAGATCATCTCTCCCTCTTAATATTAGGTTCAAGCTGCAGTCAATAATTATTTTTTGTCTATTTCTCATTTTCACGTCCTTTCCTATAATAATCGACAAGCGGAAAACGAAAATATAGAATAGTAACAACTTTTTTGGATGCATATAGACGGAGTGGAGTGGACTGGAGTATATATTAATTTCTATCTAAACTCAGCTTTATGAATTTAGACTTTTGGTTCAAATTAGTACATACATCATTTATCCCGGAAAATTAAATAGTTCCCACGGGATTATTACAATAAAACTCTAAATCCACGCGGATGAAGTCGCGGGCATCATTTAGTAGTGAATATGATCTGAAAACCCATCGCGTTATCATTAAAAAAAACTTTTATCATTATAATATTAATGGGGGTAATGATTAATCTAACAATAAAGGTTACGACGTAGAAAGAGACTGGTATTCACTCAAATAACAATTGTAAATAAAAAATTTATAACACCCCCGACAAGTGAAGGTTACAATTAACTAAAAAAGAGCTGATAACTTTCAAACGGCTGAACCGATTTTCTTGGATTATAGCTAAGAACACTCTAGATCAAGCCACTTTTCAAACAAAAAACTAAATTAAAATTGGTTCATTAGTTTAGGAGCCACGATGCCACAGACAGATACGTCAAATTTATAACACCCCTCCTTTTGGGTCGGGAGTCAAAAATAATTTCGCAATTTTTTCGCCTCCCAATTATTCTTGTCGTCCTCATATTTTGTGGTGTTATTTATCAACGACCCCGCATTGCAGAGCCCGCGGCTGCAGGTGGATTACGCGAACGAGCATTTTTTATTAAACAATAATTTATTTCCAACCACAATTCCGGTGACAACGGGATAAAATAGGGCATGATTTTTCGCGGGAAGTATCTATGCGTACGCCTCTGCCCTTAAAGCCAACTGATACTCTTCAGATGGATACGCCTGATCATAGACGGTATGGCTCGGATTTAGGCTCATAATCATAATCGTTTATACCCCCGACCCAAAAAGGGGGGTGTTATAAGTTTGACGTGTGTATCTGTGTATCTGTCTGTGGCATCGTAGCTCCTAAACTAATGAACCGATTTTAACTTAGTTTTTTTGTTTGAAAGGTGGCTTGATCGAGAGTGTTCTTAGCTATAATCCCAGAAAATCGGTTCAGCCGTTTGAAAGTTATCAGCTCTTTTCTAGTTACTGTAACCTTCACTATTATAAATTTTTAATTTACAGTTGTGCTAAAATATGCTACATGCTTATTATTTACATTGATCTTAAAGATTAGGTAAAACCGTGCATCAATTTTGAACATTATACTTTTATTAAGCTCTTCAATGTTGTGGTTAGTTTGACATTCGTTAACAAAACATTCATCTTTATAATATTTTTGTCTGTTCTCGTTCTGTTTGTCCGGATTTATTCATTTACAAAATGGCTGAAGCGGTAGCGAATTTGACGAGAATATCGTAGGCGGATAGAACACTATAACCACGATTGATTTAAGCTACTTTTCATCCCGGGAAAAGAAAAGGTTTCCCGAGATTTTAAAAACATAAACCCACGTATGGAATATCACGGGTAAAAAATATTTGAAGAATAATTCATTTCTGACCACAATTTCTGTGACAAAGAGATAAAATTGGGCGCGAGTTTTTGCGGAACATTGTTTTTAAATAAAGGCGGGCGGAAATGTTAACACGGTCCCGGTGGGAATTTAACATTTAGCCATATTGTTTCAATGTAGAGATATTTTATAGATTTAGATCTACTCTCCTGTACTTTTTTTTGTAGCCGGTAAATTCATTTTACTATAAGCGCTATAATAATTTTATGGAAGCTTATGATGGCGTAAATTAATGTTTCCCCTCGAATTGGCTATGTACGTTGGTGCGTATTACCCTGGTCATTCAAACGTGGACTGCGACGTCAGCGACTTTTTTTGCATGTTACGTTTTTAAAAATCCCGTGGGAACTCTTTGATTTTTCACACTAAAACCGCAGATGTCCGTCTCTGGTATACAAGACAACCAGTTAAACCAAACGATCCATCAGAGAAATCGGCCAAGTGCGAGTCGGACTCAGGCACTGAGGGTTCCGGTACTCGGGTAATTTTTCGTCATTTTGCATGATAAATCAAAAACTATTATGCATAAAAATAAATAAAAATCAGTTTTAGAATATATAGTTAAAGCCCTTTCATATGATACAGACAGACAGACAGACAGAAAGACAGACGGATAGACAGACAACAACAAAGTGATCCTATAAGGGTTCCGTTTTTCCTTTTGAGGTACGGAACCCTAAAAATAGACAGACACAAACTGAAAGACACACTTTCGCTTTTATATTATTATTAGTGAAAGGGTTTAGATTTATTTTACTTGTGAACTCTTTGATTTTCAGAGATAAATAGTATCCTTTGCCTTTCTCCAGAATGCAACTTATCTTTATGTAAAATTTCATCAAGTTTGAGCTTTAAAAAATAGCAAATAGACGACACACTTTCATAATAAGTTAGTATAGAGTTTGACATTATAGAAGAGAACAGGAACATGTTTATGGCATGGATTTTTTAAAGTTAGTAAGCTTGTTGTCCTTCATACATCGCTAAGTTCCTGGATCCGAGACTTCGAAAGCGATCTTTTGTATCGAAGTTGAATCTAGACGTGCGTCTTGTTTGCTCTTTACAGCAGCCCAAGCACAGTCAGTGCGACAGATCTCTCTCGCGATTTTGGCAACGCTTTGTCAATGAGAAATATTTTTGTTCAATGTTTCTGATAAGGTATTGGTGACAGACGGGCTGGCTCATTTTTTGCGCAACGGATCAGCCTGGCTGTCCAGCGTGGTAATGCAGCCAGTATTCTTAGCACCATTCCACGCGGGCATGATGAGTATAGTTAGATAAGGCTAGCTTTAAGTTTTTTTTCTGATAAGGTGTGAAATGTCCCTGCGGCTGCTACGTATAATTTGGAGCTTCCCGCAACATTTAACTTAAGAAACAAAACGAAAAGGTTAGTGGTTAGGACGTCATTGACCTCCTGTGCAGAGAATCTAGGGTTAAGTCCAGGATGCCTAACCTCTAGCTTTTCAGAGCTATGTGCATTTTAAGCAATTAATTATCACTTGTTTAACGGCGAAGGAAACTATCTTGAGGGAATTTGCATGCCCGAGAGTTTTCCATATTGATATCAAAAGTATTGTGAAGTCTGCCAATCCGCACCTGGTGAAGTATAGACTCAGCGAGCCTGGTGGTTGCGATAATGATGATAATAACTTAAGTATCTTAGAAGCAAGTGTGAATAGGTATGTTCAAGGCAAGCGCACTCCAATCTAAACTTTATCATTTTCATTAAGCATGATTGTCATCGTAGCCTATCTGATAAATAAAAAACCGGCCAAGTGCGAGTCAGACTCGCGCACTGAGGGTTCCGTACTCGAGTATTTTTTCCAACATTTTGCACGATAAATCAAAAACTATTATAAATGTTTTAGGATGTACAGGTAAAGCCCTTTCACATGATACCCCACTTGGCATATATACTTTATGTTACTTTGAAAATTGAAACACGTTTTAATTTTTTTTAATGATGTAACCACAAATTCGCGGTTTTCAGATTTATTACTGTACTTGTGCTATAAGACCTCCCTACCTACCAAATTTCATGATTCTAGGTCAACGGGAAGTACCCCATAGGTTTCTCGACAGACACGACGGACAGACAGACAACGAAGTGATCCTATAAGACTTCCGTTTTTCCTTTTGAGGTACGGGACCCTAAAAAAATTATAAAGCGTTGTCGTACAGATCGTGCTCGGGCTGCAGCTTTGTTTATGTTAGACTAGCTGATGCCCGCAGCTTCGCCCGCGTGGATTGGTCAGATCCCCTGCAGCATCAGGATTGAGGAGTTGGACTCCAAATTTTTTATGAAACAATGTCGCAAAGTTCCTCTATCGATTAAAAAAGAAATGACGCAAATCGGTTCAGAAATCTCGGAGATTTCGGTGTACATAGGTAGAAAAACACAACTCTCTTTTTGAAAGTCGGTTAAAAAAGTAGCCTATTTTACGCCCTGGTCAATCCTCTACTTGCCTATGAAAGTCCCGTCAAAATCGGTTCAGCCGTTCCAAAGATTAGCCTTTTCAAACAGACAGACAGACAGACAAAAATTTTAAAAACGTGTGATTCAGTTATGGTATCGTTCAAATAACCATATGAGCTTAATATGAGGTAGTTATTTCGAAATTACAGACAGACACTCCAATTTTATTTATTAGTATAGATGTCGCAAACTTCAGCTTGAAGCTAAAAGTAGATCAGTATCGATTAGGTAACGCATCACTGCTTATGCGATACATGAGTTAGGTACCTGGGGGTTTGTGCCTGTACCTTGTAGTACACAAGATTTCTAAATTAACCTTCGCAGCGGGTAAATAATGGGTTATTGAAACAAGCTAAGATGGATGTACGGAAGCCTTTGAACTAGGAATGAGCGAGGATGCAAAGCGAAACATAATCATCATCATCATCATGATCAACCCATGAGCACGGGTCTCCTTCCAGACTGAAAAGGGTTTAGACTTTAGGCCTTAGGGTTTAGGCCATAGTCTACCACACTGGCCCAGTGCGGATTGGTAAACTTCATACCTTTGAGAACATGGAGAACTCTCAGGCACGCAGGTTTCCTCACGATGTTTTCCTTCATCGTTAAATCAAGTGATATTCAATTGTTTTAAAAACGCACGTAACGAAAAGTTAGAGGTGCGTGTCCGGGATCGAACCCACGACCTCCCGAAAAGAAAGCGGACGTCTTAACCACTAGGCTACTGCTTCATACGAACATAATAAGTATGTGAAAATATATTCACCACCTAGATGATGTTTGCGACTTTATCTGCGTAATTTTTAGTTTTTTGGCGTAGTTTTAGTGACGAAACCCTTATAAGATCACTTTGTTGTCTCACTGTCTGTCTGTCTGTCTGTCTATCTCTCCGTCCGTCTGTCTGTCTGTCCGTCCGTCCGTCCGTCCGTCCGTCCATCGTGTCTGTCAAGAAACCTATAGGGTACTTCCCGTTGACCTAGAATCATGAAAATTGGTAAGTAGGTAGGTTTGTAAATTTATTGTGCAAAATTTTGGAAAAATACCCAAGTGCGGAACCCTCAGTGCGTGAGTCTGACTCGCACTTGGCCGGTTTTTATAAATCCCGTGGGATAAAAAGTAGCCTATATCCATATCCGGGATGCAAGATATCTTAGTATGAAATAGATGATGCCCGCGACTTCTTCGGTATGGACTTAGGTTTGAATAACTCGTGGGAACTTTGATTTTCCGGGATGAAAAGTAGCCTATGTCCTTCCCCGGTTGAAAACTATCTTAGTAATTTTCGTCAAAAATCATTCAGTCAATCAGACAGAAGACTTTGGTATTTATAATACTATAATATATATATGATGCCCTGGACTTTGCCCACTTGGATTTAGGTTTCGAAAAATCCAGTAGGAACTATAATACATAGATTTTTAGGTATAAGAAGTTGTCTATTGTTGGCAACAACTCGTTCTCACGTTCGGTGTTGCTTGGTGTTGGTGGTTATGCTGTGGTCGTGACGTCAGAGCCCCCTCCATCGAGACGAAAAAGATGGCGCTAGGGCGAGGACGTGGCGTGGAACGACAAGCTTCAGTTGCTGTTTGCGCTCCAACCGATTCACATTGCATTATACGGGTTGATTTTACTATCTGAGACTTTAATTGTTTACATCAGAAGTGTGTAGTAACTTACGCTTTGAGGAAAAATCGGTCGAAACGCAAACGTACTTTTCCACCTAGAGGTCTTCAAGTGCCAGGACAACCGTCGGCCGCGATGGAAACGTAATAAGGTATCTCGTAAAGATACCGAAACTGTGAGTACTTTGAATAATTATTAAAGATTAAGTGAATATGGTTTAAATTACTAAATCGTATTCTCAAACTTTTGTATAGTCAGGTGAGATAATTCGTTACTAAACTAAGTTGAAGGTATCAGCTAAATGTCTGGCACGATTTAATATTGCGTACAGTCTATAAGTGGTCCTCGTGGGAATAGTGATCGGTAAACGAAATTGTCTTTTAGTTCCAAATTCAAAGGAATATGTTTTAAAATGGTTAATTTTTAGTTTGTTCGAATTTTATTTTGGAACTAAATGTTAAATTCACGTTTGTCTCAACTTTTTTTTTTCGAACAAAATATTATTTAAATTATAGTGGGTCAATTATTATAGTAGAATCAGTAATATACGTCCTTAGAAGATAATAATTTAAAAACGTGTGACTATTGAGCTTGTTATTTACATAGAAGTTTTTATAATAAAAATATTAAACATGTGGGTAGTATACGTGAGGAACAAGTTAAAATGTTATAGTGGTAGTGGTAAAAGTAATCGAAGAATGTCTTAGGTTAGTCAAACTTCACAAGTGAAATGTTAGCTCAGATATAAATCATGATAACCAATCCCGAACTCGTATACTGAAATGAAATGAAATTTATTTATTTGCTGAATATCAGTTGTTGAGTTCAAAATTATAACTAAGCAGCGACCTTCATATTCTACTCCATAAGCATGCAAATATTTAATACTCATCAGGAATAATCCGTACAAATAACCCTGATGAGACCAAAAAGTGAATTAATTTCTATGGTAACATGTCTCTTAATTAAATGTCAATATTAATATTATAATAATAAGTTATTATATTAATTGTAAGTAAATGTTACATAATATATGGGGTTAAAAAGTGTATATTTTTGATACATGTCACGAGGCGTTTAGAGATACCGGAAGTAGTTGTCCGCGCATATCAAAATCGTCAGTAAAGGGATTTCAGTTTAAAAACATTTATTTATCAATAAAGAGCATAACAGTCCTTTTAAATATCAGGAATTACAGCTATTTACATTTACAATGGTAGGTACTTACGCACATGATATCAAGTATCCATTTTAGTACTTCATATTATCTACATTGAATAATTGTGTGGGTAAGTAATAACATCCATACGTTTACAATACTGGTTTTTAGGGAAGTTTTCGTAATTGTTCTTCTTTTAAAGCATAATTGGGAGTGTATATATCCTGTTATTATTTTCCTGATAGGAATACAAGTTTGAAGCGCGTACGAGTGACTTATATTTAGAATTTTCGTATCTTTATAGAGGTAATTCTTTATTCTTTCTTTATTTGCATTCATGTCTTACATCATAAATAAAAAATATCATAATATTACAACATGAAACCCCGTTGGGGCGTTGCAAAGTAAAACATATGTAAATAATCAAAGGTAATATTACAATTCTTATGAAATATGAAATATGAATAGCGAAAATTATGAATTAATTATATGGTCATTAAATAAAAAATAAATAAAAAGGTCACATATAAATAAAGACTATGGGAGTTTTCAAATTATGTCCTATTATAATTAATCAGACTTTAAAAAAAAAAAAGTACTTACAAATAAAAAGTGGTTAACAGGGTTATTACAATCTTTTTATATCGTATTATCGTATAATTGAGGTATATTCATTCAATAGTTCGTGCACACTGTAGTAACATCTTTGGATTGGCCATTTTTTTAGTTTTGTTTGAATATTGTTTCTTTTGTTTCATCTATTATTGTTGCTATACAGGTTGTTTAAATCAGTAAATATTTGGAAAAGAGCCTTTGTTGCAGTTTTGAATGGGAACTGTACAGGTTTACCTTAGTGCTACCTAAGTAAATAATTAATTAGATAGATAATAACTTTAAATTATTACAGTAAAGATTATTTACATATGAAGTTTTAGTTTTATTTTTTTATATTCTGCGTGATCATCGACATAAGCATCCCCTTTTCGATATAATATTCAATATACAATAGAATAGAATAGAATAGACTAGACTAGAATAGAATATGATATAATATAAAAGAATAGAATATAATATAATAATTCAAGTAAACTTTTACAAATGCTTTTGAATCGTCAAAATAATTTACCATGCATTACAATATGATGTTTGACTAGAGCGTTATAATATTAGGGCGTACTTTTGGCATACAAGATGAATAATTTTACGTAAGGTTTCTATTTTTTAAAGATAAAGCTGAATTTTTTTGTTGATACAAGGGTTTTTAGCAAAATTACAAAAAGGTAATAAAAAAAAAAATGTGTTAACATTCCTTTTGATTCAATTGCGTTAAGCGAATTTATTTTTAGGTTATAGGTATGTACCTATTGGGTACTAGGGAGTAATAACTTGCTTGGACGGAATGTAACAGAGTGATCCGATTTGGTTTATCCCCGAGAAAAGTAATGTAATAGTAGTAGACTCGTATACACATTGACCTCTGAAAGCATTTTAGCTATTTTTTGTACATCCAAACAGAGAACCGTTTTGTATACATGTACAAGTCAATTAGATTGAACTAGAACGAAGGTAAAAGGATTGTACATAATATTTTAATAAAATAGACACAGACAGACTAGTAACGATGAAAGTAATATTTATCTTCAGAGTTAGAACTAGTGCCTGTAGTTAGTCTGTTCAATTTAAAAGTTTTGTTGCATTTGTTGGGTACCTGCTTCAAAAACAAATAATAATTACGGATTGTGGTGTGTATAATATGATAATGAAGCTTTATTTAGTTTGTAAAGTTATAGTATATCATTAATAATGCAAATTAGAATAATATTTAAAAAATAACTATGATTTATGTTGGTAGTTAATACCTAATATTACAAATTTGGGTGAAAGCTTCACATTTGCGTTGAACAAAGAAATATTCTTGTCCGGATAGCTAAGTGGGTATTATTAACTTGAGAAATTTTCATTAAAAAGATTACAATAAGAGGGTAGACAAATGCAACATTTTTATGCTCTCAGCTGCAATTCTGTGCTATAATCAGGACGGGCCGAAAATAATAAAGAGTATATTGTGCGAATAGAAATATTAAATAGCATACAGTGGCAGTAGATGAATTCCCTGCGCGAATGGACAGATGAATGAGTTAAAAAGAAAGTCTTGGTTTTGGCAGTGGCATGCATCGGTGTCGCTCATAATCCATGACTCTCTGTTTATCATTTTTAATTAGCCTAATAATTATTTGAGATAGCGTAATTTAATATTTGCATATATGGAATATGAAATACCAATTATTATTATTGTTTGATACTAGAGTAATTCATGAATTAAAATAGTTTGTGGGTTATAAGATTATATTTGGTGACCAACCCTTGTAATTAATAATGCAGTGAACTAGTGAAATCATTAATATAACTGCAGTTGAGATATTGATTAGTTTAAAAAGTGATAGTTTTAGTATGATAATAATTATTTAAAGTTAACTTTGATAGCACCAGCTTTACAATCAAATGATCCGTTTATAATAATAAAGCATTGATAGTTAAAATAAAATGGATGAGATCAAATATGATTCTTATGAGATCAAATCACTTGTATTATGGTGAACTAGGCACCGGTGATCCCTTGCGTGGATGCGCGGTAGATAAAGATAGTGTGGTGATTACATACGTGGATGAATAGTGTCGGAGCACTGTGTGGGTGCACGATGCTATGGCATTGAGTATGTGTTCAGAATTTAGTAAAGAATTTTGAGATTTAGTAAAGAGGTATGATCTGATTTTAATCGTGAGTGCTAATGCATTGCTTCTTTAAAGAATATTCATGGAGTATTAAAAACCGTGTTGGCAAGGCTACCCTGTGTATTATGTTGAGTAATCTATTTAAAATTAAGTATGTATAGCAACATAATTGATACAGCGAGCCGTGATAAAATTTTGGAAGATTAATTAGTTGGAATATTGCACCATGGATATAAGATATCACACTGGGATACGAAGCTTGAACTTTGATAAAATATTCGAAAGATAATTGGGAATATTGTACCATGAATATAAAATATCACATTGGAATACGATGCTTAAACTTGAAGGCGAACTTGGTACGCTTAAGTGAGTGAAATGCTCTTTAAGTGCAAGTGGTCTTCAAGCGATCTTCTACGATGCTTGACCTTGATGGCGAACTTGGTACGCTTAAGTGAGTGAAATGCTCTTTAAGTGCAAGTGGTCTTCAAGTGGTCTTTTATAATGCTTGGAACTTGAAGGTGAACTTGGTACGCTTAAGTGAGCGAAATGCTCTTTAAGTGCAAGTGGTCTTCAAGTGGTCTTCTATGATGTTTGGAACTTGAAGGTGAACTTGGTACACTTAAGTGAGCGAAATGTTCTTTAAGTGCAAGTGGTCTTCAAGTGGTCTTCACCAACTTGGTACGCTTAAGTGAGCGAAATATTCTTTAAGTGCAAGTGGTCTTGACCAACTTGCTGCATTTAAGTGAGCGAAACGCTCTTTAAGTGCAGTTGGTTTTCAACTACGACAAATCTGGTCCCCTAAGTGTGGCAAAGTCCCTTTAGATGCGGTTGTTTTATTCTTTAAATTGAAAGCTGTTGTTGTGATGAGTGATAACGAATGGACAATATTCCTGGATCTTACGAGTACATAGTGGAGGTATCTTGTTAAGTTGCGAGCTGTCGTATGATTGTTAAGTGATAAGTGACAATGAATGGGCAATATTCCTTAGGAAGTTAGGAAGGATCCTTACAAGTAGGTAATGTGAATCAGGTGTTAACGGTTGTTTATTTTGCAGTAATTTTATCCCGACTCGTGGGGTGCCCGGGGCGGGCACCATGCAGCATGGCCGTGTTGGCAACAACTCGTTCTCACGTTCGGTGTTGCTTGGTGTTGGTGGTTATGCTGTGGTCGTGACGTCAGAGCCCCCTCCATCGAGACGAAAAAGATGGCGCTAGGGCGAGGACGTGGCGTGGAACGACAAGCTTCAGTTGCTGTTTGCGCTCCAACCGATTCACATTGCATTATACGGGTTGATTTTACTATCTGAGACTTTAATTGTTTACACTATGTCACTTTCCGGGATGCAAGCTACCCCTGTACCTACCAAATTTCACATAAATCGGTTAAGCGAATGGGTCGTGAAAAGCTACCAGACAGACATACAGACACACTTTCGCATTTATAATATTATATTTTGGATTATGGGTAAGTGCGGACTCGATCGCTTTATTGTTATAGCACATTGCTAAGCTAAGATGAAAATATGCTAACCTGCTTTTATACCTGGGATATGTGAGAACGTGAAGCGAGATATATTATGTACGTTTATAGTTTTATAGCTGCGTTTTATAGCTTAAGCAGTGCACATAGCTAGGCTAAGATGAAAGTACATTGTCTGACTTTGCACTAGGAATGTATGAATAAGAAAAGTAAGGGATGCAGCAGGGTGTACCGAAAACGCTAGCAAAAACAAAGGCAAGTGATGAGATACCATAAAAAATTACGAAAAAAAAAGAAAAAAATCCTGTGTTTTTAAATGTTCACTAATAAAACATTTGGCTGACGCTAGAGGTCAACAAACGTTCCATAAATAAGCCACTCGAAGTCAATGCCGCATCGTAGGTGGGGCATTGACTCGTGTTTTGCAATGCGGGTTTGAAAAAATACTAAATCACTAAAACTACAAGATACAGCAAATGGTTATTGGCATTGGATAATGAGCCTTAATAGCTACACGGTTATAGGAGCGGACTGAAAACCGAAAGGTTGCAGGTTCAAACCCCACCCGTTGCACTATTGTCGTACCCACTCCTAGCACAAGATTAACGCTTAGTTGGAGGGGAAAGGGGAATGTTAGTCATGATTAAAAAATGACTAATATTGTTTTTTTTTTTTTTTAAATCGCTTAGGTTTTGCCAGCGTTCTGGTTACATCCTGAATTTACCAAATAATCTAATTGGTGTATTCGGTAAATTGGCAAGTTCACCAATAATAATTTTAATGACAAAATGTACGTTCACACTAATATTATAAAGGAGAAAGTTTGTATGTGTGTGTGTGTGTGTGTGTGTGTGTGTGTATGTGTGTATGTTTGTTACTTCTTCACGCAAAAACTACTGGACGGATTGGGCTGAAATTTTGAATGGAGATAGATTATACCCTGGATTAGCACATAGGCTACTTTTTATCCCGGAAAATCAAAGAGTTCCCACGGGAATTTTAAAAAACCTACATCCACGCGAACGAAGTCGCGGGTATCAGCTAGTACATTTCTAAAGCGTAACTTCATCAAAGCTTTGATTGGATAGATTGAAAGCATAGATTGTTCAATATATGATTATTGAAAACTTGATCGATACAAAGCATGTGGGGTGCCAATTAAATTCTACGGTTCAGCAAAGTTGAATGCGTTTTAGAAATATACTTCACTGCGTATGATTCGACCAACGAAGATATCCCTATCTTGAACTATGATGTTCTATTACGAAATAGGCTTAGAATTAGATTTAGATATTTGTACAGATTCTGATTACAACTATATTTTAGAGTATTTGCATCCCTTTCCTACTAACGTAATATGAAAAGGACAGACACAGTTAGACAATTTTAAATTTAATTTAGAAATGTCAAACCTCGAGACTTTAGCTGCCAGTCGCGAACATATTGTTTGCGTGCACTTAAATTTTAGTAACTTAAAATTTAAAATTCATATTCCGTCCTTTTTTAGCAATGTTAAAAAGAAAGAGATGCATATAGTCTAAATTTTACTCACAGGTACAGATAGACACATTATCGCACAGATAATATTTAAAATTGATATGGAAGTATGGATTTATTTTAATACCCAAGTCATGAAATAAAGGGAACTGTCTCAAAGTAGCGCTTTGTTCATTTACAAGCGTATGGTGAATGCCTGAACCTCTTACAAATCTTTATCGAAAACGCTTTCAGGGACGTGACCTGGGTGCTAAAATGGCCGCTCTTTTCAAATCGACAACCACACATCGCCCTTCAGGTTTTTTTTTTTTTATACAAGATGTGGTCGCGTTTTTGCGATAATATAAGTCTATGTAAATTGGTTACGTAACATTGCCATGTGTAGTTGTACATATTTTTGATCCGTGGCATTTTTGTGCCGCATCGATAGAAAATAATATAAAGAGGTCGTCGTTCCATAGGCTTAGCGTAGCGAAAAAATTCTAACTCTATGCGTCGTCGTTCGGAAAACTGGAACTTATTTATGCTCTGTCGATAATATACTTATTCAATATATTTTAAGCCTCAATAGATCAACGGTTATAGGATAGTCGATGGTTCAAACCTCATCCGTTGCCCTATTGTCGTACCTTTTTTTTATCGTGAGGAAAATCCGTCATGGATACCTGGCTACCTTCTGTCACGGGGAAGAACAGTGGTTATAGCACAAGTTAGGCTTACTTGGAGGGGAAATGGCTGATTTTCTGTTAAAAAAGAGCATGCGGAATGCATTATGAGATCCGTCCACGAGATAAATCTGTGTACAGTGATGGGCAGGCGATAGGTTGAGAATAATATGATGATAATACTAAGGTGGTATGTATTACTTACATTGGTGGAAAGTCGGCAATATAAAGAAACTGTTTCTGTGTTCCAATAACGAGTCAAAATATTATTAATGTATACTCCAATTTTAACAGTAATTAATCATTATTTTTGTGGCCTCGTGAACTAGAATTATATGTATTGTATTTCAACCCATTGTGCTTTATAAATGTGTTAGGGTTCTGTACCCTAACTGAAAGCGTCATTATCGTATCACTATCCATATTATAAATAAACAAGTGTGAATTAAAAATTTATAACACCCCCGACAAGTGAAGGTTACACTCACTAGAAAAGAGCTGATAACTTTCAAACGGCTGAACCGATTTTCTTGGATTATAGCTAAGAACACTCTCGATCAAGCCTACCTTTCAAACAAAAAAAACTAAATTAAAATCGGTTCATTAGTTTAGGCGCTACGGAGCCACAGACAGATACACAGATACACAGATACACAGACACAGATACACACGTCAAACTTATAACACCCCTCTTTTTGGGTTGGGAGTTAAAAAAGTGTGTTCGTTTGTTCCTCACTCAAGCCATAAGGGAGCAACGAATCGGCGTGATTTTTGGCATGGTTACGTACTTTTTATCCCGGAAAATGAAACAGTTCCCACGGGATTTTAAAAACGCAAATCCACGCGTACAAAGTCGCAGGTTAGTAAGTTCATATTGCAACTTAGCAAATAGCATAACTTGCAATTAAATTCAAGTTTAATTGAAAAGTTATGCTAGGGATTCCGTATTAAGGTATAGACCAGCATCATTTCCATGAATACTTATTAGTTTTCAAGTACCTAAATTCGCTAATAGTTGGCGTTACTGAAGTAATTTGTATGGATGCTTCTCAGACCAGGGTAAGGCGTTTGAAACGAAACCCTAGTACCTTTAGTTTTAAAAAAACCAGCCAAGTGCGAGTCAGACTCGCGCACTGGGCACACACACACACACACACACACACACACACACACACACACACACACACACACACACACACACACACACACACACACACACACACACACACACACACACACACACACACACACACACACACACACACACACACACACACACACACACACACACACACACACACACACACACACACACACACACACACACACACACACACACACACACAAACTTTCTCCTTTATAATATTAGTGTGATAAAAATAAATATAACTGTTTTAGAATGTAGGTACAGGTAAAGCCCTTTCATATGATACTCCACTTGGTATAGTGATCTTACTTTGAAAATTGAATTTTTTTTTTTTTTAATGTGACCACAAATTTGCGGTTTTCAGATTTATTCCTGTACTTGTGCTATAAGACCTACCTACCTACCAAATTTCATGATTCTAGGTCAACGGGAAGTACCCTATAGTTTTCTTGACAGACACGACGGACAGACAGACAGACAACAAAGTGATCCTATAGGGGTTCCGTTTTTCCTTTTGAGATACGGAA
This sequence comes from Maniola jurtina, assembly GCF_905333055.1. Classification (NCBI taxonomy): domain Eukaryota; kingdom Metazoa; phylum Arthropoda; class Insecta; order Lepidoptera; family Nymphalidae; genus Maniola; species Maniola jurtina. The sequence goes on from NC_060046.1 coordinate 2,943,001, forward strand.
CCCTAAAAGTATCAACATTGCCGCACTTTCTGGTGTAAGGTCGCCTCGAGCACGGTTTTTCGAATTATGGTGACCTACCCATTGCCACTTCAGCTTCGCAATCCGTTGAGTTATGTCAGTTACTTATATTCTCCTATGAATCTCCTCATTTCTGACTTGAACACGTAGAGAAACTCCAAGCATAGCTCACTCACTGAGTGAAACTTAAATTATACTGCTAGAAAATATTACACAAGTTCTTGTTTATACTTCACATCGTTATGACTACGAAATAGTGAAACTTATTACTAAAGGAAACCATTAAATTATTTATTAGATCATAAAGTATTATACTTCAGATCATTATATTTTGTAAGAGAATCAACCCTACCGGGTTTAATTTTCATAAAACAGAGCCGACTTTTATAATGTCTGCAGGCCTAATTTTTGTGAGTCACGAATGCTGTAGTGATGTGACTTATTGTAAAAACTGAAGTCCAATTTTCATCCCAGGATTTGAAAAAAAAAAGTATATATTTAGTAATAAAATTCGCTAATTAGTAGTAAATACGGATTCTAAACAAGTAAAATATAAAATACAAAAATTATCTATCTACTACAAAATTAATATTTATAATTAACTTAAAATTTTAAAAACCCCCCACACAAAAACCTCTATAAGAAAACTAGAAAAGAGCTGATAACTTTCAAACGGCTGAACCGATTTTCTTCGATTATAGCTAAAAATACACTCGATCAAGCCACCTTTCAAACAAAAAAAAAAAAACTAAATTAAAATCGGTTCATTCGTTTAGGAGCTACGATGCCACAGACAGATACACAGATACACACGTCAAACTTATAACACCCCTCTTTTTGGGTCGGGGGTTAAAAATAATTGATAATATACTCCGTAAATGATTATATACGAGTATTGATTTGATTCTATCTCAAAGACAAAATCTAATACTTTTGTCGAGACTTGAATTATTATTTAAAAAAAAAAATACTTAAGTCGAATACACTCGACTAAATCGTGTAGAAACACGGCATCACTAAAGTATGGTACCCTACAATTATGGCAAATTCACCAAGAAACTTGGCCATGGTCTCACAATAGGTGCTTAGTAGAACAGTAACTTTAATACTAGCAATTGTTGAAAACTTTTCAAGGAAATTACTATTATTTTTGCCCTTGCAACAAGATTTATGGTAATGGAAAACAAAATTAGCTTTCGAATTGTTCACACTGAAATGCGTAGCAACTAACAAGTACTTACATTTATTTTTTTAAATAAAAATAGCGAGCATACGAGCAGGCGGGTCACCTGATGTTAAGTGATTACCGCTGCCTTAGAATAGACGATGGCCGCGACTTCGTCGCGTGGATATAGTTTTTTTAAATCCCGTAGGAACTCTTTAATTTTCCGGGATAAAAAGTAGCCTATGTGTTAATCCAGGGTATAATTTATCTCCATTCTAAATAGTCAAATCCATCCAGTTGTTTTTGCGTGAAAGAGTAACAAACATACACACATACATACACATACTCGTATACACATAAACTTTCGTCTATATGATATTTGAGTGATAATTAAACCGAGTATTAAACGAAGATTAACCACAAAACAGAGCGTACAATTCCGTCAAAATCATCTACAATTACATCGTTCCAAACGCTTTATCCGCCTTAAAGGAATATAAAGCATGCATCGCATTAATTAAGAACGCGCGTCGGAGCGGGGTTTCAATTTCCCGCCTTTGTTTTCACACTTCGGGGCGCTATTGTCGCCTCTGAATATTTTCATTCAACTGTGCCTTCAAATTAATTATCTCATGTAAATGTATTGTCACGTGTGGAAGGTGTCCTTTGTACATTTTATTTGCCTCATCGCTCTCCTGTTATTTCACATCACCTATCTTTTGCTAACCGACTTCAAAACAGGACGAGGGTCTCAATTAGTCGCAATCTTTTTATACTTTTCGTATTCATTTTAAACTACCTTAGGATTTAGGTTTTAAATATCGTGGGAACTTGATTTTCGGGATTGAAAGTAGCCTATGTCTGTGGTCAAGAATGCAAGCTATGTTTGTATTGACGTTGTAATTTCGTTCAGCGAATTGGCTGTAAAAAGGTAATTTACACATTTATTGTATTACAATATGCATTAATACACGACAAAAACAAAAGAAATCCCTAAAAAATAACCAACAAAATGTTGTTTTAATTATTTTTATTTAAACATCTCTATTGTTAACAAAATGACAAAGAGTAAGAGTACAGAATACACTTAAAAAAGAAAGGGCGACCTTATCACTAATGTGATCTCTTCCAGGTAACCCATATTTTATGCATGCGACCACATTCTTGGTGGAACTAGATCTCATCAGCTTACACAACTTTAATTAAAAGTAGCAGCTTATTGCAAATCTACGCTCTGAAAACTCTTGAAAGTAACAAATATGCATGAAGGCAGTATAAAGATATTAACAACAAGTGTAAATTATAAATTTATAACACCCCCGACAAGTGAAGGTTACAGTAACTAGAAAAGAGCTGATCTTTCAAACGGCTAAACCGATTTTCTCGGATTATAGCTAAAGAACACTCTCAATCAAGCCACCTTTCAAACGAAAAACTAAATTAAAATCGGTTCATTAGTTTAGGAGCTACGATGCCACAGACAGATACACAGATACACACGTCAAACTTATAACACCCCTCTTTTTGGGTGGGGGGTTAAAAAAGGTCATCTAGGAAAGCTACTTTCCTACTTCATAGTTAGGGATTAATCACGTAATGGTACGAGTTTGTCTAAAGCCCAGGATATCTAGGATAATAATGTAAAAAAAGTAAGTACTAAGAAATAAGAGTGCCACAGACAAAGGTTCTAAAAATAGTTAATAACAATAAAGCCATTTGCAAATTGTGTAAACATCTAAGAAATAAACTTTTCTTATTATCGTTAAGACGAGAAAGGACGAGATGAAACAGCTGAGCGATATCAAATATTTACTCTCCAGTTTGAGTGGTCTCGACATTGTTGTGATGAGATTATACTTACTTTTTAACCCCCAACCCAAAAAGAGGGGTGTTAGTAGCTGTGTATCTGTCTGTGGCATCGTAGCTCCTAAACTAATAAACCGATTTTAATTTAGTTTTTATTGTTTGAAAGGTGGCTTGATCGATAATATTAGCTTAGCTTAGCTATAATCGAAGAAAATCGGTTCAGCCGTTTGAAAGTTATCAGCTCTTTTCTAGTTACTGTAACCTTCTCTTGTCGCGGATGTTATAAATTTTTAATTTACACTTGTTAATAATTGTGGTTAGCTGGTGGTTCGCTGGGTGTGTAAATAGCTCCCTAATTTTTTGCTTTTGCGATTAATATTAAAATTAATATTCAACAATAATTAAAATGAAATAGTTAAAGTAACTATTACAGTTTAATAATAGAAATTGTACACATTCTTTGAAATCACTAAGGTTGTGTTGGCGTTTGTTATTTTGCTAGCAATGTATTAGGCCATAACTTAAAATTTAAAAAACTCCCGACACAAAAACCTCTATAAGAAAACTAGAAAAGAGCTGATAACTTTCAAACGACTGAACCGATTTTCTTTGATTAAAGCTAAGAACACTCTCGACCAAGCCACCTTTCAAACAAAAAAACAACTAAATTAAAATCGGTCCATTCGTTTAGGAGCTACGATGATACATTACAGATGACGAAATCAGCTTGCCACAGAAAACAAAATGTTAAGTACACAAAGCTAAGTAATACGTTAAAGTTACCCCCATTCCGCGAAATTGGCTGGCTTTACTCAAAAATTCCACTCAGCTCGTCCCATTTCTTTAAACGCGCACACGTTTTGACAAATTGCAATTGCCCCTTGATTGCAATTCGCCATTTAGACAATTTCGCAAAACTTGCTATGCGGGCTTGTTAATATTGAATGCTACAGCCGAGCCAAAAATGCCGTGTGGCGTGCCAAAACAGCTTCTGTTCACTACATACGGCTTGAATTAAAACGTCTAAACCAAAATAAATGGCTGGGCTATTATGTCGGCTTTTACGTGGTAATTATACCAAATAAAATAGCGTGTTTTTCTCTATGTGATTTTCACGGAAGTTTTTGGTAACAATGTGTTATAGGTATAACTATAGGTTAAAATTTAAGGAAATAGGTATCCTTACCGTAGCCTCTCAATATATTTACAACAACATAATTTTTGTAAGACAAAATATTCTTAGTTACAAGAAGGTTGGCGATCTACACAACAGGCTGACTAGACACCGTAACAGGCTTGCGACTCCTACACTCCGTCTCAGGAAGGTCCAAAAGTCATTTGTGGGAATGGGTATAATCTTCTATAACAAAATTCCTCAGTCAATTTTGGACTTGCCTTTACACAGGTTCAAAAAATCTATTAAAAATATGCTCTTGAGAAAAGCATATTATACTATCGAAGATTATGTAAATGATAAAAAAGCGTGGATTTGAACTTCGATTCGCTCCAGCAATGCGCAGGACTTCAATTGCTTTTATACATGGCATAATATTGTATATCAAATCTTTGAAAAGAGCAACCGCCGAGTTTCTTGCTGGTTCTTCTCGGTAGGAAAGGCATTCCGAACCAGTGGTAGATGCTTTTGACGATTCGAAAGAACTTGTAAAAGTCTAATTGAATAAAAACATTTTGAATTTGAATTTGAATTTGAATTTAAGAATTATTTACTAGATAATATCCGTAACTCCACTTGGATTTAGGTGTGTGTATGTTTGTTACTCTTTCACGCAAAAACTATGGGATGGATTTGGCTGAAATCACACTAATATTATAAAGGCGAAAGTTTGTGTGCATGTGTGTGTGTATATTTGATTGTTACTCCTTCATCCAAAAACTACTGGACGGATTTGGCTAAAAGGAATGGAGATAGATAATATCCTGGATTAGCACATAGGCTACTTTTTATCCCGAAAAATCAAACAGTTCCCACAGGATTTCGAAAACCTAAATCCACGCGGGCGAAGTCGCGGGCATCGGCTATTTTAGAATAAAGATATCTTATAGCCTGACTTAACACATGCGCTACTTTTTATTCTGGAAAATCAAATACTTCTCGCGGGATTAAAAAACCTATATGCATACTAGTTTATAAAATTAAGTAAGGACTTTTATTAAAATTGTATAAACTGATTAAGTTTTACGGCTGAATACCTACTGTTAAACCTGATTTTCATGGTAGGATTATTAATTTATTACTGATCATTTTAGTGTCATAGTAATTATTATTATGATGAAAAATAATAATATTGTATTATGTATTTCATCAAATACTGATGGTTATGAGGCATGGCCGAAATAGAGAAATTAATTATTAATTTAATAAGTTATCATAAAAATTGGATTTTTATGATAACTTATTATATTAAATTAACACAGGTAAAAACGATAAATAACCCCCGACCCAAAAAGAGGGGTGTAATAAGTTTGACGTGTGTATCTTTGTATCTGTCTGTGGCATCGTAGCTCCTAAACAAATGGACCGATTTTAATTTAGTTTTTTTATTTGAAAGGTGGCTTGATCGAAAGTGTTCTTAGCTATAATTTAATTGAAGAAAATCGGTTCAGCCGTTTGAAAGTTATCAGGTCTTTTCTAGTTTTCTTATAGAAGTTTTTGTGCCGGGGGTGTTTTAAATTTTAAGTTATTTTAACAATGCTATTATGTGCGGTTCATATAATTATTTTAGATACCTAATCTTAAATAATTATACTGAACACACAGAAGGAATGAAAATCATAGAGGAAGCTTTATTAAAACAAGAGCTATTTAGAATTTTCATTAAAATGCTTTGTAAAGCGTTGGTGAATAAGTTTATTCTTGGAAATATTCTATACAACAATTAATAAGTGGAGAGCTAATGACTGCCAACGAAGGAACATTTAAAATTAGCAAGTACGAAAATTACCAGAATATCTGCTGCGAAAGTGCATCATTTATTGCCTTTGTAACTTATATAATAACTTATAAGTACCTAGTACCTAGATCAATTTTTTTTATAGATTGATATCATTTTACTTAATAATACAATTTATATCATAAAAAGTAAAGTATGTAAGTTTGTTTGTTGGAAGTAATCTCTGAAATTTTTTAATCAATTTTGAAAATTATTTCACCTTTATAAAGCTACATTATTCCTGAATAGCATAGGCTATATTTTATTTTCAAAACATTGTCTTACCACTCAAAAATTTTAACAAACTATTAACTTGTTTATTTGAAAGGTTTTCACCCCTACTTAGTGAAATATCACGGGCTCGTGCTAAGCGATTCGCTTCCTCGTTTCTAATACGCACTGTTATAATATAGAATGCCCTTCTGGCTTCTGTTTTTCCGCACATTACAATATTGAGACCTTCAAAAGAGTGCATAGGCTCTCCTCAGTATAAGAAGTGTTTAGGCCATAATATACCACGCTGGCCAAGTGTGGAGTGGCAGACTGCAGACTTCATACACTTATTTGAGCACATTATGGAGACCGCTCAGCTATGCAGGTTTCACATAACTCCGAGGTCATAGTACGTGCCCGAGATCGAACCCTGGGCCTCCGAAATAGGAAGTGACGTCCTAAGTTAGGAGGTTAGGACTCCTAACCTCTACGCTATCGCCACTCATAATATCTATATTTAAAAATATCACTTATTAACATAATATCTTTTTGTTTCAGATTGGGGACTTAAAACATTACTATTTATTTTCACATCCACACTTAAGTAAGAGATCTGTAAATGCAAGTAGAGAATATGAAATTCGTCTTAAAAATGATCCCCAGGTGAGTTATTTATTAAGTTTACTAGTTGATGCCCGCGACTTTGTCCTCGTGGATTTGGGTCGTTAAAAATCCCTTAGGAATTCTTTGATTTTTCGCGTTAAAAAGTAGCCTATGTTACTTTTAGGTCTGTAATAAAATTATATCCATGCAAAAAATCATGTCGATCCGTTTCTCCGCTGTGACGTGATTGAAAGACAAACCAATTAACCGACAAACAAACACACTTTCGCATTTATAAATATGTGGGTTTGGTAGCATCGATGTATATGGATTAGCCTTTCCCATACAATTCCGTCCGCAAAAATACGCTTGAATCTTACGTCATCGTCATTGACAAAGTCAAGAGACTTTTGCAAATTCTATTGACTTTTTGAGCGCGTTTTTTATCTTCGAAGGGCCCATCCATATACATCGATGTTTGGTAGTGATTTATTATGATCTATTTATATGACTGGCGCCGATTCTGTTGCCTTTCTCGAAAGTAAATTTAAAGTATCTGCATCCTTCTCCCTTTAATATTGCTAAAAAAGGGCAAAACATGAATTTTACACTTATAAGACTTTAAACTTTAGAGCACGCTACAAAAAACAATAGGCTCGCGACTGGCAGCTAAAGTCACGGCGTTTGACAGCTCTAAATTAAATTTAGAGCTGTCAAACTGTGTCTGTCCTTTTCTTATTACATTAGTAAGAAGAGGATATGAATACTCTAAAATTTCGTTGTGCTCAGAATCAGTAGGATTGATTGACATAAAATATATCAATGTAAATACAGAAAGTCGCCTCTACGGCGTAGGCCATGGCGTTCTACAAAAATGTATTCTCGATGTCGCAGGGCCTACGCCGTAGGCTATTTACTGTCTAACAGATGTATAAATAGAAAATCAATAAAAAGTACCAAGTTTTTTGCTTTTAAAATATTGTCTTCCAAGTCAAATTATTATTATAATTGAATTTCGACAGAAACAACTTGATGTTTCGTTTTTTATAGCGCGACGCCCGAAAATAAGTACCTAATAAATGTTTACAGCTCAAAGTTGTAAAATATTATTACTGGACGAAGACGTTATTGAAGCTTTTTGGGATATTACGAGCGAGTCCTTTGATCTGTTAGCGATAAGGCGATTTCGACGACCTATCTAGCGCAGTTTTTTTTACCCGACTGCGGAAAAGCCAAAAGGAAGGGTTATGATTTTAGCAGCCTATGTATGTATGTATGTATGTATGTGTGTATTATCCAGATTCTGTGAGGTCCATCGTAGCGCCTAAGCTACTAGGCCGATTTTGATGAGTGAGGTGTCAATCAATTCGTTGTAAAGGTCCGGGTGACATAGGCTACATTTTATACGAAAAAAATAGACCTAACGGATATTACACGAAAAAAAGGGGGTCTCCAAAAATTTTTTTTGCTATTGTATCGAGTGGGGTGTCAAATGAAAGAGGAGAAAATTTTGAGTTCATAAATATTAAAATATACCAAGCGACAGAAAACCAATTTTACTATAATATTTCAGCGTTCATTAAGACGATCGCAGTCGGGTTTTAGTTTTCAACTTTATCTTGTTTCGAATTTATAACCAGTTTCACTCGGGATGATCTAAGAATTTTATGGATACCCCATACATCCAAATCTGTTCGGGCATTTAGAGGTTATGGTGGAACAAAGAAACTGACATACATACATACATAAACTCTGAAAATATTACACTCCTTTTTTTGGGCAGTCGTGTCATTAAAAACAGAAACGTGTACCCTACATACATATCGGGCTTCGGTATGTTTTCATTGTGGCGTGGTTTAGATGTGCGGTGAAATGTTATTAGGGTTTCGTACCCAAAGGGTAAAACCGGAGCCCTATTAATGTCACTCAGCTGTCTGTCTTATTTTCCGCGTGTCTAGCTTATAGACTAAATGAGTTACAAACCTGAAACCTGAAATTAGTATTATCCATTTTTAAATTAAGTCAAACTCGCACTTGGCCAGTTTTTAGGGTTCCGAACCTCAAAAGGAAAAACGGAACCCTTATAGGATCACTTTGTTGTCTGTCTGTCTGTCTGTCTGTCCGTCCGTCCGTCCGTCCGTCGTGTCTGTCAAGAAACCTATAGGGTACTTCCAGTTGACCTAGAATCATGAAATTTGGTAAGTAGGTAGGTCTTATAGCACAAGTACAGGAATAAATCTGAAAACCGCGAATTTGTGGTTACATCATTAAAAAAAAAATTAACATGTGTTTCAATTTTCAAAATAAGATAACTATACCAAATGGGGTATCATATGAAAGGGCTTTACCTGTACATCCTAAAACAGATTTCTATTTATTTTTATGTATAAATAGTTTTTGATTTATTGTGCAAAATGTTGGAAAAACTCAGTGCGCGAGTCTGACTCGCACTTGGCGACCCAAAACCGAATGTTAAATTAGAAATTCAATTAAATTACTTTCCATATAATATTGAAAAGGAGCCGGAATTTTTTGTCTTACTTACTTAACTAAGGCCGATGGTACGAAACTCTTTTTGTACAAGCCCCACTCGCACTTGGCCGGATTTTTACATCAACACGTAATTGAAGGTTTTTGCAGGTTATGCATTGTAAATAATACAAGAGGAATTTTCATTTTCAAATATTCTGGATAGTGTTTCGCCATGCCCTAGTTTAATCTATTTCAAAAAGCTTGTATACAGAATATTTTCAATTTACTTTTATTAAATCTGAGAACTGTATTGAGAAAGTTTAAACCAGAGCTGTAGTCGCTAGAAAAACTTTAGTGGTCTCTAGTTCTATAATATTTATTAGACTTTAAATTTAATTTTAATAGTATAAAGTACTTGGTAGAGTTTCTCTTAACCCTAGTTGTTTTGGTTTAATATATTTAATATGAACAAATAGCTGATGTTTGCGACTTCGTCCGTACGGATTTAAGTTTTCCAAAATCCCATAGGAACTCTTTAATTTTCTAGGATAAAAATTGGTCTAGGTATTTCACTCTCCAGGTCTTTAAAAAAACCATGGCGGGATTGAGGGACAAACGAACACACTTGCATTTATAAATGCGAGACTGATACCCACGCGGACAAGTAGCGGGCATCATCTGAATATTAATAAACCTTATATTATTTGTTTTTGCTACTTAAGGTAGTAACCGACTTACACGACTCCACTTCCACTCAACCAAAGTTAAGCATTCTTAGTATTATTCTTTTAGTATTATTAGTTAGTAGTATTATTTTTTACTCTTATTCTTATAGTATCGTGCTCTGGAAATGTACTTTACAGCAACAACACAAAACAGCAGACAGCGCGCGGTAAGCGAGCTTGCCGCAACCTTGCCACTTAATAGTTTACGTCTTGCGTACCGCACACTTCAAGAAAGCGGCCTGCGCGCTGTGGGCAAGGCATCAGCTGCTCGCTTAAAACGTGCTAATGGTCAGCATGCGTACGTGGGTGAAGGGAGGTCGGCAGCCCCACCCGCTCGCACCACCAGCTGGCTGCTAGATGTAGGCGTGGGGGTAGCGAGTAAGCCTGCTAGCTGTAAGCGCGGGCACAGCGAATAGCCTGCTAGTTGTACAGGTGATATTGTGCAGGAGCTATGTTGCAGCGGTATCGCGTAAGTGGGCTACGACCTTTACTGTACTGTCTTAAAATATCAGTAAAGTCATTTTTACCTGTTGTTAATTTTTAGGGGCAATTGTTTGCCCAATTGGCTACTATACGTTCCCAAATAGTACATTCAAACAGATTCATCTACTGTCTTTAAATATCACGAATGTAATTTTTATTTATTGCTAGTTTTTAGGGGCATTGTTCGCCCAATTGGCTACTATACTTCTCAAATATTACAATCAAATAAGTAAATCGTTCAACGTTGTATGCCAACGGCTTCGACAATGGGGAAAAACTCGATTTATCAGGACTTCGGGATAATTTCATTTGAATAAATCTTCCGAATTTAACAAATAATAGATGATTTGCGAAGTGATGCCGCCGCTGGCGAATTTTATCGGGGAAATACAAATTTGTGAATTATTATCAGCTGTTGATTGAGTGAACGAGTGGTCCGTTTAAGAGTCTTTTCTATCTCTCGTCTTCCACGTCTCAACCATAAACGTCTACTGCTGGACGAAGGTATCTTTCAAGGATATTCACAGAACACTGGTTTTGTACTATTTTATAGACATTTATTTACAAAGAACTAACTATCAAGCCTTCGATGAACAACGTTCGATATCGATGTGAAGCCGAGTACGCATATTATACCGCCTTTGATGTGTATATAGTCGTGTAGGGTTAAAAATAGTATTTGTATCGGCCTCTAATTTGACCTATTATTATTTATATTACCTTATTCATCGCCCACATCGTGTTTGGTACATCTTTTGCTGATTGCATCGCTTGTTTTGACGAGTGAGGCAGCTCAAATGGCAAGAATGCAGTGTGAATGTTTCTATGGTAGAATTTTTAGTCCATGACTGTTTCTTGTAGTCTGACGGAGACACAAGTCTTTCGACAGGCTAACCAGAACCTAGATAGCCTTTGAAATGGCATGTCTTTCTAGGTCTTTCTATGCTTATAAGTAGTTACCTAGTTGTTAGTAATAGAAAAAAAACAAAATTAATTGACAGTTCTCAAAATAACACAATACAACAGTGTAAATATAGTAAACTAGCGGGCCCGCCCCATCTTTATTTAGAAGACTTTTTGAAAATGAGTGAGGGGATAGAATTTCAAAAATCCTGAAATACGTAGTCCTCCATTTTTAACTGAAAGCCTATAAAAAAAATTCCATGAATATAGCTCATAGAATGACCGACTTAAATATTATAATTTTTTCTACTACTTAAGCCCCTTAGGGATGGAATTTTCAGAAATCTTTTCTTAGGGTGCTTACAGCAGGAAAGAAACCTACTTACAAAATTTTAAGTTTGTAACCCCAGTGGTTTAAGCTGTACATTGATTTGTCAGTCAGTCAGTAAGGACAAGTCTTTTTATACAGGGTGTAACAAGAAAGCTAGCAAAAACGAAGACAAGTGACAGTACTGATGATTACTGATAAGATACTATAAAAATGCTACGAAAAAAATTTGAAAAACCTGTATTTTTTAAAAGTTCACAATATATTGCAAATTAAACATCTGACTGAGGCTAGAGGTTAACGAACATTCCTTAAATAGGTCACTCGAAGTCAATGCCGCGTCGTAGGTGGGGCATTGACCCGAGTTTTGCACGCTATACAATGCGGGTTTGAAAAATAAATTAAATTACTAAAACTACATCATAAGACCAATGGTTAGCATTGGATTGTGTTAAGGTAGTATAATAATAACGCTAAGTTGTTGCTAGCTTTCTGGGTACATCCTGTATGTACCTATAGATTTGAGTTCAGTAATTCATGCATACAATCAAATGTACCTCTTTCATTTCCGCACAAAAAGCGATAGTTTCCAAAGTCACGTGAGTCGAAACACATCAAATAGATAAAATAGTGCATCTGTACATTAAACATAGAAAATATAGTACACCATTCCAGTTGCGAACTAACTTTTTACTGGTTACTACACACAGGAGAAGCTATTGTATATTTATGTACTACGTTCGATAAGTTTAGTTCCTAATTGAGTTGTTCTAGTTTTGACTATACGGTTAATTTTATTTAACTTTGAGTGCTTATTTTATCGTTTAAACTATATCTATTATGATAGATATAGTTAGTTCATTAGTTTATTATATAATTATTTAATGAACTAATGAACGACTAGACTCATGTGATTTAGCCCGTCGAGTCCTACTAGTTTCGAATTTTATTATAATTATTATATAGCCTGAATCATTGATTTAAATTAATAATAATTTAGATAAATAGAAACTGTTATTTTATTACATTACTAGCTGACGCCCGCGACTTCGTCCGCGTGGATTTAGGTTTTTTGAAATCCCGTGGGAACTCTTTGATTTTCCGGGATAAAAAGTAGCCTATGTGCTAATCCAGGATATTATCTATCTCCGTTCTTAATTTCAGCCAAGTGAATTGTGATGTGATGGAAATAACTCACGATAACTTAAACATTAAAATTTAAACCTTCTATATATCTTTTTTTTTAAAGAAAAGGCGTAGTTGTTTTATTCATATCAGTTAAATGAACTACTAAACTTCATACGGTGCATAAGTTCCGCAATATTGCTCTTATCGATTCACTTCCAATCGAGTATTTATGCAAATCGGGGCTTTTGCGATTGCAGCTGCATATTAAGGCTATTTACATTACAGTAGGAAGCGGAAGTCTTTGAAACAACTAAACAACTTATACTATAGTATAAGCATATTACTGACTTTAAGTGCTATTGAGTGTTAAACTTCACGGTTAGTTAGGGAAGGAATATAAGATATATTATTGGAGAAACGTAGTTTAAATTCTACTAGATATGCCTGCCATAGTAAGTTTCGGTTCTTAAAAGTCCCGTGGGATGTCTTTGATTTTGTGACATAAATAGTAACCTTAAGTCCGTAGCTCACTTACACGACACAGTTCCCGCACCTAAACTACTGAGCCGATTTTGATGAATGAGGTGTCAATCTATTCGTTATTATGGTCTGGGTGACATAGGCTACATTTTATACGAAACAAACCGACCTGATGGATGTTATATCCAAAAAAGTAGGGGGTTTCCAAAATTATTATCATACTAGAGGATGCCCGCGACTTCGTTCGTATGGATTTAGGTTTTTAAAGATCCCTTGGGAACTGTTTGATTTTCCGGCATAAAAAGTTGCTTATGTCAATTACAGGGACGCAAGCTACCTCGATACCAAATTTCATACAAATCGGTCGAGCGGATGAGTCTTTAGGAATCCCGCGGGAACTGTTTGTTTTTCCGGGATAAATAGTAGCCTATGTCCTTCCCCGGAATTTATTCTAAGTCTGTACAAAATTTCGTTAAAATCGGTTCAGCGGTTGAGCCGTGAAAGCGTAGCAGACAGACAGACAGACAGACACACTTTCGCATTTATAATATTAGTATGGATTGTATCGAGTGGGATATCAAATGAAAGAGGAAAAAATTAAAATTAAAAATATAAATATAGTAAAATGCACCGAGCGACAGAAAAACAAATTTACTATATCTATCGCTATCTATAGACAGATCGCGGGTAGTAGTCGGGTTCCAGTGCTGTTTTAAATTTATACTTACATCTTGTGTATTACTTGATAGGTCTTCACCCCCTAGAAATGTGCCGTGTAAAGGCAGGTTTGCGTAAATTCGGCTCAGCATTGTGTTTGTTCTAGGTAAGATGGGTGATGCAGCAAACAGAGCTAAGGAGAACTAAACGGGACCACGACCCGCGGCATGTCTTGCGGCAATCCAGTGCCCCATCGTTTCCAGACCCCCTGTTCAAAGAGCAGTGGTATTTGGTAAGTGTTTTCATCAGGTACCTCTTAGTAGAATAATTTATGACATAACTAGATGATGCCCGCGACTTCATCCGCGTGGATTTAGCCTGTAGCCATTAGATAGGATGTAAGCTAAATCTGTACCAAATATCAAAATCGATTAAACTGTTGGGGTCGTGAAAAGCTAGCAGACAGACTGACAGGCAGACACTTTCGCATTATTATAATATTAGTATGGATAAGATAGTAAACCAGGACTAGGGATAAATGAGGATAGGGAGATTTATCCTAGAGATCATAAATCTTTCGTCATCGTCAACCCTTAGATATCTGGATATAGTCTATTAGAAGAGAAGAAGATAGTCTGGACTAGACTGGACTAATGTTTGGAGGGAGAAACCCCAGAGTAACCAACACAACGGCCCGGTTGCGATACCGAAGTGGCGATGGGTGGGTGGGGGGGGGGGGGGGGGCAAAAAGGGGGGGGGATAAGAGCCCACAAATATTTAATTCCTAGCAAGTGTAGCTAATTAAGATTGTTTTTCAGAACGGTGGGGCTGCGGACGGGCTAGACATGAACGTGGGACAGGCGTGGAGGAAAGGCTATACGGGGAAAGGCGTCGTTATCACCATACTGGACGACGGGATACAGCCTAACCACCCGGATCTGCTGCAGAATTACGTATGTTATCTTTGAACATTAATTACGACGAACTATAGCTTCAATAGCTCAACGGTTATCGGAGCGGACTGAAACCCGAAAGGTCGACGATTCAAACCCCACCCGTTGCACTATTGTCGTACCCACTCCTAGCACAAGCTTTACGCTTAGTTGGAGGGGAAAGGGCAATGTTAGTCGTGATTCTTTAAAAAATCAGTCATTGTAAATTGACGTGACACAGTCATCTGATTGGTGACTGTGAGACCTCATAGTAATGATTGTGAATACGGGCTTAAGTGTCTGACAAAAAGAACGTTCAAGTATTTACGAATTCAAAAATTTCACTATCTCAAATGAAAAGTTGTAAAAAGCTCTCTTATTGCAGAGCACAAAGTTTAAGGCAGCCCTTACACAGTCAATTTAGATCGCGATCCGCGATCTAAATCAATGATCGCCATCCAGATTGATAATGTACGGAGTAGATTGACGGATTGATGCATCTGATCACAAAATATCTGGATATTTCGAAATCAAGATCGCGATCCACTGATCGTGATCAAGATTGAACGTGTAAACGCAGGATCGCGTCAGTCAGTTTTATTATATGGAGTTATCATGTGTAGTAACCCGTTTAAAGATTTTCATCCATCCTGAAGTAGTTTTTGTAATCATCTTCTTCAGCAGTTAGTTGTATTTCTTTAAGAAGATTTAAATGAGTATATACACTTCTCTTTTCTGTAACCACTGTTAAACCAGCGCCTTCTACGAATCCTCTTCTTCAAAGTTAGGGCTAAGACAAAAGATACTACAGCGTTAACCTCATGTAAATCCATGATAACACGTGTTCACGCGGCGTAGGATAACATGGACTGACGAAATCGAGATTGAACGTGTAATGTTGTAGCGCAATCCATCAATCTGTGATCGCGATGAGAGTTACTTGATCGCGATCTAAACTGACTGTGTAAGGGCCGCCTATGAGAAATTTTTGTTACGAATTACTACAGCTTCTGAAAGAGAAAACCCATTTTATAGTATAGTTAGCGTAAGATTTACAGAACTGTATACGACCACACTAGCGACTTTAGGTCTCGAAACTTTTTGACTTCTTGTCAGGACGACAGTATGTTTTTGAAATGCAAGGAGACACTGTCGATATAGATATTATCAGTCGTTATGTTGCTTTTCATTATGGTTTAACACATACATTAGGATGCAGAAATTAGAAATATAAACTTACTACATTATACATATATATATATATATATATATATATATATATATATATATATATATATATATAATAATATCATCATCATCATGATAAACCCATCGTCGGCTCACTACGGAGCACGGGTCTCACTTACTAAAATGTATTTGCAACATGTTTTTAAAAATGTAACTTGTAACTATTGATAAGCTACATTTTGTCTAGCGACATATTTGTCGTTCGTGTGATCATGCCTAAACATAGCCAACACAGTGGCTTCTTCGTTGTTTCGTACTAAGTTCTCGGGTTGGGTTATTGCTCCCCCTTACTCCTTAGTACTTAAGTTACATTGCCTTTTACATACATTTGTGGTTTCAATATCTATTACAATCTAAGATTATTATGTCTGGCTATTGTTTGTTTCATAGCTATTTGTATTTGAAAGGGGTAACGATTGGGTTACGACTTACGAACATTATTAGAGTAACGGTTCACTTAAGAGGGGTCTCTCTGTCACTCGTTCCATACAAACGTAGTTCCAATTTCATTTAAATATTAAGCAACCAAAGTCCATGAAACTAATATCTATGCCTGTGGTTTTCCAGATTTCTGTTAAAATATTCGGTTTCAAAGTTACGCGGTCTTAAAAATCTAAAACACCACAGGCACAGATATTAGTTTCTAGAATATGTCTGCAAAATTTCATGGACTTTGGTTGCTTAATATTCAAATGAAATTGGCACTGCGATTGTATGGAGTAAGTGATGGAGAGAGCCACTTTAATATCAATTTGTTAAATTGATATTAAAGTGATTTCATGAAACTAATAAACCATCTGTGTTTAAATCTGTCGAAGTATTAAGAAAAAGGAAACCTCCGTAACTTTTTAGAATTGATGGTAGGTATGCATTTTTAAAATTTATTTAGGTATGCTTAGTTAAGGTACATTGCTTACTAGCTGATGCCCGCGACTTCGTTCGCGTGGATGTAGGTTTTTTAAAATTCCCGTGGGAGCTCTTTGATTTTCCGGGATAAAAAGTAGCCTATGTGTTAATCCAGGGTATAATCTATCTCCATTCTAAATTTCAGCCCAATCCGTCGAGTAGTTTTTGCGTGAAGGAGTAACAAACATACACACACACACACACACACACACACACACACACACCCATACAAACTTTCTCCTTTATAATATTAGTGTGATTACTGCTCTCTTCAATTATTATTATAAAAGTTGATTTTTTAACATTTTCAAGGAGTTTTTAGCATAGAAAATGAAATTCCTTTGCCAAGGAACTAAGTGAAAGGAATATTTGGTACGAGTGAAATAAAAAATTCCTTACAATAAAGAACTTTGTTTCACGCTACATCCTTGTTTTACTTTACTTTTTATTATTGTGGAGATAAAAATAAATAAAACCCCGTTACCCGAGCCTCCATCAGAAAAATTTATATTTCGTTCATAAATATTGATATAGTTGAAATTCTGAATGTGGATTTTCATACCGAATGTGAACTATCATGAGTTATTGTTATAGTAAAAAAAACATAAAATCGTAGATGTTTCACACCAAAAAAATAAAACAAAAATTATTAATGTAGAGTTATAAAAAACACGAAGGGTTTTCGTACCATTGTACAATTAGATTTATAACACTATGTACTTATTATGTTTTTTTCATTTGCGTAAAATATAGCGGCAATAGAATTACTAATAACTACCTATGGAAATTTCAACTCTCCATCTATCGATTAATGACATACACAGTACTTACAGTACTATATGGATAAATGAATGGACGGACGGACAAACAGACGGACAAGAGAGGCTTAGTAATAGGATCCCATTGACACCCTTCTAACCCTAAAAAGTAAAATGCACGATAAATTAAAAAAAAAACACTTACGTGAAAACTTAAAGTTATTTCATAAATAAATAAAAGACAAACAAAATATATTATTAAAAAAAAAGACATTAATTTAATAAAACTTTGTATAAGTACTACCACTACCAACTACACTCGTATCAGTTGATATATGGGTATAGTGTGCGACAGGTCGACATGGCAAAAACCCGCACAAACCCCGCGTTAACCCGATGCGGGATAGCGCAGATGACGAGCGGGTGTGCGGGGCGTCCCCCCGCCTCTAACCTTGATTGCCATCTCGACCTGTCGTGTACTTATAAGTTCCTGCCTTATTCTATTTTTTTAGTAATGGCAAATAAATAATATTTAATAAGGATCAAGGTGCTTCAAAATATAAACATCTAAACGGTGTTTCTTTGAAAATATTTATTTATTTTCATGTAATATTGTTTAGGATCCAGCAGCATCCACGGACATAAACGGAAACGATACAGACCCGACGCCGCAGGATAATGGAGATAATAAACATGGCACCCGATGCGCGGGCGAAGTCGCTGCGGTCGCCTACAACAAATACTGCGGCGTAGGCATCGCGTACAATGCCAGCATAGGAGGCATTAGAATGCTGGATGGCCTAGTTAACGACGCAGTGGAAGCTAAAGCGCTCGGCTTCAATACACACCACATAGACATCTATAGCGCTTCCTGGGGACCCGAGGACGACGGGAAAACTGTCGACGGACCTGGCCCCTTAGCTAGAAGGTATTGTCTAAATACTATTAAAAGAGATGGCTGCCGGCGAGCTCATTAAAAACAGCTTTTTTGTTCCAGGGCCTTTATAAACGGCGTAACTAATGGCAGAGGAGGGAAAGGGTCTATTTTTATATGGGCATCGGGAAACGGCGGGAGGCACACCGATTCCTGCAACTGTGATGGCTATGCGAATAGCATATTTACTATATCGATTTCTAGTGCTACTCAAGGAGGTTATAAGCCTTGGTATTTAGAAGAATGTTCCTCTACTCTAGCTTCGACTTATAGTTCGGGTACTCCTGGTAGAGATAAAAGCGTAGCGACTGTTGACATGGATGTATTGTTGCGGCCGGACCATATTTGTACAGTCGACCACACGGGCACATCGGCGTCGGCACCCCTAGCAGCAGGAATCTGTGCTCTGGCATTAGAAGCGAACTCGTTACTAACGTGGAGGGACATGCAACATCTCATTGTAATGACTTCCAGGTCACAGCCGTTAGATAAAGAGAGAGGGTGGATCGTTAATGGCGTGAAGCGAAAAGTAAGTCATAAATTTGGATACGGACTCATGGACGCTGGTCAAATGGTTTCCCTGGCCGAACAATGGATAAATGTACCGCCGCAACACATTTGTAAGTCTCAAGAAATAAACGAGGACAGGTCGATCGAAATTTCCTTTGGCTATTCGCTATCCGTTCACATGGACGTAAATGGCTGTAGTGGTACGATGAACGAGGTCAGATTTTTGGAACATGTTCAATGTAAAATTTCACTGAGTTTTTTTCCTAGAGGAAATTTACGGATACTGCTTACGTCACCGATGGGTACTACATCGACCCTTTTGTTGGAAAGGACGCACGATGCCACTAGTTCCAACTTCGACGATTGGCCATTCCTAAGTGTACATTTTTGGGGCGAAAATGCGGAGGGACGATGGACACTTCAAATAATAAACGCGGGAAATAATCACGTTACCCAGCCGGGAGTATTGAAAAAATGGCAGCTTATTTTCTACGGTACTGCCACGGATCCAATACGATTGCGAAATAAAAGTTATTACAACTCCAATAACGCTCAACAACAGGAGAAGCCTTATCATATTAACGATGTATACGATGCTTCGGAATATTCCCAGTTTCTCAATGAAATCGAGCTGGGCATTTCAGATAGACGTAGTTATCAAAAAAATATTCCATCGGCTCAGAGGAAAAATGTTTTGGCCGACGCGAATGATAAGCAAGTCCAAAGGTTATGTGATCCAGAGTGCGATTCTCAGGGTTGTTATGGAAAAGGACCGACCCAGTGTGTGGCTTGCAAACATTATCGCTTAGACAATTCTTGCGTTTCCAAATGTCCACCGAGGAGTTTTGTTAATCAAGGCGGAGTTTGTTGGCCATGCCATGAATCTTGTGAGACTTGCGCTGGGGCTGGACAAGATTCTTGTCTAACATGTGCTCCTGCTCACCTTCTTGTTGTCGATTTAGCTGTGTGTTTACAACAATGTCCTGATGGATACTATGAAGATCAAGATGCAAATGCATGTTTTCCTTGCGCAGAACACTGTTACACATGTTCAGAAAAAGCGGATATGTGTTCTTCTTGTGCCCATAGCTATGTTCTGTATAACGGATCATGTTTAGCCATGTGCCCACCTGGTACATTTCAAGAAGATGAATCAGGTTGTGTAAAATGCCATGAATCTTGCGAATCGTGTAACGGGCCAAGTGAAACAGGATGCGTTTCATGTCGAATCGGAGATTATGGATTCAAGGGTCGTTGTGTATCTAAATGCCCCACCGGGACTTACGCGGACGTGCAAAAAAGAGAATGTATACCGTAAGTACTAACCCAGATTTATCCTTGTCTTATTGCCAGCAGTTACCATTTTGAAAGAAAAATGTTTATGTCGTTTTTAGGTGCCCGATTGGATGTTCAATTTGCACATATTCAGTGTGTTCTGTTTGCCAAGAGAAATGGATTTTGGATAAAAGAGGAAATTGTCAGCCGGACGGGAATGAAAAATGTGATGCTAGTGAGTATATACGCTAACTTTATTTGCACTGCTTTTGTTATTTTCGAATTGGAAAACATTGAGTTCCTAGAAAATAAATTGAGTTAAGTAATGTAACTGTTCGTATCCATAGTTACTGTAATTTAATAGTAAGCAGAAATTAATAAAATGATTAAATGATTTGTATAACATTAAATTAAAAATTAAAATTAAGTTTAAAACAGCAACCGACAGTCCTAGAATTACGTTATGATAAAATCTCTTTCACATTTTGCAAGAAACAGTATGAAATGCGACACAAAGCAGCACAAAGCATTTCTATACAAACGCGAACCAGGGTTGAAAAATGTCAATTTAACATACCGAAGCTTTTACGCCTCGCCGTCACAGCCCTTTGTTTAAAAAACTTTTTGTTTACAGACGAATATTACGAAGGAGGACGTTGCAAAAACTGTCATTCCACTTGCGAGAAATGTAGCGGATCCAATGAGTGGAACTGTTTATCTTGTTCAAGCCCGTTGTTATTGCAGGGATCGAGGTGAGGGCTCTTTATTAAGGCGAACCCTTTACCCTTATATACCCGTGTCGAGAATTCGACTAACAAAAGTTTCGTTTTAGGTGCGTAGCGGAATGTGGACAAGGGTATTACCAAACTGCGGGTAGTTGTGCCCAATGTCCGCACACTTGTACGAACTGTGTGTCAAGATTGAACTGTACGTCTTGCGCTGTTTCTTTGAGGTTGCAATCGGGGACGTGTCGCGCGACTTGTGCGTCAGGATACTACCCTGATGAAGGGATTTGTTCGAAATGCTACTTATCCTGTGAGACTTGTACTGGTCCAAGGAGAGATCAATGCGCATCTTGTCCTCCAGATTGGAGGTTAGCAGCTGGAGAATGTAGACCGGAGTGTCCACAGAACTTTTTTACATGGGGTGACAGTTGTCGGAGATGTCACCATTATTGCCAGGACTGCCACGGCGCCGGTCCTCAGCGGTGTACGTCGTGCCCACCGCATTTTTCTCTGGAAAGTGGTTTATGTGTGGAGTGCCTTAGCTCGCAGTATTATGAGCCTAGAACGAGGACTTGCCGTCCATGTCATGATTCCTGCAGGTCCTGCTCGGGGTCCGGACCTACTAGTTGTGTAACTTGCGCTCATCCTTTACGTTTAGACAGGTAAGAAACTAGAAGATGCACGTACTTAATCTTCATACTCTTAGCTTGATATACGAAAGAAGATGATAAATGGCTTTTGACGCCCAAGTGTATACTTAGCTTTTCAAGTTAACTTGCATAACTTGTGCGTGGGTGAAATTGTAATTATGTATAGTCAGAAAACACCATAATGTCAACATCTCCATAATAGCAGAATGACGTAATTTCAGTGTCACGTTTTTTGGTTCCTAATAGGGGATCCTTAATTAATTTGAAAGCTTACACTTTTAAGGCCTCTAAAGCTTCATTCGTCTAAATACGTTTCCAATAATTTTTAGTTATATTACAGTTACAAAAGGGATAAATAAATAAATACATTTCAATTCATTGAAGATTTTAATATGTTTCATGAATAATGTACGAAACGATTTCGTTGAATTTATTAATTACATAATTTAAGCAGAAATGAGATATTAAAATTTTAAACGTATCATTCATTCATAGCATTTTAAATCATTGACATATTTTCGTAATATCTGCAGCTCTAGCACATCTTTCTCGCGATATTTGCAACGCTTTGTCAGTAAAAAACACGCGAGAAAACCTTTGATAACAAAATACAAGAAAACGAATTCATAAAATGTCCGCGAAAATATCCACACAACCATGACTAGGCACATATTTACATATTTGTCACTAGTTGATTCCCGCGACTTCGCCCGCGTGGATTTAGGGCGCTTGTGCACTCATTCGTATACAATTCGTATTCGTTTTTGAAAAAAATATGATTTGAAATGGCCGTCATACAAAACGTACATACACTTGTGCACTCATTCGATTCGTATTTTGACGGATCCGTATAAATATCCGTATCACTGTCTTCTTAACCAAAAAAAAAAACACGCCGATCCATTGGTCCGTTGCAGCGTGATTGAAGGACAAACCAACATCAATACTTTCGCATTTATAATATTAGTAAGTACCTTTAAGATGATGATATGATTTGTGCGATTTAGTACGAAGCGACAGTTTTTCTGTCAGATTTTGTATGAGACTATCTATTCACAAAGATGGCATAATTTATCTATGGTTGCCACAGTGATTGTGCTTGGTCTGCAGATATTATTGTTCTCTTTCAAGCGGTATTATAAAATCTTCTAAAGAGAGAAACGTTTTAGCCTCAATGACTGGAGTCTCACGGTTTTAATGTTTTTTTTATATATTTCAGAGTGAATCACAAGTGCTTGCCATGTTGTACGGAGGGCATGGTTTCATATACTAATCAATCTACGGACTGTTGCCATTGTGATAGAGATATGGGTGAGTGAATACAAATATTAGGTTTTTAATATAGACTGCCTCGCTGTTTAGTGATATTTTATTGGGATCATCAGGTTAGGTGTTTGAATCCATGGTCGGGCCAAAAAAGTTATTGGATAGTAGAAGATGCTTTGATGTTTATAAGAATAAATGGATTGGATCATAAAAGCGGAGGTAGCTTAGTGATTAAGACTTCCGTCTCCTATTTGTGGTTTCCTTTGTTCGATTTGGGGCACATCTCTCTAACTTTTCGGAGTTACATGCGTTTCAAGCAGTTAAGGTGGAAGCGACGGGCCTGCCCGCGAAATGCAAATTTAATTCTAGTATCGACTATTCTCACAAATTAGTCGATACTAGAATTAATTTCTTAAACTGGACCCTTTCAAGTAAAGATTTTTATATTATAAACCTGTGAGGATAATACTGCCATAGTCGCAATTAAAATACCATAAGCCTACGTTATCGTATCAGTTTACAAATTGCGACAAACCAAATTAAATTTGAATTTCGCGGGCAGGCCCGGCTCGTGCCATATCACTTTCTTTTACGGTAACCGGGAAAGATCGTGAGGAAACCTGCGTGCTTAAGAGTTCTCCATGATGTTCTCAGCGGTGTGTGAAGCCTGCCAATCTGCACTTGGTCAGCGTGGTAGAATATGCCCTTAAAGGCTCCTCATTCTGAGAGGATATCCGCACTCTGTAGTAGCCCGCGAGGGGTTGATACGTTGATGGTGATGATGGACTAGAAAGCGGAATTCACTAACTTTTCACTCGTTTTCCAGGTGGTTGTCTGAACGGCTCTTCAGCCGGCAAGCGACGCATAGCAGACAATATAGGCACACGTATGACTGCGTCATTTTTTGTCGACAACCCAACAGGCCCCACGAATATCTGGGGTCGTGATTTATTGATTATACTCAGTGTCGGCGCGACGGTTGTGGTGCTAGCCGTCGCTATGATAGTGTTTAGGGTGAGTCTTTATTGTGCAAGCGCGCGGAAATGATAGCTGAGTTAATTAATGTAAGAGAAAAGTTCCCTTTTGTTGGATAGCTAGTTTGCTGTATACTTACTTTTTCATTCCCTGTAGAGTCAGGTTTTTAACTAGCCCAGTAACTTTGACTTTGACTTCACTAAGACTTAAGCTTCAGTTAAAACGAGACAGATTTATGCCAGTGGTATAACGCTGTCTCGTTTAAACAGTGTCTTAAGTTTGAGCAAAGTCAAAGTGTTCTTTATACAGATACAGGCTGTAGATCTCAGCCTTAGACTAAAAGTCCGCTATTCCTAACTTACCTACTCGTTGGATTACTTATTTATTATTTTTATAGTTTAGGCACAGTATTTTTGTTGATAACGCAACGGACTCGCGGAATGTCTGAGATCATGTTTTATTGATTCTGCCGAGTACGAGTAACAGTTGCAATATCCATCGCTATAATAATGCTTAGGGTGCGTCTTTATTGTGCAAGCAAGCAAAAAGCTGAGTTAATGTAAGAGAAAAGTTCCCTTTTGTTTTGCTGTTACTTCAGGTGTTTTATTGTTTACTGAGCCAGGTTTTTAAGTAGCCTTGGGGGTATAGGTCGCATTTACTCAGCGATTTAAGAGAGGTCTCTCCGTCACTCGCTCCATACAAACGTAGTTCATCTCTCATTGGAATACTAACCAGTCATACTCAATGGAATTTTGTAGATACGTTCCGGGAACTAATACCTATGCCTGTGGTTTTCCAGATTCCCGTTAAAATATTCGGTTTCAAAGTTACGCGGTTTTAAAAATTCACATACAAACCTTTGAGCCCCTGTAATTTTAAAACTACATATTTTTGGAAAAATCTAAAACACCACAGGCACAGATATTAGTTTCTAGAATATGTCTGCAAAATTTCATGGACTTTGATTGCTTAATATTCAAATGAAATTGGGACTACGATTGTATGAAGTAAGTGACGGAGAGAGCCCTGATAATGGCATACCTACTTGATGTCCAAAATCCAGTAGTTTTACCTACTCGTTGGATTAATTATTATTTACTAGAGAATGCCCGCGACTTCGTCCGCATGGATTTAGGTTTTTAAAGATCCCGTGGAAACTATTTGATTTTCCGGGATGAAAAGTTGCCTATGTCAGTTACAGGGACGCAAGCTACCTCGGTACCAAATTTCATACGAATCGATCAAGTGGATGAGTATTTAGGAATTCCGCGGGAACTGTTTGTTTTTCCAGGATAAAAAGTAGCCTTTGTCCTTCCCTGGAATGTATCCTAAGTCTGTACAAAATTTAATTAAAATCGGTTCAGCGGTTGAGCCGTGAAAGCGTAGCAGACAGACAGACAGACACACTTTCGCATTTATAATATTAGTATGGATTATTTTCATAGTATAGGCATAGTATTTGACGACTATGCAAGAGACCCCACAAACTGAGGTCGTGATTTATTGATCCTACTGAGTGTCGGAGCGACAGTTGCGATATCCGTCGCCACGATAGTGCTTAGGGTGAGTCTTTATTGTGCAAGGACGCGGAAAAGATAGCTCAGTTAATATTTGAGGAAAATACCCCTTTAAGGGAAATCGTTTTCGGTTAGTGTATGTAACATTCCTTTTTTATGGCAAGATGACGACAATTGTGTAATAAAAAGCAATGATGAGGTCCAGCTTGGAGTGTGCTTGTTTAGAAGATGCCTATTCACTTTTGCCTTGAAGCTGAACATAGGTATACCTATACACAGTAGGAAACAGGGATGTAGTATAGGCGATCCACACCTTCAGGATATTTGACGTGTTTTTTTTTTTACATTTGGCTCAGTTATGTAGCCTATCATAAATAGGCAGATTTTTGTACACTGTGTTTCAAATGTGAACAGCATTGGCAAGGCAAGCAATTGATTACTTCCTAACTCTCCAATTATAAAAATTCTTGGAACATTTTGTATGCTCATTTCGTATTTTACTGTTTGTATTTTTTAATATGGCGTTCATCTGTGCTTTTGAAACGCTTAGAATAAATTAATATCCCTGAAGTTGACTGGTTCAATTAAGCATGAAGATACCACAACAATCCAACGGGTAGGTTTTGAATATATGTTTTTTTTTAATATCCACGTCTGTCTTCCCTTCTTTTTTCTCATTTCTTTTCTTATCTATAAAATAATTATATAGAAAGGATACTTACTCTTTACTTACCTAAATACAACTAAGTATATACCTCTTTAAATGTTAGCTTCGTGCAGTAGTAAAAAAAATAAAACTACATTGAACAAGTGTAAATTAAAAATTTATAACACCCCTGACAAGTGAAGGTTAATGTAACTAGAAAAGAGCTGATAACTTTCAAACGGCTGAACTGATTTTCTTGGATTATAGCTACGAACACTCTCGATCAAGTCACCTTTCAAACAAAAAAAACTAAATTAACAGGGCTCTCTCCGTCACTCGTTTCCACTCGTTTCATACAATCGTAGTTCCAATTTCATTTGACTATTAAGCAAGCAAAGTCCATGAAATTTTGCAGACATATTCTAGAAACTAATATCTGTGTCTCTGGTGTTTTAGATTTTTCTAAAAATATGTAGTTTTAAAATTACAGGGGCTCCAAGATTTGTATGAAAATTTTAAGACCGCGTAACTTTGAAACCGAATATTTTAACAGAAATCTGGAAAACCACAGACATAGATATTAGTTTCTAGAATATGTCTGCAAAATTTCATGGACTTAGGTTGCTTAGTATTCAAATGAAATTGGAACTACGATTGTATGAAACGAGTGGAAACGTGTGACGGATAGAGCCCTCTTAAAATCGGTTCATTAGTTTAGGAGCTACGATGCCACAGACAGATACACAGATACACACGTCAAACTTATAACACCCTTCTTTTTGGGACGGGGGTTAAAAAATTTGGCATGTTTTATCAAACAGAAATTGTTATACACGATCTCTCTTGTAAAACGTCGCGTTTTTTGTTTCGCAATAAACCATAAAGATATAAGCGCCAGAGGCGGGTTCTCAAAGAAATTATCCCCCAGTTTTATTTGCGCTCCACATAAAACCTCTGCATTATTATTCTTTTTGTCGTCTGAAAAACTTTATACCTAATCGAGAAGCGAGAGCTTTAATTCGGTATAAAGGCGGACTGAATTCTGAATTGAAGTAGGTACCTATATTCCAATGAAAATAGTTGTAATGGTTATAGCACACAAAATGGGGGTTTTCAATCTTTCGCCGATAAATACATATTATTTCTGTCATCAAAAAGTCCGGATGGACTACAATATTTTAGAAACAGAATTTAATAACTTAAAATTTAAAAAACCCCCGACACAAAAAACTCTAAGTATAAGACAACAAGAAAAGAGCTGATAACTTTCAAACGGCCGAACCGATTTTCTTTAATTATAGCTAAGAACACTCGATCAAGCCATCTTTCAAACAAAAAAAAAACTAAATTAAAATCGGTTCATTCGTTTAGGAGCTACGACGCCACAGACAGATACACAGATAATCACGTCAAACTTATAACGCCCCTCTTTTTGGGTCGGGGGTTAAAAAAGGGCCAGATTACGGGCTGATGCACGATTTTTGCTCTCTAGTAACTAGTTCCGATATTTTTTTAGGATTTAGACCTTTTATATTCCATTAAAAAATGTTAAAGCACACAAAACGGGCTTACACATTTTTTTGTGAACTTATTAGGTATCAGTACTAGGTACCTACTTTAATAAAGTTTTCAATAAATATTCGTCGAATTATATATTATAGGATGAAACATATATTCAGAACTTACTTTCAGCAATCTTTACATGTATTTGCGTCTCTTACATAATTTCGTAAATCCCAAACTAGAAAAAAAAGCATGATGAAACATATATTCAGAACTTACTTTCGGCAATCTTTACATGTATTTGCGTCTCTTACATAAATTCGTAAATCCCAAACTAGAAAAAAAAAGTTTATTGTCCAGCCAACAAAACGTTTAGCGAGTATAACCCCCTCTAATCTTTTTTTTAGACCATTTTCCTTATTTATATACGAAGTTTATATCTTTTCAGTTAAGATCAAAAAGACGTAAGCATCTAACGCCTTTCCCAAGAACGGTTTATTCCCAACTCAACTCAATAGATGAAGATTTCACCACAACTGGTTTATCATCAAACACTGCTTTGAGTGTGAAACTGAATGGAAGCAACCACAGTAATGCGAACGAAGAACCAACATAGCAATTTAAACTCTAAGTCAATACATTTAGAATAAATTTTACACTGCAGACTGATATGTAGACGTTTCTATAGGTACAATTTATTCAGCGTATGTTACGACTTAAATCCGAGGTGCTACAACGACAAGATGGTAATGTTAAAGATTTAAAAAATAGCCACTGGCGTATATAATTTAAAAGTTCACCTATTTTTATGAATTCATAGATTTTATTTACATTTTAAGCTATCAGAAAAAAAAACTCGTATTACATGCAGCATGTCTTAAAGTTGTTTCTTTTTACCATGCACGTATTATTGTACTCTTAAAATCTCAAAGGTAAGGTACTACATTTAGCTGTTATTATAATCCTTATTATCCTGTGTTTATAACCTTTTTTCTATTGTAGATCACGGGTATATACCAAGATTAATTTGGTGTTTTAATTGCGGAAACTGTTTCCATAAAACAGCATATAAGCTGTGTAATTGCATGCATGGCTTTAAGAGTTTAACTTTAAGTTATGCTTGGCAGAGTCTGACTCTGATTTAGAGGTCTTTCAAAATAATTTTCATCGTTAGCATATCTATATTGCATGTATTTAAGTAATATAACTTTTACTTAACAGGTTACTTTTATTAAAGACTGTATGACTGGATAATGAAGCTAGCAGCATTTTAGATTTTAGTCGTAATCTACGTTTATTATTATGTAAAACAGCGGTTTCCTTGAGGCCACAAAGGTTTTTGGTGTATTGGTTCTCATCGAGTAGTAAATTGAGTACTGACTTATAAAGTGAAGTATCATAAACTATTTTGCTTAACAAAATCAAAACTAAACCTTATAAAATTTTGAATTGTATCATATTGAGATATTAATATAATATATAATTATTGATTATTGATCTCCTGACTGTAAATTGTTTATAAATGAAGGTCATTATGTAATAATGATTTGTAAAAATATAAGAATAATTTTAATTGTTGTGTAATATAAGTTCAAGTTATAGGTGATGTTTGAAATTTTTTTTTTGACTTTTAGATTTTTTTATGATTGTGATATCAATAATATTATGGAGTGTTACTTATATATAAAATATTGTGTTCAGAAAGGTAGGAAACTAAACGAAAAAAATTATTGAGATAACTATCGATAACATGCACAGTGTATAGTTATTTTATATTTTATACCTACCCGTTTTTACCAGAAACAATTCAAGAGACTCTCGCACTAGGTATTCCTCGAAAAATTTCGATTTCAAATACAAAATAATTGGAGCATCTGAAAAATTTAACTTTAAAATTTTTACCTGATCAAAATCTTTCCAATTTTTTTTATTCAATCACAACTAGGTATTTCGGTATGCTTGTTTTAAAATAATGAAAAACACCTGGCATGCGAACTATTTTGAATTTTTTTATGTAAAAATACTTTTAACCGACTTCAAAAAAAGAAAAAATCACTCAAAGACGACCAAAACAATGTAATATTTTAGTTTATTTTCAACCGACTTCAAAAAGGAGAATATCACTCAACGACGTGTAATTTTAGATAAAATTTCTTTAAAGTTAATTTAATATTATTTAAAAAAATGTAAACGCTTTTATGATTTTACCATATAATGTTTATTAGGTACTAAGTTAGGTTCAATAACTTTACGAGTTCATTCTTACTTAGTAGATACGAGTTAAAGGTATGATATTTTGTAGAAGTTGTTATTATTAAGTGATATATTATTTACCATGACATAATACTTATCAATTTATTAGGTAGATACGAAATTTAACAACCAAAACAAACAAGTGCAAATTAAAAATTTATAATACCCCCGACAAGTGAAGTACAATAACGAGTAAAGAGCTGATAACTTTCAAACGGCTGAACCGATTTTCTTGGATTATAGCTAAGAACACTCTCGATCAAGCCAGCCACCTTTCAAACGAAAAAACCAAATGAAAATCGGTTCATTAGTTTAGGAGCTACGATGCCACAGACAGATACACAGATACACCGATACACAGATACACACGTCAAACTTATAACACCCCTCTTTTTGGGGGTCGGGGGTTGAAAAATCATCATTAACTAAGCGCAAGCTGTAAATTTTGTTATGAAATATTTCATTAGGTATCTTTTTTAATTATGTTCCGAGACGGATGAATATAAAAAGGGATGTAAAATTTTAATATTACCGTCCGCCAGCGAAGATTGCATTTTAAAAGGCAACACTAAACACTAAATAGGGCTTATGATTTTTTTTGACCTATCTTTAGTATACTAAACAATAATAGTAAAAAATTACAGTGGTCTACAAAACAATAGTATAATATTATCTATATGTGTAAAACTGTTTAACTAACGAATTCTGTTAAAAGTAAGATCTATGTGGTCTGGTCTGGTATGGTGAGGCAATTTCCCACCGTAACGGTAAAACTTTCCACCAGGTATGTAACTATGCCAAAAAAAGACATAAGGGATTTAATAAAAAAGTATTCAAAATAATTTGTTTGGCAAGCTCCTGTTTTTGACCAAAAACAGTCGTTTTACGAAATTATTTTATAAAATATATTTTCCCAAAGAAATGAATTTATTTACTCACAAACCAATGACGACTTTTACTTTATTCGAAAATTAAAAGATTATTATATTAAAAATATATTTAACATCGATGCTTTTTTCATTCTAGTTAACATAATTAAGCAAAATCGAAATGAAGGTAATAAAATATACTGATATATTTATATTAAAATTATAATGCCCCGTTTTCATCATCAATTTTACTTAATTCCAACTGATAATGTAAAAATATTCACAGTAACTATTATTTATATAATTTTATCAGTAATGGTTCATTTTATTACAGATTTAATTTAATTTTATGATAGCGTTGATTCAATTCAAAAGATTGATGATTCTGAGTTCGTTATAATTATTATTATGATAATACATAATACATATATGAAAATGAAACATGAAAATAATGAAACAGTTTAACATTATTGAGCTGGAAAATTATAATTTCATTATGTTTTTGAAAACGTTTTTAGAGGGATGTTTATGAGCGCTCGCCTGACTTCATAAATACGTGTACAAAAATCGATAGTTTTAAGTAGTTTTCAAGTCAGTTTTTGTATTGATTTCTATATAGATCGTCGAAGTTAGCCCTAATTCGCACGAGCGTTGAAAAGCTTTGCGTTAAAACCGTTTTAAAAAAGCGTGGACGTGTAAACAGATACTTGGGAATGCATTTGTTCTTATTTGAACGCTTTTTTAACGGACGTTAAGAAAGCTCTCATGCGAATAAGGTCTTATTAGGTATATTGAAGCTATTAAATAATACTTAACCGTGATTGAATGATTTTCTACAGAATTCTTTAAAAATCTGCAAAAAAATCTCCATATCATGTCTCCATATATTATATTCATTATCCACTGTACTAAACAGAGGGCATACACGTTGAATTGAGAATGTTCTCCTTTTTTGGATAGTCGGTAGAAAAAGAATTGTTTTATTCAATATATATTGTATACTTACCCTTAATATTTCATAACAGCTAATCACCGCTAATCACCATTATTATCATTAAACAAACTAATTTCGACGAAAATGAAAGTAAAAGCAAGTATAAGGAGCGATAATATTTTCTTTACTGATTACTAATGTTGAAACTTCATGTTAGCGACTTTGACTAACGATGGAGGGTCCCATGAATTATGATAGTGGCCAAGTTTATGGAGATTCCTTGTGTTATTTCTATTCATTAACGAATTGATTGAGAGGGAAGAGGTCTATATTATATTTATTTATTTATTGAATAAGTAAATGCTCCTATTATTCATTGATCGATTCAGAACATATTCAAACGTTGGAGTGTGGGAGATTTCTAAAACGTTGGTGATATTTACTGGTTATGGTGATGGTTATTCAATTTGTCATTACACCGCCTTAGTCATACTGCGTGTGTATGTAACTACTGACCTATAAGCTAAAGCTTTAAGCTTCACCTATACGAAGCTTTTAAGCTTTAACTTTTGACGTTACAATGTCTTATAATTCGATAGAGCCGGCATGCACGCACGAAAAAACATGACTCATGCGGCGTTACCTCGCCCTGAGGCGTTCCATGTAAGGCTTGAAGTGCAAGCGAGAGCGCGGAACGAGCGACAAAGAAGCACAATCGGCCTTTGTTGTCACGTTCAACTATCGTCAGTAAACCGACTATACAGACAACCAATTTTTTTTTTAAATTAGCTTATAGGTCTTCTATAAGGTAATTTCACCTAGTCATTCAGTCAGTCAGTCAGTCAGTCACCTGTGGGAAGTCCCCGTATTCTATCGACCAATGAAATGAGGCTCAAAGACCCTGTATCTCGGAGTAAAACATTCCAAGAGAAAATTATTATGCGCGCTACTTTTTAATTAACCTTTGCCAAGTTTCGTCACTTTTATTAAATTTTGGAATTTAGCGGTCAATTTTTGCTTGAATGTCTTATTATTCCTTTATCATATTATTATCTGAATTTTTGTATGTTTATCTTATAGGTAGGTGTGTTACATAAAATGCAGGTGTCCTCATATAATATTGTAATTTAAATTAGTTAAAGAAGCGCAGTGGAGTACCTAATGTTGCTAAAAAATTGTCTTCTCTCACTCATCTTTTCTGTAAAAGAGAAATCATTGATTGATAATGCAAAACTTACTCCAAGATTTTTTTCCCTATTTTAAAATGAATGAATGTTATTCTATCCTGACAAACACTGCTATAGTTTTAAGGTTTATTTGTGTTCAGAAATAATATTGTTTAATGGTGTAAATAAAATAAATCAATTATTATGTAAATGTAAACTTTAGTTGGCGTTATGTAAATATGTAAATAACAGTGTAAATATATTGATGGTTTTTATGACGAGCATAACTTGGTTTTATTTGTTCTAGTTTCCTTCATATTTTGAGCATATTTTGTTCTCAAAAATCAAAGTGTTAGTAGAAAACACTTGTCAAGTGTTCAAACAGACAAATAACTTTAATTAATGATAATATATAATCACTGATCTATATACTAATAAATAAAATTGAAGTGACTGTCTGTTTGAACGGCTTCGGAATGGCTGAATCTATTTTGATGGGAATTTCACAGACAAGTAGAGGATTAACCAAAGAGTAACATAGGCTACTTTTTTAACCGACTTTAAAAATGGAGGAGGTGTGTTTTTCTACCTATACGATATCTTCGAGATTTCTCAACCGATTTGCGTTTTTTTTTAATCGATAGAGGAACTTTGCGACGTTTTTCTATAAATAATTTGGATTCCAACTCCTCAATCCTGATGCTGCTGGGGATCTGACCAATCCACGCGGGTGAAGCTGCGGGCAGCATCTAGTTATAATTTAAAGTTGCCTGTTGCGCTGAATTCATGTTTGTTCGGGATAATCTCAAAAAATACTGTACGGATTTTCATAATTTCCACCAATAGAAGAAGGATTATTATCTAAGAAAGGGTAATCATAATAATCTATTGCCACTTAGGATTACCAGTTATCTTTTTGTAAATAATGAATTATTAAAACATGATAAGTGGGTGATAAAAATTAGATTAAAAACTCATGTTATTTTATTTTATTTATTCATACTAAAACTAGTAACAATCCGAAGAAAACGATAAAAGTAGACATGGAAGCACTTTTCGATACACGAGATCTCTACCAGTGACCCTACGCCCTACAGTGACAATGGAAGAGATTGTAAAGGAAGAAAAATAGGTAAGTATAAGAAAGGTACAAGAAGTGGTTATGAAAATACCCATACTAACAGTAGCTTTAGTTTTGAGTTTACGTAATTAATAGCGCTCTCTCCCTCATTTACTCCATAAAATCGTAGCTCCAATTTCATTTGAATATTAAGCAACCAAAGTCCATGAAATTTTGCAGACATATTCTAGAAACTAATATCTGTGCCTGTGATGTTTAAGATTTTTCTAAAAATATGTAGTTTTAAAATTACAGGGGCTCAAAGATTTGTATGTGAATTTTTAAGACCGCGTAACTTTGAAACCGAATATTTCAACAGGAACCTGTAGAACCACAGGCATAGAATAGATATTAGTTTCTAGAATATGTCTGCAAAATTTCATGGACTTTAGTTGCTTAATATTCAAATGAAATTGAAACTACGTTTGTATGGAGCGAGTGATGGAGAGACACCTCTTAATCATCACCATAAGGATCATTTTTATCTTACAAATCCAATAAGTTGTCCTTCAATCACATCGCAACAGAGCAATGGACTTATCTGTTTTTTATAGCATGGAAATAGTCAAAACATTAACATTACTCGTAGTTTTTATTACAGAAAATCAAAGAGTCGGGATTTCAGTAGAAATGTATAGTACAAATGCGTTTAATACCAGCATTTATCGTTTAGCTTGATTAGAGGCATCGATTTTCATCTCGCCTACTATTAAATGCAGCCCTTAGGAACAGCTGATGTCCGTATAGTTCTACAACTAGGTCACATTTCCCCAAGGCGTCGGTATAAAATGCTAGGAATGTAGCAACTAATTAGCTTAGGGAAAGACATGTGAGCTTGTGAGGTTTCTTGATTCTTTTCCACACGCAATCTATGCATTAAAAGGACAAACGAATAGACAGATTATTATCAATATAGCTCTATAGCTTAAACCGGTTAGTACAGAAACTGGAAAGCATCTAAGTTTTTGTTTTTTAGCACTTTGGGAAAGGATTTTCAAAAATTTAAGGTTTCAAGGGTCAGCTAGACCATACTAATTATAAAAGCGAAAATGTGTTTGTCTGTTCGTCTGTCTTTTACCTTTTTACAACCCATCCGTAACGCTCAGGAAACGTGATTTGCGAGCCCTTGTAAAACCCTGCAACCCTGCGTGTTTGATTTGGAAACCCTTGTAAAATTGCAAGCACTGACGTACAACCATGCACTGGTCTGCAAATATGTCACTGAGGGGAGAATCAGTCAGTGTATTCAGTACAGACAGTGTACGCCGTATATACGTACTGCCAGTAGAGAGTGAGCAGAGGAGACCTGTGCTCAGTAGTATACCGGCGATGGGTTGATGATGATTTAAGAGAAAAAAACCGGCCAAGTGCGAGTCAGATTCACGCACTGAGGGTTCCGTACTCGGGTATTTTTTCCAACATTTTGGACGATAAATCATCATAATCATTAAATCAAATATTTTACATAGAAATAAATGACCGGATGGACGGACGGATGGACAGACAGATAACAAAATAAGGGTTCTGTTTTTCCTTTTGAGGTACGGAACTCTAAAAACAATTAATTACGAGTACCAGGAGATAATACCAACCGATTGGTATTCAGACATCTGCAAGCCCGCCGCTCAGCCACCTGCCACCGTAACTTCGATCTCTCGGGTCCTTCATTTATCATACCGTGAATCATTTGTTCGCTTCTGAGGACTCACCTGTCAAAACTACGGACCATCTGTTGTTTTCGGTTTCCTCAAGTTCGAGGGAGAAGTGTCTGACAATTTTCCTCAATCATTTTATACTTAACTTGACCGCGACTTGGTCCGCTTAGTATAATTTAGAGCCTATAGGACTTAGGGATGATGTATAGAGCTATCTATCAGTGAAAGAATTTCAGAATCCAATAATATTAACTGCAAAGATCGCCTCCTATCTCTGGAGCTAATGACTTCCTAATTTTGTAAAAATTGGTTAAACAAATGAACCGTGAAGAGGTTAAAGACAGACTAACAGACAGACAGATTAACAGACAAATAGATGAACAGACAACTTTCGGCATTTAATATACCTATTGTAATAGATATAGATTTGGTGTACCAACATTTTTCAAAGTTAAATACTGAGACCATCCAATGTCAAACTCTAACCGACATTAAAACTCTGCCTTGGCTAACAAGAAAATACGTAGAAATGAAAATAAAACTTATTCAGAAACCAGTAGCTGTAGCGACATAATCAAAACATTGCGTTATTTTAAATAAGACGAGTGGAAAATCGTGTTAGCTAGAATAAAGAAACAAAACTAATTCAGTTAACCAAAAGCGTAGTTATATAACATTTTATTTACGTTACACAAAATAAGCTCACTGTTACCGCTTATACAGGTTGAAACGAGAATATTCAGTGAAACGAGAACTGAATGGGGTTTAAAATAAAATTATGAAACCATGATTGCCCCAAAACAAAAAATATGTATCATACTATTATAGATAACGGGAAGGTACAGTACATCCACCATTAATTTGATGATTTTGATTTGTTGAAATATGTTGTAAGTATGATATTTCGGAAAATCAAAGCGTTCCTAAGGATTTTTAAAACCTAAGTCCACGCAGACGAAGTGTATCAGCTTGTAGATGTTCCTGAAAATGGAGTCTAGAATGTTAGAAACAAATGTTAACAGTAAAAGCTGTGAATGTTTCAATATAGATCGTTTGTCAGTGTAGTTAATTTTGTAAATTAGCTGATTTCCTCCGCCGTTTGTTTTCGGAAAGTTTGGGAAAATTTATGTTATTAAGTTTTGTAATGCTTTTACAATTTAATGCTTTCCAAGCAATTAAAATAATATGCTTTGCTTTAAAGTTGAGGAAATATGCATGTCTGAGAGTTCTACATAACGTTCTCAAAGGTGTGTGAAGTCTGCCAATCCACACTTGACCAGCGTGTTGGACTGTGGCCAAAACCTTTCTCATTCTGGGAGGACAGTCCTGCTCAGTTATAGTAGGCTTGTGATGGATTGAGTTGAAATATTGATGATGATAATAAATGCTTTTACAACATCTCTTTTGTGCTGTGGTGCAAGAGAGCCTTGCTGGTTAGTATAAAGTCCACGGTTCGGTTTTAAATGGAAAAATAGTATTTTAACAATAATTTCAGGTGTGGCCTGAAATAATGCAACTTGCAGTCAAGAAATCGTCTTTTTGTTCGTTATGTTATTTTGTTTGATAAAATAGATCAAAATATAGTAAAATTTTAATAGCTTATTAAAAAGAACAGATTAAGTACTTTTTGTTAAAAACGATTCATAAGAGAGTTTTTCTCTCTTACAAATTGTTTTATTTTTCTGTTAATATTTATTTTCTTAATTTTTCATTTCAGTGAGTAGGTTTACAGTCTTTAATATTCGTCTTTGTACATAATAATACAGGTTGGCACTTAAAAATGACGCCATTAGTCGTCACAATAAAAACAGATTACAGCCACCCCTAACGACACGTAATTCATGAATACACACGGACAGAAAGTTCACTGAACACGTTCTTTGAGCAACTGTAGGACTTGTAGAACCAGATTATTGATTTTATCCACAATGAAACAGAAGCTTAATTTGCAATAACCCGCTGTAATAGACAATTCTGTAGCAATACGCTTATTCGTTGCTTAGTGACTGGCTTTTTCTACATGTTTAGCAGTAGGAGGGTGAGTGTTGCATATGCATGCTGTATGTTACACCATAAAGATTTGTCTGTTTCCGCGAAATTCAAGTCAAGCTTTAATTTCTTGTATATCATGGACTTTCGCATAGTAACACCTGCCTATATGTATACAAAAGATTTTTATCGACTCAATTTTTTTAAACATGTGACTGCCCACGCTTTGCCTTCCATGTAAATAAAAACCTCTGGTCGCATTAACATTCCGTATACTGGTTTCTACTGAGCGTTGATCAGTCCGTCAGTGAGTGAGTCAGGACTTTAATTTTTAAAATAAAAATCCATAAATACTATGTTATGGTGAAAATAAATTCCAGGGACCCTGATCATTGAAGATTAGGTACACCATAAGTGAACATTAAAAAACTTAGATTTTTTTTTGTAAATAGTGAAAATATTATGTAAATTTTCTCAATCATTTGTTATTTAATTATTGTGATTACAGGCTTTCATTGAGACTGAGTAATCAAACGGGGGTCTTTGTATAAAGACGTTATGTTATGATAGTCACATAACTAACTGGCTTGAGCTAAATCCACTGACTTTGTTACAAAACACGTCGAACTTTGGGAAACTTGGGAGAAAATGTTATATCTCTCACACAAAAGTTTGTTTCTTATTGCAGCCTTGATGCTGAGACGTACAATGTTTAATATTCATTACCAAACATAATAATACAGGTTGGCACTTAAAAATGACGCCATTAGAGGCGCGACAATAAAAACAGATTACCGTCAGCCCTGACAATTCGTAACTCATGATACACACGAACATCAAGTTTGTCACGCGAAATTTTCTGTTGGGTGACAAAGTTATAAATGGAAAATCTGAAAAAAAACTGAAAAACATTGTCGCATCCAAAAATACATCTCTTGAAAGAGGACAAACGCTGAAGAGGGGAGTAAGCCTTTGTTTCCGAGGGATTCAATCAGAATAAAGCGTATTATGAAGTCAGAATTGCGTCATTGTTAAGTTCCGCATTAATTTACTTTACTTTTGGAGTTAACGTTAAGTGTGCTAAAACTGTCATTTAGTGAAAACTTTGTGACTACATTTTCTTACCATTTTGGTATGTTTTAAGTACAGTTAACGCTAACTTTAAAACATTCAGGGCGATGAAAACTCCTACTGAGTACACGAAAAAAAAGTTGTATGGCGTTCATTGTAACAATGTGTCTCTAAGTAAGTCGAGATAAACATTGTCGCATCCGAAAATACATCTCTTGAAGGGGACAAACGCCGGAGAGGGGAAATAAACCTGTGCTTCCGAGGGAGTCGATGAATGAAGCGTATTATGAAGTCAGAATAGCGCCATTGTGCACCCCGTTACAATTACTCTTACTCTACATTACTCTGTGTCTTTTTAACCCCCGACCCAAAAAGAGGGGTGTTATAAGTTTGACGTGTGAATCTGTGTATCTGTCTGTGGCATCGTAGCTCCTAAACGAATGAACCGATTTTAATTTAGTTTTTTTTGTTTGAAAGGTGGCTTGATCGAGAGTGTTCTTAGCTATAATCCAAGAAAATTGGTTCAGCCGTTTGAAAGTTATCAGCTCTTTTCTAGTTCTTACTGTAACCTTCACTTGTCGGGGGTGTTATAAAGTTTTAATTTACACTTGTTGCATATTAATTTAGCTTTAATTGTACTGGATTTAGGTTTTTGAAATCCCATCGTTTGATTTTCTGGGATTTTCCGGGATAAGAAGTAAACTGTCACTTTCCAGCTCGTTATATTCTGTTTTCATAAAAAAACCGGCCTTGTGCGAGTCGGTCTCGCGCACCGAAGGTTCCGTACTCGGGTATTTTTTCCGACATTTTACACGATAAATCAAAAACTGTTATGCACGCAAATAAATAAACATCTGTATTAGAATGTACATTAAATCCCTTTTATATGATACCCCACTTGGTATAGTTATCTTAGTTTGAAAATGGAAAATACTAATTATTTGTTCATGAACACATTTTAATTTTTTGGTGGTGTTCACAGTTTAACAAATTCACAGTTTTCCGATTTTTTTCTTTACTTGTGCTCTAAGATCTACCTACCTGCCTTTTATGATTCTAGGTCAACGGGACACAACAGACGGACAGATGGACAGCTTATCTACAGACGGACAGACGGACAGACAGACAGACAACAAAGTGATAAGGGTTTAGTTTTTTCTTTTGAGGTACGGAACCCTAGAAATCTTGTCAAGCCGTACTTCGTTGCTTTGTTGCACGTAATTGAAAAATAAACCACGAAAAAAACTTACCCTTGCGTTTATAATATAAATAGGATATTCTACTATCTACTTATGGAAAACTGATAGTGCATTTGCATGCTCGCACCTCATAAATGGATTAACTTGGATTTCCAGTATGGAAATAGGTCCGTGAGAGCTTCCAGGAATTTTGCTTATGTACCGCTGATGCTGCTCTCTCTGATTATCCTTTGATCTGTCAAATAATGAATCAGTCAGTAATTTACCAAGAATCAAGAAACCATGATATTATTACAGCCTGAAACAAAACCCTCATCAATCTTCATGAGTATTCTTATGTTTGTTTCATATTGTATTTGTAGCGCGCATTACAGCAATCTGAAAAAACAAAATTTTACAAATGAATCTCGGAGATTTATTTCGAGCATACAAATAAACTCGGGTTTTTTCGTCCCCTTTTTTATAATTTAGCACGGCTTTATGAAACGGCTTAAGAGGAGTTTATTCGTAGTACGCTGCTAACAAACGTAGTTTAGATCTTATTTAAATATGTTGTTACGATCAAACAAAATAGCATCATATTATATTGGAAAGCTTGAGCTCTTGCTGGTTCTTCTTGGTAGGAAAGGCATCCCTAAACTGTGGTAGTTTCAGTGACGATTCAAAAGCACTTGTGAATGTTCACCTAAATATATACATTACACAAGTGTAA
Organism: Maniola jurtina; assembly: GCF_905333055.1. Classification (NCBI taxonomy): domain Eukaryota; kingdom Metazoa; phylum Arthropoda; class Insecta; order Lepidoptera; family Nymphalidae; genus Maniola; species Maniola jurtina. The sequence goes on from NC_060046.1 coordinate 2,983,746, forward strand.
ATTAAAAAATAACACTCCCGACAAGTGAAGGTTACAGTAACTAGAAAAGAGCTGATAACTTTCAAACGGCTGAACCGATTTTCTTGAAATGTAGCTAAGAATATCCTCGATCAAGCCACCTTTCAAACAAAAAAAAAACTAAATTAAAATCGGTTCATTCATTTAAGGATACGATGCCACAGACGAATACACAGATACACACATCAAACTCATAATACCCCTCTTTTTGGGTCGGGGGTTAAAAAGTTACACGGGCTCAAGGATTTACGCACAATTTTTCAGACCCATGTAATTTTAAAACCAAATGTATTTATGTGAATCTGGCAAACTACAGACACAGATGTTAGTTTCTAGAACGTGTTTACTAAATCATCGAGTTTAAGTCCTTATCTATACTGTAAATACTATGTAATGTGTACTAATAAATAAAATTGGAGTGTCTGTCTGTAATTTCGAAATAACTACCACATATTAAGGTCATATGGTTATTTGAACGATACCATAACTGAATCACACGTTTTTAAAAATTTTGTCTGTCTGTCTGTCTGTCTGTTTGAAAAGGCTGAACCGATTTTAACGGGATTTTCACATACACGTAGAGGATTGACCAGGGTGTAACATAGGCTACTTTTTTAACCGACTTTCAAGAAGGGAGTTGTGTTTTTCTACCTATGTACACCAAAATCTCCGAGATTTCTGAACCGATTTGCGTCATTTCTTTTTTAATAGATAGAGGAACTTTGCGCCATTGTTTCATAAAAAATTTGGATTCCAACTCCTCAATCCTGATGCTGCAGGGGATCTGACCAATCCACGCGGGCGAAGCTGCGGGCATCAGCTAGTATTCAAATAAAACTATATTACCTTTGTGTGGAGAGCGGTGGGAAGTGCGCTAGGGAAACTTTCCTAAGAGACCATCCAAATTTCGATTTCAGAGCGTGTTTTGTAAGTCTGCTTTATCATTTTCTAAATCAAGATTCAAAACTCTTTCACTTCCATTATGAAAGAAAGCTTATAAAAGTTATTTATATGAATAAGGAAATAGGGAAAATAGCTTCTTCCGAAGTAAATAACAGTGGGTTTTGGGAGGATTTGATTGACATAAACCTTGATACAAAACCTAAGTATTTTTCGTGGGCAACGTTTAGGTTTTAAAATTCCGGTGGGAACTTATTTCTGGGATAAAAGTAACATATTATATGTCACTCTCCAGATTTGTAAGTAAGAGCTGATAACTTTCAAACGGCTGAACCGATTTTCTTGGATTATAGCTAAGAACACTCTCGATCAAGCCACTCTTCAAACAAAAGAAATTCTTATTAAAATCGGTTCATTAGTTTAGGAGCTACCGTGAGACAGACAGATAGACAGATACACACGTCAAACTTATAACACCCCTATTTTTGGGTCGGGGGTTAAAAATCACGTCGATCCGTTGCTCCGTTGATCTTATGGCGTGGTTGAAGGACAAACCAAACAAACAAACACACTTACGCATTTATAATATTAATATTTAGTAGCGATTGAACTCCACTATAAGGGGACTTATAGTTTTTTATTTATATTTATGTGAAAAGCTAGTGTAAAGTCAGTTTAAGAATGTGACCAACGAGTAACAAATTAATTTATGTTCCTTATGGCACCTAAGCCTTAGCTGTCTTATATCAGCTATCCGTTCATCTATCTGCCTGTCTGTCCGTCACTGGGCTACATTTCGTAAACCGTAATAGGCAGAGTTAAAATTTTCACAAAATGTGTATTTTCTATATTTTATATCTAATCTTTCTAAAACAACATATAATAAAAAAATCAAAATGGCCACCATGAAAATTAAAAAATATTAAAAAGTGTTCTTTCTTGTACGATAGTACGAAAGTAGACTCGCACTTGACCGATTCTTTAGGAAATTGACGTTGCGTTGGGGAAATGAACAAGTGCACCTAGGTGTTTCTAGGTTAAGCATTCAGGTCCTTAGCGTTAAAAACTGCAAATTATCATTGCAAATAAGTTAAGTCATTAAGGAATGGTACGAGATAGTATCTAAAGTTAGACCTTAATGAGACTCTGCAACAGACTATGAATATCATTACTGTACATTTTTTCCACAGTCGTTTAATATGGACTGTGGACTTATGAAATACTAATTACTAACTAACCTGCTTCGTTTGAGTTGAATTTTTACCCGACTGCAGCAAAGCTCAAAAGGAGGGGGTATGTTTTGACCTGTTTATGTGTCCGTTCCTATGCCCCCCCGTAACAAATCAACGGCTGAACCGATTTTGATAAATGATTCGTCATTATATTTGTCTTGATGACATATATAAGTGTCACTGGGTAAAATTCTTTAACAAGTGTTAATTAAAACAAACACCCCCGAAAAGTGAAGGTTACAGTAACTAGAAAAGAGCTGATAACTTTAAAACGCCTGAACCGATTTTCTTGGATTATAGCTAAGAACACTCTCGATCAAGCCACCTTTCAAAGAAAAAAACTAAATTAAAATCGGTTCATCAGTTTAGGAGCTACGATGCCACAGACAGATACACTACTTGCCTAGTGCCCATATCTGTGTATTTCCTAAGCACACTGACCTACTTAGTGAAAATTCGCTATACTAAGTAGTAACAGCACTTAATTTCTGCGGCTGATGGTCGGAATTATACACCTAACGGCCGGTTCACACATGTCTCCGTTTAACTGTTCCGTTTTATCGTGTACGTTTTTTTTCCGTCGATGGCGTATGTAGTTGTATGAGCGACTTCACACATGGCACAGTATTCTGTATACAGTAAAAAATATCGTTCCGTAAAAAAATGGTATTCCGTTTTGTCATCGAATACTGGACGGACGGAACGGAAACAGTATACGGATACGTAGAATTTTAACGGATAGATCCATCCTTGTAGAATAGCGGCGGTATACTGCGAGTTTTCTGTTCACACATCGCATCCAGTAATGACGGATCCGTTGAACGTTATTAGGTGCCTATGTGTGAACAGAGCATAAAATGACGTATCCGTTAAAAACGTACCAGTAAAACGGACTCCCATGTGTGAACGGGCCGTAAGCGGTGACTTCCACGCCGACTGCCATTAGTCAAAACTTTGTTAGCTTTCAGCGTTTGTTTTTATTTCCTTTCACACGCAGCTTTGCGTAATTAACCCCCGACCCAAAAAGAGGGGTGTTATAAGTTTGACGTGTGTATCTGTGTATCTGTCTGTGGCATCGCAGCGCCTAAACGAACGAACCGATTTTAATTTAGTTTTTTTTTGTTTGAAAGGTGACTTGATCGAGAGTGTTCTTAGCTATCATCACTTCACTTGTCGAGGGTGTTATAAATTTTAATTTACACTTGTGAATCTTATCCTTCAAGAAAACTTCTAACATAGCCCTCTTCTGTCTTTTTTGTCAAGATAATTAAGGTAACTCTGCCCATTGAGCCTTATTCTCTAATTGGCCTCACGTACAAAAACACGAAATCAATTATGAGCTTGAGCAATTTTCTTTTCTCCGAACAAGGTATTACGGCAATTTGAACAAAATATTGCGTATTTATTATCTAGACTCTCTTGCCATACAATTTTATTATCCGCAAGGGTATTATATCTTCATAAGATAACATAATCTCTTTGATGATAAAGATTAGTGAAGATAATTCATTAAGTCGTACGGATTATATTGATTTCAATTAGAAAAACCGGTCAAGTGCGAGTCAGACTCGCGTACTGAGGGTTCCGTACTCCATATTTTTTCCAACATTTTGCACGATAAATCAAAAATTATTATGCATAAAAATAAATAAAAATCTGTTTTAGAGTGCACAAGTAAAGCCCTTTCATATGATTTCCCACTTGGTATAGTTATCATACTTTGAAAATTGAAACACATTTTAGTTTTTTTATATGATGTAACCACAAATTCGCGGTTTTCAGATTTATTCCTGTACTTGTGCTATAAGATCTACCTACCTGCCAAATTTCATGATTCTAGGTCAACGGGAAGTACCCTATAGGTTTCTTGATAGACACGACGGACAGACAGACAACAAAGTGATCCTATAAGGGTTCCGTTTTTTCTTTCGAGGTACGGAACCCTAAAAACGTAACATGACTGCTATTGGAAATTGTACTATTGAGGTTTTACAGGATTCTATTTAGTGTTGACTCTGTGATACACTTTATTAATTAACCGACTTCCAAAAAAGGAGGAGGTTCTCAATTCGTCGGAATCTTTTTTATTGGCTTATCATTTTGAAATCGTCTTCGCAAAGTACAAAAATCTTTTGTGGGATTTAAATATACGCTTTATAACCTAAATATTTCTATAGGGGTATGGTCTCATTCGATTCAGCGCAATTTATGTAGAAAATGACAACTCACTCGCCTAGTTTGTAAAATGTGCATTTTTTTCCCCCCTCGCCTTTTCCCTTGAGAGGTAAATTTTTGTAGGACTCGACTGATTTTCATTTCTAGTGCCAAGATAAAGATTGATTTTTGATTGAGCATATTTTGCCTCCAAAATATGCTAGTTTTCCTGTAGTATATCTGTCTTTACTTTCTAGTCTGTACCTACCTATGGGTACCTATGTTATTTATTTAACGGCCATAATCAAAATCAATCTATCTGTAATCTGTCGATAAGTTACTTAGCGATTTTGTTATTCGTCAAAAGTCTTTTTGACAAATAACATCGTTGCTAAGTAACTTATCGGCAAGTTAAAGATAGATTGAGCATTAATTTTGGCCGTTAGTAGTGTAAATCGTAAATCAAGATTCAAATTATGAATTCAAAGTGAACAGGTATTAATAGTCAATATTGAAGCTGACAAATGGGCTGTTTTGTTTTAGGCCCCCGTTGTTCTTGATAGGAGTCTATTGTTTGCACAAAGAAGGAAGTCAAATTTTAAAGGATTATTCATTTCTTTGAGCGTCAAAAGGCTGGCTTTTAAAGTTGCGAATCCCTGTTTGATGACTCTTAATAAATTTTGTTTGAAGTGCGCTGTTTTGTGACGGAAGGAAATGGGCCATTTTTAATGCGATCCTTTGTAAACAGAGAATAGCTGAAGTAAGTTCATTGAAGTGAAATTCCAATATAGTGTATTGGAATTTCGAGGTTAGGTATTGGAATGTTTATCTGAAACTTTTGTTTTTACCCGACTGCGGCAATGCCAAAAGGAAGGGTTATGATTTTAGCAGTCTATGTATGTATGTGTGTATGTTTGTATCCAGATTCTGTGTGTTCCACCGTAGAGCCTAAACTTCTGGGCCGATTTTGATGAATGAGATGTCAATCGATTCGTCGTAAAGGTCCGGGTGACATAGGCTACATTTTATACGAAAAAATTGACCTAACGGATGTTACATGAAAAAAAGTAGGGGTCTCCAAATTTTTTTTTTTATTATTGTATCGAGTAGGGTGTCAAATGAAAGAGGAAAAAAATTCTGAGTTCAATTTTCAAAGTAAAATAACTATACCAAGTGGGGTATCATATGAAATGGCTTTACTTGTACATTCTAAAACAGATTTTTATTTATTTTTATGCATAATAGTTTATCGTGCAAAAAGTTGGAAAAAATACCCGAGTACGGAACCCTCGGTGCGCGAGTCTGACTCGCACTTGGCCGATTTTTATTTTATTTTCCGTTCTATGAAGGAATTTTTTATTCGTTGCAGAAAATCTTTAATGGCCATCTAAGCTGCGATATTATGGGGCCCTCTAAAAATCCACCCTATATTAAAGCCTCGATAAAACAGTCTGCTTATCAAAAATATAAAATAGGGGACCATTTTTTACGATCCTTAACGTTCAGTTTAGCTGTGCACCTTTTAGGGAACTTTACGATTTCAATTAAGATAGAAAGATGGATCGGATGAATCACAATATCAAAGGCTTTACTTTACCCCTTGACAGGTGAAGGGGTAAGTAATTTTCGTCATGTATTTTTCAGTTTATTTTACTTTTTATGAAGTTTCTGCTTATCAAAAATATGAAATAGGGCCTAGGGGACCATTTTTTACGATCCCTAACCTCTAATTTTCGTCAAATATTTTACAAGTTATTTTTATTACTTTTTCGTATGGACTTTTGCATTTGACTTTGTTCCTGTGGATTTAGTTTTTTAAAATCCCGTAGAAGCCCTTTAATTTTCCAGGATGCAAGTTCATAATCAGATTTCATTGAAATTGTTTAAGCGGATGGGCCATGGAAATGTAATTAACACATTTGCGTATTTATAATATCGGTATAGATATATTGAAAGACGTAATACAACAAGTTGGGTACCAAAAATTAATAAAATAAAATATTTACCTAAATAAAAATCTAGCACAGAAAACATTCAAAAAAATTTTACTTACCAACTTGCTTTTCAATATGTAATTCATTTTCATAAATCGGTGAATGCCTGGTTAATTGATTAGTTTATTCCACCATGGAGTTCAACTCAACGATTAACGGCATCCAGATCCGTTAGATCTGGAGGACATCATACCTACGGTTAATACAGTATATTATATTATTAGATAACTTTCAGCTCTACTGATATTCGCATCGTGACCAAATAACCGGTAGACATTTTCGCAAACCCAAACCACTAATATCTTTATAGGAACTATTCCAAATGTTTACGAGCCCTGTCTACGTCAAGGCTCTGGTCATAAATGAAGCAAGACGGTGTCGACTCCAAAGCAGCTCCTAAAAGTTTTGACGAATTGCCTCGCGCTGTAAAGTGTGTCAAATCCTGAGTTCGATTTTCAGCTGGGTCAATTTATAAAGTAATTTCAAGGCTCGAATGCTTTTTTGTGAACCGCTGCTGCAAGGTTTCAGCTGGCGTAGAAACCATGCAGCAGTGGTTCACATACGTTTATTAGGCTTCCGTGCCTCAAAAGGAAAAACGGAACCCTTATAGGATCACTTTGTTGTCTGTCTGTCTGTCTGTCAAGAAACCTATAGGGTACTTCCCGTTGACCTAGAATCATGAAATTTGGTAGGTAGGTAGGTCTTATAGCACAAGTACAGGAATAAATCTGAAAACTGCGAGTTTGTGGTTAGATCATTTAAAAAAAATTAAAATGTGTTTCAATTTTCAAAATAAGATAACTAGACCAAGTGGGTATCATATTATTATGAAAGGGCTTTACTTGTACACCCTAAAACAGATTTTTATTTATTTTTATGTATTATAGTTTTTGATTTATCGTGCAAAATGTTGGAAAAAATACCCGAGTATGGAACCCTCAGTGAGCGAGTCTGACTCGCACTTGGCCGGTTTTTTTTATTTAGTTATTATTATAGATTATATAATTAATTAAACTTGTAGTTACTTATTTAAAATATTAGCTTAGACAGAAAGAACAAAGAAATAGATCCTATAATATAGCTAATCTTGAACTGAATTTCTTAGGGTTGTTAAACCTTCGGCCGAAGCCGATTTATTAATTGGTTTCGGTTAGAAATCGGCCTTCGGTCGGACACCACACTATACAAACATGTTACGCTTACGCTTTTTGTATGCCCAGGCCTTTTAGCCTCTATTCCAAATGTTTACGAGCCCGGTCCCACGTTTATTGTGACCCCACACGCCACAGACGATACTTTTTGTATCATAACACCAATTCACGTTTACGTTCGTTTTATCAGAATAGTTCGGACAAATGCCTATTAGCCTTCGGGGAAATAAAATCCACGTATAGTGTTATAAAATTGTCTGAGCATTGATACCGCGACAGACCTCTAATTTCCCGGAGTTTTTGTTTTGAGATTTTAGATAAACTGTGTGGAGATGAGCACCACTTCGATGGTATAGGACGTGTGGAAACCTACATGACTGACAGTTCTGCATTATGTTTTCAAAGATGTAAAGTACTTATTCTAAAAAAATTCAAAAAACATTCGAAATTCAATTCGAAAATATAGTTTCATTTGCGATAGGTTGGCGCCTCAAAATGGTGGCCTCTGGAACACCCAATGAGATTTTTGTCTCTGTCATTTGTATGGGATAACTTAACAGAGAGAATGCTAAACCTTAGTAGAGTATAGAAATGGAATTCTATCAGTATAGTGACGACGTCAACGCTAACTTTTATTTCCGAAATAAAAGTTAAAACTGAACGCGCGTCAAGTGAACAAAAAACAAGTCGATATTCATAAAAGTTTTAACGCTATCCTATGCAAATTCACTATTTATTCGCAAATAGCATCGTCGGGATCCCCTTTTGACAAGGGTCAAATAACATTTCGCGTTTCATATTTCCACGAGTTTTTCGCCGAGTCCTCTTTTTTGGCCTGAGGCCTCCATATATTACATGGTCCGAATTCGTAACGGGGTCATTCCATAATGAACCGGCCGTCAAGGTGTGATAAATTGACACCTAGCTGTCCCATCTCTGTGCGTGTGTGCCGAAATGGTTATTGACAGGAAGGACTTAATATGACGGAGGATCACTTTCAGAATAGTCTCATGCGTAAAGGTATGTGGCAATTGGTCTGTTTTATACAGGGTGTAATCAGAACGCTAGCAAAAACGAATACAGGTGATAGTACTGATAAGATACCATAAAAAAAACTACGATATTTAAAAAAAAACAATTTTTTTAAAAGTTCACAATATATTGCAAATAAAACATCTTGCTGTCAATCGTCAATGCCGCGTCGTAGACGCATTGACCCGAGTTTTGCATGCTATACAATGCGGGTTTGAAAAATACTAAATCACTAAAACTATAAGATAAGGCAAATCTTATTGGCATTGGATTGTGATAAGGTAGTATATTATAATAACTTTAAGTTTTTGCTAGCGTTCTGGTTAAGTACATCCTGTATACCCAATGTATGTGAAACGAGACATACGTTGTTAATGTTCACAATAAAAAAAACGCCTAGACTTCATCTACACTGGCAGGCCTCAAATGTTACGCAAGGTAGGCTATGAAACGACTATTCTTTGATTTCACCAGCCTAATATTTGATAGATATCAAACCAAGAGTTTCACCACTCTAATTTACTCTGCTCCAGGAGAGTGGAATAAAAATCAACCCTAAGTAACTCAAATCAGAACGATTTAAATCCAGTTAATTAAGGGAAAGAAAATTTAAAACAAACGCGAAGCCAGCTCAAATTGTCCAAAACTTTGAAAATACAAATGGTGAAAGCGACGAATAAACTCTTTTGTAGGCTCAAAGTTGTCCTTCTCCCTCGATGGCAATGAAATTCATTTTCACATAAACTGGGTATGTTCTTGGTGAAAGAGAGCAGCGTGTTCACGTTGCCGTCCGTCAAAAAAATCGGCTGGTCGGTTTCGGGAAAGCTGCATCAATCATTGCTACAATTTTAATTATTGTGATTGGCTGACTCTAATATTTTTCTGCAACAATGTATTCGAGCCAATAACGAGAGGGTGACGGTCAACCTGAGGTGATTGAGATCGTTACAGTATAACTGTAATTTTACCTTGCGACGAATAAACTCTTTTATAGGCTCGAAGTCGTCCTTTTTCCTCGATGGCAATGAAATTCATTTTCACATGAAACTGGGTATGGTATTGGTGAAAGCGAGTAGTGCGTTCACATTTCCGTCCGTCAAAAAATCGGATTAAATTAGTGTGGCGCAAAAATCCTAGTAATTTTACCTAAAGAATGTTAAGAATTGTTTTAGTCCAGTACAATCTGTGTGAAATAAGTTTCCATATAATAAAATCGATGTATAAGATTTCTTACGTTCCTACTCATACTTTGTGGTTTCACCATTTCCTATAGACAGTTTTGAATGGGCTACAATATTAGTTTTCTCTCCATCACTCTCTCCAAGTCGTATTCCTTATTGCTCACAGTGGTCACCTTTTCCATTAATCTAGAAAGGCAGAGATTTTCTAGAATTATGATCCGTTGGGCTCCTACATTCATCCGCATGTATATCTGCAAAGAAGGTGTTCTGTATCAAGATTTTTACCATCATCATCATGATCATCATCATCATCAACCCTTTGCCAGCTCACTACTGAGTACGGGTCTCCTCTCAGAATGAAAATAGTTAGACCATAGTACTCCACGCTGGCCAAGTGCGCATTGGCAAACTTCACATGCCTTTATAAACATTGTGGAGAACTCACGCAAGTTTCCTCACGATATTTTTCTTCACTGTTAAAACAAGGGATACTAATTATTTAAAATCGCTTGCTGATCCGTCTTTCTCAATGTTCCCGCACCAATAACGGATGTACAATGGAAACGAATTTCTAGATAATAAAATTTAAAAGGGCAAACTTCGCCAGGCACGGCACGGAATGAAAAGTGATTTGCCTAATCCACTTCTCAATTTTCCGACCCACTGGGCGCCTGGATTTAAACTCACTATCGACCTAACTTACTTGAAACTTCTGTGTTTGTATTTCTTTTTTCGCAAATTTTAGATTGGACCACAAAAAAAAACTTCTAAAAGAGAAAACTATTACAAAGAAACAATATACAGCCCATTTTCTGGGTCTAGATAATATTTACGTTCTTCCTACTTACCTAACGTAGTAGAGTACTGGGGAAAAATAAATTCCATCGGTGCCTTTCCTAAGATAAATACTTATTTAAAAATATATTAATTTGCCAGAATCTTTCAGCAATAATAATAATTATATTACAAGTGATGGTTTTTTTATCCAGATACAAGCTTTAACCAGGTTCTATGCCTTGGCTGCATTCTAATGCAGACAAGGGATAGAACCTGGAAGGGGTATGGAATTTTCATTAACCTTTGGTTTCTACACGGCATCGTACCAGAACGCTAAATTGCTTGGCGGTAAGACTTTGCCGGCAGGGTGGCAACCAGGACCACGGCCGAAGGCTCCCACCAGACCAGACTAGAGAAAAATTAGAAATTGTAAAATTTCAACTTTCTCCGCCGGGAATCGGTCCGGGACCTCCCACTAATAAGACCATAGTGCTCACCACTACGTCAGTCGTCAAATCTGTTCTTAGAAACAGTGTAGACGCTATACAAAATTGTTCACTTGTCCGAATAAAGAATAAACTACCTACTCGTATTATTCACGGCTAAATAAACATTCGTAGGTAAATAAAAATAACGAAATCGCCAAATAAACTTATCAAAGGAAATGGACATAGATAAACTAATAATAGCTAGATAACGTTAGCAAAATATTTGGCAAGGAACCCTGGAATAAGTGATAAGTAAACAAGCAATGAATATTAACCAGATCTACTAGGTGTTAGATATAAGAAACCGCTCTAAGTTTTTTAATAATGAATACAATAATGATAATTAATGTCCTTCATAGGTTTTCAATTAACAAGAACTAAGTGCGTTTAATTTAATACTGGCTTCCCACGGTGCATGGTTCTGTGGATTAACACGCATGGTCAACGACGACGTGTGTGCACTAACACGGACGGTACTCTTTCCATGGTGCGTCGGTGCGGGCTGATCCGCGTTCATCCGCAATATAACGCACCGTGGGAAGCCAGTATAAGTGTGACGCGAGCGCGCGGAGTTCCATTTTTGAGAAAGTGACTAACTCTGTTGTATAATATATAATATCCAAACTAAACTGTAATATGTGATATCCAAACAAAACTGTAGTATATAATATCCAAACAAACTAAACTAAGATAAGTTGCTTATAACATTGTTATTTGTCAGAAAAAACTATGCAATTTTTGAAAAATATTGGAGTTGTCAAAAGTTACATAGTCTTATCTTATCTGACTAATAACAATTTTATAAGCAATATTGTTCCATTTAAGTGTTATTATAAGTATATCTGATATCGTATCGTATCGCAGTGAGGAAAGATATTATCGGTGATACATTATGTTACATTTACCGGTAAACGAATGATCCAGATCGGCGCAGATATCTCAACGCAATAATATCCCGAATTCCTCTTTGTCGTTACAATCTTTATATTAATTACAACATAAAAATGATTAATAGCGGCGAAATGGGGGGCATCTCGCGACAATACGGGGATACCGAATTTATTGGATGACCGCAGTGTTTGTCAGTGGGACAAATTATACGCTTTGTTCTTACATTTTTGTCATTCCATTTCAACTTTGCGAAAGCGAGGCGGAAACATTCTAAATGTCGTTTCAGTTTTGCGAACTTTTCTGGCGCAGTCAGTAGGAATTTTTTAAACCTTTTTAATTATTATTTTTCCATTACAAGTTAGCCCTTGACTGCAATCTCACCTGGTCGAAATTGATCATCACACTAATCACACTATCACACTTATATATATATATATATAGGCAGTGCAAAATGCTTTCACACAGTTTGTCGAATCTAGATCACCAGAGTTCTATCGCAAAGGCATAAATGAGCTTCCTACTAGATGGCAGCAATGTATAGATAATAATGGTAATTATTTTAATTAAATAAATATGTTAAATTAAAAAAAAACTAATTTTCATTTTTCAGTACAAATCGGCAATTTCATACTTTTACTATAACGTAACCCCTATTACCTACTTGTGAAGGCTGAAATTTAGAATGGACATAGATTATACCCTGGATTAGCACATAGGCCACTTTTTATCCCGGAAAATCAAAGAGTTCTTACGGGATTTTTAAAAACCTACATCCACGGGAGCGAAGTCGCGGGCATCAGCTAGTCAGACATATATGAAAGCGGGCCAACTTGGAAGGGGTATGGCAGTTTAATAAAACCCATACCCCTAACGTTTTCTACACGGCATTGTACCGTAACGCTTCGGTTGGCGGCCCGTCATTGCCGGCAAAGTGGTAACTAGCTACGGCCGTAGCCTCCCACAACGTATAACTACGTCATATAATGCTTTTATACAAAACAATAACCACTTTTCTATCCTTCTATACTAATATTATAAAGAGGTAAAGTTTGTAAGTTTGTTTGTAAGGGACCCTCTGGAACTATTGAACCGAATTTGAAAATTCTTTTACCAATAGAAAGGTACATTATTCCTGAGTAACATAAGTTTTATTTTATTTTGATAAAATTAGAGATCCCTGGAGAGGAATTGTAATAAGATACCCGTGCGAAGTCCGGACGGGTAGCTAGTACATTAAAACTTTGTCTAGGCACAGAATACTAACTATATTAATACGTAACTTAGGTGACCTTATCCAAATTATTTGTCAGCTCATAATTTGAATAAAACCTCTCGGGAAAGCGTTCTAATCTTGAAAATATTATTATTATTATTATTATTGAAAAACTAATGTAATTTCCCTATGAATTATTCAGCTTCGTGTATTACCTCTTCAGTTCTGAAAGGGTGAATTTTCCTAAATGCAAAGAGACGTAAGCTCAAGTTTTACCTGAAAAGGCCAAACCAATGTCCTTTAAAGGATCTTCTCAAAGGTTCATTGTAAGCATAAAAACCTCCTTTACTTACCGGGATGATTCAAATCTGATCCCGGGCGGTGCCTTATTGCAATTTGGCAGGCATCCATACTTTTAAGATATTCGGATTTCCTCTACAAATTTCAACGTTGAACCATCGTTGAACATGATAAATTACAGTGTCTACTGTCTGGCGTACAATTTTAAACTTCATATTTAATTTTAAAAGCTAAGCTGGAGCACAATCATTGCAAATGTGTTTTCTCGCAGTTTTTTATCAACAAAGCATTGTAAAACCGTGAAAGAGACGTTTCCCACTAGTTGTGCTTGGGCTGCAAGTCTGAATTACAGCCGAAATTAATCGGTAAGTGTACTAAGTGACGTCACAGTTTATAACAGTTAAGTTGCCTTCAAACTACGGAAATATAATATAATAAATATAATATATAAATATGGCTCACCCTACTTTTAAATGTAGCTGTTCACACTTAGATGTAATATTATTTTATATTATATTATAATCCTTAGTATGAAATCAACTTTAGGTCGGTACCTTGTAACAAAATATCGAGGCTTCAACGTCACTGGCAGACGTCAAATGTACCTATAGTACGCGTCAGGTCGAGATGGCAATCGGGGTAGGTGGCGGGGAGACGCCTCGCATACCCGCACGTTACCCGCGCTATCCTGCACCGGGTTAGCACAGGGCTGGTGCGGGTGTGCAGGGCGTCCCCACCCGGATTACCATCTCGACCTATCGCGAACTATACATTTGATTGTAGGCTATGAATAGCCTATTTTTCTTTGATTTCAAGATTTCATGTCACCCATAGCCTAATATTTGACATATATCATTGACTCAGGATCAAACCGAGAGTTTCCTTCGTTCGCGTTTTTTAAAAATCCCGTGGGAATTCTTTGATTTTTCGGGATGAAAAGTAGCCTATGTGCTAATCCAGGGTATAATCTATCTCCATTCTAAATTTCAGCTCAATCTGTTAAGTAGTTTTTGCGTGAAGGAGTAACAAACATACACACACACACACACATACACACAAACTTTCGCCTTTATAATATTAGTATGATGGCGACGTTGTTAAATTGTTGTCAAAAAGACGATTTTTTGGAAAATAATGAAAATACACTTTCGCATTTATAATAGGTACTTTAGTATGGAGTATGTTAGGAAAGTTATGAAGAATTTATTTTATTCACCAACTATTGTTTCAGTCGACCCATGAAGAACGAATGGAGGAGAATTTCCGAACAATGCTCAGGAATGTCGAATTTTTGAGGGCCCCGAGGCTTTGGACGTTGATTAATGAGGAAGGGAACTGTACCGCGGGATGAGGTTCAAAGTAAAAGCGGCAAAGGTTGAGCAGTCGATTGTATGGATGATTCCTTTCAGAGTCACTGAAAGTTTGCTTAATTAATGAAATCAAAGTTATTTCTTGGCAAGGTAGAAATTGGTGGTGGTTGGTGGTGGCTGATTGATTTTTATTATGACTGTATTTGTACAAATTGGAAATTAGAAATGATTATTTAAATGAAAAAGAAGCTTGGGAATTTTTGGCTTTATTTTTAACCCCCGACCCAAAAAGAGGGGTGTTATAAGTTTGACGTGTGTATCTGTGTATCTGTCTGTGGCATCGTAGCTCCTAAACTAATGAACCGATTTTAATTTAGTTTCTTTCGTTTGAAAGGTGGCTTGATCGAGAGTGTTCTTAGCTATAATCCAAGAAATCCTGTTCAGCCGTTTGAAAGTTATCAGTTTTTTTCTAGTTACTGTAACCTTCACTTATCGGGGGTGTTATAAATTTTTAATTGACACTTGTATTATTTTATTTATTCTATTTCGGTACACCAACAGCACGTTCACAGAGCGCTTACATTATAAAATTAAACATAGTCCTTTTCTGTGTGACACGCCACTATGCACTGTATAACTATTGTAGTTCTGTTTCAAGTGATATTGTGAAATGATAGTGTGAAAATACTTAATAAAAATACCGGCTGAGTTTGTTGTAGGCTTCTCCTCAGACTAACGCTTCAGTTTAAAGTTTACGTAACTAAAACCAACCTTACCATTACATCAATTATTATCTTACAAATTCAATAATTGACAATCAAAAAGTGTACATTGTCTTTAACTTTAACTTTGAGTTTTTACTTTGGAATATTTTTATGGTATAGTTTTTGAATTAATGAAATTTCTGGGTTCAATACGTCCAGATCTCCCTTTTACCTATATAAGCAGTACTTTATTAATTAAAACTCATAAATGCTTTATTATTCAGCAAAAAGGTAGAATACCGTTCAAAGTTACCGTGTCCCAGAAAAGAAAATGTTTTCTAATCTGTCCTCGGTAGATCTTTGCAAATTTTCATTATGGTACCCTAAAAGTAAATCCGCTTGGCTGATATTACGATGTCCTAAATTAGGTAGATAGATCGAAATCGAATTCTCCCCTTAAAAGTGCAAATGGTTTCCCAATTCGGGGCAGATAAGGCCAGATAAGCAATTTTCACTTGAATGTGAATTTTTTATTCCCCGACTTCTTTTTCTTTTTTAATGGTAAGATGTTGGAATTGTTGTAGTCAGTCAGATCTTTTTCCATCACATACATTTTTGCGTTTAGCCAATCAATACCCGACACGATCGATAAATTCAAAAGTACATTCATTGGTTTGTCCTTCAATCACGTCGCAATGGTGCAACGGATTGACGTGGCTTTTGCATATTTATAGTTAAATACATGGAGAGTGCCATAAACTACTTTTTAACCCGGAAAATCATTTCCTACGGGATTTTTGAAATCTTAACCCAGGCAAACAAGCAGTGGGCATCAGCCAGTATAGCATGAATCTCCCCGGGCGAGCCTGCTAGTACCTAAGTGATAATTTAATTAACTGGAAGCTGTGGACCAAAATATTAAATGTTTAAGTTGAGTAAATTGCTCAAGTATTTAATAGTAATAGGTTCTTGGACTGAGTAATAAAATGATGTAATTTTTTTGTATAGCGGTAGTGTATGGGGCTAAAATTAATTATTAAAGAAAATAATTTAGATTTTTCGGATTTTTTGGCATAAGTAATTAATTATTATTAATACCATGCCGTATGGAAGGCGATCAATGACGTCACAAGGCGATAAACCAACGACAAATATTGTTCAATTTTTAACATAAAAATAATTTCCCGCAGAAATTATCTACTCTATGATAAGAAATTGAAAAATATATTTTGTACGTAATATAATACCTTGATAACATATTATTACAAAATATATTATATTAATGTATATGCTCAATGTTTTCGAAGAGCTGTAAAGCGGCTGACGTAAAGTGTGAGGTCGCAGTGAGAGCTCCCAGGTGATTTTAACCGAAATATATGGTATAGGTACCTATTCAAGTTAAAGTTGTTTGAATTTTATGAATCCTGAATCGTACCCTGACTCTTCTGAATAGCAGGTCGACTTCTTGGCCACTAGGCTATCACCCCTGTTGATACTTTATTATTTAATAACATCTGCGGAAAAACAATTGAAATTAGAATTGAAAATTTATTTGCTAAATATGGATGGCTTACAAAGGTCTTATTATCTAAATAGTCCCTGCATATTTACTGAAACTTATATATATAATAATAATTTACTAATATAAATAATTAATAATTAATAATTATATAATAATAATAAATAGCAAATATTAATAATTTACTCTACAGGTGATTTGTACTATCACACTTAATATTATAAAGGCGAAAGTTTGCATGTGTGTGTGTGTGTGTGTGTGTGTGTGTGTGTGTGTGTGTGTATGTTTGTTACTCCTTCACGCTAAAACTGGACTACCTACTGGACGGATTGGGCTGAAATTTAGAATGGAGATAGATTATACTCTGGATTAGCACATAGGCTACTTTTTATCCAGGAAAATCATAGAGTTCCCACGGGATTTTTAAAAAACTACATCCACGCGAACGAAGTTGCGGGCATCAGCTAGTAACAAATAATGTAGGGTATATTATTCAATGTCGATTATTATTATATATTAATGTAGATATCATCTAAATAAGTAGCAATATAGTAACACATGTATTTCACAGCCTTATTTACCTTAAATCATAAAGCTCCCTCTCAAAGGCTTTTATGTACTATAATCAGGACGCCTTGAGGCCCGAAGTGTTTTATTTCATCCACTCGCGGAACAAAAGGTTTAACAACAATAGAGAGCGTTGTGAACACTACCGTACATCTCATTCTGAAACCGCAACTGAGCTATTACTGCCAAAAATTTGTGAAAATAAGCTGTTGGCTTCTTTATTAGTAGGTACCTACCTTTCGTCCTGTGAATTTAGGTTTTCTGAAAATCCAAAGGGAACTTTTTGATTTATTACTATGACTTAATACTAAAATTTATATTGGTATTAAGAATATAAGGGTCGCAGACCGCTGGACTGACGATCTTAAGAGGATAGCGGGAAGTGGGTGGATGAGAAAGGCGGAGGATCGTGAGTGGTGGCGCGCTCTCGGGAAGGTCTTTGTTACAAACAGGCTGATTAATGAAAATTTATTTTTACTATTTATACTCAGTAGTTTATTAAATTCCTAGTTCAATAGAAACCCTCTTGATAATAAAAATCTTAGCGTATTTTATTGGCCAGCCACAGGAGAGGCAAGCAAAAAGTGATGTTGAGTCAACAATGGTTAGATTTCCCATGAGCGTAGCGACTGGCCGACCGTTAAACAAATATGTAACATAAATACGAGTTGGTGGGTAGAAAATGTAGAAAAAGCCGGTAAAGTGCAAGTCGTGCCTCCGTCTTTTAGGGTTAAACTACTTTATTAATCGTTGTTTTCAGTGTTTATTGTTTAACAGGGCTCTCTCCGTCACTTGCTTCCACTCGCTTCATACAATCGTAGTTCCAATTTCATTTGAATATTAAGCAACCAAAGTCCATGAAATTTTACAGACATATTCTAGAAACTAATATCTGTGTCTGTGGTGTTTTAGATTTTTCTAAAAATATGTAGTTTTAAAATTACAGGGGCTCAAAGATTTGTATGTAAATTTTTAAGACCGCGTAACTTTGAAACCGAATATTTTAACAGAAATCTGGAAAACCACAGACATAGATATTAGTTTCTAGAATATGTCTGCAAAATTTTATGGACTTTGGTTGCTTAGTATTCAAATGAAATTGGAACTACGATTGTATGAAGCGAGTAGAAGCGAGTGACGGAGAGAGCCCTCTTAAATGCAGTTTAATATAAAAGATAATATACCAACCTTTCGAATGTATAAGAAGTTTAGTTTTTGAGATAGATCCCGTCACAAAAATGGTCTCAAATGGACAAATTTCACGCCTTCTGTCTGAAAAAATTGATCTAACGGATGTAATATGAAAAAGAGTGGGGGTCTCCAAAATTTTTTTTTGCTATTGTATCGAGTGAGGTGTCAAATGAAAGAGGAGAAAATTCTGAGTTCATAAATATAAATGTACTACAACATTAAAATATACCAAGCGACAGAAAAACAATTTTAGTATAATATTTCAGCGTTTATTAAGACGATCGCAGTCGGGTTTTAGTTTTCAACTTTATCTTGTTCTATATAGGCTTCAGTATAACACAATGTTGGTATTGGCTAAACTTCCGACAGTATCCTATATCGGTTTATAGTCGTCGATATGTTCAGAGTTGTAAAACGGGCAGTGCCGCGAATACTGTTAAGATAAATACTCCCCGGAGGCTGCAAAGGAAATTACTCAGTACTTAACTTCGATGTACTTGGCTAGTGGATGACTGAAAATGGGCCATAAAAGATGTTAGTGCTTTCTGCTTCCATTACAAGGTTATTGTAAACTTGTTACATGCTGTATCCTGCAAAAATTTTAGGATTCAATTGTAAAATAAGGAATCTTTATAAAACCACTAGATGATACCTGTGACTTCGTCCGCAAGGTTATAATGTTTACGAAATCCCGCGGGAACCACAGATTTTTATGGGATAAAAGTAGCCTATAATAATATGTTCCACGGTATAATCTATGACCATTCCAAACCAGTCAAATCCGTCGAGTAGATTTTGCGTACACACACACACACACACACACACAGGATATTTCAAAATTCAATCCATGAAGGGGTTAAACGGGGGGTTGAAATTTGTGTAGTCCATACGGACGAAGTCGTGTCCATAAGTTTGTCATAATAATAAAATATATGCCAAAATACTTAAGCCTTCATGAAAAGAGTTTTTGCATTTCATTGCGTTTCGTTCCTTGGGAAAGTCTAAAAACTATAAATAATTGCTTTCCAGATCAGTTTCATAAACGTCTCCAGCTCGCTTAACAGCTGAATGCAGGTTTTCATTCCGTCTCCTTATAGAACAAAAGGCTAAATAACAATGGACTAGTGCTATTGTGCGCAGACATCTTATTCTGGAACCTGCGATGGGCAATTACTGATGGAATTCGCCTTAAACAACTTGCTCTTTACTGCAAGCTACGTGGAAAATAAATCTATATAAATCTAAAAAGATAAACTGTTAGGTCGCGGGCGTGCTCACCTTTTCTGATATCCATACTATTATTATAAATGCGAAAGTGTGTCAGTTTTTCTGTTTATGGCATATATGGCAGTGCTCTTCTTTAATGTCAAAGTAAAATGGATCTCGATTACCTTATCTAAAAGCTCAAGTTCGTTCTAGTTACAACTACAGAAAGTGCTCCAAAAGGAAATCTTAGAAATTAAAAGCGGTGGTACTGATTGCATGACTTTACGATTTAAATCAAGGATACTTAAATCTGTTTTACTCTGACATTATAGTGTTTCAATATTCGAAACATTTCAAAGCTTTCGACATATGTATTATGTTTGTACATGTCGAAAACGTTGATAGAGCTCGAATCTATTAAACTTTTCGGTATGTACAAACTTGTACTAAGCCTAGAAGTAGCATAAATGTTCGCATGTACTGTACGGAGGTTAGTGTAATTTAAAATTTAATTTAAAGGCGTAGCATTCCCAACTGATTGCGATTGTTATTCTTGAAAGAAACAATTAACTTACTGTGTAGTTACTCGTTAGTGTTTTTTAAAAGTTTAAGCATGATTACAACTTGCAACCCTTTTTAATTAAAAAATCCTATTAAAGATTGTTTAATTGACAAAAAGTGTGATAAACTGCTCTATGTTTAAACTAGCTGATGTAGTTAGTTTTTTGAAACCCTGCGGGAACTCCTTGATTTTCCGGGAAAATAGAAGCCTATGATTTGATTCATGATAGGTACAGTAAGCTATCTTCATTTCAAATTTCAGCCAAATCGGTTCAGTTATTTGGCGTAAAGGAGTAACAAACATCAAATTAAAAAAAAAACACATTTATAATTAGGGATAAAGTAGCATTATAATGGTGAAATTATTATTAAAATTAATTCATAGGGTAATTTCAGAGATTTTTTTTGTAGATAAAAAATAATTAATCATTGGATAAAAAAACCCGAAAGAAAGAAAGTACCTACCTATAGTATGTACCTACTGATTGTACTTGAGATGGAGCGTTGCACAGTGCAAGCACTCAAGTGGTACGGTAATTTACTTCGTTTTTAAATCGACTTTCCAGTGCCTGCTTTATTTATTGGCGGCCCGTTTACTACCCGGCGGTTCATTTAAAATTCAATAACCGTTCATTAATAAAATGTTTTCCGTTCAAAGGCCCGTGAAGCCTTGTATCAATCAATCAGCCACAGCAATCAATACGTGCGCTGAAAAGTAAACACATTAATCACACATTCGCCACGCAATGTATGCAAATGTATCTGTCAAACGAAAAACCAACTTTGTCTTGTTGCGAATTGAAAATGAGAAATCAGGTTTGGGATCAGAGCTTTCAGTTAATAAGTTAACTACTAATTTACTAACACATAAATAAACATAACTTACACACATAAATACACATGCATACTTTTATACAATACGTTTATACGCTTACACAACACACACACACACACACACACACACAACGATTAACATACTAACAAATACAATAGAATAGACATTAGAATAGATTAAATTAGTTAGAAACCATGTAAATACTTGTAATTGATAAGGAAAATAAAGGCTTAGTAATAATATCATAATCACGCATTCGCCACGCAATGTATGCAAATGTATCTGTCAAACGAAAAACCAACTTTGTCTTGTTGCGAATTGAAAATGAGAAATCAGGTTTGGGATCAAAGCTTTCAGTTAACAAGTGTAAATTAGAAATTTGTAACACCCCCGACAAGTGAAGGTTAGAGTAACTAGAAAAGAGCTGGTAACTTTCAAACGGCGGAACCGATTTTCTTGAATTATAGCTTAGAACACTCTCGATCAAGCCATCTTTCAAACAAAAAAAAAAAAAACTGAATTAAAATCGGTTCATTAATATAGGAGCTACGATGCCACAGACAGATACACACGTCAAACTTAGAACACCCTCTTTTTGGGTGGGGGGGTTAATAAAATACAACAGGTTTATACCAAACATGAAAGTTTTATGAGAAATTAATTAGGAATTAAACTGTATCGTATCGGATACCTAATCGTTTGGTGGCACAGCTTTGCCAGTAGGTGGCTAGCCAAGGCCAGACCAGAGCAGACCTAAGTAAGCTAATTTAGAAATCATAATTTCCCAAATTAATCTAGCCCGTAACATAGCCAAGAACCTCTCGTTTATAGCCATACCGCTAACCTTTGCATTAAGGTTGTCAAAAATATACATATAATGTATGATGAATGTATGAAATTATGAAATCGTTTTTCATAAAGCGCAGCGCTAGCAGACCTCGCACTTCGTATGAAAACGCTGGATTCAGGCAGTGCAAAATACCGTAGTATGTGGAAGTAAGTAAAAAAACTAAGTCCAGAAATAGACGTCTACAAACAACGACGCATAAAATTGTATTTCATGTTAAATGCTTGTTGTTAAACAATAGATCAGCCAGAGAAATATCTCATTTATTATACTCCATTTGCTGCATAGTTTACATACAAAAAATATAATACAGAAACGTTTTTCAGTAGGTACACTTAAAACCGAGTAATAAGTTTTTCACCCGTTCCCTCGTGGCCAGGTTACAAAAGCACAAAATACCACAAGTTAGATTAAACAAGTTTTCAAAGTCGTGCGAACTGTTAAAGGTTCTATGTAATTTCCTTTCGACTACTTCTCGTTTTAGGGTTTTCGTTTCGGTCAAGATTCTTAGGAGAACGTAAATTCTTTTTACCCGATTGCGGCAAAGCCAAAAGGAAGGGTTATGATTTTAGCAGTCTTTGTATGTATGTATGTGGGTGTGTATCTTTGTATCCAGAGTCTGTCTGGAACAATTAAAAACAACAATTAATACTCTTGGTGCGCTCGAAAGTAAACCGATAAATCACACAACACCCGCCGCGAACTGTATGCAAATGTTTGTGTCAAACGCAATACCAACTACCATTGATGTAGACAAACCAAAGATACAAAGTTCTTTAAAAATCTTTTAAAAAAAATGAAATTAAAAAATAATATACGTATAAAAGTACTAGCTGACCGCCATGGCGAATGGAATTTTATAAATGCCTATATTGTGATACGTGCATTACAAAATCAGACGTTTACACATGATAATTAAATTAATGTCATGAAACTACTTTCGTAATGTAAATTCTGCTTTAGTGAAAAGTAGAAATGCCAGACTGAACTTCGATGCCTCAACGACCCGAGAACGTGGATCTTGATCTGTTGTACCTAAACTATGCTGTTGTGCAGAGCACGAACTGTTGTATTTCTAAATAATCACTGGGTGACTCTTGGGAAGGCAATCCAAACTAAAATTTACTTATTGTATACTTTATTCAACGTCCGGTCAACATGGTGGTCAGTGAAGAAGAAGGAGGGTTCAGGGTATGTGAACCCCTAACAATATTGCCACTATATGGTTTAAACTTATACTTTATAATGTTGCACGCAACAGCAGTATTGTTATATCTTTAGTTTTCTATGTCAACGTCAACTCAGACTTGTCGTAAATTGAAAATGTGAAGTGAAATGAGCTACGTATACAAAACCTTGGCATCACGCCAGACATGCAAATTTAACCATACCTATCTGCAATTTTTAAGAATGAAACGGCTACAAAGTTTTCAAATTTGATTCGGGAGAAAAACAATTTTTTTGAGTGGTACTAAAACTGTTTATGTTAATTTACTTAAAGTTAGTAAAGAAAAGATGTAAAAATTAAATCATGTATTTTAGGTGAAAATTCCAAAGTAATTTTTCTACTTATACCGCATTTATAATATTAGTATGGATTAATTCATTTTATGTCGATATTATTTATCTGACTCAACTTTTTATACTAAAAAAATAATTATTAGAGGATTTATAGGTTTTTAACTTAACTAAGGAAAATCATTTCCTTAGTTAAGTTTATTCATTCCTAAAAATGGAGAAGAATTTATTTTAATTTAATTTTCACATAATAAAATATACGCATCATTATGCATTCTTTGAAGATACTTAATAAAATTATTTCATATTGTTGAACGACACCTTTCAGTTCCAACAAAATAAATACCATCAAAAATAAAGTTTGAATTCATATATTTATATACAGACCGTATAAAAGTATCCGTGCATACAAATTGGGCCCAGTCAAAGATAATTCAACTGTGTTTTTAAGATAAATAGGACTAAGCTATAAATTCGCAACAAAAGAAAAAGAGACGTTTGGCTACAATGTTTCGAGCCTAGCTGTAAAGTTGGTGGTTGCGAAATGACACCGTTGTCATTTATGTATATTATACTAGCCGATGCCCGCGACTTCGCCCGCGTGGATTTAGGTTTTTGAAATCCCGCGGGAACTCTTTGATTTTCCGGGATAAAAAGTAGCCTATGTGCTAATCCAGGATATTATCTATCTCCATTCTCAATTTCAGCCAAATCCGTCTAGTAGTTTTCGCGTGAAGGAGTAACAAACATACACACACACACACACACACACACACACATACAAACTTTCGCCTTTATAATATTAAGTGTGATACTTTTTTACTTACTTATGTTTATATCGTATACTTTTTGTATGTACAACAAAAATATACCAAGTAGTCAGTGTACATGTGCAATTGGCATATTACATGGGCATTGTAGATTTGCAATTAACATAATTATGCATGTGCAAACAGTAACACCTATCTCTATCTTTGTCTCTTTCTCTCTCTCTCTGTTTCTGTTTCTATCTGTTGCTTTTTAAGTCAACAAGCGAATAAAGAACGGCAGATAGCATTAATTTTATGTAAATCAAGAAATACATTTTATATGTTACAAAATATTGCTCATAGCCTCTCTATTCTTGACGTAAATCTCTTTTGACCCAGTGTTTCCACTGTTTACACACAAAAGGATGAAAAGCAAAAAATTCTATTGAATCAACAATGGCTAGATTTCCCATGAGTATGTACACTGGACGGTTTGCGAATGAGATATCCTTGTTTCAATATGTAGCCATAATATAAGCAACTACATACACAAACGTACGCAGAGGTATATACGTAAAGGAAAAACATTGTAAAAATAATTGCTTCACCAACCACAGCCCAACGAATGAAATGGACGAATAATAAAAAACCAAGATGGCGAATTTCAAAATGGTCACCATTCAAATAAAAAAAAAATGTATTGCTCTACATCTTGTGCGATGGTACGGAAAACTCCATATAATTTGCGTAACTTTAATTTTTAGAAGTAATTGTTTTATATTTTGTGCACAATAGCTAGTATATTGTGACGCGTGACTACGGAACCCTACTTGCCCGATTTTAATAATTTTATTACGTATTTCTGATAAACTTATTATGATTGCATCAGAGAAGTCACGAAGAACTTACAGCAGATAATTCAGAGTAAGCCATTCCAAAAATTCAAGTTGCATGATAGCGAAAAAACCAGTCAGTGCGAGTCGAATTTGCAGACGACGGGTTCCGTACCATCCATCGTACAAGAAATAATACTTTTTACTTTTATTTTCATAGCGACCATTTTGAATTTTTTATTAATTGTTTATAGCGGCAACAGAAATACACATTCTATAAAAATTTCAACTCTCTACTTATAACATTTCATGAGATACAGCCCGCTGACAGACATACGGGCGGACGGACGGACGGACGGGCGGACAACGGAGGCTTAGTAATAGGGGCCCGTTGGCACCTTTCGAGTTTACGGAACCCTAAAACTGGCAATGCCACAAGTTAGATTAAACAAGTTTTCAAAGTCGCGGAAACTGTTAGTGGAGGTTCTACGTAATTTTCTTTCGAGTACTTTTCATTTTAGCCAACATTCCTGAAAATAGAATTTGAATTTTTTCGTGGGAATTTTACTTATTATCTGACTCCATTTCAACGTTGCCGTTGCTAGAGGTAGCATTGATTTTGTTTAATTTCATTTGATAGCGGGAACTCTGTAAAAAAATATGATTTTCTACAGGTTTCAATTTAAAACTGGACTATATGAAATCAGCCAACTGTTATGTGATAATATTGAGGACAATTAGTATAGAAATGTGTTTAGGACAGTTGTAGGTATATAATTTATTGCACCAAACACAAATGACAGGTTACAAAAAGAAAACTTAAAATTTAGGAGAATTTTGGAGCTACACATAAAATTTTAGAAAAAAATCCAATTTTTAAGACCATCTCAAAATAAAACTACCTATAGGTGTATTATACTTAATATCATAAAAGCCCCCAAAATAATAAAAAATACACATTGGTCAAATTGCTTAGAGATTATTGTCATACATAATATTTTGACGTGCTTAAATTGTGTATAAGTAGTGTAAATTTTTTACACTAGTAAGGGCCTAAGAAATTTTTATTTCATCATAATCAACTTATCACCGGCCCACTACAGACCACGGGTCTCCTCTTAGAATGAAAATGGTTTGGACCTTACTCCACCACGCGGGCCTAGTGCGACTTGGCAAAGTTCACACACCTTTTAGAACATTATGGAGACTTCTTAGGCTTACAGTTTGACGATGTTTTTCTTCACCGTTAAAGCAAGTGATATTTAATTTCTTAGAAAACGCACATAGTGTTTGTGCCCGGGATCCAAACCCCGACCTTCTGAATAAGAAGCGAACGTCTTAACTATTATTAGGCCACCATCGCTTTTCTCATTTTCCCATCATCAGATACGAAATTAGATTCTCTGGTGCCTACTTGGCGCGGCCAAGGTTATAATTGAAGATTGCCTAATGGATTATTCGATTTCCTTATTGAATATTCAGATAGCGATAATTTTGCTTGCGAAGGGAAAATTTTAAATTACTAATCCAATTAACAAGGAATTATGTAAATTAATTTAGGTGTTAGCCAAAGATATTACAAAACTCGGGATAGGCAATGCTTATAGTAATTTTAATATTAACTAGATGATGCCCGCAGCTTCGCCCGCGTGGATTAAGGTCTCTAATCCCGTTGGAACTTTTGATTTTCCAGGACAAAAGCTTTAGCCTATCAGTGATAGCCCGTCCCCGGGATGCAAGGTATTTCTGTGCCCGTAAAAACATTTAATAGAGCCTCGATAGCTCAACGTTTGAGGAGCGGACTAACTTCCGAAAGGTCGGCGGTTCAACCCCCACCCATTGCACTATTGTCGTACCCACTCCTGGTACAAGGTGGAAAGGGGAGTATAAGTCATGATTGGCATGGCTAATATTTTTTATAAAAAAAATTAGAATCATCTTTTAAAAATCCCGTTTGTTATAGAATATATATATTTTTTTGCATTTTTTTGTTTATTACAGCTACTTATATACATCGCATTTTACTTTACATGCTTTTAGCTATGGATACTATACTCATATATCTACCTTTTATCGTTATTTACCTACAGCCTCCTGCTCCTAGCTTGTGTTTTTAATGAATGACATAAAACATGTCAAGGGCCTCCCGTATGTACGAGTAAACGACACCCAGCCATAGTCCTAGAGACGAAAAAACTTTTCCTAAATAGAATTTACATAAAAATAAGTTGTGGCTGGATGAAGGAGTCTGAACTCGTTCATACAGGCTGCGTAAGCGTAGACGTTGCGCGTACCATTGCGTTGTAATGTATGGAACTGTATGAGACATGGCATACCGCTTGCGTGGCGTGAACGTTCACGTAGACAATGCGTGCAGTTACGTCTACGGGTTCACGCGCGTCACTACGCATGTGTCACGTGTACGTGCTGCATACGCAATTGGTGTGAATCGGCCATAAAGACTGGATCGTAAAGCTTAGGAGTCCATTAGAAGCTAGATTTTACTGTCAGTTTTGCCGGACAACCTACTGTATTAGTGCAGTTTTAGACTAGCGTTTCTCTGCACGTTCACTTTGGCATATGCACTTATACGTGCGTTCTTTTCTCACTTTAATAAATCAAAAGCATGTGGACCCTCTTATTGAGGCGTGTTCGCTCTGTCTACTAGATCAGTCAGTAGCAATATGAAATGTATGTATATGCGCAAAAAACGACCTTATATGCGCAAAAAATGCTCGAATGACTGCATGAAACAAAAAACCGGCCAAGTGCGAATCAGACTCGCGCACCGAGGGTTCCATGCTAGGGTAATTTTTCCGACATTTTGCACGATAAATCAAAAACCATTATGCATAAAAATAAATAAAAATCTGTTTTAGAATATACAGGTGATACCCCACTTTCATATGTTACCCCACTAATTGGTGTAGTTATTTACTTTGAAAATTGAAACACTTTTATTATTGTAAAACACTAAAACAGATTTTTATTTTTTTATGCATAATAGTTTTTGATTTATCGTGCAAAATGTCGGAAAAATTACCCGAGTATGGAACCCTCAGTGCGCGAGTCTGACTCGCACTTGGCCGGTTTTGTTTATTTCGGTACTGCTGTAAACATATGTCAGCATTTTGCATTACATATATATGTATACTAATAAATAAAATTGGAGTGTCTGTCTGTAATTTCGTAATAACTACCACATATTAAGCTCATATGGTCATTTGAACGATACCATAACTGAATCACACGTTTTTAAAAATTTTGTCTATCTGTCTGTCTGTCTGTCGGTCTGTCTGTCTGTCTGTCTGTCTGTCTGTCTGTCTGTCTGTCTGTTTGAAAAGGCTAATCTTCGGAACGGCTGAACCGATTTTAACGGGATTTTCACATACAAGTAGAGGATTGATCAGGGTGTAACATAGGCTACTTTTTTAACCGACTGTGTTTTTCTACCTATATACACCGAAATCTCCGAGATTTCTGAACCGATTTGCGTCATTTCTTTTTTAATCGATAGAGGAACTTTGCGACATTGTTTCATAAAAAAATTGGATTCCAACTCCTCAATCCTGATGCTGCAGGGGATCTGACCAATCCACGCGGGCGAAGCTGCGGGCATCAGCTAGTATATAATATATACTTATTATAATCTTGCAGCTGTCTCTTTGACTTTAAGCTAGACACCCAGGTATGAAAAGCGTCCTAGTGGGGATTAATAACTCGGGTTTAATCTCCAGCCTTCAATGTACTGGCTTCATACGTCGTGATTTACTGAGAGCTCCGACTCCGAGAGGCTACGGTATTTTGAGCTCGGGGATAATTAATTTTTGGAAGAAATTTTCTGCCTTTTCAGAAAATTTTGCGTCGTACTGGATTTTTTTTTCTGTTATTATTTACTACAGATATACAATTGTGTAACAACACTGAATATGACTGAAAACACTTTATTATATTAAGTCACTTGTCCCACCGCCGACGAGGAAGCGATTAAAATATCTACTATTTTGTTGTTCAAGAAATCTACAATCGATATACGATTCCGTATCAATAAAAGATATAAATATGTTATCGCGAACTGTGTACACTATCGGCGACAAAATTCCGCTTGCTAGTTTTTGGCAGCGACCAGAGCTATCAAAGAAAAATTAGCCCTCTCTTGCACGTAAATGTTTTGGCCGCTTATCCCTAGCTAGTTATCGCCCGTCGCACTCACACAGTCGCTCATATCCCAGCGAAACAACTGTCCCACTAAGTACTTAAACACTCGCTTCTCGTCAACTCATTTCTAGTTTTTAGCTCAGCTCCATTTCATTCCATCAGCCTGTATGCATCCACTGCTGGACATAGGCCATTCCAAGAGCACGCCACCAAACACGGTCCTCCGCCTTCTTCATCCATCCGCTCTCCGCCATCATCTTCAAGTCATCGGTCAAGTGGGCTGGAGGTCGTCCCACACTGCGCTTACCGGTACGCGGTCTCCACTCCAGAACACGTCTGTCCCATCGGCCGTTGGTTCTACGACAGACATGACCTGCCCATTGTCACTCAGCTTGCTACAGAATTAGCTCAGCTCGTTTCTCGCTAATCGTCAGCGGTGGGTCAAGTGTCTAAGCAAATAAGTCTGATTTCCGTTTGCTCTGTATATAAGCATTGTTAGTCATAAGCGCGGTCATAAGCGGATTTGAGTGGTCGCTCATAAGCGGCTATTTACGTATTTACCTTGACTATTAGAATCGTCAGCGTGAGCGATTTTAAGCGGATAAATGATTCGCTTAGAGCCCCAAATTGCGGCATCGATCCTCTTTGGACGGTAATCCCGGGCGATACGCTCTTTGCTGCCGTGATCTGGGCGATTAAGACGAATTAATTATACATACTTAATGCTCATTTATTATTCAAATGAGAGGGCTAAAATTTATAGCTCCTTCTTCAGGATTACAAAGTGATTTTGGAGGTAAATAATCGCGCTGATTTTCACGTAAGATTACCTTAAAGCTTGCCGCGCTGTTTAAAATCAAGTAGCCTATGTAATGAATGTCCTGTGAAGCGTGAATGAAACGATTATAGTCTCGTGATTATAACGTCGTCTGGTCCAAGGTTTAATCCTGGGCACGCAACTGTATCTTTTCGGGGCTATGTGCGATTTAAGCAGTTTATTGTTTAATGTTGAAGCAAAGGAAACCTGCTTGTGTGAGAATTCCCCATAATCATCTCGGCACATGTGTGTTTAAGCATTTGTCTAACACGCTGGCCAAATCCAAATGGATGACATCACACACCTTTTAAAATATAACGTAGAACACTCAGGAATGCAGGTTTCCCCACGTCTCGTTTCTTTAAAACAAATGACAATTGCTATCTATCGAATACAAGTGTAAATTAAAAATTTATAACACCCCCGACAAGTGAAGGTTACAGTAACTAGAAAAGAGCTGATAACTTTCAAACGGCTGAACCGATTTTCTTGGATTATAGCTAAGAACACTCTCGATCAAGCCACCTTTCAAACAAAAAAAACTAAATTAAAATCGGTACATTACTTTAGGCGCTACAGTGCCACATACAGATACACAGATACACACGTCAAACTTATAACACCCCTCTTTTTGGGTCGGGGGTTAAAAATAACCCGTGTCCACAGACGAACTAATGTATGTCATTAGTTCGTCTGTGGACGTACCTATTGGTATTTTCTCTGCACTAACCTAAATTTATTATATGTAGAAGCCTTTAGAATTTCTTTCGCATCCACTATTTTCAGCGCAACGTCGCTCTATCATACCGTTATAAGGTTTCATAGGATCTAGTTTCGCTATTCAAAATACCTAACGTTGTATTTCTGAACAATTTTCATGAAAAGCACATTATATTCTAACTTGGAGTGACATTTTTGCGAAGCTACACAAAAAAGGTTGATGTATCTTGTTGAAATTCTGCAAAGTGATGCTTAGTACATTTAGTTAATCATTTTGTTCATCATCATCATCATCTTCAAGCGATAGATAGACATCAAAGCTACAAGGGTTCAAAACCCGCCTCGCGGAGTTATTCTCTAACTCAATGATCATCATCGGTTCGTTCCACATTGCTGCTTCACTGAGCGATATAAAAGTAATATTTCGTAGCAAACCTTCAATGAATTAAAAATAAATGTCAAATGAGCTTGGTGATTTTCACTCAGTGATGATCACTGAGTCAGCGAGTCACCCCCAAGAAGTAATCCACAACAAACTCAATCGAGTAAATGTAATAAAAAAACACAATTTGGCAAGATAGAGTGAGACCCAAAACCTATAAATTTTCTATTAACTTAAAGAAAATTATTCAATATCGTACGCAGCGGGCGTCATAATTTTATGGGTAAATAAAAAACCCCGAGGGGAATAGGGTTCATTTATCACAGCTTGGGTTCCGCACATTAGCCCGTCCCATTTGGCAGCATTGGCTCTCAACGCATTTGCATGAATTTGGACTGTAGAGAGATATTTGAACATTACATTAGTAACAGATAGGAGAAAGCAACGAAATGCACAAGAAAAGACTTCACTTGGCCAATTGTTTCGTCACTTGAGAATTGTAAAACTGTACTTGAGAGACGTCCACCGCTGTAAACAGAATTACCTATAGTCCTATGTATAGGTAGATAAGTAATATCTTTTTCATTTAAAACGTTCTGTTTTTGAGTTAGAGATGAAGAAGATGTTTTTGAGTTTGTCAATGGTTCTTTAGGTAGGTAGATAGTTCTGAACTACTATAGTAAACAACATACAATCCAAAATATATGTCCTTCCACATGTCACTCCCATGGAGATACTGCCTCATATTATGGGTGGGTAAGTACATGATTATTTATCAAGATTTTTTTTATAAAAGCCGCTCTGCATTGTAGTCAATCTCTTGGGAATAGAATTATGAAAATTTAGACATTATAATATTACCCAGTGTAATATGAATTACGAGCAAATGCCTGGCAAGCGTTGCAATGTGACTCGCGCGCCGCGAACCGTATGGTAACGATACTATGTCAGAAACTTCAGGCTCAAGCTTTAGGTCAAATGGAAAGGCCCCACTGTAGCAAGTGCCCACAACAACTGTACAAAGTTTTGACTCCACCGGATGAACGATATGCGAACGTATTTGTAACGAACGGAAACTAAACGAAATTTATAGTTTTTATAAATAAGATAAAGGGTTTCTAAACTTTATAGTTTTTTATAAAGATCTAAAAACTAAAGAACTGGTAAAGATTTGACTGTTTGACTAGACAGCTATTTAAATCGTTTCGGAAAATTAATTCTGATGATTTTGTTAAAATATTATCAGATTATTTTGTATCTACTTTAATACTTACCTTTTTAAATTGTAAGATAAACTTGATCAAATGATCACCATAAATATTTATCTTCGTAATTATTATCATATTATCTTGTAATATTGATTGAAGTAATTTATATCAATAAATAATAATAATAGATAGACCGATCAATATAGGATTTATGACAATATTATATTTATAAATACTTGCTAATAATTTAAATACATATAAAATGTATAAACTGATAAGCTCAAGTACTCCAATCGGATTACGTTGCTTTAGGTGATTTATGGGTACTAAGTTAACAAAGATTAGGGACTTAGTAAGCATTAGGGTTTTGGATTTACAACGAGAATTATCAAAATTATCAGTAAGGTAACTTTTACACAACATTCACGTAATTTTTGACAAATAAGTATTCCAGTATTAAATTGTTGTGATTTATATCGATAAGTGAAAAATAGGTAAAATAGGTAATATTGATAAAACAACTACTATTTTATTAGAGACTAGCCAATGCCCGCGACTTCGCCCGCATGGATTTAGGTTTTTCGAAATCCCGTGGGAACTCTTTGATTTTCCGAGATAAAAAGTAGTCTATGTGCTAATCCAGGTTATTATCTATCTCCATTCCAAATTTCAGCCAAATCCGTCTAGTAGTTTTTGCGTGAAGGAGTAACAAACATACACACAGAAACGCACACACATACACACAAACTTTGGCTTAAATATAATATTAGTGTGATAAGGGCTTTAAGAATTAAGATATTAGACAATTTATGATAAGAATGGTATAAAAATTATCATTTCTTGTAAGGGAAAATTCTTCATCGAAGAGGGTAAAGTAAAACCCATACGCAAACACACCTAACGTTATTTGTTATATCGCGTCAAAAGCGGCCCACTTACCTACGAATAGTTTTCGTTCGGGAAATGGAAAATTTCATTTGGTAACATCTCGTATCGACACAATTTCTTGTCTCCACTCAAATTCGATAACGTCCTCACGCATCACGAACCTTTGCTCTAAGACCTCGTGGGAAATTTAAAACAGCTACTTTACAAAATCTGTATTAACAGGGCTCTCTCCGTCACTCGTTTCCACTCGTTTCCTACAATCGTAGTTCCAATTTCATTTGAATATTAAGCAACCAAAGTCCATGAAATTTTGCAGACATATTCTAGAAACTAATATCTGTGTCTGTGGTGTTTTAGATTTTTCTAAAAATATGTAGTTTTAAAATTACAGGGGCTCAAAGATTTGTATGAAAGTGTTTAAGACCGCGTAACTTTGAAACCGAATATTTTAACAGAAATCTGGAAAACCACAGACATAGATATTAGTTTCTAGAATATGTCTGCAAAATTTCATGGACTTTGGTTGCTTAATATTCAAATGAAATTGGAACTACGATTGTATGAAACGATTGGAAACGAGTGACTACCTTATAGGTTGCTTATTACTTCTTGAGAGAGAGCCAGCGAGTGCCAGACCTTCGTTATTTTATAAAAACTGAAAGTTTCTTTGCGTATCGTCTTCAATACAGGAAGGAAGGATCAATGACTATGAAGTTTGGATCATGGTAGCTTTGGGAGATAACAGGTAATAAAGGTGTAAAAAAACCTTACATCAAGATATAAAGTCTAATGTTTTGTTTTCATACTTTCTTCGGAAGAGTATTAGCAATCACGCTATGAACTGCCAGACCCTTAAAGTCGTGCCAGACACTTAAACGACCTTCCTGAGGCCCTAAAAGTTTAAAAATTCAAGGGTGTCTGACAAGGGGATGGCATGCAGGTTTCCTTACTATGTTTGTCTTCACGGTTCAAGCAAGTAATAGAACTTAATTACTTAGAGCGCACATAACTTTACCCCGTGATTGAAACCTCGACTAGGAGGGCGACTCCTTAACCACTACTTATCACCGCTTTGTATTTGTATAAATCACCTCAATAAAATTGCCCCCAGCTCTTCGAACTGTTATGTTCTTCCGCCAATATCCAATATGTTAAAGGAAATGCGTTTACCTTTGCGTTTACGTTTATTGTAAAAGGTAATGGGGTTATGCGGCTAAATGGTTCTGTAAAAAGCTGTGCTATCATCTCTTAAGCTTGGGCTACACGCTACCTTGCCTGAAAGCTTACTTGCATAATCCAGGTATCCCGTGCAGTTCTAAAGCTACTAAAGATTGGACTGCACAGTTCTTGGTCTCTTGGCAGGACGGAGCGTGTAGCCGGGGCGTTATAATCTGTTTCGATTATTATTTTTTATTCCTCTGATGTGTACTTACTCATAGGTCTCTAAAAATATGAGTCCGGGATTCTATAATCTTACGATAGAATGCCAATTTAAATTCTTATAAATGCGAAAGTGTTGGTCTGTCTGTATGTTAACTCTTCAAGGCAGAATTGCAAAACCAATCTTGACTAGAATTGGCCCAGAAGACAATTTGCAATCTGGAGACATAAGCAAGACTTGGATGATTTTTTCCGGAAAATCGAACAGTTCCCAAATCAATGCTGCATATGAAGTTTCTATTTGGCATCGGACCGGAACGGACACTCGCTTGGTGGCACGGCTTTGTCAGTAGGGTGGTAACTAGCCACGACTGAAGCCTGCCACCAGATCAGACCTGAAACAATTTAGATATAAATATTAATTCTCAAATTGCTCCTGCCGTGAATCAAACCCTAATATTCCAACTTATAAGGCAACATTCACCACTGCGCTAAGGAGGTCTTCGAAAGTTACGGATATCAGCTTATATGAGTAGAAAATAAAGTCTTTTACTTAAAAAAAACCAGCCAAGTGCGAGTCAGACTTGCGCCCTGAGGGTTCCGTACTCGGGTATTTTTCTAACGACGGACGGACGTACGGACGGATGGACAGACAGACAACAAAGTGATCCTATAAGGGTACCGTTTTTCCTTTTGAGGTACGGAACCCTAAAAACTAGTTTCTAATCAACTAAGGAATAGGGATGCTCGGAACTGCAGCTGTGGCAGAAATATCGTCAAGATGGAGGACATACCGTTTGATCAAGCGAGAGTAGGAATAGGTTGTGAAGGGTCCCCTGCCAACAAAATATTTTTTTTTATTGTTTTGGTATGGAAACTAATCAAAAGTTTTTTATTCAGCAACTATCAAAGTAAAGCAATAGAAAAATGTGAAAACTTCGTGTATTTCACACAACAAACATGGGATACCTAGAAACTTAAAGCAATAACGCCGAGGTAACTTTGCAAGAAAAAATTAAACAAAGTTTCTACTTTATTTCGCTGGGAAAGTTATAAACGTCCATCACACAGACAGATGGGGCTTCATTATTCCTATAATATGTTCTCGCCTTTTTTTGGCCAAGGTTTGCTTATAATTTTTAAATTACGAACCCAAAGAGTGCCAACGTTCCTACTTAGCCTCCTTTGTTAGTTAGTCGCTTTTTAGTAGATTTTGAGATATTTCAACAGCATCTATAAAAACCTCAATCCGCTTGAAGATCATTACAATTAAAAGTTACAAGTCGCAAGAAAAATCTATTCTACTGACTAGCTGATGCCCGCGACTTCGTTCGCGTGGATGTAGTTTTTTAAAAATCCCGCGGGAACTCTTTGATTTTCCGGGATAAAAAGTAGCCCATGTGCTAATCCAGAGTATAATCTATCTCCATTCTAAATTTTAGCCCAATCCGTCCAGTAGTTTTTGCGTGAAGGAGTAACAAACATACACACACACACACACACACACACACACACACACACACACACACACATACAAACTTTCGCCTTTATAATATTAGTGTGATATGCGCTTTTGCAACTAGGCCATGATACCCTCAAAAAAAAAAAATACAAAGTTCCCTCTTTATTTCCCTGGGAAAGTTATAAATGTCCATCACTCCGACAGACTGGCGTTCGAGAATTCTCAAGCATGCAAATAACTTTCAGTGGATCGGGAAAACGTTTTACTCGAAACCGTCCGACCGGGCTCATTGTCTCAAGCTTTCATATTATTTAGAAAGAACAGGTGGTATTCTAGACTGTAAGTTCTTTGATGTAAAAAAAAATTTCAAAAGAAAAATAAAACCGACTTCAAAAACCAAAAATACTAAAAAGTAGAAAATAATTTTTGTTTAGCTACACATGTAATGTACCTAGGTATGAAGTCGAGCGAGCATATTATAAAACAAAATTAGAAATCCAAGAGTGAAGCTCGCCCGACTTCATGCCTAGGTACATTACATGTGTAGCTAAACAAAAATTATTTTCTACTTTTTAGTATTTTTGGTTTTTGAAGTCGGTTTTATTTTTCTTTTGAAAATTTTTTATTTCACAATTTTTAGTGGCCCCACTGTACTATAATATGCTATGCCCAGTTAAAACCCTACTGTTTACTAAGCTATTACACTGATCGCGAGCAATTTGCTCCTATCCATTGAGGAGTTCTGTTCTCCATCTCCGAAGATATTCATCAGATCTTCACCAAATTTATATGGGACCACCTGCACAGTATACCCTTTCAAACAAAAAAAAAATTTCCAAATCGGTCCAGGGGTCTTTGAGTAATCGGGGAACATACATAAAAAAAAAAAAAAAAAGATCCCGACGAATTGAGAACCTCCTCCTTTTTTGGAAGTCGGTTAAAAAATAAAAAGGAAGCCAATATCCGTATCAATCTTCTTCAAAATATGTAAAAGAAAAAGCCGACTGATTGACTGATTTATGAACGCACTGTTCAAATTACAGGACTGATCGTACTGAAAGGCATGCAGGTAACGCATGGCAAAATAAATATGATTATGAGGTTTTCTATAAAAATCCACCCACATTCATATTTTTACCCAACTGCGACAAAGCCAAAAGGAAGGGTTATGATTTTAGCAGTCTATGTATGTGTGTATGTATGTATGTATGTATGTATATGTGTGTGTATGTTTGTATCCAAATTCTGTGTGTTCCACCCTAGTGCCTAAACTACTGGGCCGATTTTGATGATTGAGGTGTCAATTGATCCGGGTAACATAGGCTATGTTTTATACAAAAAAAAATTACCTAACGGTTGTTACATCAAAAAAAGTGGAGGTGCCCAAAAAATTGTTATTGCTATTGTATCGAGTGGGGTGTCAAATGAAAGAGGAGAAAATCTTGAACTCACAAATATAAATGTACAAGTACATTAAAATATACCAAGCGACAGAAAAACGATTTTACGCTAATATTTCAGCGTTCGCAGTCGGGGTTTAGTTTTCAACTTTATCTTGTCAATTTTAAACAAATTGTCATCCATTCACAAAAGGTATCTTCGGATGCAATTTGAGACAGTGAATTCTTACAACATGATTGATTTTTATAACCAGCCTTTTCAAGTGATTGATAGCTGGCTATCTAAGTATAAAATTATATTGCAAGCGGTTGAGCCAAAGGCTTGAGAGCATGATTAATGGGAATAGGATGTCCGTTAAAAACTTCAAGGGTCTGCGCAGACGAAAGCAGTTTTGTCTGCGGAGGACAAAAATTCCCGAAGCGCACGCGAAAAAATGTGCACCAAGAACGTAATAATAAAAATAATGTTTTCCCGAATGAATTTTGGCCACAGGCGGTCAGTCTCCATAGAGATTAGCAAACTGCGCAGGAGATTATAATTGGTAGGAAACACAGATCGCAGAAGAGTATTCCAAACCTTAGCATATGAGAAATGATGACACAAAACGTTTCGTGCGTGTAGATGGAATGTCAACGAAGCGGTTCGGTGGTAGAATGGTGAAGGGGGGACAAAATCGAATAGTTTCTATGCACACTCTCGGAAATTCATCAAGGAAAAGGAATTCATTTATCTTTTTCAAGGACTTCCCCATATTTTAGTGCGGTCTATCTATCTATTCGACTATTCATGGAACTTTTTGTACAGGGGTACTTTTAGTCCCTCGTTTGTTTTTCAATGCAGTTGGAAGCGATCTATTTTGACGGGCAAATAGCACCCCGGACTGTCCTCGTCTGTGCAGGCCTCAATTGTTGCAAAACCTTGTTAGAGCAATTTGTCCTCGATAAATTATGAATTCGCTCCCTTGACGGAATGTCTTGAGTTCATCAATCATTTTAAAATCTAAAAGCTCGAAATTAAGCTCCAATTTGGAGTCCTATTTGTTCGGTTTACGTAACACTTTCTAGGTCGCTGCCTTGATGATGGAGATGATCTGTGGCATTTTCTCTCTTCATGGAATAAAAGATAGACCTTGCGGGGAGTATTGATTATACGTAGTAGTTTATGAGAGCTAGGCATGATTTATATTCACCTCTGACTATGCCCTAATTCGCACGAGCGTTAAAAAAGCGTTGCGTTAAAACCCGGCGTTGCGCTGAAAATACAAAGTGCGCGTTAAAAAAGCGTTGACGTGTAATCAGATACTTGGGAATGCATTTGTTCTATTTGAAAGCTTTTTTAACGGCCGTTAAAAAGCTCTCGTGCGAATGAGGCCTCAATAATGAGCAATACGCGTACAGAAAAAAATACAGAATAGTACTAGACGCATGACGTAAGAGTCGCAAAGTTTTTATTGGTTGGAATCGTATAAATCGGGGCTTCCGTAAAACAAGCTATTTACCAACAATTCAACTCGGACAATTCTCACAAAGCCCAATAGATCTAAGGAAAAGTCTGATAGAGAAAAGCCAATAAAAGTTACCACAGCATTCGACTTGAGACAGACATGTTGTGCGTCGTTACAAAAGTTTAGTTTCATTTTTATTTTGTAGCCCAATAGGGTATTATTTTCTTCTGTATGGCGTTATATCAACTTTTTCCGTTTATATTTTTTATTGGTTGATAGTTTGTTCAATCGGATTTGACGGCCTCAGAAAGTAGTGTAGTAATAATTATTTTTGGTTTCAAGTTAGATTAGATTTAGAACTTCTGTGACGAAGCAAATATTCCCTATACGATAAGTATAACTCTCAGAACGCGTCAGCTTTAGAAACAGCATATAGTCCATTTTTTTTTATTCCGGACCCCCAAAATGACGTTTTACAATATTATGTTGCCTGTTTCACGGCTTTTTAATAGACATGTGCAATCGATACTTACCGACAAATATTAACCGATACCGATAATATTATATATTATGTATGAGACAACAAAATGTGTTGAAAATAAATCCGATTCAAATGAAATAAATATGGGCTTGGAAAAAGTTTACGAGTTACAGTGACCATTGCCTGGCTTACTACTAAAAAAAAACTTTGGGAAGTAAAAAAATAAAAATAATTCCACGTTTAATATCATTTAATTCGTAAAATTACATTAAACAGCTCATCATATTACGAGTAAATGCTGAAAATTCTAGCACATAGTTGTGTAACAGTATTAAAATTGAGATATTCATTAGCCAACCTCCCTCCAATTAATTAAACAGATTAAAATTTGTAACAACCCCTCAAAGTTTGTCGAAAATGTTTCGAAACCAGACGGTCGGGAAAATTGATAGTAACCCTTTCACCTGTTATGATAATATGACATCTGAAAGCTGTCTTCATACCCGTTTGACTGAGTTTAAGAGGGGTCTTTACTTCACTCGCTCCATACAAACGTAGTACCAATTTTATCTGAATATTAAGCAACTATAAAGTCCATGAAATTTTGCAGACATATTCTAGAAACTAATATCTATGCCTGTGGTTTTCCAAATTTCTGTTAAAATATTCGGTTTCAAAGTTACGCGGTCTTAAAAATTCACATACAAATTGAGTTCCTGTAATTTTGAAACTACATATTTTCAGAAAAATCTAAAACAACATAGACACAGATATTAGTTTTTAGAATATGTCTTGAATTGGAACTACAATTGTATGGAGTAAGTGACGGAGAGAGCCCTGTTAATCTAGGATCTAAATCATTATTTTGTAATCATCATTTACGCATTTTACTATGATTTTGTTTCAACAATTCTTTTCACTAGAATAAGTTCATTTTATTTATTTCTGGGACAAATCAAAGGTATTGAAAAAGAACTTTATTCTTATTTATATTCAACAAGATGCCACAACATCCTCCCCGTGGATTTACTTTTTCCAAAAAAAAGTAGCTTGAGTATATCCAGATTTTTAACTATTCATGCAAAATATCTTACTAATTCTTTAATATTACTATATTGATTTTGCACGCCATGCTTGGCAGAATATGCGGTTCCACATAATATTTAAGACCAATGTACTTGTATATTATACCATATTCTAGCAAATAAACACTTCTTATTCTTCTTATTCTTATTCTTGATTAAATAATACTAATATTGAGCAATTTTCAAGATGACTGAAGCACACCGCAGCTCGCCTAAGAACGTTCATTAATTACAGTCTGATCTTGCGTTCCAGTCTAATTGATACGCCATTGATGCTGCTTCGAGTGTGACCTCCCTCGTTCTCATTATATTCGAATGATATAGCACTCGAATGGTTCTGCACTGAGGTTTGATTTTATATCGCAAGGTAGGTATATTTCCATTTCCCCCATAGTAATAGTAATAAAAATAAGTACTCATTTTTTTACATTGCTTTATGTCTTTTAGTTGTACCAGTAGTTTTTATATTGAACATTTGAAAAGAGCAACCGTAGAGTTTCTTGCTGGTTCTTCTCGGTAGGGACGGCATTCCGAACTAGTGGTAAATTATGGTAAATTATTCTGACGATTCAAAAGAACTCAGAAAGTTAAATGGAATAAAAACATATTCTATTTTATTGTATACAAAAAAATTGAAATAATACTTAACAGTTGTTTAAAAACATTTTTTAAGCAGTCTATTTGCTGGTAGGTAATTTTTGATCAAAAAAATCCGTACTTCCATAAATTAATGCACAAGTAACTTAAGAGGGGTCTCTCCGTCACTCGCTTCATACAAACGTGGTTCCAATTTCATTTGAATATTAAGCAACCAAAGTCCATGAAATTTTGCAGACATATTCTAGAAACTAATATCTGTGTCTGTGGTGACAGACAGACGGAGAGAGCCCTGTTAACTCACACTCTGAGAACGGAAATACTTCATCTCGAAATATCAAAGACTTTCAAACCTAAATCACAAGCGTCATCCCGTTCTAATAAAACAATATTTCAGTATTTTACGTAAAAACACTCGTTGTAAATGCAGAATGTAGTATTAATGATAAATGGAGTGATCACACCATTATTTTCCCAGAACATTATTCAGATAAAATTGTGAGGCAACATAAAACTATGCAAACGGAAGAAAATATCGTCGCAAATGGCCAATTTACTGCTATTTTGGCAAAAATAATTGGCGAATCGAGTCGCGAGGCAGGTCTTTTTCGCAGTTTCGAAGATTAATTTTGTGGATTAACTCATCAGTTTGAGAGTTTTTGGCAGTTGATGGTACCATTAAATTGAATTATGGTTGGTCCACATTTCATTAATAGTATGTAGTTATTAATTTTTTAAATGAAGTCCGAAACATTGCAAAGATTTCCAAGTCATTGCAATGATTTATTAGTCAAACGTTGCACTGAAGATGTCCAAGTCATTGCAATGATTCAGGAATCATGATACAAGGGATCGCAAACAATCCAGTTACTTACTGCCGCCTTCTTTAAGTCGTAGGTTTAGCTTACTGGGTGTCTCTAGAAAACATAGTCTGCCAGCCAGGCCTTGGCCATACTCTATACCCAGTGGCCGTCGGTTCTATAACAGACCTAATCCTTTGGGCTGTGTCGGTCACTTTGGGTTGCCTACGGATTTCGTCGTTACGGATTTTCCCTGTACGGGATCGGCGATTTTTCACCGAGTGATAGGCTTACGCGGTAGCGCCAGCTGGGCCGGCGGTCATATCTTGAAACTTAACAGGGCTCTCTCCGTCACTCGTTTCCACTCGTTTCATACAATCGTAGTTCCAATTTCATTTGAATATTAAGCAACCAAAGTCCATGAAATTTTGCAGACATATTCTAGAAACTAATATCTGTGTCTGTGGTGTTTTAGATTTTTCTAAAAATATGTAGTTTTAAAATTTGTATGAAAATTTTTAAGACCGCGTAACTTTGAAACCGAATATTTTAACAGAAATCTGGAAAACCACAGACATAGATATTAGTTTCTAGAATATGTCTGCAAAATTTCATGGACTTTGGTTGCTTAATATTCAAATGAAATTGGAACTACGATTGTATGAAACGAGTGACGGAGAGAGCCCTCTTAAAGTGCAGATTTCAGAAAAATCTCCCGCACCAGCGCAACATGCTGGTAAAGATGATGACGACGAGGATGACGCAAGCATTACTGGACTTGAGAATTACCCCTGTGCACGAGGGCGAGCCCATCGCCCACAATACGGGGGCCCTGGATCCGACCACAACAGAGATTTCGAGGCCCCAAGCTAAGAAGGGGCAGGCCTTAGCCGACAAGGGCTTAAAGAACATTACCGAGGAAGTGTTCTTCCCCACGCCATACCCGGGCAAGAAGGCCATACCTCGAGGCCCGTATCCCCGTCTTGACCAAGGTCAAACGGAGAAGACCCCGCTGCTGCAGAAAACTCCGGTAGTGCGAGTTTTGTCAGCGGTACATTTGTTTGAGACTTGAATGTGTTTACTTTATCGATCGAATAGCACCATCTAGTTTTATACCGTGCATTATAATCATTGTACCATGTAGTCGATTCCTCGTGAGTTGCTTCTTCTTAGGTTTTGTCTTGCATGATTTCTTAATTGATTCTTCATACTAGTGTGAGAAGCGCCATCATACAACTGTGGCGACCGCCACATCCCTAAGAGAGATATACAATATCCATACTTTATAATATAAATAAGAAAAGTTCAATGCCCTTCTTTATTAATCCTCGGGTGCAATGTCCCTCTTGAAATCCTCACATTTAATTATTATCTACTCTATGATACAAATCTACGTGAATTCACATTGAAGTCTGATATTAAACCTGTACCATTATTAATTCTGTCTAGAACATTTATATACCTGCTATGTTATTCTTAATGTTATAAGTATTCGTCGTTGAGTTCACCGTTAAAATATTTAATACAATACAGAGCAAAATTAATGTTAACATGTACGATGTAGTATATATACGTTTAGTCTCGTGACGTCTCGTTAGATGATACTGAATTAGTCCACGTACCTACCTACCGAATACGTGAATTGGTCCAAATATCGAATAAGCGAAAAAGTTATT
Source organism: Maniola jurtina (assembly GCF_905333055.1). Lineage (NCBI taxonomy): Eukaryota > Metazoa > Arthropoda > Insecta > Lepidoptera > Nymphalidae > Maniola > Maniola jurtina. The sequence goes on from NC_060046.1 coordinate 3,027,416, forward strand.
GGATTTTTCCGTCAAGAAATTATCAATAGCATCTCGGAGTTGAGAAGCCGGCGTTGTGACATCCCCTACCTCGAAGAGTAGGTACTTAATTCAATTTAATTCAATTCAAAGCATTTTTATTCAATTAAACTTTTACAAGTGTTTTTGAATCGTCAAAATAATCTACCACTGGTTCGGAATGCCATTCCTACTGAGAAGATCCAGCAAGAAACTCGGCGGTTGCTCTTTTAAAGTATTCAATATACAATAATATGCCATAGTAATTAATAAGATTGTATGCAAGCCATTAGGCTATGTGGAGTGTGAAATATAAAACGTTATAAGTGATATACTTTCCAGATCATCGCTGCATCAGCGATGAAAATGAGGCTGCATGCTTAGATAATAACACTGCACGTCTGAGGGTGTCATTAGTGCGTATGAGAGTGGATACCACTTGTCACGCTTTGTATTATTAAACATACGAACAACGATGCATTTGTATGCAAGTTGCAACATATTATATTGCGTTTAGATAATATTATAGATAAGCATACAAGAGTTTTGCCAGCGACTTCGTCCGCGTGGGTTTAAATTTTTTTTAGGTTTCTCGATGTTATTAGTAGTTGTATTTTTTATACTTAACCATCCATGTTGATTTGCATTTATTACGTCCACGAGAGATCAATGTTGCGTTTTGGATTTTCTGTGATGTATTTATGCATTTCTTCAAAAGTTTGTACCTAAAGTATCGTTTTTATTTAGCGCTTTATCACTTGCTGATTTTATATATTTCAGATAAAGTCGTCTCTTTGTTACGCTTGATCTTTTTAGGCCTTTGGTTAACCAAAACAGTTTTGTTTTTTTACTTATATATTTGATACGTATTGGAGGGAAGCATAAATTATAGAATAATGTTATTAAATCAGTAAATGAATCAAAAGCCATTTCAAGCCTAGATTCAGAAATTTTTTTAACCAGTGGGAACTTTAATTTCTCGTGATAAAAATTTACCCCTTTTCGATTTCTGGGACGCAAGCTACCTCTGTGCTAAATCTCATATAGGTAAGTCGATTAAACAGATGGGCCTTTAAGAATCCCGTGGGAACTCTTTGATTTTCCGGGATAAAAAGTAGCCTATGTCCGTCCCCGGGATATAAGCTAACTCTGTACCTTTCATCAAAATCGGTTAAACTGTTGGGCCGTGAAAAGCTAGTAGAAAGACAGACAGACAGACACACTTTCGCAATATTAGTATGGATTTATTTATTTACTCCGTACAAGCCAGCATCGAATATGGATGGCAACACGCTGGTATACTTCCAGCTTTACCCACGCACGCTTATAAGTTTCTTAATATAAACACTTGAAAATTTTGGATGAAAATGATATTAATAAAATCAATTCAGCGACTGTGCTCATTAATTTCATTCGCTTCGACTTCATTAATTAAAAACACTATGGCCCAGTTGTCTTTGAATCCACTGTCATGAAACAATGCTATTTTTATTTTTTGTTTCATGTATTTTTTTTTAACTACTAAATATATACGATTTTTTTGACGACCTCACTGGTACAGTGGTAAGCGTTGTGGTCTTATCAGTGCGAGGTCCCGGGTTCAATTCACGGCAGGGGTTTAGAATTTTATAATTTCTAAATCTCTGGTCTAGTCTGGCGGGAAGCTTCGGCCGTGGCTAGTTATCACCCTACCGGCAAAACCGTGCCGCCAAGCGATTTAGCATTCCGTACGATGGCTGTGTAGAAATAAAAGGGGTTTGGGCTATACCCCTTCCAGGTTAACCCGCTTTCATCTTAGACTGCATTATCACTTACCACCAGGTGAGATTGCAGTCAAGGGTTAACTTGTATCTGAATAAAAAAGAACCTAATGTTAGCACTTGACTGCAATCGCACCTGTAGACGATGATGCAGCCAGGAGGTTCCTAGAATGTGCCTGTAGGTACACTTATTTTAACCGATTAAAAAAAGAGGAGTTATCTCAATTCGACTGTATGTGTTTTTTTATGTTTGCTACGCGATTAGTCCGCCAATTAATTATGAATCGATTTTAATGATTCTTTTGAAGTTCCATACCGGAAGGGTTCCAACGGGACCTTATTACTTTCGCTTACTTCCGCTGTCCGTCCGTCCATCCATCCGTCCGGCCGTCCGTCCGTCCATCTGTCTATCAGTGGGTTATATATAACTCGTGAACCATTTTAGGTAGACACTTGAATTTTTCACAAAATGAGAATTCCAGAATGGCTGCTATGAAAATTTAAAAAATTAAAAAGTGTTATTTCTTAAACGATGGTACGAAACCCTTCGTCTGCGAGTCCGACTCGCACTTGGCCGCTTTTTTTTCCTACTTAAAAATTAATATACAAAGGAAAGTTATTTTGATACTTTGTAGTAGGCATTCAAAGGAGGTTGGTTGCAAGGAACTTTTGTAAGTTTCGAATTGTATTGAATTAGCAGAAATACCAAATGTTCATAGTATTTTTATCGCGTGAATTTCGCCCCACTTACGAATAGTTTTCGTTCGGGAAATGGAAAATTTCATTTGGCAACATCTCGTATCGACACAATTTCTTGTCTCCACTCAAATTCGATAACGTCCTCACGCATCGCGAGCTCTGTTATGCCAATGTGGAATATGATAAAGGAAATGCGTTTACCTTTGTGTCGTATGACAATTTTTAACCCTCTACCCAAAAAGAGGGGTATTATAAGTTTGACGTGTGTATCTGTCTGTGGCATTGTAGCTTCTAAACTAATAAACCGATTTTTTTTTTTGTTTGAAAGGTGGCTTGATCGAGAATGTTCTTAGCTATAATCCAAGAAAATCAGTTCAGCTGTTTGAAAGTTATCAGCTCTTTTCTAGTTACTGTAACCTTCACTTGTCGGGGTTGTTATAAATTTTTAATTTTTTCACGAAGAAGATTTTTTTCACGTTTCATATTATGCCACAGATAATCCAAAAACAGCCCTGTAAGAGGCAGTTTCTGTAACTAGTTAGAAATATGATAATAGGTTTAATTGTCTCTTAGATAAAGTAAAACAATTAATATTTTTTTTACTTTTTATAGTTTTTGTGGTTATTTAAGTCGGTTTTTATTTTATTTTTGAATTTTTTTATTGACCCAGAAAATCAATGAACCTATCGCAGGACAAGAGCTACGTAGGACTAAACTAAGAACCGTGTTCCTATGAAGAATTATTTTTAGAGACATCAGTTTTAAAATTCCTCACATTTTTTGGCGGTAACTCAAAGGCCGTTTTTTAGCTGTGAGAGGATATTGGATAAATAGAATAAACTCGCTCGTAAATGCTACGCTTTCAAAATGTTTTGTTTTACCTTACCAGAGCCTATTTCACAGCCTTTGATCCGTGTATTTTTCTCAATACCTTTCTTCCGTGCAAACGCTCTATTCTCACAAAGTAAACAATTATGTCTAGTGTATATACCTAGAGCGGTAATAGCTTCAATGGTTAAGACCTCGGTCGGGGATTCGATTCCGGACACGCACCCAAAGGTAACTTTTCGGAATTATGTGCGTTTTAAGCAATTAAATGTCACTTGGATATCCTATCCTATGAAAAAAGTCTCCGGATGGGTTCTAAACTTAGTCTAGTCGGGCTTATGCGATGCGATGCGGTGCCATGCGGTGCGATGCAGTGCAATCCGATGCGGTGCGTTGCGTTGCGTTTCGCTGCGTTCCGTTCTATTCTATTTTATTATATTAAAGCTCGCGGTTGAAAACTAACTCAGCTAGCATGAAGAAGGTCCTTTAGAAAATAGTTCATGTTAAAAATTTACTTTTAAAATGGAAGGCAATCCATAACTTTATAGAATTCTAAAGAGCACATTTTAGTTGCTCCTGCTCGCCAACTAGCAAGAATAGGTACTTGCTACTTGGCGGGGATGGCTATTGGTGTAAAATAGCTGGTTCTTGGCCGCCCTGGCGTTTGTTTTCGGTACTTAACTCCCGCAAGTTTGGCCAAGTTCCGCGCTTTGAATTCAACTCCTCTGTATGGAGCTAATGGTGTATTGTGACAAAGTTTATTTTAGGGTTAGTGTTCTACACAGGAATTTCCAGTCTGCTTCCTGCAGTGCTTTACAGAAATAGATTTGAGGTCATTTTACTCATCTCATTGTTGAATGAAAAAATAAAGGGAGTAGAATATTTTACGGTCTCTTGATTTTCAGCCGTTCTTAACACAATAGTAACGCTGTGATCTCATAAGAAGTCACGGCTCGATTCGGGACTGGGCAATTTTTAAATGGTTTTTTATTCTTGCATTTTTGATTGCAACCAACCATCATCATCATGATGATTAACCCCTTTTCCAGCTCACTACTGAGGACGAATCTGCTATCAGAACAAAGAAGAATTCGGCCATAGTCTACCACGCTGGCCAAGTGTGGATTAGCATACTTTTTCCACAACTTTAATAAAATTATGGGGAACTTTAAAAAGTCTGTATATAAATGAAAGTAAAAGACGTCTATTGTTTCATGGATTAAAAAGTGATAGCTCTTAAATTGTTTTCAAAGATAGATAGGTACCCTATTTATGTTCTAAAATGTCTACGCTTACAAAAAATATAAAAATATTCTGTATTTTCTTATATCTACATTTATTTCGTTGTCTTTGTAGTCGTAATTCTTACAAATTTCGCCTGAAATAAAACGTTCCTCACATAAAGCATCCGTTTTTATTTTACATCCATGAATGGCAAAGAAACAAAGACATCACAATAACAACTATTGGGGGTCATAAATCCATCATAATACATGTGTGACACCTCACGTCCGCGTTGACGCGCGCTTCCTAACCCTGTATCAGTTTTACGAGGCACCCTGCTTCGTAAAAGTTTGTGTATGGTACAAGTGATAAGCTAAGTGAGATTCATGCAGGCAACGGCTTAGAATTGAGCAGGCCATAACTATTAGCGCAGATGTAGACCCAGAAGGGCTAAATAACATGTAAATGCTCGCAACGGTCATTTACATGTTATTTTTATACATGTGTGACACCTCACGTCCGCGTTGACGCGCGTTTCCTAACCTTTTATCAGTTTTACGAGGCACCCTGCTTCGTAAAAGTTTGTGTATGGTACAAGTAATAGACTAAGCGGATGTTATTCACGCGACAGCGTAAAGGACATGACCGTTGGCGTGGATATGATCTGAGTGAATGTTGAGATACAGTTAAATGATGCAAAAGAGCTAAATGACATGAAACGATGATCACAAATCCATCGTAATACATGTGTGACACCTTACGTCCGTGTCACTACACGTTTTTTTCATCTGTATCAGTTTTTGGATGGTACGAGTAATAAGCTAAGCGAGATTCTTTTAAAAGAAGTAAGCGCATTCTCCACCGCTTTCCATGCAAGCATTCCATACATAGATATTTATTTTAGAACGTGTGTACAAAAATTTCATTGAGTTTGACTGGTTTGGAAACTACGAGTCCGTTTGAAAAACAACCAATTCTTCGCGTCGAATTTTCAGCTGGTGTTGACCGATGATGTAGACATATTACAATCTGAGTCAAGCACTCGACGCAGTTAAATGACATAGGAGAACTAAATGATATGAAATCCATCATAATACATGTGTGGCGTCACACGTCCGCATTGACGTGCGCTGTAGATGTCTTGAGGTACCAGTTTTACGAGGCACTTTTCTTCGTAAAAGTTTTTCTATGGTACAAGTAATAAGTTAAACGAGATGAAATTCAAGTAGCGGTATAGAGCACCTCTATTCTCTATACCTCTATTGAATTTCATCTTGTAGAGCATTACTCTATAGTCTATACCGTTGGTATAGACATACTCTCAGTGAGTGTTATGAAAAATGACACAGAAAGCGAGATGTTATGAATGTCTTGCTTCGTAATAGTTGTTGTATGGTACAAATGACAAACTGAGCGAGATATCATGTGTGCATTATTCACGCTATCATCGCGCGTCTTCCGTGCGATAATAATCATTACGATACTTTGCTCATTTAATTTAAAAAGCAGTATAGTAGCAGTCTTTTGCTATAATAAGACAGTTTGTAGATATGAGCACGCTGGGAGCGCTTTATGTCAGAATTCTGTCAAATAAAGTCGCCTTTGGGCTGATTTTAATATCAAAAAATTAAAAATTAAATTTTAAAACTTGGACCATCTCCTTAATGCCTTCAACGAAGCGTATCGAGGGACCTTATGCCAGCTCACGTCTAACGTATATTTGTATGACTCTCAAAATATCTTAGTTACGACCACCCATTCAGCCATTGTGGGTTTGATGTCGAGGGCTTCGACTAAAAGAAAAATATAGATAGAGCCTGCATAAAAACGTAAGCACAGACAAAGTTTGAGAACAATAATTAATTATTATTAAATGTGGTACAAATAGTCAGAAAAAATTAAAATATTGGTCATTAATCATTTATTCATTTATGTACAATGCTCACAAAATAATCGATCTTGACAACTGACCCATCAAATTGTTGTCCTCTTTGTTTCGGTAATAAAGATGAACACAAGAGAAAAGAAAAACTTACACGTGAACATATGGTGAAGACAGACACAGACAGTCAAAGATGAGCCATGGGAAAATCGGTCATAAAAGTTCCATCTTCTTAGACATAATATCGGCGACAGAGTAAAACAGGTACCTAAGGTAGGTAGGTACAGAGGCCTTTTGTACTTAAATCTATAATGTTATTTATATATTACTATGTTTTGTTGGTGTACAATAAAGAATATTTTACTTTTACTTTACTTTACCTAGTCCGAACCGCAACGCACAAGGGAATAAAATTTTTTTGGTCGCGAAATTGGCTTTTCCTGCCCTTTTTCTTTCTAGTCTATATTTTTCCTGTAGTCTGTGGAAAAGTACGTTTTTCTTATATATAATGGCCGCTTCCGGTTGTACAAAGATTGTGAAGGCTGCAGGACGCTTGCCAAGTGTATTTTTGTTAGGGTTTACTCGCATATTATTATGAGGAGAGATAAACGCTATATACAACCTCCCTGGTATAGTCTTGGGCGCTATAATAGTCTTAAGGTGGAGGAAAACATCGTAAAGAATCCTGCAGGCCTCACAGTTCTCCATAGTGTTCTCAAATGTGTGTAAAGTCTGCTAATCCGGGCCAGTGTGGCAGACTATAACCTAAATGCTTCTCTTCTGAGAAGAAACCCGTGTTCAGTAGTGGGACGATAGGTTGATCATGATGATGCTGGTCTGCAACTTAAAAAAACCGGCCAAGTGCGATTCAGACTCGCGCACCGAGGGTTCCGTACTCGGGTATTTTTTCCGACATTTTGCATGGTAAATCAAAAACTATTATGCATAAAAATTAATAAAAATCTGTTTTAGAATGTACAGGTAAAGCCCTTTCATATGATACCCCATTTGGTATAGTTATCTTACTTTGAAAATTGAAACATATTTTAATTTTTTTCAAATGATGTAACCACAAATTCACGGTTTTCGTATTTATTCCTTTACTTGTGCTATAAAACCTACCTACTTGGCAAATTTCCTGATTCTAGGTAAACGGGAAGTACCCTATAGGTTTTCTTGACAGACACGACGGACGGATGGACAGACAGACAGACAACAAAGTGGTCCTATAAGGGTTCCGTTTTTCGTTTTGAGGTATACAAAAAATATCATCAAAACGGCTAATAGAATGTGTCAGTAACTTTGTTAAAAGGGGTCCAGAAAACACATCCCCCCAAATTACCTGGTGATCAGATTTCCCGTCGACTGTCGGAGACCATCGCAATGCCAATTGAGGGGTGTTTTGCCACCCAGTAAATTACCATTTGCATATAGAACGCCCCTTAGCTGTGAAGCTATTTTGATAAGGGGCTGGCTTTAAATAGTTCTATGGAACGTGTTAACTTTAGCAAACAAATAGTTACAGATTCAGTGAAGAAATGTACATATACTTTCAAGTGGAGTAAAATACATTTTATTATCTATTAGCTGACGCCCGCGACTTCGTCCGCGTGGATTTAGATTTTTCGAAATCCCGTGGGAACTCTTGGAAGTCGTGGGCATCAGCTAGTATTTACATAAGCTCATGAAATATAATAATCGTCAAGAAAGTTCTAAAACTTACTACTAACTAAGCTCGGAGAACATTGCATCAATATTTTAACATAAAAGTTCCGTAAATGTTGAGCGCCTATATAAAACGCGACTGTCCCTAAAGTAGCATCCTACCCCGAAGTACTGGAGTAGTGGTGTACCCCGAGGTGGTGTTCTGGGTCCGCTAAGCGGTTTTTGATGTCGCGTTGCCCGCAGAGGCGTCGTAAACATGTCGCCGTAGAGGCCCGGTCGCCGAAATGTTCAGTCGGAACTGGGAATGGTCGTGTGAACGAAATTAAGGTCACATTTATGACTGACTGTGACATATAAACGACTTATGGCGACTCATTCCGATGCTTTCTTCATACAAACGTAGGAGGGTGATCACTACATTATTTGATACTAGAGGATGCCCGCGACTTTGTCCGTGTGGATTTAGATTTTTACAGATTCCGTGGGAACTGTTTGATTTTCCGGGATAAAAAGTTGCCTATTTCGATTACAGGGGATGCAAGCTACTTCGGTACCATACAAATCGGTTAAGTGAATGGGTCTTTAGGAATCCTGCGGGAACTCTTTGATTTTCCGGGAAAAAAGGAGCCTATGTCCGTCCCCGGGATATAAGCTAACCCTGTACCAAATTTCGTCAGAATCGGAAACAATTTTGGGCCGTGGAAATGTAGCAGACAGACAGACAGACACACTTTCGCATTTAAATATTAGTATGGAGTATGGATTATACGCTCAAAACATGCTCAAAACTAAGTATTATATCGATTTGTCTTGTCATTATCTAGGTTTATCCATACTAATATTATAAATGCGAAAGTGTGTCTGTCTGTCTGTCTGCTACGTTTTCACGGCCCAACCGCTGAACCGATTTGAATGAAATTTGCTACAGACATGGGATACATCCCGGGGAAGGACATAGGCTACTTTTTATCCCGGAAAATCAAAGAGTTCCCACGGTATTTTAAAAAACCGAAATCCACGCGGGCGAAGCCGCGGGCATCCTCTAGTTGATATAATTAAAACAATGAGAAAGATATTGATTTTAAATTTCTATCTCACACAATCTTAGGTGAAATAAAAAACAGTTTACTCACGTGCGCTGGCAATTTCGGGCGTGATTGTTGTAAAATGTACCTAAGTAAAAAGGTATCTATAGATAACTTATTCATTGAAGCGCTGTGGCCTATTAGTAGGAAGGCTCGGATTTGATTCCCGGCAGGGGTTTGGAATTTTATATTTTGTAAATCTCTGGTCTGGTCTGGATGGAGGATTCGGTCGTGGCTAGTCACCACACTAGTAGCAAAGCCGTGCCACCCAGCGATTTAGCGTTCCAGTACGATGCCGTAGAAACCAAAGGAGCATGGGTTTAATGAAAACTGCCATATCCCTTCCAGGTTAGCCCGCTTCCACCTTAGACTCCATCACCACTTACCACCAGGTGAAATAACAGTCAAGGGCTAACTTGTATCTGAATTAAAAAAACCATGAAAGCTCCTAAATCTCATTATTTTCACCGTAATTTAATCTCCCCGGATCCGGTGAAAGACGCTATCTAATTTAACAACTTTTCGTAATAATCAAGCAGTTTTTTGTACCTCCTCTCGCTAGCAGGAAGAACAGTGGAAGAGGCAATTTTAATTTATCGTACTTGCATAAGGGCTGTTTAAGTCTAAGCATTTTACCACTGAACCGCAAGACGTCCGTCGGGCGAGTTTCCATCCTTATGTCGTCGACATTCCATCTACACGCACGAAACGTTTTGCGTCATCATTCCTCATACTCATGGTTAAGGTTTGGAATACTCTTCCGCGATCTGTGTTTCCTACCAATTATAATCCGGGTATCTTTAAAACAAGAGTGAATAGGCACCATCTAGCCCCATCTTAGGCCACATCATCACTTTCCATCCGGTGTGACTGCGGTCAAGCACTTGCCTATAATGCTAAAAAAATAGCTCTGCCTTTATAAATTTATAGCTTGCGAATTTAGTCTAAAAATACCTCATTTGGATATTTAACTAAGATTTATTTTGGGACACGATTTTTTGACGATTTCGTCCGCGTGGGTGTAGGTCTTGTGAATCGCGTGGGAACTCTTTGATTTTCTGGGATAAAAATAAGGTACGTCTCGATCCAGATCTTCAACATCGATCCTTTGCTCCGTTGCGGCACTTTTATAGGTATCTATAATATGGGTAGTGAATTAAGTGCTAGTCTACAATTCAGTCTAAAAATACCTCGTTTAGGTACTAAAAAGAGGGGTGTTATAAGTTTGACGTGTGTATCTGTGTATCAGTGTATGGCTTCGTAGCTCCTAAACGATCTAACGAATTAACCGATTTTAATATAGTTTTTTTTGTTTGAAAGGTGGCTTGATCGAGTGTTCTTAGCTATAATCGAAGAAAATCGGTTCAGCCGTTTGAAAGTTATCAGCTCTTTTCTAGTTTTCTTATAGAGGTTTTTTGTGTCGGGGGTTTTTTTTAATTTTGAGTTATGTTATAGATACTTAATTTCATTTTCTCATCAACATCATTTCAACCTATCGTGTATTGCCGACCCAATACGAAGCACGGGTCTCCATTCAGAATAAAAAGTCTTAACCACTGTTGTTACCAGTTTTTAAAACTTAACCTTAACTTAACCTATATTTAACTGTGTTGTTTTCAATATTATTTTAAGTCATTGATATATTTAACTAAAACTCAACTTTCAACTCGATAAACAAAGTGAACTTTGATCTCACTGTGTTGAAAGTAGAACAAAGATTCGAAAAGAAAATAAAAATAGCTAAGTATCTTGAATATTCTTACTTTGAACGTAAATATCCGATGTTCAATGAAATACCCACTTCTAAAGAAGGTTCACTTGAAGTTTCTTTTTTATTTGTACTAAAATATTGTAACCATTAGAAGAACAAGTGTAAATTAATTTATAACACCCCCCCGACAAGTGAAGGTTACAGTAACTAGAAAAGACCTGATAACTTTCAAACGGCTGAACCGATTTTCTTGGATTATAGCTAAGAACACTCTCCATCAAGCCACCTTTCAAAAAAAAACTAAATTAAAATCGGTTCATTAGTTTAGGAGCTACGATGCCACAAACAGATACATAGATACACAGATACACACGTCAAACTTATCTTCTTTTTGGGTTGGGGGTTAAAAAGATAAGAATTAAAAAGCATATATTTACAATTAACTATCTTTATAAAAGATCTCTACCAATAATGGAAGAATTTCTGGTACAATCGATATGATTATTATTTTACCTATTTTGCTTTAGGAAACTGGAAGGAGGGAGAGCAAAATGGTTTCATTTTTGTACTTTCATTAAAATGATTATTAAATTAGCATAATAATAGTCTATTACTATAATATTATTCAGTATCACCTACAAATAAAATAAAATTAATTAACTCTTCGGTAACTTGTAACAAAGTATTTCATGAGCGCTCTCATTATCATTAAAACTGAAGATGCAATCAATAATTAACGTGATCATAATTTCTCTTGCCTTACGGAGCGCAAAGGAAACTTTAGAAGCGTTGAAGTTACCGCTTTGAATAGTTTTAATGGGAAAATTTCTTATTGTATAGGTACATAGTCGACTTCATGAAATCCACACGAATTAATCACTATCCTTATGCGAAAGTGCGTTTGTTTGTTGGTTCATTGGTCTGTTGTTTTGTCCTTTAATCACGCCGCAACGGAACAACGGATTGACCACATTTTTTACATGGGTATAGTTGAAGACCTGGAGGCTGGGCTACTTTATATCCCGAAAAGTTTCCACGGGATTTTAGAAAACTAAATCCACGCGGACGAGGTCGCGGGTATCGGCTAGTAATGAATAATCATTGTGTCAATCATAAAATGCGAAAGTGCGTCTGTCTGTTTGCCTATCTGCAAGCTCTTCACTACTACCTTCTATTCTTCTATACTACTACTACGTCACTACTAACTTCTAAAGCTTTTCTGATTATTTTCTAACTAACCACCTGCTAGCCATTGTAGTACTGTGAGATCAATTCCCAGACTGAATGTCAGACCTACTGAGCAACTACTTGCAAGGCCAACTGCCTCATAATTACTGGAATTTATAGTCATTTAGGGGGTAGAATTTTCAAAAATCTATTAGCGGATGTCCACAACATAATAGTATCTGCATGTCTTTCAGCTCGATCCGTCCAGTAGTTTGAGCTGTGCGTGCTAGATCGTTGAGTCCTTTCCCTTTTATATATACCTATACTAGAGAATGCCCGCGACTTCCCCCAGGTGTATTTAGATTTTTAAAGATCCCTTGGGAACTGTTAGATTTTCTGGGATAAAATGCCTATGTCAATTACAGGGACGCAAGCTACCTCGGTACCAAATTTCATACAAATCGGTTAAGCGGATGGGCTTTTAGGAATCCCGTGGAAACTCTTTGATTTTCCGGGATAAAAAGTAGCCTATGTCCGTCCCCGGGATATAAGCTAACCCTGTACCAAATTCCGTCAGAATCGGAACTGTTGAGCCGTGAAAAGGTAGCAGACAGACAGACAGACACACAGACACACTTTCGCATTTATAACATTAAATATGGATTTCGATAGATGTACTTTCGTAAAGTAACGCCTGCTTCTATACAACATTTTAAAACAGAATAGTACTCTGCCCGTATTTTACATTATCTTTTATGGAGCATTTCGTATTTAGTTCATATTTTCACAGAGAATAGAGATAGCAGAGCGTAATAATCTTTCTATTACAGTGCATAAACGTAGCTGGCCAGTGCAAAGAGGGACTTTACTATTGCCAAAAAGTGTTCATATATAAAGTGGTGCCGTTGGCGTTGTTACGGTCCAGTTAACTTTATACCCAGTTCTGCTTCGGTGAGCGTAACATTTTAATAAAAGTTAAAATTAAACATAGACAGGTACTCACCGTTTTACATTTTTTTTTTTGAAAATCAGGGATTCTATTTGCAGCACGGCTAGCATGGGCAGAAGATAAAAATTATATCCCCGATTATATCAACTGACCACTGATTTCTATGACATCAGTGGATATAATCGGGGGATATAATTTTTATCTACTGCCCATGCTAGCCGGGCAGTATAGATGTTCTGTTTCACGAAGACAGTTTGGCTATGTTTGTGTGAGTGCTTACGTAAGTATAGCAATAGTGTGCGTGGCGCTCAGTTTCAACCGCGACGCTGTTTAGGTGCATGACACGGGTCTGCCCGCGAAATTAAAATTTAATTTGGTTTTTCGCAATTTGTAAACTAATACGACAAAGTAGGCTTATGGCAATCTAATTCCGACAATGGCAGTATCATCTTCACACGATTACATAAAATTTTTTACTTGAAAGTGTTCAGTTCAAGAAATTAGTCAAAATAATGAGTTTGATGTGAGTTACAAATTAGTCGATACTATAACTAACTAATCGGTCCTGCCCGCTGGACCGATGACCTGAAGAAGGTGGCGGGGAGCGGGTGGATGAGGAAGGCGGAGGACCGTGTTTGGTGGCGCGCTCTTGGAAAAGCCTATCTCCAGCAGTGGACGCATACAGGCTGATGGATGGATAACTAACTAAATCGGATCCTTTCGAGTAAAGATTTTTATACAAACCTGTAAAGATAGTACTACCATTGGCGTATTAAAGTCCCGTTAGCCTACTTTGTCGTATTAGTATACAAATTGCGAAAAACCAAATTAAATTCGAATTTCGCGGGCATTTTATATATTTTGATAGCTTGAAATGTACATAGCAGGGATAGTTTAGTGGTTAAAAGTTCGGCCTCCTATTCGGAGTGTCCAGGATTCGATTCTGGGCACGCACTAAAAACTTTTCGGATTAAATATCACGTGTTTTAACGGTGAAAGAAAACATCGTGAGAAAACCTGCATGCGTGAGAGCTACCCATGGTGTT